>NC_052099.1:27591236-28191236 GCF_015852505.1 Tachyglossus aculeatus | reverse complement strand
AGCAATTCATTCTGTTTCTGATGGTTGTAGGATATCTTTCTGTTGCCTTAATAAGATTTGTTTTGTTAATATTAATGCTATCTACATCTACAATCTATACTTAGCCAAGCTATTCAACAAACCACTGCTGTCATTTAGTAAACAAAAAGGAAGGGGTTTCTGGTATTACAAAGCAATGTCAGTCAGTCTTAGAACCACTAGCAGAGGGTAAGAAATCACATTTCAAACTTAGAATTATAGGATAAAAGAAACACATAAAGAACTCCTCCAAAGTATCCATGTAGCTTCAAAGTGCCCAAAGAACAGATAAGGTGAGACAAAATTAGTCTGGCTCTTTCAAAGCAGCCTTTTTTTTTTTCTCTACCTTGCTTTTTCCTTGAGGGCCTTTCCCTTGTAATACATCCATTTTAGAATTCTTCCTGAGGAAAAAAGAATCAAGGTTTACTTTCTTTTGAATTAAACTGCTATAGAAGTAGGTTTGTTATTTTGAAAGTGCTATCTAATTTTAGGCCAACCCTAATTCAGAATACATTTTTATTTCACAAAAGCATTTTTGATATCTAGAATCATGAGTACAAGGGGAAATAGGAACCTTCTATGTTGAAAGCTTCTTAGATTAACACATACTATAACCCCGGATTTCTATGGGGTTATCTGTGGCAAAGCAAAGAGACATGCCGATCATCTCTGGTATTAAGCATGCTTAATAATAATGTATTCATTAGTGCTTATGGTATGTTAACCACTCTTGTAAGCGCTGGGATAGATAAAAGTTTATCAGGTCAGAAGCAGTTTCTGTCACACAGGGACTCATAATCTAAATAGGAGAATTCTACAAAAAATGCTCCAAGATTTGCCATTTTCTTTTCCTAATTTTTCCTTGCTGTAGCCCTGAATATTAACCATTTTCATCAGGAAACACTCACAATTTATTCAAGCTGAGGTCTGGGACTGGAGTTGACCACTGCCTGTCCCTTAAAAGGTCAAAGAAACCCAAATTTAGGTTGACATGCATGCTGGATGGGAGAAATTGTAACAAAAGGACAGCAAAGCACCAGTAATTTCCTCACAGGATACTAATAATTGTGATATGTGTTAAGTGCTTACTATGTGCCAATCACTGTTCTTAGTGATGGGGTAGATTTATATCAGGTTGGACACAGTCTCTGTCCCATAGAGGACTCTCAATCTAAACAGGAGAAAGTATGATTTAACCCCCATTTTACAGATAAGGTAACTGAGGCACAGAGAAGTAAAATGATTTTCTCAAGGTTTACAAACCAGAACGGTGGTAGAGCCGGAATTATAATCCAGGTCCTCTGAATCCCAGGTCTGGGCTCTTTCCACTAGGCCACACTTCTTCTCAGAGCAAATAAAGATCTTTGTTACCAGTGAGGTCCCATAGATATCTTTCTAACTTCCAAAGGGAAAGATAAATTGGTTTAAGCCATGTAGAATAGTGAAACCCATAAATCAGGCCACAGGCCTGTTGTTCACCAGGAGGGTCTTTGAAGCTCCTGATGGGACCCAAAATCACACTAGACTCACCTGGTTAAATTGGTTATGGGCTGGGGATGGTCGGATGCATCTGTGATTTCAATCATCTTACTGTGGTATATGTCGGGCTAATGATGAGGTGCTTTAAAGATGCCAGTATGTTGGAAAGCTACATGTAAAATCAATTGCTTCACCACCAATTACCAAAAAATCCACAAATTGCAAGCACTTCAACAAACTTGTTTCACAACTTTCACAACATCACTAAAATCCTTCCTTCCTTCTCCATCCAAACTGCTACCACGTTAATCCAAGCATTTATCCTAACCCGACTTTATTACTGTATCAGATTTCTTGCTGACCTCTCTGGCTCCTATCTCTTTCCTCTCCAATCCTTACTTCACTCTGCTGCCTGGATCGTCTTTCTACAAAAACGTTCAGTCCATGTTTCCCCACTCTTCAAGACCCTCCAGTGGTTGTCCATCCATCTCCACATCAAACTCCTCTTTACCAACGGCTTTAAACCACTCAATCACTTTGCCACCTCCTACCTCACCTCACTATTCTTCTATTACAATCCCGACTATGACATCTCACCATCGACATCTTGCCCACGTCCTGCCTCTGGCCTGAAACACCCTCTCATTTCATATCTGACAGACAGTTACTCTCCTCACCTTCAAAGCTTTATTGAAGAAGGCACATCTCTTCCAAGAGGCTGTCCCTGACTAAGCCTTAATTTCCTCTTTTCCCACTCCCTTCTGCGTCACACTGACTTGCTTGCTCCCTATAGTCACCACTCCCAGTCCCACAGCACTTATATACATATCCGTAATTTATTTATTTATATTAACATCTCTTTCTCCCTCTAGACTGTAAGTTCTTTGCAGGCAGGAAATGTGTCTGTTATATTGTTGTTTGCATACTCCCAAGGGTACAGTGCCCAGGATACAGTAAGCACTCAATAAATACGATTGACTGATTGACTTGGTAGCTCATTATTAAAGGGGAGAGAAAACACCTTCCATTCTAAATGTCTTCATTTGGAATTAGATTTCTTTAGATCTAATTGTATTTCCACTTTGTTTCAAAAATACGGAGGTCCATTCTATCTCCTGCCATTTGGTAGCCTGAAAGCATCAGCAAGCAACACCTATTGATCAGAATGGAAGATTACTTTAATACTTAAGTTATTCGTGACCTATTGTACTTTATAATCAGAGACAAAAGTGGACTTCTTGGGGAATGCATGATTTTAAACTAGGTTTTTGGGGGACAGAAAAGTGTAAGAACTATCATGAAATAGACTAAAAATGCAATTTGGAGGTGGTAGTTATCACGTTTGCTATATTTTCTAAATCCCCTGCTTCTTTTGTAATGGAATAACTTAATGACCACTGCACTCACTAAGAAAGCAATCAAAATTCTTGACTACATTACCCAGTCAAATTTTATAACACAACTACAGGTATTTACAATGCATGCCAGGGCCTGGAAAATTTTAAAATGCTACTAACTGAGCATTCAAATTGAGTTGGAAGGACCACAAACTGAATATAACAAGAGCAAATACAATCATGTTGGTGTTTTGGTACAGAAGTTGCATAACTAATGTGATTAGTTAAAGTTACAAGGATCAGCTGTTGCAAAGTCACTAGAGCCTGGAGCACATTTCGTATCCTCACTGCTACGATATTTGAATATAAACCTAAAGTGGCTTCTCATTGTTTTTCTACTCTGAAAAATACCACGTACTTAAGCAGAATTTGGCGTAGCTAGGTGGAAAGAGCACGGGGTTGGGAGTCAGAGATCATGGGTTCAAATCCCGGCTCTGCCACTTGTCAGCTGTGTGACTTTGGGCAAGTCACTGAACTTTTCGGAGCCTCAGTTCCCTCATCTGTAAAATGGGGATGAAGACTGTGAGCCCCCCGTGGGACAATCTGATCACCCTGTAATCTCCCCAGTGCTTAGAACAATGCTTTGCACATAGTAAGCACTTAACAAATGTTTGGGAAGCAGCGTGGCTCAGTGGAAAGAGCACGGACTTTGGAGTCAGAGGTCATGGGTTCAAATCCCAGCTCTGCCAATTGTCAGCTGTGTGACTTTGGGCCAATCACTTAACTTCTCTGTGCCTCAGTGACCTCATCTGTAAAATGGGGATTAAGACTGTGAGCCTCCTTGGGGACAACCTGATCATCTTGTAACCTCCCCAGTGCTTAGAACAGTGCTTTGCACATAGTAAGTGCTTAATAAATACCATTATTATTATTATCATTATTATTATTAATTTGAGGATTAAATCCAGCTCTGCACATGGCAATGGTTTTTAACTACATCATACATTTCAGTCTGAAGCAATTTTTTCTCTATTTTCTAATCTACATGACATAATCCGCACTTCTAGATCCATTTGCATGGCCACCGTGCTTATCCAATCACTTGTCATTGGCTACTGCATCTAACTCCTTACCTCAAAGAGCCGGAAGGTATAGAGAAGCTCCCACCTGATAGTTTTGATTTTAGCAATACAGTAGTTGGTGAGGTCTTCGGAGGCAAATGATGGGAGAAATAAGGGGATTGGGGGCTTCAGGAGAAAGATGAGGGTCTAGAATAGTTGCTGAGGTAGTCGGTATGGCCTCAATGAGGAAGAAATCATGCTTCTGAGTGGAAGAGAGGACATAATTATAGCTAATAAGGAAGAATTTAAAGTGGATTAAATTGGGAAAGTCAACAAGATGCCTAAATTTCCATCAACAGTGCTACCTGGTATGAGCAAAGGAATGGAGAAAGTAGTGCTTTGCACATAGTACATATTTATTCTATTTATTTTATTTTGTTATTGTGTTTTGTTTTGTTGTCTGTCTCCCCCTTCTAGACTGTGAGCCTGCTTTTGGGTAGGGACTGTCTCTATATGTTGCCAACTTGTATTTACCAAGCACTTAGTACAGTGCTCTGCACACAGTAAGCGCTCAATAAATACGATTGAATGAATGAATAATAAATGCCATCATTATTATTATTACTGTGGAAGTGATTCATCCAGGATTTTTTTTTAATGGCATTTCTTAATATGTCAAGCACTGTTCTAAACGCTGGGGTAGATACAAAGTAAGCAGGTAGGACACGGTCCATGCCCTACATGGGGCTTACAGTCTTAATCTGATCTTTCAGATGGGGTAACTGAGGCACAGAAAACTTCGGTCATCATCATCATCCTCAACAGTATTTACTGACCATTTACTATGTGCAGAGTACTATGCTAAGCACTTGGAAGAGAATACTGCAGAACTGGCAGACATTCCCTGCCCATAACGAGCTTCCAGTCTAAGATATAATAATAATGGCATTTATTAAGTGCTTACTATGCGCAAAGCACTGTTCTAAGTGCTGGGGAGGTTACAAGGTGATTATGTTGTCCCACTTGGGGCTCACAGTCTTAATCCCCATTTTACAGATGAGGTAACTGAGGCCCAGAGAAGTTAAGTGACTTGCCCAAAGTCACACAGCTGATAATTGGCAGAGCCGGGATTTGAACTTGTTTCAGAGTGACTTGCCCAAGGTCACAGAGCAGACAAGTGGCAGAGTTAGGATTAGAACCTATGCACTAGGTCATGCATTCATGCTAGACCAATAGAGGATCAAGACTAGAGTTTGGTGGAAAGGGCATAGATGAGGGTGTGGATTGTTTCATCAAGACAGTGCCTACACTCAACCTACTTGATTTTTCTTCGACCAGATGATTTTCACCTGGTGCATAAACCAAAGGCCAGACTAACCCAATGGGCTAGCAGGAAAATTCCTGTGGGCCAGTGCCGATGTAATCCCAGAGAAATATTTGTGGGCCAAAGCTAGCTTCTAGCAGGAAACCAAAACTCTTTCTGCCTCTATCCACAGCAGTGCTCTGCTCATATGCTCCATGTTTCTTCTCTTATTTATTTTTTTAGTGGTATCTGTTAAGTGCTTAGTGTGCCAGATACTATACTAAGAGCTGGGTTAGATATAAGCTAACTCGGTTGGACACAGTTCATGTCCCACGTGGGCCTCACAATACATTCCCATTTCACAGATGTGGTAACTGAGGCCCAGACAAGTTAAGTGACCTGCCGAAGGTTACACAACAGGCAAGTGGCAAAGCAGAATTAGAATCCAGGTCCTTCTGACTCTCAGGCGCATGCTCTATCCACTAGGTGATGACACTGCTTATGAGAAGCAGTGTGGCTCAATGGAAAGAGCCCAGGCTTTGGAGTCAGAGGTCATGGGTTCAAACCCTGGCTCTGCCACTTGTCAGCTGTGTGACTTTGGGCAAGTCACTTCACTTCTTTGGACCTCAGTTACCTCATCTGTAAAAAGGGGATTATGACTGTGAGCCCCAGGTGGGACAACTTAATCACCTTGTAACCTCCCCAGGCCTTAGAACTGTGCTTTGCAAATAGTAAGCGCTTAATAGATGCCATCATTATTATTACTGTACTTTCCTCAGAGCCAGTTAGGGAAACCTTCATGGCAAACAAGACTAATGCGGCTTCCTTTGTCCAACACCTCCCCTTCACTCTTTCCCAAAATTCTGGAGCCAGTTCATCCCTGATTAGACCCAGGTCACGAACATGGGATTTGACAGTAGGAAATGATTAAATGAAAGATTTAAAAAGGGAAACAAATTTAAAGGAACCCTGTGGGGAGCAGGAACTGTAATAATCATGGTATTTGTTAAGCGCTTAGTTTGTGTCAAGCTCTGGTCTAAACGCTGGGCTAGATACAAAGTAATCAGGTTGACCATCAACCAGTTCATTCATTCAATCGTACTTATTGAGTGCTTACTGTGTGAAGAGCACTGTACTAAGCGCTTGGGAAGTACAAGTCCCAGTTCTACACGGGGCTCACAGTCTAAATTGGAGGAAGAGGAATTTAATCCCCATTTTGCAAATGAGGTCACTGAGGTATAGCAAAGTCAGAGAAGTTAAGTGACTTGCCCAAGATACACAGAAGACAAATGGCAGATGCAGGATTAGAACCCAGGCCCTCCCACTCCCAGGCTCCTGCTCTTCCCACAGTGCTTTCCTATACTTCAACTGTGTCTTCTAGTTGATCTTTTCGTGCCTAACCCAGTGCTTTAAAGCTTTGTAAGGACTTAAAAGATTTTGTAATTTTAAATGTATGTCTTATAATTCTCCAACTCCAAACTCTTAAAAAACTCAAAAACTCTTATAATTTCTCCGGGTGTTATTTAGTTATTGGTCACATCTTAAGTGAAAGTTTTTATATCTTGGAAGCTTATTAGGATAATTTGAGAAAACCCAGGCATGTACAAACTTTAGAAAAATCTAATATGTGGGAAGTGTAAAAGCCTTTATTTTAAAAATAACAAATTAAACTAAGTTGGTCAGTCTAAATAAACAGAAACAGCACCTTTACATCCACTATAATTGTGAACTGTGCAATGGGTTCCTTTAGCGGCCTAATGAAATATTTACAGTGGGCAGAGGGATGAAGCAATATAACAGCAAATTCCTATATCAGGGGACTTCTCTGTCACACTGAGCTTCAGTGAGACAGCTCTGGCCTAATTTCATTTGACTCTGAATGTGTGCAAATCACAGGGAAATGTGAACTGACTACAACCTGAGAAAATCAGTGAAGACAGAAAATCATTGCAAATCAGCGCCTTATCAATATTTTACAGATCCCGGACAAAACCTGTTCTCCAAAAAGACAAAATTCTGTCCCAGAATTTAAACTTTGGGCTCTAAAGTTCATCATAACATCGTTAGATTCTAAGCATTTAAATTTCAACTCAAAAGCTGTAGGCGTTTTGTATGGATTCGGATTGCATGAAATTATCAATTAGTTGTCTAAATAAAGACCCCTTGAATAACAGAAAGCTTTCTTACGGTTTATTATAATGTTTAAAACCATTTATTTGAAGCACTGTTCCTCACCTTCAGTATACTGATAACATGTGCAATCACATATCTACTTGGAATTTCATTAATACTGACATGACTCTGACCTTGAATTCCCTGATCAATGTCATGATACCATTAAAGTCCTTCCTGATACCCAGAAGCAAAAGGGTATGCTTTTGTTCCAACCTCAATCATCCTCTGAAATCCCCATGGTGATGGCTTAAAAGTTTGGGAGGTTTTTTTTTATGTTTCTTTTACTTTTAAAGGAAACAGGAAGTGGTCTCTCACCTTGACCTCCGATAGACTGGATTCCCAATTTGATTAGCTTGAGGTCCTCACCAAAAAAGACCTTCAAATGTTAAAGGTTTTTTCCAGATATAATGTTCTGCTCTGTAATAAATTTCACTTGGGAAAGAGAAAACAAATCACGAAAAACCAACAGAACTGCCAATTAAGGCTCAATTTGATACTTTAGACAAATGAAGCAGATTTAGTCACTCTCTAGGCTTGGGGATTTATATTTTACTTTCTCACTTTTAATTTTGCCTTGGGGAAATGGAGATTTAGCCAATAACTGAAAAACCTGACCTCTGGAGAGGAAAAAATATCTTAGAAATGTAAGAATTTTTCTAGCAGATTAACATATCCAGGACATAAACAAAGCAGACATTTTTAGGAAAGATTGAAAGATATAACATAAAAGTTTGTTTATTTGAAAGGATTTTTGTCTGACTTTCAAGTGATTTCATTCCACACATTTCTTAAATGAATAGAGAAGTTTGCCATCGAGCATATTGGTTATTATTGTTTTAAACAGTTGGAATCTTAGTCCATCTCTATATTTTCTTGAGGTTGTAAGTGTGTTTGGTGCTATTTATTTACTGCTATGACTAACAACAAAAATAACGACAGAGATATTCGTTAAGCACTTCCTACGTGCACTGGGATAAATACAAGACAATTAGATTGGACACGGTCGAAGCGGGGAGGGAAAACAGGCAGTTAACTCCTGTTTTACAAATGAGGAAACTGAGGCCAAGAGCAGTTAAATGACTTGCCTAGGTCACACAGCAGCCATGGGACAGAGCCAGAATTAGACACCAAGCCCCAGTACTGTACTCTCCACACAAGGCTATGCTGCCCCTATATATTATGATATTGACTATGTGAATCCCTAAGGAATTTTCTAGCACTTCCCTTTATATGTACTACTTGAAAAAAAAGGGAAAAAAATCATTTGGAAGCCCTATTTGCATTTCTTTGAGATGATTCAGCCTAATTTCTATTAAACATAATAATAATAATGGCATTTATTAAGCACTTACTAGGTGCAAAGCACTGTTCTAAGTGCTGGGGAGGTTACAAGGTGATCAGGTTGTCCCACAGGGTGCTCACAATCTTAATCCCCATTTTACAGATGAGGTAACTGAGGCACAGAGAAGTTAAGTGACTTGCCCATAGTCACACAGCTGACAATTGGCAGAGCCGGGATTTGAAACCATGACCTCTGACCCCAAAGCCCGTGCGCTTTCCACTGAGCCCACGGCTGAAGCAGCATGGGTCAGTGGAAAGAGCCCGGGGTTGGGAGTCAGAGATCATGGGTTCAAATCCCAGCCCCACATGGGACAAGCTGATCACCTTGTATCCTCCCCAGTGCTTAGAACAGTGCTTTTTGCACATAGCATGCTCTTAACAAATGCCATCATTATCATTATTATTTCAAAAGCCTATCTATGGTCACGCTATTGTTCTTGTTTGCCTCAGCTCTCCTGTTTAGAGATCTGAACTCTCAGTCAAACTCCATTTTCAATTTATTATACTGGATGCAAGTCTTTCAGGACAGTGAGCTCGCCAATCAAGCTTGGTAAGAAGGATTTCCATATCTGGTCCAATTTACGTGCTTTTAATTCCCACAAGGTAGAATTCATTGTCTACTGTGACATACGCCCTCCTGACAAAGTTTTACCACATCCAGGAGAGAGAGGAAGCTGCAAAATCACTGCCCTTACCTCGGCCACAAAGTCTAGTTTTCCTAAATCGCTGCTCTTGGTGGCATCCTCTCTGTATTCCATGTTGATTTGTTCAGCTTACACCGTTTGAATTTCCTAATAAAGACTGAATAGCAGATGAGTGTTTCTGATAACTTACTCGACAGTTATCTTGCCCATGTTGGTTAGAAGTATGACAACCTTCTAAGCTGCACAACTTCTGAGTTCCATAGAAATCAGATCCCAGTTGACGATTGTGATGATGACTATTTCTGGGCTAATCTTTTAAGGCTTTCCTTTTATAAGATAAATAAATAAATTAAATGGGGTAAAAAGGGTCCAAGAGGGAGAGGGGAGAGAAAAAAAATAATAGCGGTGCGCAGGCCTGTAATCGCAGCTGTAGCTGCTCCTGTCCGTGTTTAATGTAAGGGCTATGGAATATCATAATCCCTTCTCTGAGCTCCTTTACAGGGGCAATGATGACTAAATTTCTTGTGTCTTATCACACTGTCACAGGCTGGAACTAGGAGAAGGGACTCTGAAGAAAACACAGCATGAAAACTAGAGAGCAGATGATCAGATTAACCGCCATTGGATTTGTTAGCGGGGCCACAATCTGACTGGAACAGGCGTGGTTCCAAGGCCTATGGAGATTTAAGCCATCAACCTTACCCCTCACCTTATCCCGGACACACTATTATTTTCGTAAAGTCTCTCCCCTCTCTTCCCGTCATCGTGGTGATTTTTTTTCTTACCCATTTAAAGTCTTCTACCATGAGGTTAATACTTCAGAGGCTTCAGGGGTGGTGCTATCAGATTGACTGATGGATTTCAAGGAAAAATCCCTCTCAGACAACTGAGGAGAGGTGGTGAGATGGAAAACAAAATTCCTTTGCTCTCTGAAGAGATCTAAGTGTTCTATAGAATCTAAAGTGGCATACTTTGGTGGACCTCTTTAGCGGAATTGATTATCCCCTGGATGCTATCCCGACCTGAATTATGATTATAACTCTCCATGGGGAAGAAAAGACCTAGTAGTAAATTTATCAATTGCCACCTTCCGGGACGCCAGTGTTTGCTGTGTATTCGGTGAAAACAATTTCTTTATTTTGTTTATACAGTTTATAATCCTGCCTGTTGCCATTAGACGGTAAACTTCTCAAGCCCAGGGACCACCATGTCTTTCCGCTAGGTCACGTGGTCCAAATGTCCAGTTGAGTACCCTGCACCAAGTGGGAGTTCAATTAATGCTCAGTTGCAGCATTTCCAGGTGATGATGATGATGCATAAATCTGGGACCGTCTCTATATGTTGCCAACTTGTACGTCCCAAGCGCTTAGTACAGTGCTCCGCACACAGTAAGCGCTCGCTCAATAAATACGATTGAATGAATGAATGATGCGACATTCATTTACAATCCAACAAAAGACTTTCAGATCTAATGTACGCTATGCGTCGAAGGGGCTATTTCAGGAAGACTATTCCGCAACGGGTGGCCACTTGAGAACCGAGTCTCTCCTTCATTCCGAATCCCAACCTGGTTGTCTATCATAACTCCGGAAAATCTTCTCCCCTTTTCAGTTATCAAAGGACTGGATGTGGCCCTTCTTGCCATTTCTTTCCTCCCCAGCCATGTTCACTTCTGAAGCTGCAAGCTTCCTTTAAGTGTTGGTCTGTGCTGTATCCTGCAGAGATCTAAGTTCCATGAGTAGTAAGAGGTGGTGAGACTCCCGCTATGCTTGAAGTTCCCAAGAGAAGGTTCTTCGGTTCCCTCAAAAAGTTCTTCGTCTTCGTTAAGTCTGTCTGCCTTTAGTATATGGTGAAAAGAGTCACTTTAAAGAATATTGCTTGTTTGTTTTTGTGTTGTTGTTGTTTCATGGTATTTAAGTACTTACTATGTGCCAGGCACTGTACTAAGTAGAAACAAGCTATTCAGGTTGG
The DNA here is from genome assembly GCF_015852505.1 of Tachyglossus aculeatus. Taxonomy (NCBI): domain Eukaryota; kingdom Metazoa; phylum Chordata; class Mammalia; order Monotremata; family Tachyglossidae; genus Tachyglossus; species Tachyglossus aculeatus. The sequence goes on along the minus strand of NC_052099.1, from coordinate 28,179,907 downwards.
ACATAGTCCATGCCCCACATGGGACTCACAGTCTTAATCCCCGTTTTCAGAACAGATAAATAAGGCATACAGGGAAGTTAAGTGACTTGGTCAAAGTCAAACGGCAGGCAAGTGGTGGAGTCTGAATTAGAACCCAGGTCCTCTGACTCCCAGGACCATTCTCTATCCATTAGGCCTTGCTGTTTGATGGTGGTGGCAATGATAATAATGATAAAGACAAGATCAACTAAAGAGACTGAAGGTTAATTATTAATGGATGTGATCTTTATTAAGGGTAAATAACTCATTTAGGAGCCAATTATTGCTCTTTAAGAAACGAATTAACTTATTCACGATGATGGAAATCATTTAAATATTTTTCTGAAGTCTAGAATGTATTTTGATGTCACAGTGAAGGGGGAAAATTAATCTTCTTTCAAAGGAGTAGTAATTTTATCCACAAGTGTAGTTTACTCCTCAGAAAGATCAAACCTTATAATAATTATAACAATTTGAAAGATTAATACTTTATTAGGTCTTCAGCTTCAACTTTTGCAGACTATGTATAAATTTTTCCTTACATCATTAATTATGTAAGTAGTCCTGAAAAGCAAAAGATTACATTTCTGACCGAAGGGCAATTTATATGTTGGGCTTAACGATCAAATGTAAATCATTAGGATTTGGTAAAACTATTAAACACGATGTGCTTAGTGGTTTCAAATCAGAGCTGAGAAAGCTTTGAAAACACGACTGTTGAGCAATATTGCGTTTTATAATTTCTTGAAATAGAACAGAAAGGCTGCCAGACTTATAAACTTTGGGAAAAGTTAATTAAAGCCAAGTAAAGGGGAAAAAAGGAACAAATTTGTAAATTGGGTTATTTTTGTTCCAGCCTTAAAAAATGTCTTCATTACTTTTGTTAAATATAAAACTAACTGGAGAGTTTGAATGAAACAATAAAAAGAATCACCTAGCTTTGATTTAATTTTGGCTGATGCAGTGGTGGACTTTATTAGTCCAGTGGATCAAAAGTGCATACGTTTATTTGGGGGTGACATTAACTTTGTGGTATCCGCTTTGACACCACAATCCGCCATATTTCTTAGTAGTGCTTGAATGGCAAGGAGCCAGCTCAAGTTAAGAAAACAAAAATGGCCTAAATTTTAAGTCTTGGTCCAATAATACTGAGTAACAGATAAGAAACATTGTTTCTGTGCACCTGATTACGTATTTTTTATTCATAATAATAATAATTTTGGTATTTGTTAAGCACTTACTATGTGTTGGGGAGGATACAAGGTGATCAGGTTGTCCCTTGTGGGGCTCACAATCTTAATCTCCATTTTACAGATGAGGTAACTGAGGCCCAGAGAAGTGATTTGCCCAAAGTCACAGAGCTGACAATTGGCCTGGCTGGGATTTGAACCCGTGACCTCTGACTTCCAAACCCGTGCTCTTTCCACTGAGCCATGCTGCTTCTCTTCATTAGCTTGGAAGATAGTGGAATTATGTAGTTTGTTGATCACCAGAAGAAAGGAAAACATATAATTAATGCAATACTGTTAGAATCCTAAAAACAATAACTTGAAGCAGTTTGTTTTCATTTGTAGTGAGCAGTTTCAGCCTCAAGGTACTCCCTTTCCCCACCAGCTCACTGATAGAACATTAAATATGAAAATTTCTCACCCCCTTCATCCGCCAACATTTGGAAATAGTTTGATCATTCCTCGGGAAGAACATAAAATGTTTGGCCCTGCCATATATTTAAGGGTTAAAAATTAGTAAGATAAATAGATTCCAAGGGCCAAGAGGTCTTGCCTTTTGATTTTTAAAAAAATTCCAGGCCATATGCCATGACATACGAGGGGCCTTTTTTTTTATCAGCTCCTTTATCTTGCATCCAGTGAACACATTTTCAAAGTTGTAAAAATGGAAACGTTTTGTTGTATACATGTCTTTGAGCAGAAAACCGTTCTGAGCAAAAATCATTTCAGAACGTAAGTAAAGTAAAATAAAGTAAAAGTGATGCACATCACCCACTTAGATAATCATTTGGAGTGATTCTTTTGAAGTTTCGATACCCTCAGTTCTGCCAGAACGCTTGATTTCAGGACGTGTTTGGCTACAGTATTTTCAGGGATTTAGGGAATGTTCCTTTGACAACAAGAGCCTATTGAATACACATGCCTTGGTGTCAGAAGAAACAGCTTGTGTGCGTGATATCGGACATGATGAATACAACAATGTGAGTTTTCCTTGAGAGGGCGGGGGTTGGAAGAATGCAATCCCTGTGTCTTAGGAGAACTAGGAGTACGGATCTTTTTCATGTGGTTCTGTACAGGGCTGAAGGTATCCCAGGGCATAGATCTTTTTTTTAGTCTTGTCTTATGCCGTCGAGTCGTCTTCGACCCGTAGGGACGCCATGGACGCGACTCTCCCAGGATGCCCCACCTCCATCTGTAATCATTCTGGTAGTGTATACATAGAGTTTTCTTGGTAACAATACAGAAGTGGTTTATTATTGCCTCCTTCCATGCAGGTAATAATAATAACGATGGCATCTGTTAAGCGCTTACTATGTCCAAAGCACTGTTCTAAGCGCTGGGGGGGGGGGGTTCAAGGTGATCAGCTTGTCCCACGTGGGGGTCACAGTCGTAATCCCCATTTTACAGATGAGGTAACTGAGGGTCAGAGAAGTTAAGTGACTTGCCCAAGGTCACACAGCAGACATGTGGCGGAGTTAGGATTCGAACCCATGACCTCTGACTCCAAAGCCCGTGCTTTTTCCACTGAGCCACGCTTGAGTCTATGCCCTCGCTTCTCTCCCCTGCTGCTTCTGCTGAGCCTAGGTGAGTTTTGACTTGTAGCAGACGGCCTCCCACTCGCTAGCCAAGTTAGGACTCTATTTATTTATTTATTGTGTTTGTACATATTTATTCTATTTATTTTATTTTGTCAATATGTTTTGTTTTGTTCTCTGTCTCCCCCTTCTAGACTGTGAGCCCACTGTTGGGTAGGGACCATCTCTATGTGCTGCCAACTTGGACTTCCCAAGCGCTTAGTACAGTGCTCTGCACACAGTAAACGCTCAATAAATACGATTGAATGAGTGAATGAAAAGGAGTAGAACGGATATGCCTCTGCCTGACTTTCCCTCCTGTGGTCAAGTACTGGAAACTCTTCAGGTGCAACCCTGAGAGGGGAAATTTTTTTTAGGTCACTCTACTTACATAGATGGAATTTCATCATTGTGTATAGTATTTTTAAACCTAATTTTTTTCAAAATCAATCTAGATAGATATCCATCTCTTTATGTACACATTTAGATTTTTTCAAAATCAATCTAGATATATATCCATCTCTTCATGTACACATTTAATACACATTAAGTAGATGCTATGTATTCATTGTACCATTGAAAGCATTAGTGTCCCGGACTCAAGACAGATTTTCTCCTCAGTACTTTTACATGGTTCCAATTATAACAGATCATTTACAATGCAAATTTTGAAGACCCCTGTCTTGGGTAGGGACTTTCTCTATACGTTGCCAGCTTGTACTTCCCAAGCGCTTAGTACAGTGCTCTGCACACAGTAAGTGCTCAATAAATACGATTGATTGATTGAGAGATGAGACGTAGGAGGGTCATAGTAAAGAACGAGAAAAACCTGAAAGTGTGATCGGTAAACTGTTTTTGAATGGACAATTCTAATTAGAGAAAAGCACAAAAACCCCAGTTTGTAATGAACAAATAGTGAAATTGAATTAAACCCTAAAATAAGTTGACTTCTCTATTATGGCCTAATATTCATTCAATCGTATTTATTGAGCACTTACTGTGTGCAGAGCACTGCACTAAGCCAAAAAAATGTTGTGGATGAAAATGTATGGTTTCATGCAGTTAGGGGCATTGAGGAATATAGTATTGATTTGAACTATCGGCATCTTTATTCTTTAGGAATGAATACAAATTACATTAGTTTTGAAGTTTTTTTTGGTGGGGCTGATTTCATGCAGTTAGGGGCATTGAGGAATATAGTATTGATTTGAACTATCGGCATCTTTATTCCTTAGGAATGAATACAAATTACATTAGTTTTGGAGTTTTTTTGGTGGGGGGGAGTCCCTAAATGAAACTTTGCTGAAGTTGTGAACACTTGTAAATGACAATAAAAATCTATTATTTTTTTTTTACTTCTAATATTCCACATTGCTATATACAATGAATAGCATAGTCTCTATCTATGACCTGATCTTCATGCAGTGACATACCCATGTAGAGAGGTGAAATTAAAGGAAACTGGTCATAATCAGAATACTGGAATCCCCCCAGTGGTACTATATCATTTAGTAGTTGTTGGTACTCTTAGGCCTGGGTTTATTTTTTTTAAATGTTTGTCACTTCCTCCCCCTCTAGAATGTAAGCTTATTGTATTGTACTCTCCCAAGCACTTAGTACAGTGTTCTGCACATAGTAAGTGCTCAATAAATACCACTGATCGATTGACTGGTGGATAAGAATAGGGGCGAGGTAAAGGCAGAAGTTGGAGAAGGTCAATAGTTATTTACTGAGTTTTTACCGTGTGTAGATCCCTGGCCCAACTGCCTGGAAGAGTACAGTAAAATGAGCCAAGTCTCGAGATGTTTATAGTCTAGCAGGGGAGGAAAAACTTTAATAAAGAACAGATAAAGTAATAGAGTGTACAGATTTGCATGTTAAGTAATAATGATAGCATTTATTAAGCACTTACTATGTGCAAAGCACTGTTCTGGAGTCAGAGTTCATGGGTTCAAGTCCCGACTCTACCAACTGTCAGCTGTGTGACTTTGGGCAAGTCACTTAACTTCTCTGTGCCTCAGTTCCCTCATCTGTAAAATGGGGATTAAGATTGTGAGCCCCCTGTGGGACAATCTGATCATCTTGTAACCTCCCCAGCGCTTAGAACAGTGCTTTGCACGTAGTAAGTGCTTAATAAATGCCATTACTATTATTATTATTATTCTAAGCACTGAGCACTGTTCTAAGCTGAGTTGTGTTTTGAAGTTGTGTTATGAAGATTGTGAGTATTTAAGTGGCATGGAAATTAGTACTGTGATGTAAATCAGGGCTGTAAAGAATGTAGATGTAGAGGATGTAGAGAAGCAGCATGGCTCAGTGGAAAGAGCACGGGCTTTGGAATCAGAGGTCAGGGGTTCAAATCCTGGCTCCGCCAATTGTCAGCTGTGTGACTTTGGACAAGTCACTTAACTTCTCTGAGCCTCAGTTACCTCATCTGTAAAATGGGGATTAAGACAGCGAGTCCCCCTGGGACAATCTGATCTTGTCCTCCCCAGCGCTTAGAACAGTGCTTTGCACATAGTAAACACTTAATAAATGCCACTATTATTATTATTATTCTGTAAAGTAGGGAGATTAGAAATAAATCCTGGGGGAGATGTGATTTCAGAAGTTCTTGGATGGTTACAGGATGACAGATGTGAAGTGCGAGTGTGAGGTTGTCCCTGAAAGGAGGGAAGTGTGAACAAAAGGTTAACTGAGGGACAGATGGAAACAAGTTACGATGAGTAATTTAATTTGAGAGGAAATAAGAGTGTGAGCTGGGGTGTACTGGGAGAAGAGAGTGTATAAGTATAGAAAAGCAGCATGGCTCAATGGAAAGAGCCCGAGCTTTGGAGTCAGAGGTCATGGGTTCAAATCTCAACTCCTCCAAATGTCAGCTGTGTGACATTGGGCAACTCACTTCACTTCTCTGGGCCTAAGGTACCTCATCTGTAACATGGGGATTAAGACAGTGAGCCCCCCGTGAGACAACCTGATCACCTTGTAACCTCCCCAGCACTTAGAACAGTGCTTTGCACATAGTAAGCACTTAATAAATGCCATTATTATCATATTATTAAGTATGAGGGAAAGGGTTGATTAAAAGAGTTCCCTGTGTCCTGTCTCTTCTAGCCCCAGGCCATACGTGAGAAGCAGTGTGGCTCAATGGAAAGAGCACGGGCTTGGGAGTCGGAGATCATGGGTTCAAATCCCGGCTCCACCATTTGTCAGCTGTGTGACTTTGGGCAAGTCACTTAACTTTTCTGTGCCTCAGTTACCTCATCTGTAAAGTGGGGCTGAAGACCGTGAGCCCCATGTGGGACAATCTGATCACCTTGTATCCTCCCCAGTGCTTAGAACAGTGCTTTGCACATAGTAAGCACTTAACAAATGCCATTATTATTATTATTATTATTATTATAATTCACTCTGCTGCCTAGGTCATTTTTCTAAAAAGTGTTCAGTTCACATCTTCCCACTCCTCAGAAACCTCCAGTTGTTGATCACATCAAACAGAAACTCCTTCCCATCTTCTCTAAGACACTAAATCAGCTCTCCCCAATCCTGCCTTTCCTCAGTGATACCCTAATACAACTCGGCACACACAATGCCAACCTACTCACTGTACGCGATCTCCTGTTTCCTCCCGACAACTCCTTGCCCACACCCTCCCTCTGGCCTGGACACCCTTCTCATTCGTATCTGAAAGACCCCTACTAATCCCATCCTATAAGCCCTACTAAAATCATTTCTCCTCCAAAAGACCTTCCCTGACTAAGCTGGCCTTCCCCTATTCGTGGGTTCGAATCCCAGCTCCGCCACATGTCTGCTGTGTGACCTTGGGCAAGTCACTTAACTTCTCTGAGCCTCAGTTACCTCATCTGTAAAATGGGGATGATAACTGTGAGCCCCCCGTGGGACAACCTGATCACCTTGTATCCCCCCCAGCGCTTAGAACAGTGCTTTGCACATAGTAAGCGCTTAACAAATGCCATCATCATCATTATTATATTATTCACCTACCAACTGTGTCATATATACACTTGGGTCTAAATCCCTTAAGCATTTTGATTTTCATCAGACCCCACAGCACTTATCTACATATCTTGCTGTAATTTATTTTTATGTCTGTCACCCCCACGAATATGCAAACTCCTTGTAGGCAGAGGTTATCTCTATCTACTTTATTGTACTAGACTCTCTCAAGTGCTTCGTTTGGGCTCTGCTCAGTAAGTGCTCAATAAATTACCACTGATTGATTGCCTTAAAGCCAAATATCCGGAGTTTTTGCTTGAAAGTGAAAGAATAACCATTATTATCATGGATAAATGTTATTATTGAATTGTACTTTCCAAGTGCTTAGTATAGTACTCTGCACACCATAAGTGCTCAATATAAGCACTTAATAAATAAGATTTAACGAATGAATGAATTAATTATTCTCCTCCTAGCTGATACAAAAACCAAACAAACAAACACTCCTTTGGACTGTCCTTATCCTTCAGAAATGGTAAAATTTAGCCAAAGCTTTTTTCCCAATGATTCCAAACTGTCCTCTTGTGTCATGGATATATATATATATCCATATATATATATATATATGGAAGATAAGAATCATTGGGCAAATATGCCATTAAAAATGAGTACCATTCTTATTTTTGAAATAAATTTTCCATTATTATGTTAAGAGGGTGAGTAGAAGGGGCATCATCCAAAAAGACTATGCAATTGTTAGAGCTGTTTGATATTCAGAATTTACTTTGAATGACCATCTCTTGTAAAGTTCATAATATCATTTTGTTTTTCCTTCCTTTAAGCTAAACAGTATTTAAAATTCCCCTGTTACAAATGTTTAACACATGTGTTCACTCATGGCAGCAAACCTGAAAACAGGATATCGGTTGGAAATGTGAAGAAAGGATTTATCCGAAGTTAAAATTAGGATAAAAAGGGAACTACTGGAACCCATACCTCTATACTAAAATAGAATTTTTTCTCCCCACCAAAATATTATTTTAAGGTAGCAATAGCTCTGCCTTCAATCACCATTCTTTGGCCCTGAGTCATCCTAATTTATTCTTGATGTCTTAAGCTGACAACTACATAAATCATTCTTGTTCCTAATTTTTTCAGGCATCGTCTTGTGGCAAACATGTGACTCCCATTGTAGGTAGCTAGTAGGAAAGTTCAGGGCAAAAGATGATGGTCTTCCTTTTTTTTTTTGGTTTTGTCAGTTTCCATCCTAGCATATGATAATTACAGCATTTAATTGCTTACTGTGTGCCAAGCCCTGTACTAAGCATTGGAATAGATGCAGTGAAATCAGAATCAGATAGTCCCTGTTTCATATGGGGCTCACAAAGTATGAGGGAAATCTTATATTTAATTACAATGGGAGGAAACTGAGGCACAGAGAAGTTAAGTAACTGGCCCAAGACCATGTAGCGGAACTGGAATTAGAGCACAGCTCCTCTGATTTCCAGGTCTGTGCTCCTTCTACTAGGCCACCGGCTGAATATTTTGACAACGACTTTTCTGACTGTTTTTGTCCTTCTTCCTCTCCCACCATGGGAGCTCCCAAACTGCCCATCGGTTGGCTTTGAAAAAGTCATGATGTCACATTTAGAAATGGAGGTTATGATGAGTGTGATGACTCTAATGCTACTTTCCTAATTCCTACCTACTTTCCAGGCATGGAACGAGAATTAATGAGATGCAATTGAATTTTGTGCTTCCAATTAAATTTGAAACAGAAAACACCTATATTGTTTTTTTCTCTGGAAATACTTCATTACTTTTCTATGACCTGGGCCCAATAACTGAAAAAAAAGAAGACTATCGTACCAAGTTACCAAGTTCCGTTTACCTGGGAAACAATTATATAGCTTGTTTCCTTTCCAAAGAGAGTCTGTCCCATGCTACAGACATGCTTTCTTAGTGTTTTGCAGTCATTTTAAAAGGTTCTCTGCAGCTCTGGATATAGGTTTTCTGTTGCATGAACCTGATTCTGTTTTGAATTCACTGAACATCTCGTATCATTTTCAAGTGTTTTGGGGTCAGTAAAACCCAAAATGCATTTTTCCAAGCATATTTTCCCTTGTTTTTAAGAACCATGTGTGTTTTAAGTGCAATTTAAACCATGTGTTTCTAATTCATTTACAATTAACTTATCAAAATGTTGTTTGGTAAGAATTCTTTGAAGTCCAAGAATCCTTTAGAACCTGATTTACAAGCCATTTTGAACCTTTTATCTCAGGAAAAGGAAGTCTATTTTTGCTAATAGCAACCCAACTAGAACCTCCCATGATTGAGTTTTGCTAAAAATGTGGAACTAGAGCATTTCTAATTAATACTAAATCAGGAAAATCCTTGTTCCAATTCCCGATTCTTTGACAATCACTCTCTTCTGGAACACAAAACCTATTCACAAGCCTGAACCCAAATTCCACTTTTGGTAATCCCGGAATTAAGAGACTGAAAGGCAGTTAAAGATGATTGCAGTAACTGATCACAGTGTTAATCCTGAATCTCGGATTATGGAGAAGGAAGTTAACCTTCTCTTAGCACCTGAAAGTCAAGTTACATCCAGCCCCAAAATACACCAATAGAAATAAGATTTTACTATCTGGTGAAGAGACAAATAGGCACGATGTCTGCTTCCTTGAGCACAGCTTAATGGGGTGTGATGCTGTTTTGTGATGTGTGATGCATGTACAGTTGAAACCATTAGATTTTTTTGATATTTAGATGTTTTAGTGACATAGGTAAAAGAGTCACGTACATGACAAGCAAATGACTTTTCACATAAATGGTGGTAATGTTAAAAGGGAGAATATGAATGGAGGCCCTTGGTCCTGTTAAATGTGGTGGAATTTTTTACCTCTGAACCAATCAACCATGCGAAAAGATAAGGCGTCCGTCATCAATAGCAGACTCTCAATGAAGTGGCAGTGAAGATCTAGTGTGTTGCTTAAGGCGAAGGTACTTTCTGCAAAACGTTATTCACTTTGAGCTCATATGTCCAGGAGACTGTAAGTTCCTTGTGGGCAGGCCTTGTGTCTACTAACTTTTTGCTTTTGCACTATGCTGGGCAGCAGAGGCATGGGAAAGACTCAATGGTGGATGATCTAGTGATCAAAGAGTTGATCAAAGACAACGGCAGAGACTCAAGGTTTTACTGCATGGAAGAAGGCAATGATAAACCACCTCCATATTTTTACCGAGAAAACTCTATGGATGTACAGACCAGAATGACCTTAGGACAGAAGATGAGATGCCCTGGAGAGATTGTGTCCATGGAGTCACAGTGGGTCAGAAACGACGGCATTTGAAGAAGAAGCAGCACTTAGTACAGTGCTCTGCACACAGTAAGTGCTCAATAAATACCAATGAGCACTAGTATGATTATTCTTATATTCATTATCTACTGATCTAAAGACATTAAACCAAGGGTCTGATCTACACTACTGACCTGATTCTCTACTGATGGATCCAAGATGCACATTAAAGCATCCTGCATCCAAGGAGAAGCATAAAACACAATCCAATCTCCCAAAAGCATCTTACATTCCAGTAGGAGAGACAGTCATTAAAACTAATTACAAATAGGGGAAGTAACCAAGTACAAGGATACGTATTTGTATAAGGTCTTGGGGGTGGGAGGGGGTGTCATTTTGAGCAGGGTTCCCAAAGCCTAGCCTGGTCTTCCAGTTAAAGTCTCCACATCGCTCTAGTCACTAAAGTGTGCAGGACACTGTACTGAGCACTTGGGAAAGTGCTAAAGTGCTAAAGCACTGTACAAAGCACTTGGGAAAGCACTGTACTAGGCACTTGGTACAGTGTCAAGCACTTAATACAGTGCTTGGAACAAAGTAAGCGCTCAATAAATATGATTGAATGAATGAATGAATATGTACATATTTATAATTCTATTTATTTATATTGATGTGTATGTATCTGTTTACATATTTATTTATATTGATGCTATTGATGCCTGTTTACTTGTTTTCATGTCTGTCTTTCCCCTTCTACACTGTGAGCCGATTGTCGGCAGTTTGTCTCTGTTGCTGAATTGTACTTTCCAAGCACTTAGTACAGTGCTCTGCACACAGTAAGCGCTCAATAAATGATTGAATGAATGAATACAGTATGTTAAACTAAATCCTAAACATTTAAATATGATTTTTGCCAAGTACACTGCTCTTCCTCTCTATTCATGCTTTTAGATATCATTTGTATATCTGCATATTTTTGGGTGAGTCACTTAGCATTCCCAAGCTCCCCGAATCTGTTTTCTCAACTGTCCTAGAAATGGAAGTCCCTGTTCAGTAAATCAACCTGAGCCCTCGTGGAAGAAGAGAGTAGATTTCAAACAGAGAACTCACAAAGTCCGACGGGCTTCTAACCTTGGCAAAATGTGTTCTCCCATCCTTAATAGTCATCTGATTGAAATGGATGATGAAGCAAGTCTCCAGGGGTTGCTTATTGTTAGTGAAAAACCACAGTCCTCAAAAGCAGCAATTGAGTTATTTAAATCTACTCTGGGTCAGCTTTAATATACATATAGATGCCAGATTTTCTAAATCGTTCACACATTTTTCGAAGTCAGTTCAACCCCTTTAATTTTCGCCTGATTCACATTACTTTTTGAAGCTGTACATTTCCCTTACGTGGCTGGCATGTTCCTGGAGATGCATACTGTTTATGGGAGGAGAGAATATTGTTTTCAGGTAATTATATGGAAAAGCTGCATAACTTGCCTAACATCTAAAATAGGCACAAATCTCAGTTTTTGTGCTGCATAAGTCACCAGTGAACAGGGCCTTTATATGAGCTCTTGATGCAAAACAGCATCAATACCATATGTGCAGCAAACTATAATGAGATAAACATTCTTGCTGCTAAATTAGAAAGAAATAACTTCTTTTAGGTAATTACATTTTATGGCACCGTAGCAAATCCTGATTGGGCATCAGGAGTAAGTAGGACTGTCAGCATCTTCACTCTAATATCTAAGTTGTATATGACATATTGATGTGTTCATGGCTTTTGTTTTGACAGAGAAAACATTTCGGGCTAAAATTTTATTTTACTTCATTTTTTTGCAATTGGCATTTCAGTGCTTTCTGTGGCCTAAGCACCGCACCAGGCACTGGGGTAGATACACAACTTGTAGATCGGGGCTACAATCCCCTGTCATACATGGTGCTCCCATTCTAAAAAGGAAGGAAAGATGTCTGAGTAACTTTAAGTTGCTGAAGAGTAGCACAACTCCAGAGACTGTACTAATTCAATGACAAAGTTCACGTGATTCAGCTGTAAACAATGAAATATAGCAGAAACCGTGCAAACCAGGGAATTTAAAAGTAACAAAACTTTATTTTTGCCCCTTCCCCTGTCAGCAGTTTAACATCTGTCTCTCACTCTGGGTTATAAATTCGTTGAGAGGGGGATCACATCTACCAAATCTATTTTATTGTACATTCCCAGGAACTTAGTGGAGTGCTCTGCACACAGTAAGCACTCACTAACAGGGTCGTCTAGTGGATAGCACATGCTCCTGGAAGTCAGAAGGACCTGTGTTTTAATTCAAGCTCTTCCACTTGTCTCCTGCGTGATCTTGGGTAAGTCAGTTAACTTCTCTGTGCCTTAGTTACCACTTCTGTAAAATGGGGATTAGAACCCAGGTCCTCTAACTCCCAGGCTTCTGCTCTTTCCACTAAGCCATGCTGCTTCACGGATGAATGATCTGCTGTTATACAGTGAGGGACAGTTCTCCTTTGGACACACAGTGTAAAGGGTGAAAGGCCAAGCATTGGCCTTTTAAGCCACTCTTCTGAACCCCGCACAAATATACGGGGATTCATGAAATGAAATAGGTCTGCCCAGTTGAAGGTTATAACTTCAACTCCCCCGGAAATTGAGGAAACGTGAAAATAAACTAAATGGCCTCTAAATCGGATGAGAAAGGTCGTATGAACATCACTAAGGTTAAGATTTTATTTAGTATATATATCTTCTTCTTGCCATCCCCAACTTTGCCTCAGAAAAGACTACTAGACTTTTATTAGTCACTTGGCTGAGACACTTTGATACTCACTTCAGTTTCTCAGTATTTAAATAAATATCCTGGTACTCTATTTCCTCTATCTGTAACTTATTTTAATATCTCTCTCCCCCTGTAGACTGTTAGCTCCCTGTGGGCAGAATCATGTCTACCAACTCTCTTATAGTATACTTTCCCAAGTACTTTGTATGGTGTTTTGCGCATAGCACTCAATAAATACCATTGATGGATACAATTTCAAATTATTGCTATTATTATCCTTATTACTTCTCTCCATTTGCTCTCCCCTTCCTCTGTCACTCAAACCCTGCAAGGAGACATAATGGGAAGTCCAGATTGCCTATCTGTAGGAGGTTTGTGAAGAAGAATGATGTTTCTGTCAATTCCCATTTTGCCCTAGGCAGCAATCGTTCCCTTTATATCAGTCAACCATCTTTATTGAGCAATTATTGTGCTAAGCGCCCATTCCCTGCCCACAATGAGGTTACAGTGTAGAGTACAGTGTATTGATGCATATCAAGCAATCGATTAATTGCATTTACTGGGATTTCCTGTGAGCAGGGCACTGTACTAAACACTTGGGAGACCACAGTACAAGAGAAAGTGGTAGATGAGTTCCCTACCCACAAGGAGCTTAGTGTCTAGAGGAATTGTTACGGTGCTTACAGTTGGAAGAGAATATGACCCAGGGTGGGAAAATGAGCATCTTGTAGGGCAAGTTCCATAATGTGTCTACAATGGATATGCACATCTAAGTGGCACAGTCCTCAGTCTGCAGACACAAAGGGTTTGTGCCTCCTTCAGCCTAATGGAAGAAAAATAATATCTGAGCATTGATTCATTCATTCAATCTTATCTATTGAGCACTTACTCTGAGCAAAGCACTGTATTAAGTGCTTTGTACAATATAACAATAAGCAGATACATTCCAGATAAGCAGATAAGAAGCAGTGTGGCTCAGTGGAAAGAGGCCAGGCTTGGGAGTCAGAGGTCATGGGTTCTAATCCCGGCTCTGCCACATGTCTGCTATGTGACCTTGGGCAAGTCACTTAACTTCTCTGAGCCTCAGTTCCCTCGTCTGTAAAATGGGGAGACTGTGAGCCCCACGTAGGACAACCTGATCACCTTGTATTCCCCCCAGCGCTTAGAACAGTGCTTTTCACATAGTAAGAGCGTAACAAATGCTATTACTATTATTATTATTCCCTGACAACAGCGAGTAGAGGAAAACTCTTCTCCAACTTGTTACCAGAGCATCCTCTTAGTCTCAATTTCGTGATGAAGCAGTGGAATATCAGATGCACTCAATTATTAGAAAGAAATGTGGTATTTGTTAAACACTTATTAGGTGCCAGGCACTGTACTGAGGGTTGGGATTGATACAAGAAAATTGGGGTGCACACAGTCCCTGTCCCATGTGGGCTCAAAGTCTCAATCCTCAATTTACAGAAGAGGTAACAGGCACAGAGAAGTGAAGTGACTTGCGTAAGGTCGCACAGCAAACAAATGGAGGAGTCAGGATTAGAACCCATGATCTTCTATTTCCCAGGCCTGTGCTCAGCTGTGTGACTTTGGGCAAGTCACTTAACTTCTCTGTGCCTCAGTTAACTCATCTATAAAATGGGGATTAAGTCTGTGAGCCCCATGTGGGAAATCTGATACCTTATATCTACCCCAGCACTTAGAACAGTGCTTAGAAATTAGTAAGCACTTAGGAAATACCATCATTATTATTATCATTACCCTCTACACCATGTCTACTTTATCCTAAATCATTTTCAAAGGAGTAGACTGTTTCTATAAAGTGCCTTATTATATATTATATTTCTTTGGCTATGTTTGCTAAAACAGCCCAAACTAGAGAACTTAGTAAACACTTACTAATTCAGTCTAGTCAAGGAGTAGAACCAAGGCTTGTAGGCATATTGGTATCTCCCAATACCAAAATACCTCCAGCATTTCAGTCCCTCCCACCCCCCCAACATTTTCTGGTTATGGGTTTTACAACCTGGAATTTGATTATTTTTATAATTATTGACGCTGTCCTCATCCCACCACTCTTCCATCTCCTTCCTGTTTCCCCTCCATATTTCCCTCTCATCTGTTTTTTGTAACTTTTCTCCACCTCACCTAACTTCTCTCTCTTCTTTATCCTTCCTTTATTCCCCCGCTTCTTTCCCCTTAGACTCTTTTCCATCCTCTTGTTCTTCTTTCTCTTTCCTCTTATCACACTCCTCTCCTAAAATTCCCCCACAAACACTATAATCCTAAACTCTGACTTGGGAAATCCATCTTGAGACTGGTCTGGCTTCATCTCTGCCATTCCTAACACCAAAGAGCCACTCTTTGCCTACCAACTGTAAACAGCAGCCTAGAATCCCCTTACTTTAATCTAGATGACACTTTTGAAGATTATTGTTATATTGTACTCTCCCTAGTGCTTAGTACAGTGCTTTGCACACAGTAAGCGCTCAATAAATACTATTGAATGAATGAATGAGGAACCTTACTTCCCTCCCTCCACTCTACTGTCATGGTGAAGGTCAGATCCAGGACCTTTAGTAAGGGAAAAAAATCCCTGATTATAATCATTTCATTTTAGATGCAATGCCTTTTATCATTTACAGATTGTCAATGGTATCTCAATGTCAAATGGACTTTTAAAAGCTTATCCAGCCCTTACGCACTGCAGACACGAACAGGGTTGGGAGGCACCCATTTTGATTGTCTTATTCCACATTTCAGAATGCCTACCCTGAAGGGGCTACTTCACGGGATTGATCACATCATTTCCCTTCAGAAATGCACTACCATTATCCAAGAGCATATTTACTTTACCTTGACATCATCAACTTCAAACAATGAAAAAAAAAAAGGACCTTCTCAGCACAAGTAAACCTAGTCAATAAGTTAATGGCATGAATCAATGAGAAAGATTTGGATGAGATCTTAATTAAAGAAACAACTGCTGATACAAATTATGTTTCCGATGTATCGATAAAGCAGAAGGAATGAGGTTGAGCAGAGAGGTCCACTGATCAATGGAACTAGCATTTGCATTACTTTTCAACAGGAACAGAATTGTACTGTGCATGGTGTATGTTTGCAGATGCACACCCAGCTACACCCTGTGCTGGTAATTTACACCATGTGACCGACTCACAGCACAAAACTATCGCTGTGGTCAAATTCTTGGCTTCATTATTTTAGAAACTACTGAAAATATTAGTCACAGCGTGTCTTTATGACTTGGCTAAGGGGAAGATCGTTTCTGTCTTTCATCAATCATTTATGATGTTCTGGACAACAAAAGAATCTCTGCAAAGCTCTGCTTCACAGGGAAAGCATTACAACGTCAAAGCTGGACGGGTACACCCAACAGAAAGAGAGCTTCTCATCATACAGAACCTCAGTTTAAAGTTTCACTGAATAAGAAGGAAAAGAACAATGGAAGTGAGGGAAAGAAAGGAAGAAGGAAAAATAGAAGAGAAGAAACACAAAAGCTAAAGAGGAAACAAGAACGGGGAGGTGGGAACAAGAGGAAAAAGAAGAAAAAAAATGATCTTATGGTAGCAAAGTACAAATCTCCAGCATCAATAGCTAGATCCCCCAAGTGATTCAATCTGAGACCCAGTTTGAAGAGACATCAATCTGTGTTGTCGGCAATGCTCAGCGTATAGCTAATGGAGCTTCAAAGGATCAATATTCAAACCGGCCGATTTGAATGCCTGAAAACCCACACCACTGCGACATCTTCTGCTTGCTACAAAGAACATCTGGTGTTAACTAGCTAAGGTTCTATCTGCCATTCACAATTCACAATCAGATGATACCGTGTTCAATTATTTTCATTTTCTTTGTTTTTTTTAATTGTGGAAAAAAAAAAGGACTTGATTTCCTGGTATGCTCAGAAGGAATCTCAACTTTAGCTCAGCTGGTTGCCGTGTAATCCATCTTATTTTCTTGTCAGGTTTTATAATGAAGTCAAAAGCAATCCTAAACGGGTGACATAATAATCTAATGCTGTATAGTAATAACTGTAATGTCTTCAAGCTAGTACTGCGGTCCCTACAAATGCACAGGAAGAAGATAGCCAGAAAATAGGGCACAGGGCCATCATTAGGAAACACGGTATTAGAAACCTACCAAAGTAGAAAGTCGGGAAATGTTAAAAAGTCATCTCTCTACTAAGTCACGTTACCTTGACCAGTCTTGCTAATATTCTAGCTCCACCCTTTAAAAATGTTCCCCCTAATAAAAGTAGGCCAAACTTGAAGTAATAAAAGAGACAAGCTCTATTTATGTTAGGAGTCATTTGTTTACATGGCACAACGAAATGTATGTAAATTGCATAAATGTAGAGTAATGTTATTTAAATGTTCAGTAAGCTCATCTGGGAGTTCAGAGGCCAGCAGCAATGCGATAAAAAAGGAGCATATTGCCTTTATACGCATTGCACTTTCTTATTTCTTCTCCCCTCTAGAAATTAAAGCCAAACAAAACCAAGTCAAATCGAGTTGTTAACGAGTTTAAGGATTTGATATCTTTTTTTGCCGTTCATTTAAAGATCAGAGGTGCAGCTCATTTCTTTTCATTTTCATAGAAAAGCAGAGTGTGACCCTGAGGGTCACTGAGGATAATCTCGGTGTCTTTCTCGCTCCATCTTACGTTATTAGTTTACGCTGCAAATGAGAAACTGATGTCAGAAATATGCCAACCACTATTTATAAATATATAAACCTCCCCAAGTCTGAGTTAATAAAGGCCTTGGGGTTAGAGTGTAAAGGCCTCAGGAGTAATTAGCAATTGTTTGATATGCTGGGAGGTGGAAACTCTCCTCTTAAGTGCAAAAAATATTTCGTTAAGAGCCTAATAATCTCTGTGGGCCACTGCATCTCAGTGCCAAAATTCAGATCTAAGCCACGTCTGAAATGTATCAGCAGGCCTACTCACTAAGGGTTTACAAGGCTGTTGCAACCTACTATAACAGCATAAATAAACACTTACAAAATGCATATTAAACCAATTAGAATTTGGTCAGAAGCCACTGCCTCCACCGTACTTTTTCCACATATCTGTGGGCAGAAGGCAAACTCCCCTGCTCAGAATAACATCAGCAGAAGGCACCACTTGAACGTTTGAAAATTGAGGGGCAAAAGCCAAAACAATTATGTGACCATCATCACGAGGGAAGGAGAAAATGGACCACAACTGTCATCCTCCTATCTGCAGCCACCTCCCTCACTCCTCCCTCCAACATTGAACAACAACCCCTCCAACATGACATTTATATGCACGGGTAACAAAGTCTTCATATGAAAGATATAAATTCAGGTTCTTTGTGCTCGCAGGTTCGGCTGGGAAGATGAGTTTGATAAATACGTTATGTTTGTGTGATATTGCCCTATGCTATATTGCTCTAATAAATCATAAAGCATGAAGGTCATAACATTTGAATACAGAGACTGCCTTTGTTGCGCGTCTTCCTTTTTAACCTAGCCTGTAATGAAGTTAGAAGTTAATGAAGTGCCTTGACACATAGAGGACGCACACACACACACCCGCACACGCACACAACTATGTTGATGATGAACGTAAAACGCACCAGAAGAGAGGCTTCACATCAGCCATCTTTATTAATGTAAAAGACCGATGCTGATCGGGTTCACTCTCCTTGGCCAAGACAACAAAAATATAACTATTGAGCATCAAACTAGCGTTCAGGATCCACGGCCGAGAAACGCCTAAACTTTGGCCTCATACTAGTCTGTGCATTAAATTGGAAGGCAGAATCCTGGCAGCTTAGAGCAAAGGCTTTCAATATATTACAGATGTTTTGGCGTTTTCAGATTCGGTCTTGTGGGGCTATGAAAACGCTGGGCAAGATTAGTCGAAGAAATGTGGGCTGATGGATTACAAGATTACATCAGTGAGGGCTTCAAGTTTGTGACAAAGAGGGTGGTAACACGGGAGGTAGCTGACTTTTTTTTAACTAGGTATAAATCTCAGAACATGGTGAAACTTGTGGACAAATTGATCCATGTTTTCTTTGCACATATACAACAGTATGTTTTTACTGAATAGTCAGACTACTCATGCAATCTCTTCAAATGGAGTAAGTACTATCAATCAATCAATGAGTGGTATTTATTGAGCACTTACTGTGTGCAGAGCAATGTACTAAGGACGGATGAGTGTACAATGGAATGAGAAGACACCGTTTCTGCCCTCGAGGAGTTTACAAGTGGTGAGGGAATACAGATATTGAAATAAATTAAAGGTAGAGGAAGCAACCCAGAATAAAGACGTGTTCATAGATGCTTTAGGAGAGGACCTAAATGCTTAGGGGGTAAGAACTCAAGTGCATGGAGTTGCAGTGAGGGGAATAGGGGGAGTATTCAGGGATATCAAAATGAGCATTTAAAATTCTAACACCATCTCAAACTCACGCAGCCCGCTTCATAACAAAAGCGTGAGACAATATCTTGGGAATTTATTATCTTTGTGCCTCCGTTTCCATAGTCCTCCCTCTAGACTGTAAGCTCAATGAGTGCAGGGACTGTGTCTACCAACTCTGTTGCTTTGTACTGTCCCAAGTGCCTAGTCCAGTGCTCTGCACACAGTAAGTGCTCAAATAGATAACTGTTGGAGTGACCTGCAAAATGGAAATAATAATCTCCGGCTCTCCCTTCCTCAAAGGGCTGGTATGAGAACTCTTCATGGCTTCTAGTGCTCGTAAACCATCAGCCAGGGTGGAGTCTAGATTATTTCAGGGGATCCAGGCAGCAGTCCTCCCTAGAAATTAATGATCTTCCCCTCCACTAGACCAATTCTTGGAACTCAGGCCCTTGGATGAATCCAATAGACATTCTGGGTCTCCTATGAAGTTAGAGTGTACAGTCCCATTAAGCAGACTCAAAATTGAAAGGCAGCATGGCCTAGTCGATAGACTACAGGCCTTGGGTTCTAATTCCAGCTCCACCACCTGTCTGCTGTGTGACCCGGGGCAACTCATTTAACTTGTGTGGGCCTCCGTTACCTCATCTGTAAAATGGGGATTAAGACTGTGAGCCCCATGTGGGACAGGGCCAGTGTCCAATTTGCTTAGCTCGTATCTATCCCAGAGCTCAGTACAGTGCCTGGCAAATAAGAAGTACTTAAGATTAAAAAACAATATATACAATATATTTCTGTATAAATCTGGACCACTCAGAAGAGATCAGATAATCAATCTATGGGGCAGCTCAGAACTGTTCTGAGCTATTGTTTAACTTTCTACCACCTCAATATATTGCATACTAAGCTTGATAGCGAAAAGCAGCATTGTCTAGTGAAAAGAGCAAAATACTGGGTGTCAAACAACCAGTGGCAGAGTTTAAAGCATATTTACAAATAAAGGGAACAAGCAATAATAAATAATAATAATTATAGTGCCCGTTATACATTTCTTACATGCCTGGCACTGTTCTAAATGCTGCAGAAGATACAGCAGTCTCAGACTCAGTCTCAGCCTGGGGGTCCAGACTGAGCCCCTTCCTTCCTCTCCCCTTCCTTCCCCTCCCCATCTCCCCCACCTTACCTCCTTCCCCTCCCCACAGCACCTGTATATATGTATATATGTTTGTACATATTTATTACTCTATTTATTTTACTTGTACATATTTATTCTATTTATTTTATTTGGTTTATATCTTTTGTTTTGTTCTCTGTCTCCCCCTTCTAGACTGTGAGCCCGCTGTTGGGTAGGGACCATCTCTATATGTTGCCAACCTGTACCTCCCAAGCTCTTAGTACAGTGCTCTACACACAGTAAGCGCTCAATAAATATGATTGAATGAATGAATGAATACAAGTTAATCAGGTTAGACACAGTCCCTGTCCCAAATGGGGCTCACAACATAGCCTAGTGACAAGAGCATGGGCTAGGGACTCAGAGGATGTGGGTTCTAATCCCGGCTCCACCACTTGTCTGCTGTGCGGTCTTGGGCAAGTCACTTAACTTCTCTGGGCCTCAGTTCTCTCATCTGTAAAATGGGGATTAAGACTGTGAGCCCCACTTTGGACAACCTTTTTACCAAGAAGCAGCGTGTCTCAGTGGAAAGAGCATGGGCTTTGGAGTCAGAGGTCATGGGTTCAAATCCCAGCTCCACCAATTGTCAGCTGTGTGACTTTGGGCAAGTCACTTAACTTCTTGGTGCCTCAGTTGCCACATCTGTAAAATTGGGATTAAGACTGTGAGCCCCCCGTGGGACAATCTAATCACCTTGTGACCTCCCCAGCACTTAGAACAGTGATTTGCACATAGTAAACACTTAATAAATGTCATTATTATTATTATTGTATCTATTCCAGTGCTTAGAAAAGTGCTTGGCACATAGTAAGTGCTTAACAAATACTATAAATACAATTATTATTATTATTCTCATTACTATTAATTCCCATTTTACAGATGAGGAAACTGAGGCCCAGAGAAGCCCGTATTAGTTCCACTAAATCACAATGTGACAACTGTTGAGAACAGGAACTAGGCAAGATAAGTAGATGAGAAATATGTGCCTGAATTTGCTTAACAAAGAGTTTTGGGGTGGAGTCATTTCTCTGTTTGCCAAAAAGGACCCTTCTCAGTGTGGAAATAGAATCTGGGAGGAAAAGGGTAATTGTAGTAAAAGGGAAGAAATGCTACAGATAAAGGATTTTGATCCTTTCATGAATGATAATGATGGTACTTGTTAAGCACTTACTATGTGCTGAGCACTGTTTTAAGTGCTGGGGTAGATACAGGGTAATCAGGTTGTCCCTCGTGGGGCTCACAGTCTTCATGCCCATTTTACAGATGTGGTTACTGAGGCATAGAGAAGTTAAGTGATTTGCCCGAGGTCACACAGCAGACAAGTGGTGGAGGTGGGATTAGAACTCACATCCTCTGACTCCCAAGCCCGGGATCCTTCCACTAAGACACACTGCTGAGCCAGGCAGGAAATGCAAAGTGGCCGAAGGAGCTTTTGGGCTAGTGCAGTGACGTTGGCCGAATGTAGCGGCGGGGAACGGTCAGCTGGGAGCTCCTCTCTTAGTGTCCTCCCCTCCAAAATCCTAACAACCCGATGTGAAGTCACACTGGGAGACAGTGGATAGCGATAACAGCCGGTGACCCTCTCCTTCAGAAACCAGAAGAGGATTCCTTCTTTTCACAAACACCAACGTTTCTGACAAGTTACTGTACCCTCAGGAGTTTCAAACAGGAACTAAATATCATATTTCCATCGCATCCTGTTCTGAAAGTTGGGTAACGTGTATACTGAGGGACTGAGTGCTGTAAATTCATCTATCCCTGCCTCCTGGTCTGTGACACCTTGACTGCCCACCAATCCATCACAGTCCCCAGGAACAAGTCTTCAAAATATGGGAGTCTCAAACTTATTATTTTAATGAGGTTTGCAGTTCAGGGTAGAACATGGATAAAGATGAATTTCTGAAATGTTGCTTTCGGTGACAAATTATGCCATCAGAACAGCCAAATAAACTTTTCAGGATATCTAAACAGCAGTGGGCATGCACTGTGGGTCTTATAAAAAGCTGTTCAAACTGCCAAGTCTTTAAATGTCCTGAATGTGACCCAGGGACATAAAAGGTTTTTAAGCAACTGAGCTTCAGGTAATAATTCACACGGAGAGCGCAGCAAGGCGACTCCAAGGCTATAACAAGCATTTAACTAAGATAGATGGTTGGCTCTTCCTGGTACTTTCCAAAGAATAACATGGATAAGTTTCTTGTCATGCAGTGAGGCAAATGCATTTGATTGGAGTTTTATAAAAAAACAAAAAAATTACCACGGGGCCGTTTTTCTGTTTGACGCTTTGTGATGTTTATATGAAGTTCTGCCTGGGAGCAAAACGAAGTGCTCCCAAGATTATTTGACATAGCAACGTACGATCCATTTGCTAGGGTTCTATTCAGATAATTTTCACATTTTGGGAACTTCTGCCTTCCCAGGCTTTTCCTAATGAGTTTCTATAGAGTCGGATAGGCTGGAACGTATCAGGAGAACTTACTGCTGTCAGAATCTCGGTTGTGGCAGCCCCCAGTGGAGAAGGAAGAAGTTCTTGGATCTCACACACACACAAGCAGAAAAGTTCACAGAAATGTTAACAGCATTAGAATGACCAAACTGAACTCTGTTGACTCTGACAAGTTCATCTCCCACTGAGGCAGGACAGCCTACCACAGCCTTCTGATACACATTACCTAGGGAAGCAGTGTGATCTAGTGGCTAGGGCATGGGCTTGGGCATCAGAGGAACTGGGTTCTACTCTCAGCTCTGTCACTTGCCTGCTGTGTGACCCAGGGAAAGTCAGTTCTCTGTGCCTCAGTTCCCACAGAAGAGTGGTGGTCTGTCAGATAGGAAGGGGTAGAGAGTTTCAGGTCCGAGAGGGGAATGTGGGCAAAGGATTGTGAGCCCGCTGTTGAGTAGGGACCATCTCTATATGTTGCCACCTTGTACTTCCCAAGCACTTAGTACAGTGCTCTGCACACAGTAAGGGCTCAATAAATACGATTGAATGAATGAATGAATGGTGGTGGCACAGTAGACAAAATGAATGTGGTGGTAGAGGAGCAGAGTGTGTGGGCTGGGCTGTAGGAGATCTTCAAGGTTAGTTGGATAACGAGAGCTGATTTTGTGAGCCTTAAAGGAATTTCTTTTTGATGTGCAGCAAAATGGGCAACCATTTCAAGTTTTGAGGAGTGGGGAGATATGCACAAATAGTTTTCAGAAAAATGATCCAGGCAGCAGAGTGAGGTATGGACTGGATATGGTGGCTAAAAGATAATCAGGTCAGATATCATGTCTGTTCCACGTAGGACTTACAGTTCAAAGGGGAGGGAAAACAGATAATGATTCCCCATTTTCAGATCAAGGAATTGAGGCACAGAGATGTTAAGTGACTTGCCAGAGGTCACATAGCAGGTAAGTGGCAGTGCCAGGGTTAGAATCCAGGTCCTCTGACTTTCAGCCCACAATCTTTCCACCAGGCTATGCTGCTTCAGAACCACATGAATTGATTTTTCTTATTCGTGAATAAGAATGAGTCCTCTAGAATGTGAGCCCATTGTTGGGTAGGGACCATCTATCTCTATATGCTGCTGATTTGTACTTCCCAAGTGCTTAGTATAGTGCTCTGCACACAGTAAGCACTCAATAAATATGATTGAATGAATGAATGATAATAATAATGATGGCACTTGTTAAACTCTTACTATGTGCAAAGCACTGTTCTAAGTGCTGGAGGGGATGCAAGGTGATCTGGTTGTCCCACACGGGGCTCACAGTCAATCCCCATTTTACAGATGAGGTAACTGAGGCCCAGAGAAGTGAAGTGACTTGCCCAAAATCACACAGCTGACAAGCGGCGGAGCTGGGATTAGAACCCATGACCTCTGATTCCCAAGCCCGGGCTCTTTCCACTGAGCCACGATGCTTCGCTATGAATGAATGAATGAGCTCATTGTGGGCAGGAATATGTCTGTTTATTGTTATATTGTACTCTCCCAATCACTTCGTACAGTGCTTTGCACACAATGCTCAATAAATATGACTGAATGAGTGAAAGAATGAGTATCAAATCTGGGATCGATGGGAGAACACAGTAATGGTGGAAATAGGCTGTTGGAAGTTAAGCCTGAAAGTGGAAGATGTAAAATTGTTGTGGCAAATTAGAGGGGATATAATTTATACAGCTAAAATGCCTTCAAGATTGTGCATCTTGAAATGAATGGAAAGAGCCAGTATTTAGAAGAAAGCTTGGCCAAGAGAAAGTTATAAAGGAAAATATTTGTATTGCTGTCTTAGATGTATTTTCAGTGAAATGATTTGTTTACATTTTCCTATCAAATACTGAGTACTGAGAATTCCTTGAGATATCTGGACTTTGAAATCATAATATATGGTGAAGGAAGAAGGCTGGAATGGGGGTGGCTTTGCAATCTTTACAATAAACAGGCTAGGAAGCTATATATATATATACAGCTATAATTCTATTTATTCTAAAGGTTTGACACCTGTCTACATGTTTTGTTTTGTTGTCTGTCTCCCCCTTCTAGACTGTGAGCCCGTCGTTGGGTAGGGACTGTCTCCATATGTTGCCGACTTGTACTTCCCAAGCGCTTAGTACAGTGCTCTGTACACAGTAAGTGCTCAATAAATACGATTGAATGAAAGAAGAAGGTTTCCCCTCAGCTTGTGATTCTTGGGCCACTTAGTGCTCACAAAAACAGTGGCGTATAAATGGTGGGTTGCATGGGGAGGTGTGCTCTGGGAGCATCCTGGCAGAGGGCACTTAATGACTTCTGGGAAGGGATCAAGGCATCAAGGGATTCAGGTCTCCCCTCTGTGCTGTGAATGGTGGTGTTGGCCAGAAAAAGGCAGACCACACAGAAACCGGATCAAATTTGAGTTAGGGGAGAGACCCAAACTGTTTCTATTGTGAGATTCCCCTGGGAATTTGACTCTTTCGCATCCAGTTTTGCAACAATACACATGCCACCTTTCAGAAGTCGCCAAGATAGGTTCAACCCAAAGTGACTTGGTGATAGGAGGCCTACTTGTTGTGAAAACACTGCTTGCGTCACTAGCGCACTCGAGGCACAGGAGGATTTAGACAGGAGTGACTCTCTAAGAAACTTGAATCGTCACACGGAAATCAAGTTAAAGTGTAGGTCCAACAGGTGGTGGCTACCCAAATGGAAGAGATTCAGAACTATGCAGACAGCCATGAAACCAAAAACTTCTACTCATCACTAATGAAATTATACAGCCCCGTTCATGCTGTCATGGTACTTCTGAAGAGAAAAGATGGTTCTAGAAGACAGACCGCTTAAGGGTATACATAAATTATAGATTGGGACTTGACGGTGATCTACTGTACATTTTAGATCCTAAAACCAGCATGATAGAGTTTAAGCTTGCTACCACAAACAAATGAGATATAATCGAATCCCAAACCCAGACTGATGAAATGCCAGTTGAAGAACCAGATGCAAGACAGAAGAAGAATATAGTTTTTTGGATTTTTTTTTTACAGACAGACAGATTATTCAAAATAATGGAAATCAGACAACAGCAAAGAAGAAAAATGGTGATATGCTGAATAGAAACCACTTAAATGCTGCTCGTCTTGATAATGTAATATTTCCTCAACTGTTTCTGTTTAAAACTAATAAAAATAAACATAAAACATTCCCTTCCCATCCTATCAAATTCATTACTTTGAGCGACAAAATGACAAAATGATTAGCAGTTAATAAGGCCCTGGTTTAAAAGATTGACTGACATTGCATTTCTCATTTAATTTCCGCTTCTCCAAGCTTCTTCTTCCCCTTCCTTCCAGCACAGAGGGAATTAATATTATCACATCAAAGGCATCCCTTTAAATGGGGGAGAAAAATCATTTAAAAGGACACAGGCTGTGATTATTCAAACTAGGTTATTTGCACCTTGTATATATAACGATATCATGGAACAACTTCATTTTGCTCAAATTGCTGTCAGTCACTAATAGAAGAAATTTGCTTCCGTTTTATCAGAGCTATTGTGTGGTGTGAGATTTGGGGGGGGGCAGAGGAGCATTAAATGCAAAATCTGATAAGAAGGATATGAACATGGAGCAAGTAATGCACTGAGTGAAGGGAGAGTGATTGCATGGCCAATGTTCATAATGTAAATTCATTTTTTAGGCCCCTCTCAATTCTTTGTTTTCTCTGCTCGCCACGTCCTTTTTTAAAGAGACACACACATACGTATAACCACCGGGGTGTGGGCTGGCCTCTGTGGGTTATGGGATTTAACAGTACAACGATGCGATGGTGGTTTATTTCCTTTCACTTCGAATCCTGACAGACAAATTATACCAGGGATGATTTAACACCTAAAGATGTATGTCATATTCCATAAAATAGTTGTATCAGTGGGAAAAATTATGAGTGACATAACCCATGGCCTTCCAGTAGCCAATGATCTATCAGCATTTAGGTCTTGGCAGATTGAATTATCCTCCTCTCTAACTGTAACTGTGTTAGGGCTTGCATTACAAACAGTTCACTTGTCAAATATTTATCCTTTCTCCAAAAAAAAAAAAAGGGGGGGCAGGGGGAAGGGCAGGAGGGGATTGACCGGGAGAAGGAGGGGGGAATGTAAGTGGTAAAAGACCAACCACAGCATGAAATATGAAATATAAATCACAGAGGTCAGAGAGAGCTGGGGAACTCAGTTACTAAGGCTCCAGATGGATTAAATAACGCGCGTCCTGAGGGAGAGTGGAAAGGGGAGCAATAAAATAATAACAGAACAGAGTGCTCCTATGTCGAAAGGTTTGAAGACAAGCCTTGTTAATTCAGAAAACTGCGGAGTTAAATTAGTCCAAGTCCTTGTGAAAAGCAGTTGTTACATATTGTGCAGGCGAGATAAATTTTCCCTCACTCTCTCTCCACTGTGCCGGCCACTGACAGGTGACTGCTGTGAGTCGTTCATTAAAATGTCCAACTCACAGGAGATTTTCTAAATTTATAATGCTTCTTACGGACAATAAGGTCAAGTTCAATGGGTAGGACAAATGGTAAAATAGCTGAAGGAAGTATTCACTAATTACTTTTTCAACAAGTTAGCAGTTTTTAAAAAAACGTTAAGTATTAACTCCCGTTTAATGATCCCGGAATTATAACCTCATGTCAGGAAAAACAGGTCAAATCTCCCTTCCCCTTTGCTCTGTGCTTTGGTGTTGACCATTGGGGACATTAACTGGGTCTTGTGCTAGCAATTATGCATTGGATCAGGTTTTGTTTACCTAGGAGACGACTATAAATTGCTTATTAATGGTGCATTTGCTGTATAGTGTAAAATCAAACTAAGCCAAAATCTGCATGATCATTTTGAATTGATCAAATACACTTTGTAGGATAGTCCTATTGTGATACTCAATTCAAATTATAGTGCGGGTTTTGGCTTTGTTGGATTTTATACTTTGCAGCAAGAGTAAGAAACTTTGCTTCTTAAGATAGTGAATCTCTAGAGATTGAACTCCTAAAAATATAACCATGATTCTTCCAGAGGATAGATGTTCCAAACATTTGTATATCTAAAAATACGGATCATGTCTAATTTCCATCTGTGTATTATATCAGGGCACTTAGTAGAGTACTCTGCACACAGTAAGCACTCAATAAATATCACCGATTGATTCATTCAATTCAATCCTATTTATTGAGTGCTTACTGTGTGCAGAACACTGTACTAAGCACGTACTATTACTAGCAGCACTCTTCTCTCATTTATTTAGGAAACTTTAGTTGTGTCTGAACTTTTGGCAATATTTTTGGTCATCCTTCAAAAAAAAAAGATTGAGCCTACTTGGCAAAAATTCAGTTATTCTAGTCTTTATTGGTAATGTACGATTAGCAAACTCCATCATCATCTTCTTCAAGAAGACTCACTGTCTACCAAAGCCAAATCATCACCTTCATTGTCTTCCGCAGGTGACGTGGTCTCATGGGAAGAGTGGGGTTTTCGGGGTCGGGAGATACATATTTAAGTTTCCAGTTCTGCCACTTGCATGTTGTGGGATCTTGTTCCTGATCACTTTTCTGTTTTCCTCAGCTGTAAAATGGAGATAGTGCCAATGCCTGCTGCCTCCACGTACTTTGAAGGGATTTTATGAAGTTGAAGATGAAAAATTGATGTGAACGCATTTGGGAAAAAATGTTAAATTGACAGCTGTATTAGTTCTAATTCAACCCTTCACCCCTGAAATGCCAATGGTTGCTTCTCCTCTCCTTTAACTGCTTGAATCCTGCTATTCTGCAACTTGGTTTAAAGAGGTATAGTCATTAAATCAATGATTTATTTTTACAGTATGTTTGTACTTCTAAAAACTAAGACGTTAGCACATATTTAGGGACTTTAATATGAAACCATATTCAGGGAAATAGACTATTTCCTCCCACCACACTGGATTAAACTTCTCTTCATCTCAGCATTAGTAAAGTGAAATTGGTGTTATTAATCCTGCCACTAATAATTAGGCCTCATACCACTAGAAGCCAAAAGTGTCTGATCAAGTCTAATATGGTGTACGATTGCAGTGGGGCAATTGACTTACTATCGAAAAGAGCAGTAGTAGCTTTTATCTGATGCTCTCAAATAAGGTTCTGGATACTGCCAACTTAAAATTTGTTGTATGATATTTGTTAAGTGTTTAGTATGTGCCAAGCATTGTACTAAGCACTGAGCTAGATAATAGGCAGCCAATTATTGAAAAACAGTGAGGGCAAAAATAAATTGCCATTTATCATACATAATTTCTGAGCCAAGAGAAAAACCAGGACCCCTTTGGGACAAAGTTTTAAAAGCATCCTAACACTTTTGTGTTCTAAAATCTGTACTTATGCAAATTGCCATTCTTTCAAAGCAGGCTGATATTAAAAAATCGTTTCAAAAGGAATGATTTGATAAAAATTTTGATGAAAAAATGAATTTTCTATTAAAGGTTAAACTTCACATAGGTTGTAAAAAAGATAACAAACATAGTAAGAACTTAAAAAGGATGACTTAAAAGACGAGCCCCACCTGGAATTGGGTCTCAGCTGTCTCAAAATTAAGTAGGTCATTGAGATGATGGCCAAAGGTTACAATGGCAACCACCTCCTGGTGAAACACACTGCTAACTTGGTGAAATACCTTCAAATTTTTCATCTTGAACAGGCAAGCGATGGAGTACACCAATCCAGGCGAGGCTGACAGAAAGCTGTTTCCTGGTAAGTAGTGGGTAATGCGTTCCCTAGTTTCACCTGGTAACCTGACAACAACTGAGATGTCAAAGCTGCAATTATTCTTCTGAAGGCCATGGTGTCTTTGTTATAATAACAATAATAATAATAATGGTATTTGTTAAGCGCTTATTATGTGCAAAGCACTGTTCTAAGTGCTGGGGAGATTACAAGGTGATCAGGTTGTCCCACAGGGGGCTCCCAGTTTTAATCCCCATTTTAAAGATGAGGTAACTGAGGTCCAGAGAAGTTAAGTGACTTGCTCAAAGTCACACAGCTGACAGTTGGCAGAGCCGGAATTGGAACCCATGACCTCTGACTCCCAAGCCCGGGCTCTTTCCACTGAGCCACGCTGCTTCTCCGTTATGGTGGTGGAGGTCTGGTTTGGAGATGCTAGACACAAAGTCCAAGCTAGGCCTGAAAGAAATGTGGAGAGTCAATTAAATAAACCTCTTTCTCCAACTGCCTTTCTTTCAAGATTTTCTCTGATGACAATTTTTCAGGTTAATTCAAGTTGAAGTAATTTCAATCTCAAATAATTTTTTTTTTGGTTGGGAGAATAATACACTTCTGAAACAGGAATGCAAAATGTCACTTTAAACATACGTGTAATTGCTTACGGGATGCCAGGGTTCCAAAATTGCACCTTGTTTCAAATTCATATATATTCCTTCTGTAAAAATATTCTCTACTTTATACTAATAAATTTATCAATAGGAAAAAGATATTCTATAGAGATATAAAAAAATTACCTGCCAAAATAATGATTTATGCCATTTTTGAAGCTTTCTCCTCTATTATTCATGTGTGAGGGTTTTTTTTTTTCCATTTTGACATTTACTTCACATTATAAGAATGTGTGTTTCTATGCCAGTGTCTTCATTTGAATAACAGGTGGGAAGGAATAGTCTGGAGTAAAAGCTTCTATGTCTGGCAGCCTCTGTATCTGGACTTAGCCTTGTCAGGTTGCATGCTTGCCAACATTGAAATATCAAAGAGGTCAGACCAGTAGCCTTGCAACATGAAGCGAGCAGGACAGGTTCAAATGGAAACTCAAAACCTTGTACTACAAACCTCTGGAAAAATGTGAAGTACATTCACTGGCCCCTGATTGATTTTCTGACTGAACAGGAGACGGCTATTTTTTATTTGGTGATTTCATTGAAGTTGTCTAACCAATCAAATTTAAGCAGATTTTCATGGAAAAAAATGGATGGCATTAGGATTAGAATAGCAGTTCCCAAGAAGGGGTAAAATAAAGGCAGATTCTCAACCACATTCCCACTTCTATGCAAATGAAATTAAATGAGCTTCCAAGTGGAGAACTCTGAGAATGGAGGTGAAGAGGTTGTACAATGGAGATTCAGATTACATACAGAAATTTATCTATGGAAGTAACATCAGACCCTGATTCTTGGTGAATAATAATAATAATAATAATGGTATCTGTTAAGTGCTCACTATGTGTGAAGCACTGTTCTAAGCACTGAATGACCTCTTCCATCAGATTCTTTAGAGCTCAGCTCTCCCAGTCTTCAAAGACCTCCTGAAATCCATCTCCTGAAGGAAGCATTCCTTCATGGAGTTCCTCCTTACAACATCATAACAATCTGTTACTCCCAACATCCACTCCAGAGTATTTTCAATTTATACATGCACCTATCCTTTGCGCTTATCTCAGTTTTCATTAATTTGTACTGCCAAATTCATTATCAACAGCTGAAGTGTTTTTTTTTCTCCTGACCCCCCCTATTTGTAAACTATTAGGGTCTTTCTGTCTCTACCACTGGACTCCAATCTTCTTGAGGGCACGGACTATTTGTCCGATTTCTATTTATCCTACCAAGTTCTTGACACAATGCTCCGCCCACAGTAGGAGCTAAAAAAAAAAAAGAACATGGTCCATCTGTGCCACATGCCCGTTGTGTGACCTGGGACATGTTACTTAACTTCTCATTGTCTGCTTTCTCCTCTGCAAAAATGGGGATAAAATATCCATTCTCCCTCCCTTTCAGACTGAGAGCCCCATGTGGCGTAGTGACATCTGACCCAGTTAATCTGACCCCACTACTAAGCAAATGCTTGGCACATAGTAAATACTTAACAAACACCACAATCATTATTAATTCATTCATTCAATCGTATTTATTGAGAGCTTACTGTGTGCAGAGCACTGTACTAAGCGCTTGGGAAGTACAAGTTGGCAACATATAGAGATGGTCCCTACCCAACAGTGGGCTCACAGTCCAGAAGAAACGTCTGAATTGGCCGGAAATCGAATCCGAGTCTCCCGCGTGCATGGGAGGCGAGAATTCTACCACTGAACCACCAATGCTCACATAATTATTATTATTATTTTCCATGGTCCTTGAATGAATAATAATAATAATGGCATTTATTAAGCACTTACTATGTGCAAAGCACTGTTCTAAGCACTGGGGAGGATAAAAGGTGATCAGGTTGGCCCACGAGGGGCTCACAGTCTTCATCCCCATTTTCCAGATGAGGTAACTGAGTCACAGAGAAGTTAAGTGACTTGCCCAAAGTCACACAGCTGACAGTTGGAGGAGCTGGGATTTGAACCCATGACCTCTGACTCCAAAGCCCGGGCTCTTTGAGCCACGCTGCTTCTCTGAAAAAATTAATCCATAGAAATATATCTCAAAAACAGGTTGAGTTTGACTGTTAACCTTCAGAATCTCTGGACTTGGTGCCTGTATCAGGGAATGTGGTAAATCTGGTGATTTTCTTTGCTTATTGTGGGAAATTACAGTACAGAACATTTATCTGGTGCTATAACTCCCAAGGGAGACTTGGACTAAAACATTATTACGAGGCTCTAACTAATGTCTACTCCTGGCTAATATACTTCTATCCGTATCACAATGTTGCATATTGGGGTTGATTTAAACTCAGGAAAAGACTCAACTTAGATTCAAACTTTCACATCAGTACTGAAATACATTTACGATCATTATTACAATAGTGGTATTAAGAACTTGGTGCTAAGCACTATGTTATAGCTCTGGGTTGGACCATTCCCTTGCATTGGCTCCTTGCAGGCAGAGAATACACCTACCGACTCTGTTGCATTGTTATATTTTGGTATTTGTTAAGCACTTACTATGTGCCAGGCTCTGTACTAAGCGCTGAGGTAGATAATAATAATGGCATTTATTAAGCTCTTACCATGTGCAAAGCACTGTTCTAAGCACTGGGGAGGATACGTGTCGATTAGGTTGCCCCACGAGGGGCTCACAGTTTTAATCCCCATTTTACAGAGGAGGTAACTGAGGCACAGAGAAGTTCAGTGACTTGCCCAGAGTCACACAGCTGACAAGCGGTGGAGCCGGAATTTGAACCCATGACCTCTGACTCCAAAAGCCGTGCTCTTTCCACTGAGCCACGTAGATATAAGGTAATTGGATTGAACACATTCCCGGTCTCACATTAGGTTCACAGTTTGAATCCCCATTTTAAAGATGAGCCAACTGAGGCACAGAGAAGTAAAGTGACTTGCCCAAGGTCACACAGCAGACTCACAGTGGAGCCGGAATTAGAACCCAGGTCCTTCTGATTCCAAGGTCAGTGCTCAATCCCTAAGCAGTGTGGTCTATGGATTGTACTTCCTAAGCGCTTAGTACAGTTCTCTGCACACAGTAAGCGCTCAATAAATACGATTGAATGAATGAACGAATAGAGCACTTGCTTAGTGCTCAAGTGCTCTTCGTGCTCCCAAGTGCTTAGTACAGTGCTGTGCATACAGTAATCCACAATAAATCAGATCAAAGATAGTCCCTTTCCCACAGAGGTTTACAGATTAAGGGGGAGAACACGTATTTAATCCCCATTTTACAGCTGAAGTAACTGGATCAGGGAAGTCAAGTGACTTGCCCAAGGTCATGAATTCATGGCATTCCTTTTTAATTCCTTTCTTTAAAGAAATCTGCCTTGAGGATAAGGATAGTGTCTGCTTACTCTATCATATTCCTCTAAGTACTTAGTACAGTATACAATAATCAGGCATTAAATACCACTGATTGATTTAGCAGTTTTCTGTCTTCCTAAAATTTATCTGCTTAAGTCGTGTCCCCCGCCCCCAAGAGAATGAAGGGTTTTTATTCTAGATGCCTTTCAGCCCGAACTGTGCTACGGCCTGCTCAACTTGACACCTAACACACTACCACTAAAAATCTCTGGTTTACAGACTTTCGAAATGCAAAGAGACAAGGAACACATAATGATTCAATTTTCCCTAGGAGCCGAAACTTTAAAACTTCCTACCCAGGATCTCGGAACTAGGTCCTAAGAGAATGGCAGAGAAAACTCAGGTCACAACCAGAACACCGGGTTTTTGTGTATTAAGTACTGGCTTTAGAAAATAAATCGTTAATTTGATAGCAGCCAAAAGTCCAAAGCCAAACAAGGTGTTTCCCTAGCAAACATTCTCAAACCAAAGTTTGTATTGTTTCAAACTTTGAAACTAAACAAATGTACTCAAGAAGCAACTCACAAATGGTGAGAATTACCTACTGGCCAAAAACAGTGATTAGATTGGCTTGAAAGTGATATTCACCTATTAGCCAACAAAGAACCACTTAGAATGGAAAACAATAGCCAAAGTGTGACTAATTAGGATTAGCTTAATCCTTACATAAATAGCTTAGCTTTTTTTTGAAACTAAAGTGTGTGTTCGAAGTAACTAAAAATCTCAGGTAATTTCCTCTGTGGCAGTTTCCTCTAATGATAATTTACAAATTCCTA
Organism: Tachyglossus aculeatus; assembly: GCF_015852505.1. Classification (NCBI taxonomy): domain Eukaryota; kingdom Metazoa; phylum Chordata; class Mammalia; order Monotremata; family Tachyglossidae; genus Tachyglossus; species Tachyglossus aculeatus. The sequence goes on along the minus strand of NC_052099.1, from coordinate 28,145,462 downwards.
TAGATACCGCAGGAAAGAAAATAAACAACTAGGATCCTTAAATTACTTGAACCCTAGCCTTACCAGTGAAGTTGCTGTATTTTAAATAAATACATGATTAAAGTCAGGTAACAATAATTTGCTGGGATGCACACAGTCTTTATAAATAACATCCACTTTTGACTCATTGCTCTTGACTAAAATACGAGTTCCATTTCAACAAAAAATGACTTTCCTCTAGTTTTTTTTTTTATGCCATGCTCTGAGCTTTCAGATTCACTGCTGTTGATGCTATATCACGAAAGTGAGCAGTTATATTATGAAATTACACCCTACTCTAGCCAGATCTTCCTGAGCTAAGTATCTTAAAAAATGAGCTTGGTTCTTAATCATCATAATGCCTAGACAAGAGAGGCTGATCTGTATTTTTGGTGGTCATTATCTCGGTGACAGAACCTAGTTATTTGAAAGAGGACCTTAAATCAAATTACCTGGACTCTCCTTCCAGCACTCCTGGTAGTTGATTAACGAGGGTGAAGATTGCAAGTAGAGTTAATTCATTCAGTTGTATTTATTGAGCACTTACTGTGTGCAGAGCACTGTACTAAGTGCTAAGGAAATAGAAGTCAGCAACATATAGAGACAGTCCCTAGAGTTGACAAGATGTTGCCTGACTCTGGTTCTCTGCACATTGATGTTTTCTTGATGGGAGATTTAATCATCAATTAATCAGTGGTACTTTTTTTGAGTGCTTGCAGCGGAGCACTGTGCTAAGCGCTTGGGAGAGTACAAGACAATAGAGTTGGGAGACACCGAGATAATTTTCTAGTATTGACGTGACTTCTGAATATTGGCTTTAGCTTGAAGCAGATTGTTCTAGTCTGCTATTGGAGGAATGTTCTGAAAAGTGACAAACGCAAACCTTGTATTCCTAATTTGCAGTTCAAGATTGTTCACTGTAGTTTGAAATCCATCCACATAGCTCCATCATTCAGGGAATCCTTTTTGGTGTGTGTCTGGAAATTACTCATGCCATAAGTAACAGGAACAACTGAATTTTTAGTGAAACCTCTCTATCAGTTGATGTTGCCTGATAACACGAAAGGACCTCAACAATAAAAATGATGGTATTCATTCAGTCAGTCAGTCACTACTATTTATAGAGTGCTTACTGTGTGAAGAACAGTGTACTAAGTGCCTGGGAGAATACAATGTAACAATAAACTGATGGGGAGTGGAGGGTTGGGGGGGATGGGAGGCATCAGGGGAGGAGAGGACCCCCCCCCCCGCCACACTCACAAGCTCCACATGTATCACACGTGTATTAAGTATGTACAGGGACTGTCCTGAGCACTGGAGAAGATAGGAGACAGACAGATAATAATAATAATAATAATAATAATAATGACATTTATTAAGCACTTACTATGTGCAAAGCACTGTTCTAAATGCTGGGGCGGTTATAAGGTGATCAGGTTGTCCCACTGGAGGGCTCACAGCCTTAATCCCCATTTTACAGAGGAGGTAACTGAGGCACAGAGAAGTTAAGTGACTTGCCCAAAGTCACACAGCTGACAATTGGCGGAGCAGGGATTTGAACCCATGACCTCTGACTCCAAAGCCCGTGGTCTTTCCACTGAGCCATGCTGCTTCTCTTATATTAATATCTGCCTCCCCATCTAGACTGTAACCTCATTGTGGACAGGGAATGTGTCTGTTACACTGTTATATTTTGTACTCTCCCAAGCACTTAGTACAGTGCTCTGCACATAGTAAGCACTCAATAAATACAATCAACTGACTACGGAGGTAGCTTTTGGGGGATTGAAAATAGCTGTATAAATTTCTAGTGTAGGCCTGATTTGAAGACAGAATGGACTCTGTCATAAATTATCCAGATAATTGCTTCAATTCTCCAATCCACTCTATTGTTGGCTTTGGTACCCCTCAAGCAATATTGCTATCAAATCTTTAGAAAATATTTTGCCTCATTTAAATAATCTGATCCAATATATTTCTGGTTTTGACCTGAAGGTCCTATCTGATCTGAGTAAATTACTCAAGTGGGGCCTTACTGGGCGATCCAGTCAAGCCTGCTCAAGGTGGTTTCGGTTTCCACATCAAAGGAAAGCAACCATGGGGCAAACTTTTTAAAGATACACATTCCGTGTCAGTTGCATTTTTGCTACCCTTCAGTGCACCATTCTCCTAACATCGCTCCACAGGTTTAGACAGAAGGAAAAAAGGGCTGACACTTTACAGTAAACATCAGTTTTTTCTCTCTCTCTCTTTCACCTTTGGCAGAAAGCTGACAAGGACCATACAGAAGGTCTACAAGCCTGTGATCCTTTTTTCCCTCTCTTCCCCTCTCTCTACATGCGGGTCATTCTCTATGTGACTGGGGTAAAAATGAAAAGACAGAGACCTATTTCGCTCTCCCCTCCTCCCCCTTGTTATTCCAGTTAAGGTCAACATCTCTTCACAGCCCACCTATTACCTCTAATCCAGTTATTTCCAGTATTCAGTAGATCATTTCCCTAGCAAAAAGAATATCACCTTTCAGACTCTATCTCTGGGCATCCTAGTACTCATCATGAAAAAAATTCAAAGCTGTTGAATGATGATAGGTTTAGTGAATATATATATATATATATATATATATATATATATATATATATATAAAACTGCAACAACAACAAAATAAAGAAAGGGGGGTGGGTGGAGAGAAGGTTTCTGAAGAATTTGAAAAAGATAAATGGAACCGATACTTTGTTTCACTGTCAGTAGCACTCTGGGGTTATTTGAAGCACTTATTTATGCACTGTAAGCAGAACAATACCATAGAAGAAATGATTAAATACCCAGCTCTCTGAGCAATAGACATCTCATTGTGGCGGGACAAGTCGCTCCACGGGGTGGTTTTGATAAAGGCAATATGAGTTGATAACTGATACAGTTTGCCAGAAAGTCATCTGAGGATGCTGACAGCTACTATGCTTTAATAAAATCATTAGAATGTAAATGTTTTTATTGCAAAATAAAGAGCCTCCAGCTAAGTTGACACTATCGATGCGCCCTCCGCTGAATGAAAGTGCCGATTAGCATTCAAATGATATAATGATAGGCTGGTTATCTTTATTAAAATTTTTCAAATCGAGTCTTCATTTTGCATGATTGAGTTTTAAACAAATGCAATATCCAGTCGGCTGGTGAGTTGGCCTGAATGCTCTTGAAATAATTAAAGTGTTCCTTTTATTTTTTTAAACATGTGTTTCATAAGCAATGAATTTGATTTCCTATTTTAATATGACAATATCTAGTTAGTTTTGCATAAAAACAGGGATGTTCTAGCATAATTATTGAAAGTGTACAGCTTTTAAACATATGTTTCATAAAACTGAATTCAATTTTCTGAAATGTGACGGCGCTAGTCAGTTACTGATACGTGAAAATCAAGCGATGCCTTGATTGTTCGCATCAAAGCCGTTGCCGCCTTGGCAATTGATGGTGGCCCATCTCCTGTTCAAGATGTGCCCATTACAAGTACTGTCACTCCTTTTCCTAATCCGTCTCCCTCACCGTGGGCCTTAAAACTATATTCCCCTCCTGAAAACCCTCCCGAGTTGGTGCTTCTTTTGTAGTTCCCCAAGTAGATTGTAAGCTCCTTGTGGACTTAGATCACGTCTACCAAATCTGCTGCATTGTACTTTCCCAAGTACAGTGCTCTGCACGCAATAAATGCTTAATAACTGTCACTGACTGATTGATGGATGGATAGATGTCTCTAACTTCTCTCGAGGTTAGCTATTCCCGTAACGCAGGCTATGCTACTGTTACCTATAAACATGCATTATTGTTAGCAAGTAAGCTTTAGGTGGTGAGTGGTTATAAAGAGTCCAGGGAATCGATACAATAAATGTTCCTTAAAAAATGTTTGCCTGGAATAACGGGTATTGATTCCAAATTGTGGAAGGTGCAGGGCTCAACTGTTAAGAAAAAAAAAAACATAGTATTTGAATAGCTGGTGAACTAATATTTTAGTCACTCGGCATTTTTTGAGTGCTTTCTGTGTGCAGAGAACTGTACTAAATGTTTGGGAGAGGACTAGTATTCTTTATTGTGGAGGCAAAAAGTGATTCTGAGAAAATGAGAGTTCACAGTCTGAACTTTGACTGAATGTCACAGAAGAACCCTTCCAGTAGTCTGTGATTGTACCTTCTCCTTCCAGGCTCAGGTAGCGCTCGTTCAGGTGTGATCATCCCCATTTCATGTTAGGAGAGGCAGAGGGAAGTTAATCCAATAGAACCAACACCTGACTCATCTGACTGCAGCGTTCAGTTGAATTTGATCAGTATTTACTGAGTGCTTTCTGTGTGCAGAGCACTGTACTATTCATTCTACTGTATTTATTGAGCACTGACTGTGTGCAGAGCACTGTACTAAGTGCTTGCACTTCGGAGAGTACAACACAATGATAAACGGACACCTTCCCTTCCCACAACAGGTTTACCATCTAGCATCCTCGAACATACACCCCCGGACCCTTCATTTATAGATGCCAGACAACTGCGAATCAGGGAGGCCCAGTGGATGGAGTCAGGCCTGGGAAACAGAAGGACCTGGGTTCTAATCTCGGCTCCACCACAGGTAGCATGAAAACAAAAATGTAATAATCCTCAGAGAACTTCTATCTGAATTTCAGCCAAACTTTTGTGAGGTTTTTAATTATATCCCAATCACTCATCCCAACTTGCCACTTATAGACGGGAAAATCTTCATCTCATTTCAATCCCCTCCAGCTCAATATCTAAACCTGTAATCAGCTACTGAGAAGATGGTGGGAGTCAGATAAGGCTCCATTTTAATCTCAAGTGCCATTCTATTTTTTTATGGGTGAAAAAGCAGTGTATCCAACTGGATAGACCACTGGAACGGGAGTCAGAAGGACCTGGGCTCTAATACTGGTTTCTCTACTGTCTGCTGCATGGCCATGCAGCCAAGGAGTCACTTAACTCCTCTATGCCTCAGTTACCTCATCTGTCAATTGGGGATTGAGATTATTAGCCCCACGTGGGACATGGATTGTGTCCAAACTGATTTATTGATATCTACTCCAGTGCTTAGTACAGTGCCTGGCACAAAGTAAACATTTCACAAATGCCAATATAAAAAAGAAGAGCAAACATTCAAAAAAATTCTCACGCCAGAGAGACAATGTCATCTTGGTGAATGGGTAAATAAAACACACAGGTGCACTTCTGAAACAGACTGATGTACCTCTTTATAACTGTTGGTTGTGAGCTGCAATGGAAGGGTAAAATTCACAGAATTATAGCTGCGAAACAATACCGTATGGTAAAGTCGGAGTGAAATGATAAACTGATTATTTTCCCATAATGCCCACATTAGAAAACTCTTCCCAGAGCCTGATATTTTCTGGGTTCCCCCAAACCAGTCATGTCATTTGGATTGTGCGACTGCCAGTGAAATCCACAACTACACATGCGTTCACAAAAAGAAAAAGAAAAAGATCCCTCTGTTTCATGTTAGAGAGTACAAATACTATATTATTGATTCAGAGAGAAAATGTGCTGAGTGAGTACCCAAAGTACAGCTGAAAGAAACCCTAGAGACAGTTTTAGTGATGGAATATGAGCACAGTTACAGAATTAAAACAGATGTTGTTCTTCAGGGAAAAAAGTTCACATTTTTGGTCAGAATAGCAGCAGGCTGACACCTGGACCTAAGGTTTCAAAAAGAAAGTGGCTAGCTGAATATTTTCAAAGAGGGGGATGATGTGGTCCAATGAGTCTGAAGTTTAGGGTGTTCATGTGGATTCACGCACATGTTGATGCAGAAATAAAGAGGCCTGGGAAACTCTTCTTGCAACTGATGACTGGAAGACAAGTGGAATTACAATAAACAGGAACATTCTGGTAAAGAGTTCTTGCTTAACAAATACCATTAAAAAATGCAGAAGATCGTGAACCACTTTGCATAGTTTACACATTTCTACGCACTGAAAATAAACATCATAATAATAATAATAATAATAATAATAATGGCATTTATTAAGCACTTACTATGTGCAAAGCACTGTTCTGAGAGCTGAAGCACTGTTCTAAGCGCTGACTTCTCCATACCAGAGAAACCCTACAAACCTCCAGTTATTTCCACAGGAATATCAGAGGTAGTGGTTGTCAATTAATTGTGCTACATAAGTGCTACAATTCACTGAAATCAATCATATCTGCTTGAACCCTTACTATGTCCACAGCACTGAACTAAGTGCTCAGGAAAGTACAACATAATGGAGTTGGTAGATGCATTCCCCATCCACAAAGCGTTTACAGTCTCAAGGAAGACTAGAGAATAGGTGTGGTCTAGAGGACAGTCAGACCTGGTTCTAACTAGGGCTCTGTCACTTTCATTCATTCATTCAGTCGTATTTATTGAGCGCTTACTGTGTGCAGAGCACTGTACTAAGCTCTTGGGAAGTACAAGTTGATAACATATAGAGATGGTCCCTACACAACGGCGGGCTCACAGTATAGAAGGGGGAGACAGACAACAAAAAAACACATATTAACAAAATAAATAGAATAGTAAAATATGTACAAGTGAAATAAATAGAGTAATAAATCTGTACAAACATATATACAGGTGCTGTGGGGAGGGGAAGGAGGTAGGGTGGGGGGGGAGAGGAAGGAGGGGGCTCAGTCTGGGGCTTGTGTGCTATGTCTGCTCTGTGAATGTGGGCAAGTCATTTAATTTTTCTATGCCTCAGTTACCTCATCTATAAAATGGGGACTATCACTGAGCCCTTTTAGCCTGAAATCAACAAGGTTATCTACTTCAGTGCTTACTTCTGTGCTTGGACATAGTAAGCACTTAAATACCATTAAAAGAAATGAAGACTAGACCTGCTGGCCTATTCCAATGACGTTGAAGTTCTCTGTCTGAATAGTCACCTATAGATTCTGCAATAGTGAACAAGCCCCTCAGGAAAATTTAAATTTAGCTGGCTACAATGGAGAAGGGGAAAATTATAGTCGCTGCACTTAGCCAGTGACTGCTGGACATCTGATATTCACCCCAATCGCACGGCACTTATATACGTATCTTTAAATTATGTATTATAAATCACCTATATATTTATATTAATGTCTGTCTCCCGCTCTAGATGGTAAGCTCATAAGAGGCAATGAATATTTCCACTAATTCTGTATTATTGTACTCTTCCAAGCTCTTAGTATGGTGCTCTCCACATAGTAAGTACTCAATAAATACCACCGATTGATCGATTTTAAATTCCACTGATTGGCTAGCAAGCCAATCATGTGCTGGGTTTATGATGATAACAGCTCAGCATCAGACCTAGGCTTGATAAAATGGTCTATGTTATAAAAAAATACTTTGTACGTCATTTGTAATGTATTGCGCTCACCTAGATTCTCACTGCATTCTATTTCAAGAGGGATATGACTAGCAGAAATGAGGGAGTATGTGAGAAACTGCACTATCACAATTAATTCTTTCATGCATTTTCTTGGGCCTGTAGCTTGTCTTTTCTTCTCCACAGGACACTCCGTCACATTTGTTAAGTACTGACTGTGTACGAAAACAGTGCATCTGAGTGCTGGGAAAAGCATACGGAGTGATAATGCAGACAGCATCTCTGACTCACAATGGACTCTCAATCAAAAAATTGGGAAAAGGGAGAAACAGACATACACGGAAAGACAAACATGATAAATGTAGAAACTGTAAGGCAGTAACACCAAAAGAAGCAGGATACTCCTGCTGAAATGAAGTTTCCGGGTTCAATCCTCCCGCGGCTTTTGCTGGCAGGGGCTTGGTTGCCGTAGTGAGAAGGCAAGTTACAGGGGATAAAACAGAAAGTCAAAAGTGTTTTGTGACAATGGGATATTCCAATTTATTTCAAGCCCACCGGTTTGATGTGCAAACTATACTTTAATCTCTGCAAGGCCTACGCATGATAATCCATTAAATGCTGAGAGCATGCAGATGAAATCCAGGTGAGATAATTTTGAAAGACTGCAAAAGCAATCAGAACCTTTTGTCTAAACCTCACAACAGAAGCAGAGGCCATGGCTACCTGGAAGAAAACATGCATTCTGCCAGAAATGATCCTACGTACAGTTTGTATTTTGACAACAGGATTTTCGTATACAAACCAGTGTCTTCTGGTGAAATGGCTCAAAAAAACCTTCGGATCAAACTGCGTTGTGACATTCTGATGGGAGCTTTCTGACCAAAATGGATGCATGTCATAGAGATGGCTGAAATCATCTGATATAACTATTCAGGAACTCCCAACACTCAGTCAAATGCCAGCCAGGGAAAAGGGAAATGGGGAAGGTACGGAACTGCAGTCTCCTTTGGATACTTTGTGCTGCCAATGGGAACATTTGCGTTGACTCAGGGCAGAGCAAAAAACCGAGTTTTGCTGACAGGAAAAGGCTGGGGAAGGAGAGAAAATGGGGAATAATTAAATGATGGCATTTGTTAAACACTTACTACGTGCCATGCAATGTTCTAAGCACTGGGGTAGATACAAGATAACCAGGTTGTCCCATGCAGGGCTCACAGTCTTAATTCCCATTTTACAGATGCGGGAACTGGGGCACAGAGAAGTTAAGTGACTTGGCCAGGGTCACATGGCAGACAAGTGGCAGAGGTGGGATTAGAACCCATTTCCTCTGACTCCCAAATCCAGACTCATTCCACTAAGCCATGCTGCTTCTACAGAAAGGCTAGTTGTGATTTTCCCTTCCCAACCAGAAGGCCGCAGAGCTAGAATCCTATTTGGTCTGTATACCCACAGTCAAAAAAAAAAAAGGATTTTAGTACATCGGAGGTATAATATCATTACGGTGAGTTGGTTTCACAGCCTTTATCCATTTCAAACGAATCCCAAGGAGCAATTGAGGGTGCCTCCAAACTCCAATTTTATTTGCTTTTTTCACCTTCGTGTTACTTGCTGAGGTTGATGTGATACACGGCAATTAACATTTTTTTTTAACCCCCAAAACAAAGAAGGTGGAAATATTCAGAAGGGCTGGCAAGCTCATGAGAATGTTTGCTCACCACGGTGAAGAATGACAGTGTGTATTCAAGGGGGCGAGAGAGTCCTTCATTGGAGCCTTCCTAAAGATTAAGTATCTCTCCTCTCCCCATTCCCCATGGAAATAAAAGGGGCCCATCCATTTCAAAGGGAACTCTGTGGGCATTGCACCCGAAAGGCAAATAAATCACTTTACCCCTTGCTGGCTCACAGGAAAGTGGGCACAGCCATATCTGGCGGCACAATGAACTTGGTGAACTGCTCATTTGACCCAACTTTGGAAGTGACCACAATCGCAAAACACAAAGCGGGACGTAAATTGGCAGAGAAACACAGTGTAATAGACCTGCTCGTATTATGCTCTAGGGGACTCCGGGGACCAGCCAATCCACGCAAGAAGAACAGTACAAGCTAGAAGGGGCCCAGGAAGATTAATCACCACTGTGATGCAGATTTAGCGTGTTAGGTGAAAAGATGAATGTGTAAAACGCTGTGTCAAAACCTGTGGTGTGGCCCACACGGCAATTCAGGGTCAGTAATTGAACTTCACTCTAATTATCCTGGGGAGATAATATTAACTTATAGTCGAGTGTGAAAGCGAGAGTCCATAATTCATCACTCGATGGGGCTGCTCATTGCATTGTGTTATTGAAATATGATGGCTCCATTTTTATCCTGTCATAATGACAACTGATGTGCTTATTTTCTTTCTCTGCGCCTCCAGGGGATGATGAAATAGTAAGCAAACATTCTTTCTGGTGAAAGAGCAGCACTTTATCACGCTGGCTTCAGCTCTGAAAAAGCACTCGCAAACTCAGAAACAATTTCCAGAGCTATGGCACTCGCTACCTCTCTCCTCCACAGCCTGGGTGCAGACAGGCGCACCGGCAAAGCAGCAAATGCACTCTCTCGGCTCTACTCTATTTTCCTCCCTTATTTCCACATTTGTTTTTAATGCAACAAAAGTATCTGTGTGCCAATTTTGGGGGTGTATAAAACCAGTGGAATATAATTTACTCTGGTTTTAGTGCAAAATGTTTGTGATTCAGGGAAGGTAGAAGTAGTAACAACTAAACATTTGTTTCACTGCTATACTCACTCACCAGATGTAGGCACATCATAGTATTCTACTAGGCCTACAAAAATAATGTGCATCCCCTGAACGTTTAAAAACGTTCCAATTAAACTCAAGCTTCGTTCCTGGATATTTTCTTATTCTGCTCAGTGAAAGATTTTTTTTTTGAGACAGAGGGAGACAGAGAGAGAGTGAGTTGTGTGTGTATCTGTCTGTCTGTGCAATGGAAAGGTATTGTAGCCAGGAATTGTAACTATTATTTTTAACCCATTTCATAAGCTTACACCAAAGAAATGAATAGCTGGATTTGTATTACAATTTTATTGAAAATAATAATAATAATAATGGCATTTATTAAGCACTTACTATGTGCAAAGCACTGTTCTAAGCTCTGGACCAACAAAAATAGACCAAAAAATAGACCAAAAAAATAGACCAACAAGACCAATAGACCAACAAGACTGAACCTGAACAAGCAGCCGTATTTTAATAAATTGGGAACAAATCAGGATTATTTTCACAGTTCCCTAAGAGGAAGAGCAGGGGAGTGGCAGAGGAAGTGGGAGAAAGAAAGAGGCCAACAATATTTAAGGTATCACAAGGGCAGCTGGGAATCAGCTTGAAGAAGGGCCGGGGCCTCCGAGTCTTGTGTGTAATGGAGGTAAAAGGACAGATTCAATTTCAATTAAAAATAGAAGTGACAGAGGACAAATTGAATGCCTTCGATGACAGTGTCTGAGAAACTGGGGACCTATTCTTGCAAAAGAACCTTTATGGCTGTTCTGAAAGCCTCTCAAAATTGAGAACTAAAGGGAGATTTTAGCCTCACAGATATTAGATGGCAAATTGAAGCCATCAGCTGCCCTCTGCTCTGTCTCTGGGGGAGAGTATAGTGGGTGTTGTCAGGCCTTCACAATATCGTTTTTAAAACAGGAGAAGAAATTTTAGTTTCTGTAAAGGAAGTTTGTCTGAATGTTTGTCTGGTCCATAGCTTTAAAGAAGCACTGGGCCTTTCTGTCCCCCGAAAAATAGTCAAAGAATGTCTCAGGGAGCAGAAGAGTTTTGCCTCACTTTCTGACAATGTTGAAAAACAGTGCTTTTAATTTGAGGAAGACACAGTTAGTCTCGTAATGTTTTTTACTGGTAGAATGAACCAAGTTCTGCTCAGAGTAAAAATAGGGGGAATGTATTTTGGTAATAACTCATCCCTTGGGCAGGTACACTACCATGCTGATTTGTGTCTGCTTCTCCTGTACACGTGAACTTTTTATAGCGAGGAGGCTGCCTTCCACTTTCTCATTCATTCATTCTTTCAATCATATTTATTAAGTGTTTACTGTGTGCAGAACACGGTATTAAGCACTTGGGAAAGTACAACAACAAAAAGTGGCAATCTCTGCCCACAATGAACTCACAGTCTGGATGGGGGAGACAGATGTCAATACAAATAAATCAAATGACAGATATATACATAAGTGCTGAGGGGCTGGGAGATGGGGGAAGAGGAAAGGGAGCAAATCAGGGCGATGCAGAAGGGAGTGGAAGACAAGGAAAATTCCTTAGTCTGGGAAGGCCTCTCGGAAGAGATGTGCCTTCAGTAAGGATTTGAATGGGGAGAGAGTAATTGCCTGACAGATATCAGTACCTCCCTACAGGGCTTTAATGTGCTAAATTGCAGGATGTAAACTACTGTTGACTGACAGACTGGTTGATTCTAGTCCCTGGAAATAAATCACTCCAGTTCATTTCTACCTCAATAACCAATGATATAATGACATCTACTCAATATTCCAAGCCTCCACCCACTTTTACTTTATTCAGGCTTTCCATTCATCAAAGCATGTCCAATGTCTATTCTCAGGAAATAAGAAAATACATCATCACTTGATACAGTGCTCTTCACTGAATAATCACTCCTAGATATTATATTTGATTACTCAATTGATAATCGCACTAAAGAGAGATAATTCCTTTCTCAACTTTTACATGTTCAATTAATTCTCTACTGGGCAGTGGACTGGACGTTCGGAAGTTTCCGAAGAAATAAAATTAACATAGTCCCATCTCTCAAGGAAGATGTAATTGGATTCCTGAACCTTGCCTGATCTCTCTCCCAATCAATTCAGCATTTAAGCCAAGTTCAAAAATGGCAAATTTGATAAATTTCCTTAGTAGATGTTATCGACATGTCTGTGCCTATCTCCTTGGTCACACTGGTCATAGATTCCACAATTTTCCCTTCTGCTTAGACTTTGAGTGCTATGTAGGAGAAGAATGTGTTCAAATGGATTAGCTGTGGATCTACCTCAGTGCTTAGTACATTGCTTGGCATACATCAAGTATTTAACAAATACCATAATAATAACTATTATAATTGGTTAGTAAGCAGACCCACTGTTGGTTTACAGCCTTAATCTCAAAGATTTAGAATAACAAGACTAGCAGATGAACTAATGTTAGTTAGAATATTGACAACCCATATAAGTGATAAAAGAGCTCTAATTTCTCAGACAATGAAGACCTGGCTTGTCCTAAAAGGCTACTGGTTTGAAAGCCTGTATTTAAAAGTCCCTAACTATGGATTTATAAACATAGGCCTCATTCTAGAGACATCACAGTCAACTGGGAAAACAAAACAGATTTTAGGAAAGACACTAAATACATATTTACATGAAAGACCATAACAGCTCCAATGAGCCATTACAATCTGGAAAGTATTATGCATTTTAAGAATGCCTGTAATTTATGTTTAAAAATTGTCTACATACACATTTACAGTACATAATGGAAGGTTACTATAACATTTACAAAGTGGCTGTCATGATTGCCTAGCTAAATGGTATGCAAGGTCCTAGAAATTAAATTCTCAAAATTGTTCTAATTTTCATGCATTTATGAGACAGTTTTTTCTCCAGAAAAATTAGAAGGAAACGCTCATACTAACAATTTGTTCTGGTGATGTTAAGGGCTTGGCTTAAACCATTACTTTGAGCAATTCCGAGTAACTAATGAGCATACATTCATAAAATAATTTGTTTCACTTAGCCTAGATTTTTTTCAGATCCTGCAGCCTAGTAGATCATGTTACCTGCACGTGCTCCTTAAAATGCGTACTTGAATTATTGACGTGCAAGCTTGTCTAGTAATGGAAGAGTACTCCAAAGAAGTATCCAAGGAATTATATATATTCCAAGGAATATACAATGATATATATATGTATATATATATAAAATTCCAGGGAATTACATCTACTATACATAGAGAGACAAGCAGTGTGGCCCTAGTGGAAAGAGATGGGCTTGGGTGTCAGATGACCTGGGTTGTAATCCTCGCTCTGCCACTTCGTTTCTGTGTGACCTCGGACAAGTCACTTAACATCTCTGAGCCTCAGTTCCCTCATCCGCAAGTGCTGAGTACACATAATGGTCAATCATTTACACATTCATCTGCTTTGAGTAATTTTCTTGGGATTTTAACATCCACTAGTGAGAAGGCCAATGAAAGGAAAGAAAGAAAACAGCTGAATATCACCCCTGAACATGGGTGATCCCCATACTGAAAATTCCCTGCTCTGGATCTCCTAATTTTTCCTGCCTATCTATCTTCATGCCACATTTTACTAGGAAAATAGTCGTTGATAGACTCATCATAATTATTCTAGTATGTTTTGACAAGCATGATAAATTTTGACAGGAAAAATTTTTTCAAATATTTCCTCAGAAATAGCGGTGAACATAGGGGAGATAAAAATTAGGATGGGGAGACTCTGACAGAGTCAAGGGGATGGTTTTTCCCAGTAAATCAATCACATCGGTATCCATGAAATAGATGGCCAGGAAATATTCCTAAACATAAGAATTTCAAATGCCAAGAACAGAATTCCAGGGTCAAGTGGAAAGTTTCCAGATTACAAAAAAACCCAAAAAACATTAAAACCAGGGAATATTTTGATATGCATCACACACCAAGAAGATGTTCCAGCTTAGCTGTGTTATCAATCACATCGGTATCCAATGAAATAGACAGCCAGGAAAATGTTTCTAAACATAAGAATTTTGAATGCTACAAACGTAATTCCAAGGTCAGATGGAAAAGTTCCAGATTTAAAAAAAATATTAAAACCAGGGAATATTTTGGTGTTCATCACATCCCCAGAAGATGTTCCAACTTAGGTGTGTTATCAATTATCCACAAGAGAAAAAAAACCCAAATAAAAACAAAACTATTGGAATACAGCCTAGAGATACTGGCCAATACAATAAGAAAAAAAAAAATACCTAAGCAATATAAGTATGAAGTCTCTTTACGGTCTCTATTAAAGTACCCAAAATCCTTTTAATGCACCCTAACATCTGACAGTCAAGGCTTGGATAGGATATTACTAACTGCCAAAAAAATGACAGAACATATAATAGAAATAAAACTGAATTTTACCCTTCCGCCAGTGGTATCAGCCAACAAAGAAGAGGGAATCATTGTCCACAAAGGGAACTCTATAAGAAAAAGGCCTTAGAGTGTCCCTGATATAAGCCATAAAAGTCAATCTGCAGGTTCAAGGGGAAACCTATTTCTTCTCTGATTTGCTCTCCATGAAGCAATTCATTTCTCCATTTGAGAATCCCCTAAGCTGCTAATGTTGATTGTATTGTGGGAAAAGTCTGAATGAACCCTGTGGTAAAATCCGGGACAAACATTTCTAGGCTCTGTTAAAATCTACAGTGGTATCTTTAATTTTCCCCACTGTTATAAATTGAAATTTAAATTAGAAGATTACAATAAGATTAGATTAGAATCTTATATTGTTCCATGAAGAATTATAGTTAATGTGTTTTTCTATTACCCTCTCACCTCCTGCAATTGGCAGATAGTAATTGATTTTATTTTTTCCTTGGCACAGAATGTTTCAAAGCTGTTGTTAAAAACTTGGAAAAATAAGAAAACAGCTCAGATTTTTGCACCGACAATGTGCATTTCCATATGCCATTTTATTTCGTTGTATGGTCTGATTTTTTAAGGCAGATAAATACACAAAATTCATTGGGTTTTTAAAGGGGTAAAAATGAAAAGATAAGAAAAGATGGGAAGGATTGGAGAAAGCCTGCTTTGAGAGCAAAATATGTAAGAGACGAGCCTAGTTCCCATCCCTTCACATCTGACTGTCGGTTTACGCAGGGGTCTGAGAGTGGGGTAGAATAACGGATTTTCTGTTCCCATCCATACTACATCCCATAGAAAAAGACACACACACACACACACGTGGAATATTCCATCAATTTAACTTCCATACATACTTACATAAAGGAAAATGAAGAGGCATAACAGAGGCAAAGTTAGGTGCCACAGTGCTTCTTCTCACCTAAAGTTACTCACTAGGGTGTCATTTATCTGACACTGACTGAGTTTCGTCCTCCAAGAACTCAATAAGTTGGCCAGAGTCTAGGAAACCATTCTGCCTTAAGCCAGTTCTGTTTGGCTGATTCATTCATTCAATCGTATTTATTGAGCGCTTACTGTGTGCAGAGCACTGTACTAAGCACTTGGGAAGTACAAGTCGGCAACAGATAGAGACGATCCCTACCCAACAATGGCCTCACAGTCTTCTGATGACAAGAAAACGAGAAAGGGATTGGATGGAGAACTTTGTCACATAAACCTTTGACAGGAATTAGAGTATGAAATTCACAAAGTCTATGAAAAGGCGATGGAGAGGTTATCTGATTCTTTTCCCAGTCTCCATAAAGGAGTTCATCCCAGAGAGAAGAGACTCTATTTTTCCATCTTCCCGTTTTTCTGGCTAGTGGGTGTAATGTGACAATAACCTTCAAATTTTCTAGTATCAGAGGTTCATTTTTCAGGCCTAGGCCAGGAAGCTTTTCAAAAGTTTGTGAGGGACTTAATATATGCTACCCTTAATATTCTTTGTGCTGGCAAATTTTATCTAATTAACTATATCACGGTTCTCGAGAGAGATACCCATTTTCCTGAGCCAGGCATACGACCTTTTTCGTATCTTAAAATAAGACATTAAACTGACTCATCATTTTTTTTCCTCCAAAATTCGCCTTTTCCTGCCATGAAACTTAGCTTGTTGGAAATAGAATGTGTGTTTTAGAATGTGTGTTTTATTGGAATGGCTTCAGCGCCTCCCTTGGTCTGAGCAAGGAAAAGATTCTTCAGGCTTCCTCCCTTCACATACCAATCCACATTCCTCACCCATGTGAGGACTGACAAAGTTAGTTAAATCTTGAGAATGAGATGATATCATTTAGGCTAGCTAAAACTCTACAGAATTTGCTCACTCCAGTAGAAAACTTTATCTCACTTGGACATTTAGAGAGTTCTCCAGTGTTTATTTGTTCTTGTGAGAGTTTTAGGAAAACCCCAAACATCTAAATAGTTCCTTCATTGAATTATAGCTCTAATTCCCACAGTGACACATGGAATTTGTTCGGCAATTCTTCATTACTGCTTTTAATATTTCTATTTTCTTCAGAAATGCCTCAATCTCTATTGTTGCACGCCGGAATACGTAAGGGGTTCATGATTAAAGAGGGACTTAGGCGATCTGATTCATAAAGTTTTGAAGGATGCAAAGAAGTTATTTTTGAGAGACATGTTTCATTTCACACATTTGAAAGGATCTGACAACACAAAACACATTGAGCAGAAAAGGAGAGCGAGGGTCTAATCCGAAGCATGTGTCCCAGAATGGGGGTGGAGACATATGTGGAAGCAGAACGGACAGTAGATGTGAGCGTAAATGGCAAGAACAACAAAACTGTTCAATTCTTCCCTGCTGATTCGTTTAGATCATTTGTAAACCAGAATGTAATGGAATTTTTAAAAACTATGAAATCATTGCTCAACCTTCTGTCTGGCAAAATCTTGGACATTATGAGTTAATTGAGCTAGAGTAGTGGCTGTTTCCATTGTTTTACGTATGAATTGCTTTGCTCCAGTAATATTTCAGTGCGTGGCATCCACTTCTAATGTTTTGGAAGTTCTAGACCACCACGCATAAATAAGAAATTCCCCTCTGCCCAAATCATAGGCCATTTGCATTACATTAAGCCACATTTTTCTACTTTCATAAGCCTAGTCGGTTTTATCTGTTTGAGGGGGAAAAATGCTTTCATTTACATTTACTGACTCATATGTATAAAAGCATAATGTCAAGAAATCCATTTGCTCTTTAATAAAACTTATCGTAACGTCTAAGTGGTTGATTTATGGATAGGTCTCTTGTCACCTCGGCTGCCTGATTCCTTTCATTTGCTGCTGGAAATCCAAGATGGGTCATGACATTTATACTAGGTCAGAATAATAATGTCACTCAGATCACGTTCCTTGACAGCAGCCCATTTGTTTCATTTAAATAATGAACATGATTGGTGGAAATTGCAGGCTGTAACCCTAACACACAAAGGAAACGACAAACACGATCGCACCGAATAATAAGCCAAACATTGACAGGAATCATGACCTGCTTGGTGCAAATTGCCAGACTTATATTTCCTTACTTAACCTTCACAAAAAATATACGATGATAAAAGTCCAGATGGTTACGAGACAGAAATATGAAATCTTCTGGTAAACACGGTCTGATAAAGGGATCATTCTTCTCTCTGATTGTAACAATTTAGTAGTGGGGTGCCCTTCTGATTGGATATTGCTGAACACAGCTCAATTCAGCACAACAAGCTTTGAATCCCAAAATGCTGAGAGGAAGCACAATCTATCAACAGAAGATCTTTTTCTGTTTACAGCTCAGAAAAAAATCTGACAGCAATGAGGCAGCGAGGCCATAAAGTGCACTAAATTACATTCACTTGAACAGATACCCTTTGTGTGATGAGTGTTGTCGAGTTGTATCCTGGGTTTAAATCATGTAGGTTCCTTCCCCATCTCTGGAGCAATGCCTTGGGAAGGGTTTATTTTGAGGTGGCCAGGGAGCAGGAGGTGGAAGGAGATGCCTTTTCTATCATTCATGATCCAGAGAAGCAGCCTTGCCTAGTAGATAGAGCACCGGGCCGGGAGTCGGAAGGACCTGGATTCTAATCTTGGCTCCACCACTTGTCTGCTGCGTGACCTTGGGCAAGTAACTGCACTTCTCTGTGCCTCAGCTCTCTCATCTGCAAAATGGAAATTAAATACCTGTTGTCTCACCTACTTAGACTGTAATTAGCTTGCATCTATCCCAGCAATGGACACACATTAATCTCTTAATAAAGACCACAATTATTATTATTATTATCTTATACCTACTGCCTTCATTTCCTTTCCTCCTAGTGTCCTTGTGTCCTCCTTTAATCAGGTTTTTGACCCCTTTACTCCACTGAAACTGCACTCTCTAAGGTCACAAATGATCTCCCGAAAGCTAAGTTCTATGAGTTCTTCTCTGTTCTAATTCTCTTTGGTCTTTCAACCATCTGTGACACAGCGGACAATACTTTCTGCCCTGAAACCTTGCCAGATCTTGGTTTTGTCAAAACATCATTAACCTGGTTGTCCTCTTACCTTTGAGTGCTTTCTTTTAGTTTTATACTAAAACTTTTAGTCTTCATTCTCTGCTCTTCCACCTTGCAGTCTTCATAGCCATAAGAATCATAACTGTTGTATTTGTTAAGTGTTTGCAACCTGTACTAAGCACTGGGGCAGAAACAAGTTAATTAAATAACATGTCCCACATGGGGCTCACGGTCTAAGTAGGAGGTAGAACAGGTACTAAATTACCATTGGCAGATGAGGAAACTGAGGCCCCAAGAAGTTCAGTGATTTGCCCAAGGCCACACAACAGGCAGATGGAGGAGCCTGGATTAGAACCCAAGGTCTTTGACTCCAGGTCCATATTCTTTCCCCTAACTGTAGGTGTCATTCAAGGCTCAGTTCTGGTTTCCCCAACTTTTTTTTATTCCTCACCCATTCTCTCAGGGAATTCTTCCACTCACACGGCACTCCACCTATGCAGATGGTTCCCAAATCTACCTTTCCAGACACAACCTCTCATCTAATGAACATTTCTCCTTGCTCCCTGGACATCTCTGCTTTGCTCAGACCTACCTTGTCCAAAACTTTACTATTCATCAACCCTGCAAAACTTCTCCTTCTCCCAACTTCCCATCGCTGTTGACAATTCCACCATTCTTCTGGTACCAGAAGCCCACAACCTTTGTGTGATCCTTGTGTCCTCACTTCAACTCTAACATTCAAGTTACTGCTATATCCTAGCATTTCTTCCTACACATTTTCCACATCTGTGTCCAACCTGACATGCTTGTATCCAACCCAGTGCTTAGTACAGTGCCTAGCACAAAGTGCTTAACAAATACCATTATCATTATTATAATTATCATTCATTCATTCAATCATATTTATTGAGTGTTTACTCTGTGCAGAGCAGTGTACTAAGCATTTATAATAATAATTTTGGCTTTTTTTAAGTGCTTACTATGTGCCAAGCACTATTCTAAGCACTGAGGGAGATACAAGGTAACCAGGTTGTCCCATATGGGGCTCACGGTCTTCATCCTCATTTTCCAGATGAGGTAACTGAGACACAGAGAAGTTAAGTGATTTGTCCAAAGGCACTCAGCTGAGTGACTTGCCCAAAGTCATTCAGCTAATAAGTGGCAGAGGCAGAATTCGAACCCATGTCCTCTGACTCCCAAGCCTGTGCTCTTTCCACTGAGCCATGCTGCTTCTCGTCATTATAGAACAGTGCTCCAGTGCTTAGAACAGTGCTTTGCACATAGTAAGCAGTTCATAAATGCTATTATTATTATTATTATTATTATTGTTATTATTATTATTATTATTATGTCATCCATGATAAGCTTCAAACGCCCATCAGCCACCACTGGCACTTACGGATTCATTTATTCCCTACCTCAGGATTTATATATATTTGTATGGTCAATTTAAGTCCGTTTATTTTTTTCTACTTACCCTAGCTGTAAATATGTGGTTATCATCTAGGATGCCTGTCAGAAGGCTGGGCAACAGCTGGAAATGAGTTGCCACAAAATTTCATTTGGTAAGAAGATAGCTCTACTGTGGTGGAACCGGAAAGAAGAAAGCACAAACCCTGAATGTGGAGAGTTTGATCACCCAAAGGTGTGTAAAAGAATTACCTTGATTGGCTGTGAATGATACCCAGATACAGTTATGCCAGATTCCTCATGGAAGGAATCACAGTGGAAGTCAAGATTGGACTCCCCTTAATAAAAATAATAATTAATAATTGCGGTATTTGTTAAGCGCTTACTCTGTGAGAGGTACCGTACTAAGCGCTGGGGTGGATACAAGCAAATATGGTTGGACAGAGTCCCTACCCAACATGGGGCTCAAAGTCTTAATCTCCATTTTCCTGATGAGATAACTGAGGGCCAGAGAAGTGAAATGACTTCCCTGAGGTCACACAGCAGACAAATGGTGGATTTTAGGTTACAACCCAGGTCCTCCTAACTCCCAGGCTGATGCTGTATGCACTAACCCATACTGCTTTCCCCTTCTATTAACATGATGTTAGGAGATCCAAATACAAGTACTTTTCTAAGAAACAGGAATAACTGATGAGCTTGTTACAAGTCCTCATTTATTCCCTTCTACCAGATATTTAACACATTTGGACCCAAGGCCGTTGACGGGAATGAAAGCCACTTCCTCTGGGAACATTCACTGCATGACTTGCTAAACCTCACGAACACTATGGGGTTGTATGTTCCTCCATGATTCCCCACCCCACCACCCCTCCTTACTCGATTTCTAAACTGGCCCCAGGAGCTCCCCGCTAAAAGTTGTATTTCCCTACATAGCTAGCATTCAGTTACAAGGATTTCTGGAAAATAACCTGAAATTTCCTTTGATTTCCATTCTTCCAAAGGGTGATAATCGTTGGTAAAACATTTTGAGATCTTTGGATTAAAGTGACCAAGTACATTTTTTTCCTTCCCACAGTCCCTATTGAAATACATTCATCTTAAGGATGTAATCACAAGGCTATTGTTTCATGGTGGGATTCCCCCATTTCTAGTGAAAGCCAACCTTTCATTATCGTGTCTTGATTTTAAAACTAAGTTTTTTTATGCCAGACTGTGGACATTTGAACCACGCACTAATCCTGCTAGCTTCAGATTCTTCAAAATGTGAATCTGAAATTTGAAATACATGTGGGAGTGTGCGTGGGGGGGACTAGTACACTGTAGCAAAAGTAATGTTTGGATGCTCATCATTAAAAAAGTTTGGAACAAGGTAGTTTCCAAAGCATGCTGATGCAAACCTTCACATTTATGCTCCCTGAAAGTGGTTCTTCTCCATGAATCTGTGCTTTGTTTTCAGCAAAACCAATAAAACCACTACATCTTGAAGTCAAAATGGCATTTTCAGCATTCCCGAAAAATTAACATATAGCCTGAATGCTTGTCTGCCAGGTAGCAGCAACCCAATGTGATTTTGAATGGCCGAGATATAAAATGTCAAATATCAGGGTTAATTATGGAAAATCTGACAAAACCTTAAAATGTATGTGGGGAGTGGAGGGAAGACACTGTCTTTCTTTGACATTGTAATGGCTCCGAAGCCTTTACACTGTCAATCTTAATGATCCTGAATGGCCGGTAATTCATTTACTATTAGTAACTTTGCTATGGAAGTATCTCTTACAAATGCTGTTTTCATATGTAAATATCCGTGGCATTTCAAAATGTTGTATTTATTTTTTTCTCTTAATGTAACAAAAGGCACCAAATACTTGATGGTAAAATAGGTACTTTTGACTCCTAGTGTTAAACATTGTGATGATAACATGGTAATTGAGAAATTATTACGATCTGGCTTTCATTCGTATGCTTTACAAATAAAAATAATTAATGCCAAATATATCATGTATCCCGCATACTGTCATGGTACTTTAGTATCAAGGTTTCCATTTAATGTGTACAGCGATGACCTGAATCAAGTTAGTCACCATGCTACTGACTTTGCTGCTAAAAAAAGCTTAGCAGCCTACAACCTAAAACAGAGAATAAATATACAAATAGGCATTCGAGGATTATTTTGCAAAGTGAGTGGCTGTTTTTGTTTAGACCTGTCAATCGTCTGGACATCCACCGACTCAATCTTATTTCCCAGTGATCTCAAGAAACCAGCTCCCAGTGTACTTAGGATGCATGCAAGGAAAAAGATAATCTGCTTTTTTAATGGAATGTAGAATTTAAATTGGAAATTTCATATAAGCTTGTTATAATGTATTTGGATACAGTCTGTGGATTACAAGTGGCTGGATGTGTGTGTGTATTTGTAAGTTTCTTGTGGGCAGGGACTGAGCCACTTCTTTGCTGTGACCTTCCAAAATGTGTGCATACATGTTCCGGTACATACTACTACAAATATAACGAAAATACAAAAGGATATACAAAGAGGTAGAAAAGGAATTCAAGAAGGCTAGTAGAGCATAGCTCCAAACTAACCTGAAGATTGTCAATCAACCAATTAATCAATTATATTTATTGGGCACCTACTGTATGTAGAACACTGAACTAAACAATTCGGGGGTATACAATAGAATTATTCAACATTTAGTTGGGGATTGAGATTGTGAGCCCCACTTGGGACATGGACTCTGTCCAACCTGATTTGCTTGTATGTACCACAGCGTTTAGTACAGTACCTGACACATAGTAGGTGTTTAACAAATTCCATAAACAAATGTTTAGCACCTAACCTGTCTCAACCATGCTGCCTGATATCGAAGTTTCAAATGTTCTCAGAACCCATGAGGCCCCTTCCTCAAATTCATTCATTCATTCATTCATTCAATTATATTTATTGAGTGCTGTGTGCAGAGCACTGTACTAAGCGCTTGGAAAGTACAATTCAGCAACAAATAGCATTTAAAAGCATTTTAAAATGCTTTTAAAATATATGTATATATTTGTATGTATGTAATACTCTATTTTACTTGTACATATCCTATTTATTTTATTTTGTTAATAAGTTTTGTTTTGTTCTCTGTCTCCCCCTTCTAGACTGTGAGCCCACTGTTGGGTAGGGACCATCTCTATATGTTGCCAACTTGTACTTCCCAAGCGCTTAGTATAGTGCTCTGCAAACAGTAAGCACTCAACAAATACGACTGATCGATTAATTGATTGATTTTAAAACCTCTTACACATGTTCATGTGTGCACACGCACACACATACACACACCCACATACACACTGCTGTCATTTCCATGACTGGTAAACCTAAGAAATAAGAAACTAAAAAGGGGGTACAGGTCATTTCAAAACCTTGCAATAACCTGCATTTTTTTCAATCCAAGATTATCAGTTTATGGTACAGTAGGTGAAAGTTCAGGTGTCAGGGACATGAACGACCATCTATTAAAACTTAGTGCCGTAACACAGAATAAAAACAGTTTACTTCATTTTGTATAGAGCTTTTCAACTTGCTGTTGAAGGAATGTGTTTTATTAGCTTATTACCCACCTGTCACTTCAAACAGTACAAGACCATTTGCTTGAGAGAGCAATTAAACTGAAAATTCTCAAAGGATCACTTTAAGAAATGAATTGCAAAATACAAGGCAAGTGGAAGGGATAAAAGCTGAATGGAAGTAAGTATGTATTCACATCAAAATCAACCCTGTCCATAACTTTGAATTGAAATAATTTTGCCTAATTTTATTTTGGAAAAAAATATTGTCTGAATTAATATATTTAGCAACCCTCTTTCATATTGGAAGAATGGGTTGTTTCGTTATTTGTGAGCAAAATGTTTACCTTGTATCTTAATTCTTTCTTTCATTTCTTTTGAGTTTCAGGTGATAGAAGTAGGCTGATCTTCCTTCCGAAAGAGCCGAGAGCATTAACCATGAAACACTCCTCTGCTGGGACTGAATAGAACCGAGTGGCTCGCAATGCCCTATTTAAATATCTCCCATAATTGGGAAAGTACTTCGGGAGACAGCTGATTTTGACTTTTTCCAGACAATCTGGCAGAAGCTGTTTTGGTTTCTCTCTGACTGGCAGGCAAACTGGAAAGAAAGCCGATGGGTCAGCAAGTTGGTCATTAATTTGGCATCGAGGAAAATGGTAAATTTTCACTATATGTGCACGATGGTGACAATGGACTCCCCTGTCAGGATTGACGGCCAAATCTTGGTTCTGTGACTTCAGGCCCCCAAATTTATAACCAAGGAATTGATTGTAGGGCTAGTGTTTGTGCAGTGCAACTCACACTCCCTTTTTCCTATCGGGTCATATTCCTGCCGGGGCATGGACTGTAATGATGGGGTGAGAGAAAGAGATGAAGCACCCTGATAAGCAGGTGGCCTAGTGGAAAGAGCACGGGCTTCAGAGTCCAAGGACCTGGGTTCTAATCCCTGCTTTGGATATCCTTGGGAAAGTCACTTAACTTTTCTGTGCTTCACAACTTCTGTGTAAAATGGGAATTAAACCCTCCTCCCCCTCACTTAGACTGTGAACCCCATGTGGAATAGGGACAGTGTCCAACCACATTACCTGGCACTTAGTACAGGGCCTGGCATATAGTAAGTGCCTAAAAGGTGCCTTAAAAAAAGTGCACATAGAGGATTTTTTAAAAATACAGGTTCCATTTTCAAACAAAGTGATCACAGCAACATAACCCGGAAGGCAGTTGCCTTGCCCGTACTCTCCAATGCCCACACCAGGAAGCTATTTCTTCAGACTTCCTCTTGGAATGTCTTAAGTGGTTCTTCCATAAGAAATTTGCACCACGGAAAGTTTCTAGACCTGGGACTAGAACCCAGGTCTCGTAACTCTAGAAGTTATGCTTTTCCCAATGGATCCTTAGCAGGGCTGTGCTGTATGTGTAAAAATACATACAGTATATAGGATATGAAAACCTACATAATCAACTGGTGCTCAAATTCAGCAGGAGCAGTCAGGGTTTTTCTTTTAGGACTCCCCCAATCGAGGTGTAGAGGAAATCTTGATTGACCTCTTTATCAGTAATAAGCATGGTGTTGGCTGTGAGTTCACTGTTGAAAAGTCGACACGAGGTGGGTATGACTTGGGCAGAAGAAAAATCCATTGGGGAAGGCCTCCTGGAGGAGGTGGGATTGCAGAAATTCTTTGAAGATGAGGAGAGATGTGGTCTGACAGATTTTAAGAGGGAGGGAGTAGCAGGAGAGAGGAAGGAAAGAGCAAGGAGTTGGAGATGCGAAAATTGAGAAGGTGAACATAAAAGGAATGCAGAGTGCAAGCTGGAATATCGTGGGAGAAAAGAGTGGATAAGGAGGAAGAGAGCTCATTGAGAGCATTAAAGGCAATGGTAAGGAGTTTCTGCTTGATATGAGACTTACCATTGGACATTTTAGAGGAGTAGGGCATTGTGTGCAGAATAATGTAGAAAAATGAGGGACTGGCGAGAGGAAAGGAAGAACAGGGAGGAGATTGATAGTGAGTAAGCAACTTTTCTAATATACTACTTAGGAACTGCTTTCAAAATGATACAACCTTGTTCCTTTTGTTTCTTTTACTGAAAGATACATTCATGAAGGATCCAGTGAAAGCACACTGCAAATGCTGTTTTATTGTTCATTCATTCATTCAATCGCATTTATTGAGCACTTACTGTATGCAGAACACTGTACTAAGTGCTTGGGAAGTACAAGTTGGCAACATATAGAGACGGTCTCTACCCAACAGCGGGCTCACAGTCTAGAAGGGGGAACACTGTTGAACATTAACTAGGTGTTTAAATGTGCATTTTTGGCATATTTCACTACTTTTTACAGAAGACCTCTCTCACGGGTTAAGGGCCCTTCTCAGCTAATATTCAGAACCTCTCAGCCTTTAAAGTAAAGAGGTTGCCTCACTCCATATGCTCCATTTCTTCTTGTGGACATCATTTTCTGTTCTTCCCTGTACTTTTCCCCTCTTCCATCCATCCTGTCCTTTAAATGGCCTTTAAATGTCAAATGCCTTCCTCTAGTCTTTCTACCCTCTTTACTGGCTTCTTATTATTCCCATTCCAGTCAATCAATCAACACGCCCTGTACCACTTTAGTTATTTTTCTTCTAGTACTCGAATTGGCGGCCTTTGTTTAACTTCATCGCATGCTTGTTTATTTCCTCTCCTATCTTTTGTGGTTTTCCCAATTACTGTCCTGTAGTACATCATTTTACAGTTGGTCCTTCTGGGGTAAATATGAATGTGAAATGCTTTCCCAATTACAGATTGCATGTGTCACTATAACTCACAGAATAAGACCAACTAATGTCAGTGAAAAGAAATTCAGCTATTTTGGGGACGTGGGTGAGATTCTATCTTTAAAATCATCTTGTCCCTCATCCAAAATCACTCTGCTGGCTTTCTGACTAGTCAATGTACCAAGCCATTCTGGGTTGGAGACAGATTTCGACAGCTATCGCTTTGTAGTTGCTATCTAGGCTATGATCCAACCCCAGTTAATCTGACCTGTGAACAACTCCCCCAAAAGTAAAGGAATAAGAAGGAAGTATAAGCAAAGAGTTAGGCATTGCAGACCTAGATGCTAGGAAACAGAAACTACTTAAATAGTTTCCATTTCTACCCCAGTACTGTTGAGGCGTATAAGGAAAACAACCAGGTGCCATGAGCAGGAAGTGAATGAAGTAAGATGAAAGGAAGAGTAGATTCTCCACCACACTTGTGCCGAAATATAGCGAAGCAAGATAGAGATGCTGAGGGGTATTTCATGTGGATACCATCTTTAGTTGCCTGATTTATATTCATGCAAAGTGCCTAGTCTCCGATACAGCTCTTCAAGGTGAGGGTACATAACATAGCCTCCCTCCTCAATGATGCACTCTCAATTTAATGCCTCTCACTTTTCCCTTCATGCTGTCTCTTTAGTTCTTTGCATGCATCTCACTATTCAGCTATATCCTTATTGTTTTATTGTTCCATCTGTATTTATTATTTTTTCAACTCCCGCTCTTTTGAACGTTGGCAATCATCAATATATGTCTGCTTCTCTGTCTTAGTAAATTTTCATGGAAAGGGATGCCATATTTTGGTCCTTTCCAAATTACTTAATACATGCTCAGTGCACAGCAGGTGCGTCAGGTGGGCTATAAACACTGTTGAATTCCACCCAGCACTCATTTATGCATGTATCCTTATACTTAGAGGAAACAATAGAGGAAACAATCTGTAGGGTTTTTTTATGTCTCCCCCCACTAGATTTTAAACTCCAAATGTTCACCAACCATACTGTACTATTTCACACATTTAGTATACTGCTCTACACACAGTAAGTGCTCCATAGATACTACTGGTTGATCACTTGATTAAAATAAATATAGAAAATATAGTTTCTACTGTCAGGGAACTGAGGTAAAATCAAAATCTACCAAACAAAATCAGGTCTCTTCTCTGACAAAGAAACTCATGTGTTATACCTTGATTAGAAGGTTTTTAACATACTCCTGCCATTTTACCATTAGTGTAATGCAGTACAGATAGAACAACAGAAAGATGAGCCCAGGATGGCCCAGAAAAACATGGAAGGGAGGGTGGTTAAAAGTATGAAATCAAGTTTGAAGGAGGAATTAAATGGAATCTAATGGATAAAATTCTGGAACGAATATGTTCTCTGTTTTGAATGATGGAGCAGAGAGCTCCTTATGTTACCAATTTGTACTTCCCAAGCACTTAGTACAGTGCTCTGCACACAGTAAGCACTCAATAAATACAATTGAATGAATGAATGTGCAGTGCACCATTGCCAGCCTTATGGAGCAGGATTAAAATCCCAAACTGTGGAGGCTAATTGGAAGAATAAACTAAACCAAATGAGAGGAAATTCAACAAGGATAAATTCACTAAAAAGGGCACAACAATACAAGACAAAAAAAGAGGGAAATGGTTGACTAAGGAGATATTAAAGAAAATATCCCATATGTTATGGGGAGATGGGAAGAGAAGATACAGAAGGGACTTGTACAGTAGATCACAAACCAGAGGTGAGTCACTATGGAATTATTGTTTGGAAAAAGGAATGCTAAATTTAGGATTGCATTAATAGGAGTTTCAGCAAAGTCACTCTGGGGAGTGACTATTCTGCATGTCTGCATGTCATGCATGTCTGCATGGGGGTCTGCGTGTCCCGATGAAACAGTGTGGTCTAGTGGAAAGAGCACAGCCTGGCAGTCAGTAAGTCCTGGGTTTTAATTCCCATGCTACCACTTACCTGCATTGTGATTGACTAGTTTAATAGTCTTCTTTCCCTGTCTCAAGAATGGGACCATGGGATAGTACCAAGGGGAGTAAACATAGTACTGCTTTACTAACTTGGATGAAGAAAGAGTTCAGTGGGGCATCTTCATCTTTACCTTATCTGGGCATACAATTGCAGAGTAGCTTTATAATCTAGTTAGAAAACTTGAAAATAGTAATACACTTAGTAGAATCACACAGTTATAAAAATATTGTTGTACCTCCCAAAGTCCAACTTTCTACCAGGCAATTACTTGAGCAGTAGGAGATTCTGACTTAAAGATTTTCTTTTAATGGCGAGACAATACAGTTTACCTGGTTAAAAATCCTTACCTGTCTTTCAGAGGAGAAATCCCTCCTTTGGCTACAGTTGCTAGCAAAGAACCATAAAGTAGGAATATTGCAAGATATTGTCCAGAGGCTCACAGGGAATTGGACGTTTCAACAAATAGTACCCTCCAATGTTTGAATACCCCATTTTCAGCTCCCTCACAACCGACAATCAGTCACTACTAACTTCCTTCAGAAGCTATACCCTCCCAGTGTTAAATGTGATCACACTGGATCACATTTGGATAATCTCTGAAGCCACTGGCTGTTGGAATTGTCTCTCTTTATGGACTTCACTAATGGTCTCATGGTCAACCAAAAGTGGCCTGTTTCCAGGATGATCTGCCTGGCTGCTGTAATTTTACTACTATTGATTTCACTGTTACATTGAATCACAAGGTGTTTCAATACTTATTTTCAGGATTCCTCCGGCTCATCTCAAGAAGACTGTCTTTCATTTTTTAGCCATGTAGCTTTTGATGCTTTAGGTCAGGACTTCATAACCATGATTCCCCACATTTCTAGCCTAAGGTTGGGCTTAGCATTGGAAAGAATAGTCCTACTCCTGCCCCATCCCAAACAGCTCTCCCCAGGCCCTGTTGGAGGAGCATATCAGTTCTGGGAGAACGGGCAATTCCATGATGCAGTAAAAATCCCCAGAGGGCATTACTTGGAAAACCGCAGAGGGAAATTATCAGAAGCCGGCAGTTTGTGAACCCTGTAGAGGTAGATGAATGTGTATATAGGTGCTTGTCTCTGCATATAGATTGACGAGGAGGGCTATTTAAACTAAAACAAGATTTATTCAAGATGAGTGAGTCTTCTGGAAAGAGACTATTAACTGGAAGAAAATAGCCTGAAAATATTGAAGTGGGCTTAAAGATCCACAGAGTAATGAAGGTTGCTTCTTTATTAGATTTATGCCCAGATTAAGGAAACAAACAGAATTTCACTCTGAATATGATGAATAGGAGCATGTCTAAAAATAACCAGGAGCCAAGCAAACCTGCCTCATTTATAGAAGTGTTAGGAACTAACTGTCAAAAAGACATTAAGCAATTAGCTTAAGAATGTACCTCTGTTGATCCTGAGAAGCTTTTGACAAATACATGATTTATTTTAAGAATGCACATCTCCCTGGAAAAAATTTCATAAGATTTCTTTGGAACTAAGGAATTGTTCTATTTCCAAATGAGGAGTAAATAAGGGACTGTATAGGCCACATTTGGAAATAGTTGTTATCGCTCTGAGACGGAGGCACGGCCTTGAAAACCCTAACTCAATCACTGATGAGGAAAGACATTTTGACGAATACAAGATACATCAAACCTGAAATCAGTCCTTTCAGTGAGCTCAAGGTATTTGGGATGGGAGGGGTGGAGATCATGAATATCACCTCACCCCGATAACATTAAGCAGGTCTCTTCCTGACCCATAAATCTCAATGAAGAGGCTGCAAAATGAATGTGTTCACTGGTTTTCATCATGGAATGCTTTTGTTTTTTTCCACACCAAGACAGAGATACTCTCATATGACCTTGGAAATTACCAGGATTCCTGCTTTCCCTTCAAATCAATGTAACCTCAAAATCATGTTACTTGTTGCCATTCTGGTACTCCATCACATTCGTGGGATACTCCCATATCAAATGAAAAAAATGCATGATGTGGCTGTATTATTAAATTTAGGCTGCATGAATTAGTGCTTCAGAAGGAATAAACTTAGTGACACTGGAGCCAACCCACCTAAGGTGGCCTGTTCCTGGTATTTATAGAGATGCAGATGTATAATCAACTTGAGATTCACAATGGCCTTATGGCCAAAACTGGATTCAATCATCCTGTAAGACAGGGATTATACCTACTGTCTCAAAAGACCTGAAGATTAGTGGATCTGTTATTTTTCTTGAATATTCAGGAAATAAAATTGATTACACAGCTTTCCAGAAGTCTCTGAAAGGGTGAAGGGATCTGCTTGTTACTCAGGAAAGTGGGAGAGCCAGAGAGTAACCCTAAATGATAAATGATGGGAAGATCCATTTGCTTGGTCCTTGAAGAGGATGGATGTGACTTTTGGGAAGGCAATTTGAAAAGATATTTGCAGCACATAATGACATAGGCATCGGTTCAAAGTGCAACTACGTATTGGGAAAGCTGAAGGAAGCTTTCAGCTAGCTCCTAGTTTCCATTCTGGTAACATAAGAGCCCGTTTCAGTTATTAAGTGAGATAGGCAGCCACCTCAGAGCTCAGGGTTGGATTGATTGTTTGAGAGGAAGGGGACATAGGTATTTAATCCTCTAGAGATCAATCAGTGGTGTTTATTTAGTGTTTACTGCATGAAGAGCATTTAACTAAGGATTTGGGAGAGTACAGAACGATAGAGTAAATAGATATGATCCCTGCTGTCAAGGAATTTACAGTCTTCATTGCAAAGGAAACCGAGGCACAGAGAAGTTAAGTGACTTGCCTAAGGTCATGCAGCGGACAAGTGTCAGAGTCAGAATTGGAATCCATGACTTCCAGGCCTTTAATTATCAGCATTTCTATTTCCTTTCATTCAATGTATTTTTTGGCCATCTTGGGCCTCATCAAATTGCCTAAATGAAATCCCAACTATGCAGCGGTTAGTTTGACTTTCAATAGCGAATCTTCCCTTTCAATTATATTTATCTTGTATAACGCTTTGTGGTCTAGGTAGCACCATGAAATGCAAAGACTGAATGATTCATTGAAAAAATGGCTCTTTGTCCAGAAACTCTTAAAATGAGGAGACATCCTTCAAAACTCTGTAAGTGAAAAAGGAAACAGGAAATAATTCAATTATATTAATATCAGTATCTTCATGCGCACAAGCATTCGCAGGTGTGTGGCTTATAGATTGAAGGTCCACTCCTCAGGCACATCAATAGAATTCATATTTTCCCCCCATAAATTCCATCCAAATAATTAAATTGTCCTTATCCCCTGGGGAAAAAGCTACCTGGTCTGAATCCTGCTATTTTTATTTTTAAATAGTGGTATATAAAGAGTGTAGGAATGTACCCTCAAAGCTCCATTGTGTCCACTGATACAAAAATACTCAAATTTCCGAGAGATTATAGCTGTGGAGAGACAAATGCAAATAATGACAATTACAAATGATCACTCTAAAAAGTCTATCTCAGAGGGTGAAGGGACAGATATCAGGCAGAGAAAATCTGAATGGGAAATTTGTTGCAAGGCGAGTTTGGGGAAAGAGGCTCGCCTCCTGTCTTGATGTTTACAGGCAGTAAATATGTCTTCTCACACCAGATAACCTCATAGTTGATTATTTCTTTCTGGGGGGATAGCTCAGCTTCTGTAGTTTCCCAGCTATTGATTTGATGTTAACATTGCTTTAAGTTGTGTTTCAATATGTTATTAAAATGTCTCCCCTGGTCACCTACTTTAAGCTTCCCATGCTTGAGTTGCTCTTGGGCTACAGAACGGTGTTTCTCAGGGTTTTACAATTACAGCCTTTCAAGAGTAAAGTAATAAGCCATATGGGAAAAATTAACTCCTTTGAGGGCGAAAAATTATTTCAATGGGAAAGGGGCATTTTCTGGAGTTTCACTGCACAAGATTAAAGATTCTCTGGTCAGTTAGTCAGGAGAGTCAGGTTCTAATCTTGGCTGTGATAGTAATGACTGTGTGACCATGCACATAGCACTTAACTGTGCTTCAGTTTCCTCAGATGTAGAATTCTTTACTTCATAAGGAATTGTAAAAACGAAACATTTGTGGTTGGAGGTAACCTGAATTCTTGTCAAGAAGGAGACTGCGTACATATGAGGTAGGATTTGCCTTGTTGTTGGATTGAGGCTATCCGTATCTCTGAATATCCAATGATTTGAGTAAGTGGCCTCTTCAGTTGCCATTTTAGAATACTGATGGAATCAAAATGCTAACGCATAAGTTCATATCTTTTCTGTAACTCTGCTTTCACCAAGAACTATCACAAATTATATGAAATTTCTGCTTCCTGTCCAATAAAATTGTCCTTGGGGTAGAGGTCTTTTCATTAGGGAAGTGATCTTGCTTTGGGAGCTATTGCTAAGAAACTCAAATCAGTTTCCAACAGTGCTATGTTGGCTGGCTCCATAGAGATATGAAAATGTTTCCACTGTTACAGGTTTCTACTGTTGATTCTTGCTGTAGCAACCACTCAGGCCAACATCGAATACATAAGGCCTCTTCCATTTCTCCTCCCTCCCAAAGCCTCTCACTCTCCTTTCCATTCTCTGGAACGACTCCCTCCCCAAGCAATTGATCACCTGCAAAAGCTCTGTGCTCACGAATATTTCTTCTCACTTTCCGTCTCTCCAACCCCCATGTCCTTATTCTTCTGACTTCCTAATCTTTCTTAAAATTCACACCTTGACCTAAAATTGGACCTTAATGTGTATTTACATATTTAATCCCCTTTTATGTGTGTTTATGATTTCCGAATATCTATGTGCTAATATCCAATATGTTAGTAGGTACAAGGTTCATGAAGACAAAGAAGGAAATCTTCCTTAATCTTGCTTTAGATAAAAGCTGTCTTTGATTTTTTTAAAAAAAAACAACACTGTAGTTTGTGTTTTCTGGACAAAAAAATGCACGTTTTAGGGGATTTATGGAGGGGGATATTAGGAAGCAGAATCCCACCTCCATGGTTAGCTGAATTATGCAAGACATACACATTCTCAAATTATCTAACATCAGTAGGGCTCTGTTGGACCTAGAGGGGTAGTGTAAGGAAGTTGGGGTGGGGTGTGTGGCAGTGGTGGAAGGAAGGGGAAGAAGCCCTAGGGTTCCTGCCGGCCATAACTATAAGAAGTCTTCCAAGACACACAGCCGAGATACCCTGGGCCTTAAGCCTGCTAGACAGCTGAGCTTTTAAAGAGGTGAACTTAGAGCTGAAGTTGGGCTTCTCTGGAGTGTTTTTTGGATAATTCACATATGTGCTGCATGGGTCAGTTATTTTTGGACAGAGTTGCCGGTAAATTAGGTATGTGGCATTCTGCAATACGAATTCAAGTTCAAAAGCATAAAAAACACACTCTTATATATGAATGAAAGCAATAAGACTTCTCCTGTAGTTTATCCCAATTTCATTGAATAACTTTAGTCAGTTTTCCTGCTGCGCCTCAGGAAATTGCTCCATATCTAAAGAAACAAAGTGTCTCTGGCCCCAAACTACGATCTCTCCTGGGTAGGAAATGCTCCTAGTTGTCTGATGTTGCCGGATCATTGTGCTTCAGCAGTTTCACTGTAGCCTCTGGTTTCAGCAACCTGCCAGCAAACAGCTGGACAATCTTGCAGGAACCATCATGTTAATTTCCCTACCTTGCATCTTTTGATTTGACTCAGAGACTCTAGTGCATACTTCAGAGAGAACAATATTAATCTGACTTGGTGATTTTGTACCTACTGACAGTGAAGTTACCATATAGCAGTCAGAGATTCAGTAGAGAAGAAATATGACTTCGGGGCATCACACATGCCTACCATCTGCTCTATCACCTTAGCAAAGGCAACTTGTGAGAAGATTCTCTTTCAACTGTTATTGTTTTCAGTGGATTCACATCAACAGACGTGGCAAATAATTTGAGGTGATTGCCTTTATGAACTGGAAGCGAGTGCCATTACACACCTAAAATGGATTCTTCAACCTTCCTTAGCAATAGTTGGATCGATTTGTTCGTCTGAACACTAAATTATTCTTGCAACTCACTGATGCTCTGTTATGAGAGGACAGTGAAACCTATCTTTTGGAGAGCTACTGAATCGATTTAAGGGATCTTTGGGCAGAAAAACCCAATCTCTTGTCCCGGATTAGAGCATGGTAAGTTTCACTAAATATATCATATATCATCCTTCATTGTAACTACATCCTTGTAGCATCTGCAACTGTTTATTTGAACCACTGAGCCAATCTTCTTGCTTCAACAGTGAAAGGGTGATGGTTGTGTGTCATTGGCACAATTTCTGGATTCATGCCTGGTTTCTCCCTCAAAATGCCTAAAGTACTTTGGATTTCCCCTGTCCTGAAGAATCACCATGAACTTTTAACTATGATGAAAATCCCATACAATATGTTGAAGCGTGTTGAAGTATGTAAATGACATATGTCAGATTAGAAGACACACCGCCTCACGTTACAACGAACAATAATGCATTTCTTAGCAGTACATTTTAAGCCAATCAAATGTCTTCCCCTTTATTCTCTCATACCGTTTTGATGAAATTTCATACATGTTTCTCTTTCTGCCTCCCCTGCTGTGGTGACAGGATTGTTCTCTCTTTAGTTCCTAACACTCATTTTCAGGTTTCACAGAAAATCATAAAAATGAGTGCTGGGAAACCCAAATGGTATAACAAATGCAGAATGGCAGAGAAACATTTGCTGGCAAAGACATTTTACAAGTATGGGGCACAAGATTAGCTTTAAAAAGATGAACATTTTCAAGTAAAAATCCCCTAATGATGATCAAAAATTTGCTTTGAAATAGTTGCAAATGTTCTGCCTAAATGCTCTCTATTCAGTTCAGGGCTTCTGGATGACTTCTTTTCCTTACCCATTACTTTACAACAGAATTGTCTGAATTGGGAAGCAGCATGGTCTTGTGGAGAGATCACGGGCCAGGGAGAGGACCTGGGTTCTAATCCTGACTCTGACACTCACCTGCTGTGTGACCTTGGGCAAGTCACTTAACTTCTCTGTGCCTCAGTTACCTCATCTGTAAATGGGAATTAAAAACCGCGAGCCCCATGTGGAACATGGACTCACAGATTGTGTCCAACATGATTATCCGCTGTTGGGTAGGGACTGCCTCCATATGTTGCCAACTTTAATTCCCAAGAGATTAGTACCGTGCTCTGCACACAGTAAACACTCAATAAATACATTTGAATGAATGAATGAATGAATGAATTATCTTGGGTGCACTCCAGTGCAGAAAGTAAGCACTTGACAAATACCAATACAAAAAGAATTGATAATTACCTCTGGACTCACTTTCCAACATTCCATGCTTGAGGATGCTCAATAGATCTGAATTCTAAAAATTCTGGTAGCAAATATGTTCACCATGTGTAATTGGAAAATAAACTAGAAATTATCTAAATATAAGAAATTGAAAATGGCTTAAATTATGTTTAGTCTTTCCTCCCAAAATATCATTCCCATTACTACAATCTGACCCAGAGGACTTTTCTTCTTCAATCATCTCACAGTTGTTTTCAAAGCCTAGAGGAAATTTAAGTAGATTCACTGACAGGTTGGTTACATTCAAAAATCCTTCAAGTAGCATTTCTCCAACAAGCCATGGTGCACATGTTAACTGCAAAAAGGATGAACACTGTCAAATAAAAACCTCTAATAATTATTAAACTGAGAAGCAACGCGGCATAGTGGATAGATCATGAATCTGGGAGTCAGAGGACCTGGGTTGTAATAAAGATTCTGGCCCTTGTCTGCTGTGTGACCTTGGCAAATTATTTAACTTCTCTGTCACTCAGCTGCCTCATCTGTGAAATGTAAATTAAGACTGAGAGCCCTATGGGGGATAGGGACCATATCCAAACTGATTATCTGGTAACTATCCCAGCACTTAGTACAATATCTGGTACATAGTAAGCACTTTATAGATACCTTAAAAAAAAAAAAACAACGATATAAATTGAGGGTTTGCTGTGTAAAGAGAACTGTACCAAGGCCTTGAGAGAGTACAATAGAGTTGGTGGATGTGATCTCTACCCTCAGTGGATTACCTCAGATAAGTGTTCGCTTGACTTCACTGCTAATAATACAAAAGATGCATAGACAGTTGTTGATTGACTTTATGGGCAGTAAGCCACATGCTAACAATTGTACTTCATTGATCAAACTCCAGAATCATTTTAAGAGGTAATCTTGA
The DNA here is from genome assembly GCF_015852505.1 of Tachyglossus aculeatus. Lineage (NCBI taxonomy): Eukaryota > Metazoa > Chordata > Mammalia > Monotremata > Tachyglossidae > Tachyglossus > Tachyglossus aculeatus. The sequence goes on along the minus strand of NC_052099.1, from coordinate 28,108,822 downwards.
AAAAGGGCATGTCACAGAATTAGAAAGCAGTTAAGATTTCCCAGATGAAAATTCAGTGTAGGAAAAGAAAATGTTGACCTGGTAATGAAGAGATCAGTCACGAATTTGTGTTTTGGGTATGGCAGCTCAAAGTAAATGCTGTGCATTTGATCTAGTCATTTATTAGAAACTTTGCTGATTAAAATGATCACTTTGGGGCTCTAAAAAGTCAGATGCTCTGTATTACCTTATAACAGAAACCAGAGGCAGATCTTCAAATAGCAAGTGGTATACTTTTCGCATCATAAATTTTTATTACGAGAGTAAAGACTACAAAGTACAATATGCTGATCTTTTAAAAATATATGTTTTATCAATAACTAAGATTCCAAGTGAATTATGCTAGCAATGACTCAAGGATAAACAGAATATCTCTTCTCACTTGCACCTCCCTATTAAAGAACTCAGATAGAATAGACTCCTGGGATCTATTGCACTGAAAAGAGAGACGTTCCATGGCTTATTTTCAACTGTTAGCCATTTTCAGGTTCCGCTGAACAATCATTCACAATGAAATAAACATAAAGTGCGTATTATATATCTGGTTGTACTTTGTTTTCAAAGATGACATTACCGATGTAATGCGTTTAAACCCTAACCTTGCTGTGGGGAGGGAGTGTGTTACTTTTCTACTGTACTCTCCCAAGAGCTTAGTACGGCATTCTGCATGTAGTTAGTGCTCAATAAATGCTACTGAGTGATGGGATTTATGTAAGTTGAGCTGACCAGTTTTCAGCCAGAATTATCAATCAATGACATGTAGGGAGGCCTCCTGTTTGCACAGCACTGACTAAATGGGAGGGTGCAACAGAATTAGAAGCCATGATCTCTATCCTCAAGAAGCTTACAATCCAGCGGAGTAGACAGTCACTAAGATCAATTACAAGATAAGAAGAGATAAATAGAGTATTAAGACATGTATGCAAGGTTCCTGAGTACTCAGGTGGTGAAAAAATGCACGTGTGGGCAGGAATTGTCTCTCTTAATTGCTGAATTGTAATAATAATGATAATAATGATGGCATTTGTTAAGCGCTTACTATATGCCAAGCACTGTTCTAAGCGCTGGGGTAGATACAAGGTAATCAGGTTGTCCCACGTGGGGCTCACAGTCTTAATCACCACTTTACAGATGAGGTAACAGGCACAGAGAAGTGACTTGCCCAAAATCACACAGCTGAGCAGTGGTGGGGCGTGTTTAGAACCCATGACCTGTGACTCCCAAGCCTGTGCTCTTTCCACTATGCCACACTGCTTCTTTCCAAGTGCTTAGTACAGTGCTCTGCACACAGTAAGTGCTCAATAAATACAATTGAGTGAATGAATGAATGAGAGTGTATTGTCTAGATAATTCCTATATTTTATTTGGTTGTTACAGATGTATGTCCGTGATAGTGAAGTTCGTTCGGTCTACATATAAAGTAAAGGGGGGTTTCGGCAATTATCCAGTTAATTTTTGATATAGAGGCACCTAAGCCTGGTATTTCAGGCTTTTCAGTTGATTTTAACATCTGGATTGTCAAATTCTCAAATAATCGCTATATACAGCCTTTGTTCTTTGTACGCCTACATGAGACAAATGTGTTTTGCCGAAATGGACTTTCTGTAGAGACCTAAGCATTCCACGATTCCACAAGAATCAAGCCACACGTTTAGCTCCCAACAAACACTCCCAGTGGGTGGCCCATATAGATAACTTAAACCACAAGGAGTACACAATTTGTCATCCCCCTGAACAAGATTAGGAACCACAGTATCACCATGGCAACTTATTTGCTAGTGAACATCTGGAACTTTTTCATTTCCTTTTCCTTCCTCATTCAAGGTGCCAACCTTGTATTTTGGGCATGAAAGCAAACTTGAAGGGTGGGTCTTCCAGGAAGGGTGATTTTGAGAATGGCTTCCAGGAACAAAGCTCCCCATTCCATCTCGCTGGCCTCTGATGGCTTGTCGGAAATACCTCAGCTATGCCAAAAAACCTGCTTCCATTCCAGCTCTGGAACACAGCAGAGAACAAAAGGGCTCAGACCAGAACCAGATGCCAGTAGGCTGCTAATGGTCCCGACTGAGGCACAAAACCCAACTGAGAAGTTTCTGGCTCGCGTTGGACACCTCCACTGGTTCCAAGACTGGACTGGGATGAGAGAAGTTCCTAAGGTTGGGGGTTGAGGAAAAAAAGGGGGCATGAGGGATACAGGATCACACCTAGAGCCATGGTCAGAATTCCCGGCTGAACCAAAAGATGACTCACTCCAATCAATCAATCAATCAATTGTATTTATTGAGCGCTTACTGTATGCAGAGCACTGTACTAAGCGCTTGGGAAGTACAAGTTGGCAACATATAGAGACAGTCCCTACCCAACAGTGGGCTCACAGTCTAGAAGGCGGAGACAGAGAACAAAACCAAACATACTAACAAAATAAAATAAATAGAATAGATATATACAAGTAAAATAAATAGAATAATAAATATGTACAAACATATATACATATATGCATATACTCCAGATCTCCCATTGGTTCTGAAGTGGACTGCAGAGAGACTAGGAGGTTGCCTACTCCATCACAGGCTACCTGAAGTGGTCAATCATGCCCAAAATGTTCCCAGGGCACCAATGCCCTGGGGACCATAACTGCTTTAGACCCCATGGAGTGGGGACCCGTTACTGATGTGGCTCAGGGGAAAGAGCCCAGGATTTGGAGTCAGAGGTCATGGGTTCAAATCCCAGCCCAGCCAACTGCCAGCTGTGTGACTTTGGGCAAGTCACTTAACTTCTCTGGGCTTCAGTTACCTCATCTGTAAAATGGGGATTAAAGCTGTGGGCCTCCCGTGGAAAACCTGATCACCTTGTAACCTCCCCAGTGCTTAGAACAGTGCTTTGCACATAGTAAGTGCTTAACAAATACCAAAATTATTATCATTATTAACCTTGTTATCTTGGTGGTCTGCCTTAGGACATCGTGTTGGAGGTATAATATATGGGAGACAATGCCTATCAACACATTCTAAATATAAGTTATTTATTATGTCCGTACCTGGGCCCATCTGGAAGGACCTTTTTTTAAAAAATTGTATTTGTTAAATAGTTACTATGTGCCAAGCACTGTACTAAGCCCTGGGGTAGACATAAGCTAATCAGGTTGGGCACCATCCATGCCCCACATGGGGCTCACAGTCTATAACCCTATTTTACAGATGAGGTAACTGAGGCACAAAGAAGTTAAGTGACTTGCCCAAGGTCACACTGCAGAAAAGTGGCAGAGGGCAGAATTAGAACCCAGGTTCTCAGATTCCCAGGCCAGTGCTCTTTCTACTAGGCAATGCTATTTCTCAACCACTCTGAGGGGTTCTAATCCCAGCTGTTTCACTTGCCTGTGGTATAACCATGGGGTAGTCACTTAATTTCTCTGTGCCTCAGTTTCCTCATCTGTAAAATGGGGTTTAAATTCCTGTTGTCTCTCACCCTTGGATTAGAAGCCCCATGTGGGACAGAGACTGTGTCTGAACCAATTAAATTGTATCTACCCCAGAGCTTAGAGAAGCAGTGTGGCTCAATGGAAAGAGCAAGGGCTTGGGAGTCAGAGGTCATGGGTTGAAAGCCCGGCTCTGCCAACTGTCAGCTGTGTGACCTTGGGCAAGTCACTTAACGTCTCTGTGCCTCAGTTACCTCATCTGTAAAATGGGGATTAAGACTGTGAGCCCCACGTGGGACAACCTGATGACATTCATTCTTCCATTCAATAGTATTTATTGAGCACTTACTGTGTGCAGAGCACTGTACTAAGCACTTGGGAAGTACAACTTGGCAACGTATAGAGACGGTCTCTACCCAACAACGGGCTCACAGTGTAGAATAGGGCCCTTGTATCCTCCCCAGCGCTTAGAACAGTGCTCTGCACCTAGTAAGCACCTAACAAATGCTATCATCATTATTATTAGTGCAGTGCTTGACACCTAACAAGTGCTTAACAAATGCTACTATTACCAGAATCTTTATTATTATTAAGTCCACACAAGGAAATAATATCATTAATTGAAGACCTAGTCTGTATGGACCCAACCTAGCAGTTTCAAAACAAACTGGGCTCATGCAAGACTGCAAAACACTTAGCAGTCTTCATTTCATTCTATTGAAAATGAAGCTCAGAATAGTGTAGCACTTAAGCGACAGACGGAATATGCCCCAATGCATTTGTTTTTCTTTCTTTTTTTCCACACCATTCAATTTTCCCGGGAAGACCCAATACACCGGAATGATCAGGATTTCTATAGAATCCTTCCACACAAAGCATCCTTACTGATGTACTGTTAAAAAGTCTAACTACCAGATGTCCACCGTTTTATGCACTGCATATTTGACAGATGCCTTTTTGATGTGCCCACTCACAAAGGAAAATGAAAAGCAAGGAGCTAACTTAAGTTCACTTTTACAGCTGAACTTTATCTTCCAAACAGTAATAAAGGAGAAGAGTTTCCTCCTCTGGAATTCATTCAAATGGGTTATTTACAAGTCCTTCACAAAGTAGGTTGCCTCTTAAGGTATTGGAGCACATTTAGAAATCAGCATTTATTACCTGAACAAACTGAGAAGTATGCCACTTTTTGTGCAACATAACTCCCCAGCAGAAAATGAAAAGCACAAAGAAAGGGAGGCTACCCTAAGGAGCTTGGCAAGGTCATATTTGGTTTTTGAAGTTTTATTGAACACATGGTGTTCATCAATGAAATAATAGAATGGAGACCAATAAAACGGGTGTACAACACCTTGCTCTTCTGATATATCCAGCACATGTTTCCTGCTCAAAGGTCAGATAGCCTCAGATAGAAAGGCTTCTCTACACCATATATCAAAGCTATACTCTATATTTTAAAGGAGAATCGCTTTTTTATTTTTAATAATATGTAGTAATGGAATACTCTCTAGAGACAGGGTTGAGAGAAAAGTAACCATTTCTTTACAAAGAGCCTTGGCGACTACTGTTCTGGCTAAAATGATCGTAAGGTATTCTTTGAAGAGTGCTCAGACAGAACCTGAAAACACCCACTGGCTTGTTATTTTTGTGTCCAGGAGAACAAATTGTTCCTTGATGTCTTAATGTGAAGATCCACTTCTCAAATTCTGCTCCCATGCATCCCCAGAAAATGTCACCATTTTCTACCAACCACTCAATCTCTGCTGAAGAATAAGCAGCATGAAAAGCAGCATTGGCCTAGTGGAAATAGTGCAGGGCTGGGAGTCAGAGGACCTGAGTTCTAATCTCATTCTGCCAATTGCTTGCAGTGTGACCTTGAAGAAGTCTCTCACCTTCTCTGTACCTCAGTTTCCTCAACTGTAAAATGGGGATCAAATACCTGGTCTCCCTCCTATTTAGACTGTGTGCTCTATGTGGGACTGGGACTGTCATTCCTGATTGAGTTGTACTCTAACCCAGCACTTAGAAGAGTGCTTGACATATACTGAGCACTTTACAAACATACATACAATTCTAAATTCCAATCCCAAGAGAAAAATACTAAAACCCAGGTAGAGTGATTTTAGTTATTAGTTGATGAGTTGCAAGTAAAACTCAATAGTTAGAATTTGGTAGGAATGAAAGGTGAGAGGGTTGGGAGGATCTATATTTGATTTCAAGCCAGAAACTATTATTACTCTGTTACAAGAGGAAAAAAGAGTCCACCCTAACTGTGAATGTTGCTGATTTTATTACCTAGACTGTAAGCTCCTTGTGGGAAAGGAATGTGTCTCCCAGTTCTGTTGTATTGCACCTTCTCAAGTGCTTAGTAGAGTGCTCTGCATAGAGTAAGGACTCAATAAATACCACTGATTGATTGATTGATTGACAGAAAACAAATTATAGGCATTCACAATTATGACAAATGTTTGAGTATCTACTTGGATCAATGATTCGGAGTGAAGATATTATTAAGGCATCCATCAATATTGCTTGAGCACTTACTGTGTGAAGCGTGCTGTGCTAAGCACTTGAGGAAATACAACAAAATGGGAGACACAGTCTTAACCCTTCAGACTCTGGGAATCTGGAGAAGTAACATGGACCTAGGGGATAAAGCACGGTCCTGGGTGTTAGTGGACCTGGGCTCTAATTCTGGATCTGCCACTTGTCTGCTCTGTGACCTTGAGAAGTCACTTCACTTCTCTGGGCCACAGTTACCTCATCTGTGAAATGGGGATAAGAATGTGAGCCTCAAGTGGGACAGGGACTGTGTCCAACCCAATTTGCTTGTGTCTACCCCAGCGCCTACTATGGTGCTTGGCACACAGTAAGCATTTAATACCGCAGTTATGATTATTATCTCCTGCAGGCCCCATTTTCTGGGAACTATATTTCCCGAAGTACTGAAAGACCTGTATTTCCCAGAGAGGTGAGAATGAGACCAGTCAGCACCAGGGGATAGAGCTTTTCAATTTAGCAGAGGGAGGGACTTGAGGCTCTTTTCTTTTCCCAGCTTCCCACCAAGCCATCACCTGCCAGCTGCTCTAGAGAGATTTCTCCAGTTCCCCAAAGTGAGCCCACGGTAATTTGTTCGGGCAAGCCTGGGTGTTTATAGAACTTTACGTGTGTGCTCATAGAAGCTTACTTGGGTATCCCTGGTAGTTTGGGTATTTTTCAAAGCCTGTATAATTAGGGAAGTGGAAGCATTTGAATCTGGGCTGATTTTTCCCTTTCTCCATCTTGTGCGTACTAAAATTGAACGCTGTGGTACACTGGGCTTTTGCTTCCAACCTGACTGGCGCCAGTGAGGGAATTATGCAGTGGCAGCGTGAGGCTGTACACAGAGTTGAAGATGTTGGGCAGGCTCTGGTTGTGACTGGACATTGGACAGCTTGGTAGCACTCAGACTCCTGTCCATCTCCATCAGCATTACACCTGTTGGTCTCTGAGCTTCATCTTTTATGTTGTTTCAGCCGCAAACAACACAACCCCCCACTCCCCATCTTATTCTTAGATTATGGGCCGCTTGAAAGCCAGGAATCCTGCCAAAATCTCACCTAAGACTTTTTCCCTATGACTAATGCAGCATGGCTTAGTGAGTAGAGCATGGACCCGGGAGTCCAAAGGACCTGGGTTCTAATCCCGGCTCTGCCAAATGTCTGCTGTGTGACCTTGGGCAAGTCAGTTCACTTCTCTGGGCCTCAGTTAGCTCATCTGTAAAATGGACATTACAACCGGGAGCCCCATTTGGAGCAGGGACTGGGGCCAACCTGATTAACTTGTATCTATGTGCTTACTGTGTGCGAAGCAGTGATACAAGATAATCAGGTCCCACATGAGACTCAGAGGCTAAGTAGGAGGGAGGACAGGTATTGAATCCCCAGTTTGCAGATGAGGGAATTGAGGCACAGAGAAGTTAGGTGACTTGCCTAAGATCACAGAGCAGGCAAGTGGCGGAGCCAGGATTAGAATCCAGGTCCTCTGGACTTCTGGGCCTGGGCACTTTCCACTAGGCCATGCTGCTTCTCTAACATCAAGCCAAAGAAAGTCAGACTAGTATCTTAAAGTCTTCAGAATCTCTGAAGTCGTATTCACCAGAGCACTAAATTTCCCTTGCCGTGGGATTCAGCTATCTGGTGAAGCTTTTTAAAAAGACACCTGGACTGCCTGAGCTGAGAAATTTCATGCCTTCTATCAGATTTCATTTCCATCTTCATTGAAACCAACTCAACCCCCATCTTTGACCTCTCCTTCCCCCTTTCCTAAATTTGAGCTTTCAATTTGGGTGACCCAGAAGTGGAGTGTGTCATGGAGAACGGAGACAGCTCATCATCAAGGCCCAGGAAGCGTAGCAATTTTCCCAGGCAAGAACAACTTCACCAGAGGCAATTTTTATGGGCTTGCTACAGATGTATTGCCAACCCCCGAAAATGAAGTGAAAAATCTACACCTACAATTTTTTCCCCACTTACGAGTCACGGGCATAAGCATTGTGAGCGGCCTGATACTTTCAGGTAAGCAGAGCTGGAGAGGGAGCCGCTCTGTGAACCTCAGGCGGGACCCGTGAGTTGGGGCTGACTGAACTCGGGGAGAAGTGATTGAAGAATCCTATCTGTCTACACACACACACCAGTGCGACTCACCGACTCACCGAGAAGCATTTGACTCTATTTCCTGGGGTGGTGCTGAGTAGAATGTGCTTTCTCTGAAGGGTAGGGCTGTTGAGAGGTGAAAAGGAAGGTGGAATCTAAGCAGGCTCATCTCTCCTACTTACTACTGGGGGTAGAAGATGAGCGGAGACTTTGCCTCCAGAATTGGATCTTTCTCACAGCCCCCGAGAGCCGTGTTCTAGGGCCCAGCGAAAGAAGAGGTGCCTTGGATTTGCAATGCCTCTTTTGGGATCAGATTCACCACTGAATTACTTTCAGTCTAATTAAGAGCAACAATCATCATCGCCATAATCAATCTTAACTATTCACCTTTGCCTAAGGAGGCATTCTACTAGGCATTTGGGTGCATACAATTAAAGAAGCTATCCTTGCCCTCGAGAAACTTACGGTTTGATTCCGCCTGTTTCAAAAATGAAGGATTAGGAATGTGATAAGATCTTAAAATTCCATGGACAGGCGGTCTAGACCACTTGTTTTACCTTGATGTGTAATGTCTTCGGGTACACAAAGCAACCATGTGGGGGATTAATAAATACTATTTAAGGACAGTGATGCCTTTTCCCTTTTATTGGGCCTTTCCTAGAAGATTGTAAAGGATTTAATGTTTATATATTGTCTCTCTGCCAGCAGATGCTCCTTAAATTACATTCCAGATGTCATTTAATTGCCCCACATATGTGTCGAGCCAACCTCTGGAGCGGGACAGAGGCCTTAGCCGAAGGCCTCCACTGTTACAGCTCTAATATGCCTAAAAATTGGGTGGTGTGTGGCAGGGTGGTGTAGTGGTTAGAGCAAGGACTTGAGGGTCAGAAGGACCTGGTTTCTAATCCCAGCTCTACTTTGTCTGCTGTGTGGCCTTGGGCAAATCACTTCACTTCTCTGTGCCTCAGTTACCTCATCTGCAAAATGGGGATTAAGACCATGAGGCCCATGTAGAGAGGAGATCAGTAGTTTGCCGTTCTCAGAGAGTTTAATCAATCAGTGGTATTTATTGAATACTCACTGCGGGCAGAGCACTGTACTAAGCACTTGGAAGGGTGTTCTAGACTATAAACTTGTTGTAGGCATGGAACGTGTCTACCAACTCTGTTATATTATACTCTGAATTATATATTATATTAATATATATTATATTATATTAATATATATATTATATGCTCTGCACACAGTAAGCGCTCAATAAATACGATTGATGATGATGATGATGATGATTATACTCTCCCAAGTTCTGAGTACAGTGCTCTGCACATAGGAAGTGCTCAGTTAACACGATTGACTGATTGCGCTACAGAGTTGGTAGATATATTCCCTGCCCACCATGAGCTTCCAGTCTAAATAGTTTACAGTCTAATGGAGGAGTTCACAAACTATTGATTGCCATTTGAAGTTAACGTCTCTATCTTTACCTTCTTGGGCTCATCTCCCAGCGCTTCTCTCTGCTCTCTATCATCTTCATCACCAATTCTCCTGGCAAGCTGTGGGAGTTTCTGTTGCCTGCTTTTGATGTTAGAAACTCGCTGTCAGTGACAGATGCTTTCCGTACCCAGTTCAATCTCAGTCAATGTAAACCACACTAGTGGGCAAACGACCTTCATCAGGGTGCTTTAGTCCAGGATTTTGAAAAGCCCTTCTTTCATCCGGAGCAGCAGCATGGCTCAGTGGAAAGAGCACGGGCTCGGGAGTCAGAGATCATGGGTTCGAATCCTGCCTCCACCACTTGTCAACTGTGTGACCTTGGGCAAGCCACTTAACTTCTCTCTGCCTCAGTTACCTCATCTGGAAAACGGGGATGAAGACTGTGAGTCCCACGTGGGACAACCTGATCACCTTGCATCACCCCCAGCACTTAGAACAGTGCTTTGCATATAGTAAGCACTTAATACCATCATTATTATTATTATTATTATCCTGTAATTCTTCTCCCCTTAGGCAGGGAACATGTCTACCAACTCTGTTATAGTGTGCTCTCCAAAGAGCTTAGTACAGTGCTCTCCACACAGTAAGTGTTCAATAAATACCACTGACTGATTGAGTACCTTCTTCGTTCTGTAATTTCTTGGTCCTTGCTGACCTTCCAGCGTGGGCTTGCTGGCTAATCTTTTCTTTTTAAGACATTTATCTACTTACTTTAATGAATCTAAAAAAGACCTCAAATGACAGAAATGCTCAATTTTATCCTTACATATTAGTTTTCCCTTTCAGTAAGTCTCTAGCTGCACCACATCCCTATCTTCTCTTGAACTATTTTCATTTCAGTCTAAATTTGACCTGAAATCTTTTAATCTGATCATCAGGCTAAGGTCCTGAAAGTTTAACAGTGCCTTGTAACTAAACATCTTTTCTTTTGTAACTTTATGCTTACAACTCACCTTGTAGTGATCACTACCCTCTGAGATGATCTTTAGAAGTGACTGATAAACATCACAAATTTGGAAATGTGGGCTCTGTTAACACAGAAACCACAAAATTCAGAAGCTGGTGCAAAGGTTATTGGAATAGTTGTGTTTCTATGAAAATGTTTGATAGATGTTTCAGACACAGATTTTCTTGCCTGGATTAAGTTTTCAGACCTAGAGAGAAGGTATTAATGAAATGATGTCATGAGCATTTGGTTTTAAAGTTTAGATGGAATAGGAGCATAGCTACTGAAAACGTTTGTATTGGATCAGTGGAATCTCCCAGAAAATATCCACGATGGAAAATGGAATCTTCTCAAGTATATTTTTGAAAGAAATGTGAATTTCTGCAGCACATAAACTCAAAAAAGCAACAACAGGGAGAAGGATCAAGTTTAACAACGCTGCAAACTCAGTCAGATATGTTTTCTCTTCATTCTGCTGAGTAGAATGATTGCTTGTAAAGTAAGGTCAAGATTTAAGTACTTTCTTAGAGATCAGTATAACAAGGAGGGAGGTGAGGTTCATGGTGAATTCATGTGGAGAATCTGATCTCTGGGATAGACTCAGAATGGATCTTCACAAAAGAGCTCAAATTATATCTTAATCCCCATGGATATGCAACTGGAGATTGTCATTTGTCATTTTATGAAGCAGCGCTACAAAGTCAACAAAGATATTTTGGTTAAGTTTATCTAGGTAACAGACAGCAGATTAGCTAACAAGTTATCAGTAACCTAGGTAGAGTGATGGTGTTTTGACCCTGATCTGCACCTAGCTAGCTGTTTGATTATTTTTTTCCTTAATCGATGCATATAAGTCATTATTAAAAAATATAGTTGGCAATTTGACCCACAGTACAGCATGGTAAGACAAGAGTCTAATCTCTAATTTCAGTTACCATCCTGAGGAGAATAAGGCACTTACAGTCTTCACATCTGTATAAACAAAACTGAAGAAACAGGCAAGGGCATTTAAACTGGACATTTAACAGTGGCCCTGTTCAATAATTTGAATCTTTATGATGCGTCTCTCTCTTGTCACAGAGTTTGGAAACACTAAGAGCTCACCTCCTCCAGGAGGCCTTCCCAGACTGAGCCCCCTCCTTCCTCTCCCCCACCCCGCAATAAATAATAGAGATTAATTACTCTATTTATTTTACTTGTACATATTTACTATTCTATTTATTTTATTTTGTTAATATGCTTCGTTTTGTTATCCGTCTCCCCCTTCTAGACTGTGAGCCTGCTGTTTGGTAGGGACCATCTCTATATGTTGCCAACTTGTACTTCCCAAGTGCTTAGTACAGTGTTCTGCACACAGCAACCGCTCAATCAATACGATTGAATGAATTAATTAGTATCCTTCTTCACTTTCTCCTATAAAATTACTCCTGCCAATTCCCAAAATGTTCCCATGTTTGTCTTCTAATCCCACTAACTGAAAAACTGTAGATTTCTATGTAAATGTGGAGGCACACCTGATCAATATAGCTTGATTTCTGATCTGTCTTAATGAACTCGGTGACTGTTATCCACAGCGATGTTCCAATTATACCCTTTGGTATTGTTGTAACATAAAATGTTTGCAATCCTTCTTCCATTAGTGAGTAAATAACAATGTTTGACCCTCCCAGTCTGAAATCTTAAACAGGTTTAGGAATAAGAGTAGAATGCTGAATTTTTGTTCCAAGTTCATCGAATTCCAAGAAGCAAATCACTAGGCTAGGCAAAATTTCACATGGTCTATTCAAAGACGTAGGTGATAGGGTTTGGTAACCTTTTCCCACTTTTAATTTTGAAGTAAGTTTAAAATTTGGAATGAGAAAAAAAATGCAGTATTTGGAATTTGTATTGTCTCTTCCCTTTCCCCATATTTCCCCCCTTTCTACTGTAAAATGTATGACAGTGAGTAAAGGAAGAGAACCTTAATCTGCATTTGAAACTAAACACAGTAGTGACTATTAGGCTACAAGTTGATCATGTGATTGTTCAGTGAATATCGGATAATGATGAGGCTTTTTTGATAATGGATGGAAGAGGTAAAATATTATCCCACATAAAATCATTTCGGATGGCAAATGCTTAAAGGATTTGCACAATATCTGCCATTTTCTAGAGTTCTTTGCATTGTGTCATCTTGGAAAGCACATCAGTTTGAGAGTCAGAAGACCTGGTTGTGATCCCAGTTCGGGAACCTGTCATTTTGTGTGACGTCAGGCAAAAAACTTCTCTGTACTACAGTTGCCTCTTCAGTAAAATGAGCATTAAACACCTGTCCTCTCTCCCCTTAGACTATGAGCTCTATGTAGGACAAGAGACTGTGTCTGACTTGATTCTTGTAATCAAGTCAGGGCTTGGTATACTGCTTGAAGCACAGCAATAATTGTGGTTTGGTCAAGTCCATACTATGATTTTCATTACTTTTTGCCAATTTAGCATGGAAATTTGGATTTGCAGATGATATATTTGTTTGGACTAAGACAGGTGCTTGGGAATTTTTCTGCTAGTGATAGAAGTAGCAGGAAGGACCGCTTACTGAATGCAGAACGCTGTCCTAAGTGCTTGGAAAGTACAATTTGGCAACAAATAAAGACAATCCCCATCCAACAACGGACTCAGAGTCTAGAAGGAGGGAGACAGACAATGAAACAAGTAGACAGGCATCAATGGCATCATTGTATTGCTCTCTCAGACAAAAATCAATCGTGTTTACAGAGCGCTTATTGTGTGCAAGGCACTGGACTAACCACTTAGAAGAGACCAGCAGAAGAGATTTGGTGGACATGTTCCCTGTCCACAAGATATCAAACTGTTTAGATTTATTCAAGCACATTCATTCCATTTTTCATTTCATACTTAATGCTTTATTGTGTATATAGAGTACCCTTGACCTTAGGCGAACTTACATAAAGAACATTGCTGATTTACTCTGCTTGTCTTCAACACAGCCTTCAAGAGGACTGGGGAAGAAACTTTTTTTTATTAGTATATAGGCAGTGTGTATTTTCCAAACTTCTATCTTATGTGAAGGAATCTGTATCTCAGTTACATTTTTTCCCCTAATGTAATGAAGCTTACTATAAATATAAATAGGATACTCTATCTCCCAGATTACTAAAATTTTACAGGAGTGAAATAAAAGTAAAATACAAAATGTTATCCATTTAGCAAATATTTTGGTATTTTTAATTGAGCGAGCAAGGGAAATTAGATAAGTAAATTTTTATGTTCTTATCTAAAGGGGCACTGGGACAATACACTTTTCTTTCATCAAAGGCAGAAACTGCATGCTGTTGAGGTTATCTTTTCAAATTTAAATATTACCTCTTTGACCTAGGAGCACAAACCACATGCTCCCTTCAACCTGTCTTTTTCAAAGTATGCTTCATTGTCTCCTGTCACTGATATTTCTCTCAGGCTTGCTTTTCCACATGCCAAACATTTTTCTGGATTTCAGACAGTAAGGCAAGTGATTTTTTAAAATGGTATTTGTTAAGCACTCACTATGAGAAGCAGTGTGGTGGTGTAGTGGATAGAACATTCACTCATTCATTCAATTGTATTTATTGAGCACTTACTGTGTGCAGAGAACTGTACTAAGCGCTTGGGAAGTACAAGTTGGCAACATATAGAGACAGTCCCTATCCAACAGCGGGCTCACAGTCTAGAAGGGGGAGACAGACAACAAAACAAAACATATTAACAAAATAAAATAAATAGAATAAATATGTACAAGTAAAATAGAGAAAAATATGTACAAACATATATACATAGAACACGGACCTGGGAATCAGAAGGTCATGGGTTCTATTCACAGCTCCGCCATTTACCTGCTGTGTGACTGTGGGCAAGTCACTTGATTTATCTGGGCCTCAGTTCCCTCATCTACGGAAACAGGAATTCAATACCTGCTCCTCCTCCAACTTAAACTGTGCATCCCATGTGGGACCTGATTATCTTGTATCTGCCCCAGTGCTTAGTGCAGCCCTTGGCATGTATTAAGCACTTAAATACCACCATTACTATCATTCCTATCATCATCATCATCAATCGTATTTATTGAGCGCTTACTATGTGCAAAGCACTGTACTAAGCGCTTGGGAAGTACAAATTGGCAACATATAGAGACAGTCCCTACCCAACTGTGGGCTCACAGTCTAAAAGGGGGAGACAGAGAACAAAACCAAACATACTAACAAAATAAAATAAATAGAATAGATGTGTACAAATAAATTAAATAAATAAATAGAGTTAAAAAATATGTACAAACATATATACATATATACAGGTGCTGTGGGGAAGGGAGGGAGGTAAGATGGGGGAATGGAGAGGGGGACGAGGGGGAGAGGAAGGAAGGGGCTCAGTCTGGGAAGGCCTCCTGGAGGAGGTGAGCTCTCAGCAGGGCCTTGAAGGGAGGAAGAGATCATCCTATGATGTCTAAGTCTCTGCTGTGGGCTTTGAGGAAGGACTAGTGAGGTGACAAACATTTTAGAAGTCATTTTGCCTTGCTCTCATTGCTCTCAACTCCTTGCTATGTCCTCCTTTACCCTAGGACATCCTTCCGGCTTTGCATATGGCAGACTACTCACCTTTTATCTTCAAAGCCCTACAAAATCATATTTCCTCCAGAAAATCTTCCCTCACTAATCTCTCCTCTCCCCACCTTATCTCCTTTCCCATTGCACCACATATACATGAGTCCGAATGCATATTCATCTAACTCCATAGCACTTAGCTACATGACCTTATATATTATTGCTTCTCCTTCCTGCAGTTTATTTTCATTCAATCATTCAATCGTATTTACTGAGCGCTTACTGTGTGCAGAACACTGTTCTTAATGTCTATCTCCCTTGCCATAGTGTAAGCTCCTTAAGGGCAGGGGACAGATCTGGTTAGTCTATTGTACTCTCCCACTTGTTTAGTACAGTGCTCAAAAAATATTATCGACTGACTAATAACCTGTCAAAGAAGGGTGTAGGAGAACTAGGAAGAAATATAAAGCTGTAAAGAAATCATAATCAGGTTTGGAAGGATTTTTCTAAGCAGTTATTTTCCCCAAACCTGAGATTTTTTTTAAATCAATACTTCAGTGAATAAGTCTCTATGCATTTTAAATCGTATGGGAGTGTACATTTTTAATTAACGCCTTAACAACCATTCACTCCCACTAAGAGGCAAGCATCAATAGTTGACTCTTGTGATTCCTATAATCTGCTACTTGGGAAATATTTTTCCCATTCCCTTTACTGGGAAATGAGGTAAGTATAATTTGGTAGATCCTTCAAAGTTTTGACAACCCTAATGTAAACACCAGTATGCAACAGCTAGGCTAACTAGTTCGCCAGTGTTTCTCATTCATGCTGTTGGGTGAATAGCCACAAACTATCATTCATATGGTCAGGATTAAGGAGTTTTTCTTTGGAGAAAGCCTGAACTTTAGAAATATGTAGCCGCAACATGTGTGTGCTCTTTCACGTCTGCCTTTAATTGGTCTGTATAAAATGGCAGCTTTGAGACGAGACCTCGATTCCTTTTCCTCCCGGGTTGGTACTTTGCTGTTAATGAAAAGGCCACCCAGGCAGAATGTGCAATCCATGCTCTGGTGCCTGGTGAAACCTGAAATAATGTAACTTTGGGAAAATGAAAATTAGTAGTGAACCGTGTGTGCCATTAACAAATACAGCACGTGAGCTTCCTGAGTCTGGCTCTCTGGGAATCCCAAAAGAGTCAACCCCGACCACCCTTCCTCACCCATATGGCAGAAAAATTATAACTTGCCCCCACACAAGTCCAGTGGGGGTAAGCAGGTGTTTGGAGACATTCCTATCACGGCCCAGATCCCCAGCATGCCTGTGTGGAGGGGTTTGTGTGTGTGTTTATGTGGACGTGTGTGTGCATGTATGTATCCACGTATGAACAGAAGGATATATTTGTCCATTTATGAACAGAAGGATATATTTCTGATTAGTTGTGAGCTTCTGTCATAAGACCATCATGACATGATCAGTTAATAATAACAATAATATGTAATGATTGTGGTATCTGTTAAATGCTTCATTTTGTGCCTGGCACTGTGCTGAACACTAGAATAGATAGAACAGATTTTGTACATGTTTATTACTCTATATATCTTGTACATATTTACTACTCTATTAATGATGTACATATAGCGATAATTCTATTTATTCTGATGGTGTTGACACCTGTCTACTTGCTTTGTTTTGTTGTCTGTTTCACCCTTCTAGGGACTGTTTCTATATGTTGCCAACTTGTACTTCCTAAGCGCTTAGTACAGTGCTCTGCACACAGTAAGCGCTCAATAAATACGATTGAATGAATGACTGTGCTTGAGAGAAAGGGACCAGTAAGTTCCACCTATAGACGATTCAGATGAGCGCATTAAGGGAGAAAGAGGGAAGACGTTGCTGACTTGTACTTCCCAAGCGCTTAGTATATTGCTCTACACCAGTAAGCACTAAAATACGATTGAATGAATGAATGAAGAGACAAAATGAAACACGGGATGACCACGTGAAGAGAAAAAGGAAATCAAAAAGTAAATGGAGACTAACTTTGAAACAATCTCCCTTCAAATTCCATAAGTAAGCATCACAGGAAAGGCAGGAAAAAGAAACAAGGAGAGAGAAGAGGAAGATGATCTGTTCAACATGGCATTTCTTCCAGTATCCTGAGTAGTAAAATAATCATTTCGGCAGCAACTGTTTTTCTTCAGTGAAGAGGAAAAAGGGACAGAATTATAGAGTTTGTCTGGCCTAAACAGAACAGTTTGTATAGCCTGAACCCTGCAGTCACACAGGGACTGGGTTCCAGTAGTTTTGTAGGTTTACTTTGGCTCTGACTTGATCATCCTTGACTTCTGCTTTTATACATTTTACAGCAGCAAATTTCTACCTAGGAATTGCTGTGAAGAGCCCTTCTCCCGGGTGGAATTTTAGATCTTCACAGTCAGGGAAAGAGAGCCTGTTTTCAGTAGGCGAACAGTGAATGGCAGAGGATACGACACAAGCGTTAGATTCCCTTAAGGTTTGCACATGTAATAAAAAAAAAAATCCTTCTGTTAGGGACCATGTCATGTTTCCTGTTTTGTTTCAGGAACACATGAGATACTCTACTCCGACTAGATGAATGGGAAATCTGAGACGGGAGAGGAGAAATGCATGGATTAGATTTGGACTGAGTAAATGCTGATCTTTCTTCACCTGCTTTTGACAAGTCTTCGCCTCACTGAAACATTTCTTATTAAATTTTAATCAAAAGCACAAAAACAGATTGTTTATTGCAAAAAAAAAAAATATGAACCTCGCTGTAAGCTTTCCTTGCCAGGCATCCAGATGTTGACAACATTACAGTAGATAAACAAAGTTTTATGTCGATGATGTTATTCCAAGTGGGCCAAACTTCGGCATGCAGAAGATTCCCAAGTGATTACAAAAGTGAATGGGGCCTAGAGGAGCTGAAGAATGTAAGAAATACGTAACATTTTCCTCTAGACCTGACATTTCTTGAAGGTTTAAGACAATTTAGAGTTTCTATCACCCACTGTGGATCTAGCTTCATAGCACAACTTGTGTTCTGGATTCCCAGTTCAGTGGACGTAAAATGAACCTTACAATCTCAGTTAGATTACCTTTCTGTCGAGTTTGACTTCCAATGGAAGATTTTATACCTGTATGTGGTGTAATGTACGTGCCTGGTGGTATGCTTTAAAATTCCCATCTATATGAGAATTTGATATATTATACACTGAAATGGGAAGGAAAAAGCTTTTGTTTTCCTTCTGAAGAATGAAAATATAGGGGATGCCCTAATTTTGATAATAAGGGAAGTACAAGATTCAAGCAAATTTTTAAAAGTGAAATTAGCAGTCATGTGAGAAGATTTTACAGTTGTAGTGGGGAAATAAAGGCAAAGGTTCTTTTAAATAATTATCCTGCATCTTTCCCAGAATAGCACTTCAGAGCCTTCAGCTCTGCTTCCGAGCAACAACACTGAAGAACCCAACTGGTTTCACAACCAGGCTAGGACAGGGGTGATAACTCCTCAGGGATCTTTTGTTGAAGAAAAATCACTTTAATAAACATGTTCAAATTCATGAATAAGATGCCTTGCTAATGTCCACTACATATCCCCCAAATGACCAGAATCTAACTTGATAGTTGTATAAATCTTATTCTCAACCACTCAATCATGCGCAATACCAATTACCAAATAAAAAATTATCAGACTATTTTTTACTACCTCTATCATCATGCATTCATATAAAATTCCTGCTGTTTCAAATGTAATTGGGTAATGACTACTTACCCAAAGATAACCTTTTTCAGGGAAATGACTTTGATAGGTTTACTGAACTTTCAGAGTACTTAAAAGGACCAGTTTGTAGTCCATGATCTTGATTAACTGAGCACTAGATTTCTTCATTATTTCACATTTGAGACATGCCTATGAAGTGGAGAAGAGGAAATGCTGGGTAGGCATGAGAGCAAAGCAGCAAGAAAGAAAAATATCGGTGATTAATTTTCATTTATACAATCTTTTGAAGACATTTTTCTGATGTGATATACAATTCCAGTCGGATACCCTGAGAACTGAAACTGGCTTTTATGTTCCTGCCAAATAAAATCTTGAGCATGTTCGCTTCCCTACCATGACTCCTTTCAATTCTAGTTACTGGGTTGAAGGTAAACACTGATAGTCCTTGAGCTCTCAAATAACTGTTTTAAACATCAGATAAAATTACGGCTTTTCCTTGCTTAGAAGAGAGATGGACATGGACAGACAAATAGGAGGGAAAATAGTTTCCAACTTTAAGGTCAAGTAGGAATAGAAATGATTTGTGAGCACCTACTGCTAAATGAACTATAGTAAATGCCTGGAGAAGTGCAAAGATAGCAGAAGACGTGTTCCCTGTCCACAAGAAACTTACATTCCAAAGCAGAAGATATACACAAAAATATTAACCAAATGAATATATGTATGTGCTAAAGGAAGATGCCAGGAAGATATAACCCATAAGACATTGGACATGATGTTGCACTTTTAATATATCATACAAATTTTTTTTGGTTTTTTTCAAAAAGCTGGTATTTATTCAAGCTTGCTTTGAAAAGCAGTGTGGCTTGGTGGAAAGATATAATTATAATAATAGTGATGGTATTTGCTAAGCGCTTACTATGTGCAAAGTACCATTCTAAGCACTGGGGAGGTTACAAGGTATCAGGTTGTCCCACAGAGGCTCACAGTCTTAATCCCCATTTTACAGATGAAGGAACTGAGGCTCAGAGAAGTGAAATGACTTGCAAAAAGTCACCCATCTGACAAGTGACAGAGCTGGGATTTGAACCCATGACCTCTGACTCCAAAGCCTTGGCTCTTTCCACTGAGACACGCTGCTTCTCAGACATGTGCCTGAGAGTCAGGGGACCTGAGTTCTAGTCCCAGTTCTGCCACTTGCCCACTGTGTGCTCTTGGGTAAATCACTTACTCTCTCTGGACCTCAGTTTCCTCATCTGTAAAATGAGATTTAAATACCTTTTTTTAACCTCCTTTAAACTGAGAGCTTCACATGGGACAGGGACTGTGTCTGATCTTGTTTCTAGTCTTGGCACATTTGGTTTAGCAAATATTATTATTTTGGGCCAAGCCTACTTTCGAAGGGGTAGACACAAGATAATAAGACAGGACCAGATCCCTGTTCTAGGTGAGATTAGCAATATGAAATGGAGGGAAAGCAGGATCTTATCCCCATTTTACAGATGAGGACACAGGGGCAAAGAGAACTTAAACTCTCTATTATATTCTACTCTCCCAACTGCTTAGAACGGTGTTCTGCAAACAAAAGTGAGAGAGGACTTGCTATTTTTGGAAATCTAAGATGACCCTTAGAGCCTTTCTTTCCTTGAAATCCTATCCAGGCACATGATTTAGAAAAGCGCAACCAAGTCCACTTTCATTACAGTGAGTGAGTGGTCAGGTGGAAGAGGGGGGCTGCCACTTTAAATGAAGCTCTGGCATCTGAAAATCCCTAACTCACTCATGATTTGCACTATAAGAGAACAAACCCAGGATGCTTAATTTGGTGACATTGAAAAAATAGCAAATAAGCATCTGATTTCAATTTTGATAGTGTTATTGATACTGATTATTAAAAATATCAACTGTGATTTTAAATTTTATCCCCAAAGATAACGATGGGAAATAAGACATAATGAGGGGCCTGGGAATCAGAGGACTGGGTTCCAATCTCACCTTTCCTCTGAGCCCTTATGAGCAGGTAGAATGTCTGACCAGCTAAAATTGCATCTTCCCTCAAGATTATACACTCCTTGTGGGGAGGGAATGTGTCTACCAACTCTGTTGTATTCCACTCTCCAAAGCATTTAGTACAGAAGCACTTAGCACTTAGAAGCAGCGTGGTTTACTCGAAAGAGCAGGGGCTTGAGAGTCAGAGGTCATGGGTTCTAATCCCGGCTCTGCCACTTGTCAGCTGTGTGACTCTGGGCAAGTCACTTCACTTCTCTGTGCCTCAGTGACCTCATCTGTAAAATGGGGATCAAGACTGTGAGCCCTGAGTGGGGCAACCTAATAACCTTGTATCTATCCCAAAGCTTAGAACATTGCTTGGCACATAATAAGTGCTTAACGTACCAACATTATTATTATTGTTATTACAGTGCTCTGCACACAGTAAGTGCTCAATAAATACTACTGAATGGATGAAGGTGCTTAATACCATTTAATCATTATTTATAATAATCCAGATTCAGAAGGGCAATGTTTAAATGCCATGGTACAAACTTTTTGACTGGACTAGGTTAGGAATGGAGTTCCACTCAAGGCAAATTCAGGCCATAAAGCTCTAGATGATGATGATGGTATCTGTTAAGCGCATACTATGTGCCAAGCACTGTTCTGAGCGCTGGGGAAAGTGCTTGAAATCTAATTCTAACCATGCTATCTAATGTTAGAATCTATTCTAACCATGCTTTTTCAAGGTTATTAGGTTGTCCCATATGGGATTCACAGTCGTAATCCCCATTTTACAGATGAGGTAACTGAGGCACAGATGAGGTAACCAAGGTCACACAGCAGACAAGGGGCAGAGTCAGGATTACAACCCATGACCTCTGACTCCCAAGCCTGGGCTCTTTCCACTAAGCCACACTGCTAGACCCCTTTTACAGAGAGTTGGTTCTTCACAACAGTGGTCTAAAAATTTTGTAAATCACCTTAAAAAGAACGGGTATTGAGCTATGTTGCAGGAACAAAAAGTCAAACCATCTCCATTCATGATTTTCATTTCCCTTTTTGATATGTCAGGATATCTGAATGGAGCAAATACAAGTATATTTATCCACTTAGTCTCAGAGGTTCCTAAGGCCAAGCAGTCTCCTTTAATTGCACATTTAATAGAGTTCCTTCAGCATGAGCTTACACCTGCAGCTTCAGAAATATTATTATAACTATTTTATTTCCCCTTCTTCATGTCCACAAGCCTGGACTTCCCCACATTCCAAGGACATCAGTTTGCGAAAAGCCCGAGATGTATGAATTTTAAAAACCCATCAGGTTTTTCTTAGCACATTGATAATTGAGCCCAGAGGTGACCCTTGCACACAATTGCAGTGATTCAGGTCTTAAACAGCTAGCAAATTCACATGTAAGTGAATCTCTCATTTTCAACAGTAGGGCAGCCTGTCAGCTCCCTCATCTGTCAACACCTATTCAGACCTCTAAATGAAGATGGCAGGGCATGCTAACAATATCTATTTGCTTCAGGAGAAGCACCAAGGAAATACCTGACAAGGAGTTTTCACTGAGGGCCAAGGCCAATCAGTCATCCCCTCCTGTCAATGATAAGGAATCCAACATAAAGGAGCGAGCGCTGCATATCCCAGAGGTAGTATCAGTAACCAGCTGCCACCATATAAGAAAGTTAAACCCCGGGAAATGTACTAATTCAGAACAAATAAGCGGGATTCTGGTGAAACAACAGATCTAATTTGTTTCATTTCTCCTTTTTTGGCCCAGGTACATAAAGATGCCTAAAAGAAAGCCCTTAAATGTTGGGGATATCTCGAGAGATTGTTTTGTTCATCCTCCAGTTAACCATGGTCACCAGATTAACCATGCTACAAGACAATAGTCTAGCCTGTTCTGAAAAATAATCTACAGAGAATTGGTTTCCGAATACTTACTTGGGAGAAGGCAGGGAGGTGAGGAGTTCAGTTGGACGTGCCAGTGGGATGCATATGTGGAGATATTCTGTGGGGGGGGGGGGGGGGGGGCGGGTGGATGAGAAGATTTGCTGCTACAGAGTGGGTGGCTATAGCTAGTGAAGGTCAGGCTGACCTGAATATTATTTTCTAGATTTTTTTTGTGACTCCATTTCAGAGTCAATTAATGGTGTTTATAGAATACCTACTGTGTGCAGAGCATGGTACTAAGCTCTTGGGAGAGTACGATGAAATACAGCCTCCTCTTGGATGTCCTCTAGTAACTCTTGATAAATATACTTTCACCCCCTACTTGAAAATTCGACTAAAATCCCATCTCTTCCATGAGAACTTTTCAGGCTAATCTCACCTGGTTTTTGTCATTCTAGTCATCCCGATAACACTTCAGTGCTTATGAATATGTCATTCATTCATTCCATTGTATTTATTGAGCGCTCACTGTGTGCAGAGTACTGTACTAAGTGCTTGGAAAGTACAATTCAGCAACAGAGACAATCCCTACCCAACAATGGGCTCATGACTATATTATACATTGCACGTTTTATCAGCCATATTATAAATACACAAGTGTAAATTTATATAAACATCCAATGTACTATAAATACACCCTATATATTGATCATATAACATGTGCACTGATTATCATTTCATAAATACAACTTTTTAAAGATTTTCCTTAACGTTTACACACTGTCTTCCCAATTGGATGTGAATTTCTTAGAGCAGACATTAACTCCCACCAGACATCAGTTTGAGTCTTCAACTATATTCCGCTGGCTGAATTACAACCTGCTACTTCAAGGAGCTTATTGGTCATTTGCAAAGTGCACATTATTTTTTGAGTTTTTCAGAAATTACAGGGTTGAAGTGATGAAAATGATACGCGTGTCAGATAAATTGACATTCTATCGAAATATCTACATAATTTTAAAACATCATGAAGTCAGTACCCTGTTGACACATTCAAAGAAAAAACAACATTCACTTCCCTTACTTTTTATTAAATTTTAAAGTTATTGAATTGAGAATACATATCATCTTACGGCTTATCAAAGGTCACATGAAATATTGAATGAAATCAAATGCCCTTAACTTCGCAATTAGAATGGCATGTTTAAGTTGGAAAGTAATATCTTGTGCGTGTGATTTAATGAAGAAATGATCACTACAGCACCAAGAATTTTCTATTAAAATTATTGTTATAGAAGTATCAAATTATGTGTGTCATGGATATCGGCTATATGAGGAAACTTGATAAAAACCAAGTGAAATATCCTCAACAAATAAAAAGCCAATATACCTAAATTCCTTTCTGATTCTTTCTAAGCGAATTTTTAAAATATTACAGAGGGAGGCTTAAGATCAACTTGCACTTACAAATTGAAAAGTGGCATTGATTTAGTTTGTATTTACAATGTGTTAAGCATTAACACATGCAAAGAATATTAAGTCAAGGAGTTTATTAAAAGAAATAAGATGGAAAGGAACAAGTTGCTGTTCAAAATTAACAACAAGCAACTTTAACATGGTAAAGTATTTTCACAATAACATGAAAGAAATATAATCGTTACGTTAAACAAATGTAGACACTATAAAGGAAGGATAAAAGTTCAGAGGGAAAGGAAAAAAATACCCCATATGTCAAAGGGAAAAAAAAGTTCAGATAGTTCTTACTGAAGCCGTGATACCATCTGTACAATATGCTCAGCACACACGTTCCACATGAAGCAAGGAATATTGCATATTTTCAGGCTAAAGTTTATAAGTAGTAAGGTAAGAATTATGGAAACAGGAGTACATTATTAGTTACACTTGCACTGTAATAAGACAAAATATGATATTCTTGGTAATCGCATTATGAAAGTGAATCAATGTTATACAAATGCAACACTTAAAAATAGGGAGAAAAAATTACTCTTGCCTGAAATAAGGAGATTGCAAGTCTTCATTTTCAGTTTTCAGCAAGTAATGAGAAACGTTGTATTATAATCACAATCTTTATCCACCAGAGTGAAATGTCCTTATATCTTTTTCCAGAAAAAAGACCAGAAAACTTGGGGAAGCCAATAAATGATTTAATGCTAAAGGCCAAAATTTATACAGTGGGAGAACTGGGAATAAAATCTAAGTTTCTTTCATATCTACCTCAGTGCTGCATTCACTTGGCTGCCTCCTAGATAGTGATAAGTGAAGTATCTAAACAAAGATTGGGGTGTGTGTGTGTGTGCACGCTAGCCAAAATGTTACCGTTCCCTAGGGAATATAATCATTAGAACAGTAGGACTGAGAACAATATTCTTCAATGCCAAAAGGTTGGTTTGGATTCTGGGAAATTCTCTCGTAGCTAATCTCGACGGAGGAACCACGGTCCACCTCCTGATCAGTAGTGATGGCAGTTCAAAACTAGTGTAGTCACAGAAGCATTTTCCGACGCTAATTCTAAGGACGTGATAATAACAAAAATGCTCTATTGTGCCCAGAAAATGGTCCATCCACCTCAGGAGTTTGTTTCAATCAGCAACACCTAATTCTACTTGATTGTATGGTAACTGTGAGCCCACTTTTGGGTAGGGACCGTCTCTATATGTGCCACTTGTACTTCCCAAGCACTTAGTACAGTGCTCTGCACACAGTAAGTGCTCAAAAAATGCGATTGAATGAATGAATGAACTTGTTAAATTGTAAGCACCTTTCAGGTAGGAAATGTGTGTTTCCCTTTTGATTCACTTTTCCAAGTGCTTAGTAGAACTCCTGTTTTGCTTTTTAAATGCTATTTGTTAGGCGCCTCCACATGGGGCTCTCGGTTCTAATCCCCATTTTTCAGATGAGGTACCTGAGGCACAGAGGAGTTAAGTGACTTGCCTAAGCTCTCACAGCAGCCAAGCAGTGGAGCCAGGATTAGAACCCAGGTCCTTCTGACTCCTAGGCCTGTGGTCTTTCCGCTAGCACATGCTGTTTTTCTTACAGGAGGCCTTTAATAAATACCAAGTTGTGTTGCAGTGAATGTTGATAAACTGGCTGGATTTTCTGCCATCTTGTTTCCATAGGGTGTTGGATTGTGGCTCACTGATGACGTGACAAACTCCATACATCTTCCACTGTGGGCCCAGGTCTCAGAAAAATATAGAATGTTGACTATAGTCAACTATAAAAAACAGTTTTACAGACCTTTAATTTGGTAAAAAGCTTGATGACCCACTGCCATCTATACTGTCAATCTTCGAGAAGTTGTGTTCTGCTTAGAGAAGCAGAGTGGCTAAGTGGAAAGAACATGGGCTTGGGATTCAGAGGTTGTGCGTTCTAATCCCACTCTCTTCCTTATGAGCTGTATGACTTTGGGAAAGTCACTCAACTTCTCTGTGCCTCAGTTGTCTCATCTGTAAAATAGGGATTAAGACTATGAGCCCCGTGTGGGACAACCTGATTACCTTGTATCTTAGAGAAGCAGTGTGGCTCAGTGGAAAGAGCACAGGCTTTGGAGTCAGAGGTCACGGGTTCAAATCCCAGCTCTGCGACTTTGGACAGGTCACAACTTCTAATAAAGTTCATATTGTCTATCTTTATCATGTAATGTATCAGTAAAAAGGGAAATTTCAGTTTTACAATCTAAAATGAGCTTTTTTTGAGATTAACCTAACACCCTCTTTTTTGGCTTTTGAGTTAATTCTCGCTTTAACACATCATAATTACCTCTAATGCACACAGAGCCGATAATGCACTGATTCATCCTTAGTATAATGTAGAATCCCAATTCGTTTATTGTATTATCATTTCCTTTACAGCTTTTTGAGACTCACCTTAACCTGGGCTATTTCTGACCATCTTGACGCCTGTAGTAAAACCTCTGTACAATCAACAGATCAATTTCAGCTCCACCACGTGTCTACCGTGTGACTTTGGGCAAGTCACTTCACTTCTTTGGGCCTCAGTTCCCTAATTTGGAAAATGGGGATTAAGAGGGTGAGCCCTATGTGGGACAGGGACTGTGTCCAACCTAATTTTCTTATAATAATAATCTACCCCAGGGCTTAGAACAGTCCTTGGCACATAGTAAATGCTTAACAAGTACCATAATTATCATTAGTATTATTGTTTTGTGAAGAGCTCTGTACTAAGGCCTTGGGAGAGTATAGTATTACAGAGTTGGTGGATATAATGAGCTGCAGGGACATTTCTCTTGGTCAGAGGAATATGCTGGAAATAGATATTCACACACACCCCAAGTCCATAGGCAACCCCTGGGCACCCCCTAACCCAGTGGGGTGTCTTGACTGTGGTCCTCCACTAGCGATCATCAAGAAATTCTACCCAACTTGTCTTCCTTTCCAACTGGAAGTGGACTAGGACTTTTTTTTTTAAGGAAAAAAAGAAAAACCTGAGAATTCAATATCCTTTTATGCTCTGCACTTACAAAGGTTTCAGTTGTGTCCTCCCCTTTCTTTTTTAAGAATCCAAGTTTCAATTATAGACTTGGTATGGAGTGGGAAAGACTCTATATCATTTGTAGCAATTAGTACCCCAGCTTAACTGTTTCTGGCAAAAATTGCCCTTCTAAAACAAATTACAGCTGCAAGTTTGAATCCAAGAACATTTCATGAGTTCTTAGCCTGCAGGTCCATGCTACAAATTTAGCACAGCAAAGCAGAAGTTTACTGCCTTCTATTCGTCTTAGACATGATGTCACTCTATATAATATGGCTTTACTAAGGTTTTTTTGTATATGGACATATATGTCCATATACACACACTGATTAACTAGTCATCTGGGTGAGGGCGAAAAAAACACATTCTGCACAGAAAATGTTGGACCGTTTAAGGGGCTTTTTAAAATATGCTTAGAAATCTCAATTAATTTTCTTAGACTCATGCCCAAACTCTAAATCCTCAGTGTAAATTTTAAAATAAAATGCGTATTTCTAAAATAAAACTAATCTAAATAAAGCGAAAGTTAAGCTGGCACAGAAAAATTTACTGTCACCCCTACATTATCCATCTCACTACCAGATTCTTTACCTTAGTTTGCAAACATGATCAAAAGGTGGTACTTATTGAGCACTTACTGTAGTACGCTCCTGGGAGAGCAAAGCATGAGAAGGCCCACTTTTTCTGGGAAACTCGCTTCCACCGGGATTTTAATCTTATTACCACTAATAATAATGAGGATTGTGGTATTAGTTAAGTGCGTACTGTCCCAAGCACTGTGCTATGTACTGGGGTAGATACCATACAATCAAATCAGACACAACTCAGCATCTAAGGGGGAGGGAGGACACTATTGAATCCCCATACTGCAGATGAGAAAACTGAGGCACAGAGACGTGATTAGTTTTAGTCCTTGACTGATCATGTTTACTTCTGTTGCACCAAAATCGGCTCGTTTAAAATAAAGCGCACAAACTTTGTGTTTTATGTGAAGGAGTCTGGGTTTCCTTTCCTTTAAACCTCAATGATCAGTCGATTTGTTACCAAAATAATTTAGAAAATCAAGTCATTTCTTCAGTATTTTCAAATTCAACCACTTAGTACAGGTCTCCCAATAATATCATCAATCGTATTTATTGAGCGCTTACTGTGTGCAGAGCACTGTACTAAGTGCTTGGGAAGTACAATTTGGCAACATATAGAGACAGTCCCTACCCGACAGTGGGCTCACAGTCTAAAAGGGGGAGACAGAGAACAAAACCAAACATACTAACAGAATAAAATAAATAGAATAGATATGTACAAGTAAAATAAATAAATAAATAGAGTAACAAATATGTACAAACATATATACATATAAACAGGTGCTGTGGGGAAGGGAAGGAGGTAAGATGGGGGATAGAGAGGGGGATGAAGGGGAGAAGGGGAGTGGCTAATAGTGGCTAATCATATTTACAGAGAGCTTACTTTTGTGGAGCGCACTGTACTAAGCATTTGGGAGACTACAACAGAGTTAGTAGACATGTTCCCTACCCACACTGAGCTTGCTAAAATACTGTTGTTAAAAATTCCCATCTGAAGGAATTTGAAGTTTTATGTGTAACATATTGAGCTCTTCTGAGGAAAGACACTATAAATCCAGAATGTAAACAAAAACTTCTCACTTCAAAGCACCCCACCATCTGGCCCCAGTTTACCTATCTGCTTTCTTTACTTACTATTCCTCACTAGCTGGCTTTCCCTAGCTAACTTTTTGGATGTATCCTGTTTCAGCCACCTCTGTGCCTCTGATCCCACTGTTTCTCCAGTTCAGGACTCACTCCTTCTTCCCCACAATGAACAGGTCACAGCTCTCTTACATTCATTATTACACTGATGCTGTACATGAGCAGAGACAACTGCAATTCACTTTATTCGAGATTTTTTTTTCTTTTAAAAGAAAGAAGGCATTTATTCATACACTCAGGAAATCCTAGCTCTTTGCGAGAGGCAGCCTCAGGAGTAAATGGCAAATTATTAAATGTCACGTGAAAATCCCTGCTCCAAAAAAGCTTTCCCTGGTTGATTTTCTGGGACTCCAAGCCATAGCATCCCTTCAACTACCCCTAGATGTTATTTACATGTTCTTAAGCTCTCGTGTGTGTAAATAGATAGATGCATAGACAGTCTAGAGAGACTTCTCTCTCTAGATAGGTATATAGATAGATCTCTACATACAGTGTATATGCACACATGTGTGTATGAATGAGAAGCAGCGTAGCTCAGTGGAAAGAGCCCAGGCTTTGGAGTCAGAGATCATGGGTTCAAATCCCGGCTCTGCCCATTGTCAGCTGTGTGGCTTTGGGCAAGTCACTTTACTTTTCTGTGCCTCAGTTACCTCATCTGTCAAATGGGGATGAAGACTGTGAGCCCCCCGTGAGACAACCTGATCACCTTGTAACCTCCCCAGTGCTTAGAACAGTGCTTTGTACAGAGTAAGCGCCTAATAAATGTCATCATTACTATTACTATTATTATTATGTATGTATCTGAAACTATATAGAAATATAAATATAATAATACATATAATGTATATATCACATATAATATATAATACATATAATGTATATTTATAATATACATATACATATAATATTTATTTCTATATAGTTTCAGATACATACATTATACATATATATATACATACATATATATATATATATATATATATATATATATATATATATATATATATATTTCTACTCAATTCTCGGATGTACCCCAGAGGAGGCTGTCTCCCTAGAATATCATCTGAAGTCGGCCCTGGGCACGTGAGGGCAGAATGGCAAACTGTAATAATAAGCCAGAACTGGTTCACTCTCACTCTTTCATGATTCCCCAACTTTCCACGGGACACATCCCTGAAAGCTTGTTGGCCCTGTCTACCTATTTTTCCAAATGGTATTTGTTAAGTGCCTACTATGTGTCAAGGACAGTTCTAAGCGCTGGGGTAGTACAAATTGATCAGAGCAGTCACAGCCCCTGTCCCACATGGGGATCACAGTCTAAACTGGAGTTTAGCAAAATCTCACCTGGAGCCTTAATTGGTTAAATTATGCATATGCTTTTCACACACGTACACCCATCCAAGTACGCTACATACACACATTTTATTTTTCTTCAGTGATAAAAAGGCAGTAAATACTTTCCTGATACCTACCTCCTTTCTACACTCTTTTTTTTTTTCCATTCTTTCCTGACAGGCAAAAGTATCTCTTTTGAGGATTATGCCCTTTAGCAATTCTGGGAATACCTTCCTGACATTTTTGCTGTAACTATCAGATATTTAAAAATACACACGTGCCATAGGCCGGTCTGAGGGAGGGCACACATTCCCGCTCACTACATCATTTTTAGTTTACCCGGGATCACCGCTTCTAAATTCTGAAAGTAATTTTATTAACCCTTTATGCTGCTCGACTATTTGCATGTTGCTTTTAATGTTTTGGAATGCTAATTATCAACAGTAATGAACACTGCAATTATGCATGAAATTCAATTTTTGGAACCTTCTGCCTCAAGTTAATTATAAAACCTCTAATAGAACTCCTATGAGGCCCTGCTCCATTTTTTATTTAAATCTCCTCACAGACATTTCTTCTT
Organism: Tachyglossus aculeatus; assembly: GCF_015852505.1. NCBI lineage: Eukaryota > Metazoa > Chordata > Mammalia > Monotremata > Tachyglossidae > Tachyglossus > Tachyglossus aculeatus. The sequence continues at coordinate 28,077,934 of NC_052099.1, read as the reverse complement.
TGTGATAACTCTCAAATGTGCCATGGTGGGGAATATTACTTTTAAACAAAAGCTTTCTACATGAGCATAGACAACTGCAGTTCACTTTATTCGAGATTTTTTTTTCTTTTAAAAGAAAGAAGGCATTTATTCATACACTCAGTAAATCCTAGCACTTTGCGAGTGGCAATCTCAGGAGTACATGGCAAATTATTAAATGTCACAAATGTAGAACAAGTTAGAGTTCAAAGGATGGTGTGTAATTAAGAGCCTAAGTAAGCAAACAAATCTAATGACTTTCTCTGTCTTTCATTACCACACTTTGTAATCCTTTTTTTCCATTTCAAAATTTTGCCCAAAAGATAGTTACTACCCTCTTCCTACCGTTTACATTATGGTAGCATTATTAAGGAATGCTTCTTTTTGAGTTTTTATTTCCCATTTCCTAAAATTGAGTGAGCTACATTCCATCCAGAAAATTTTCACAACTAAGAGTAGAGGCAGGAAAAAACCGGTAAGGACATTATCAGCATGGCATAGTTGGAGTCGGCATGGGCCTGGGAATCAGAAGGTCATGGGTTCTAATCCCTGCCCTGCCACTTGTCTTCTGTGTGACCTTGGGCAAGTCACTTTACGTCTCTGTGCCTCAGTTTCCTCATATGCAAAATGGGGAATGAGACCGTGAGTCCAGTGTGGGACAGGGACTGTGTCCAACCCGATTTTCTTGTATCCACCCCAGCGCTTAGTACAGTGCCTGGCACAAAGTAAGCACTTAAATACCACAATTATGATTAACTACTATTACTATCACCTCTTTCTCAACTTTCTTAAACAGGCTGACTGTATTATTCCAGGAAATTGGAACACCAGGCCAAGTTTATGTCCTTTTCCCGTCCCTCTTGGTAAACATAAGACCAAAGGGGTGAGAGATGGAAACGAGGATGTCACTGTGGGGTTAATGTCCTACAGTACTCAGAGATCCTTGTACTATCAGTCCCAGAATGCTCTGTGACCTAAATTGTATATAGTTAGTGAGCACACTGTATATGAAAACCAAATATTTAAATTGAGCAAGATCACTGGGGATTGGTAGACTGATCAATTTAAGAGGAACCAACCTAATCCACGGAACTTGAATATTATGTTCTCCAAGACAACTTGCTAGAAATCTCATTCTGTTGTGCCAAACTGAGATGAATTCTTACTATTATCATATTTGTCAAGTGACTATGTGTCAATAACCGTTCTAAGCGCTGAGGTAGATACGAGTTAATCAGTTTGGACACGGTCCCCATCCTACATGGGGTTCACAGTTTAAGTAGGAGGGGAAACAGGAATGGAATCTCCATTTTACAGATGAGGAAATGGAGGCACAGAGAAGTTAAACCATTTGCCTAAAAATCACACAGCAACCATTTGTGGAGTCAGGATTCGAACCCAGGTCCTATGACTCCCAAGTCTACTAGTACATGCTGCTTCTCTATACTTTAAAATAGGTATCTCAAAAGTTTCCCTTAAGGGGATTACAGAAAGCGGGGGAGGATGGTGAGTGACATAACTCTTGCCATTTTCATGAGTTTAGGTGGCTAGCTGGATCTGGAAGGGAAACCTGATGGATTTGATCACCTTTAAAAATCAACATAATCACAGTAAGGTCCCTTAGGGTTCAGTTCTGGGTCCCCTTCTCCTTCCACATCCACTCACTTGTAAAACTCATTAGCTCTCATGACTTCTATTACCAATTCTATGCAGATGATTTCCAAATTGACATCTCTGCCCAGATCTCTCTTCCTTTCTGCAGTTTCTCATCTCCTCCTGCCTTCAAGACATCTCTACTTGAATATCCTGCCATCCCCTCAAATTTAAGATGTCAAAAATAGTACTATTTACCCTCCCACCCACACCCTACCCTTTCTTCTCCACCCAAACTGCTATCACATTGACCCAAGCGCTTGGGAGAACAGCAGCCTTGACTACTGGGAGGTCGAGGCCATACTTTACTCTTCTTCCCAGATTATTTTTCCATCAAAACGTTCAAGCCATGCTTCCCCACTCTTCAAGAACCTCCATTCACCTCTGCAACAAACCAAAAATCCTTACTGCCGATTGTAAAGCACTCGATAACCTTGCCTCCTCATACCTCACTCCTCTCTTAAGCCCACTCACCTCCAATACTAACCTACTCACTGCATCTCGATCTCATCTATATGGCTGCTGACAATGATTCATTCAATCAATCATATTTATTGAGCGCTTACTGTGTGCAGAGCACTGTACTAAGCGCTTAACACCTAGCCCATTTCCTGCCTCTGGTCTGAAACACCCTCCCTCTTCATACCCAATGGATAATTCCTCTCCCTACCTTGAAAAGTCTTTCTGAATGCACATATCTGTAACTTGTTTATTTATATTAATGCCCGTCTCCCCCTCTAGACCGTACGCTCGTTGTGGGCAGGGAATGTGTCGCTATACTATGCTCTCCCAAGCACTTATTACGGTGCTCAATCAATACTACTGATTGAAAGCCCAAGTGTGTTTCACAATGCTGTACAGTTGATGGTCTTAAAAAGTGTCTGAGTAGGTTTTACACATTATTTCACCCGACAAGGGAGTTTCCTGTGGTTGGAGGATGGAGTGATGGCCTGGGATTTGGGAGAGATGGGTTAAAGCAGTGTGGCTCAGTGGAAAGAGCCCGGGCTTGGGAGTCAGAGGTTATGGGTTCAACTCCCAGCTCTGCCACTTGTCAGCTGTGTGACTTTGGGCAAGTCACTTAACTTCTCTGTGCCTCAGTTACCTCATCTGTCAAATGGGGATGAAGACTGTGAGCCACACGTGGGACAACCTGATCACTTTGTATCCTCCCCAGTGCTTAGAACAGTGCTTTGCACATAGTAAGCACTTAACAAATGTCATTATTATTATTAAATGGAGATGTCTACATACCCTCACAAAGAAAGCTGCTGTAATACTCACAGTAACAGTCTCCAACATAGCGCTTTAATCAGAGTATTTAGGTTTTCTTCCATTCACCCACTCATTTTCCCGTGCTTAAAGAAGCTTCCCACTGCCTTGGGAAGATCATTTGCCAATTCCATATGAACTCACACTGACATATCTGTTCATCCTTCCATACTTCGGTATCGACAGCTGGAATTATTTTGTGAATGTCTTATGATAGTAGGCCTCGCCATTTGGAAGGCACTAAAAAAGTTGTTCAATTCTAAACAACCAAATATAGAGCTCTGCATTCATTCATTCAATCGTATTTATTGAGCGCTTACTGCGTGCAGAGCACTGTACTAAGCGCTTGGAAAGTACAAGTCGGCAACATATAGAGACGGTCTCTACCCAACAACGGGCTCACAGTCTAGAACAGGCTCACAGCTGTTGCTCAGAAAACACTACTGATAGGTCGATTAAGTACTGGAAGTTTCTCAAAGAAAAGGATGATATGTAAACAAAGTTTTATGAACAAAAACACACTGATTCCCACATTTGCCAAAGCTCACTGTGGGCAGGGAATGTGTCTACCTGCTCTGTTGTACTGTATTCTCCCTCGCTCTTAGTGAAGTGCCGTGCACACGGTAAGCACTCAAATATCATTGCTTACGATTTAGTACAGTTATCTTAAAATCATGCTTTCGATTCCCATTTCACCAGAACGTCACCGACTCAGGATTCAATTCCTCAGCTTCAATTTAGCCCGACAAATTCAGTTCAAAGCAGTCTCAGTGTCTCACTGTAATTACAGCTCTGTTTAAAATTTCAGATTTTCCGTGGTGTTGCCGTCCTGCAAACATCACAACATGCGATTACGATTGTATCGGATCCCCGCGTGTGTAATTTGTACAGCTATAAATCCAATAAATAAAACATTCAAGATATGTTTTGTGGAAAACTCGACCTTCTCTGTATTGATTTCTATCAAAACAATCTAAAACTTTTAAAGCTTGACCTTTTCTTCTTCAAAGACAAAATAGTCTGGAAAAGTGACAACATTACAGGATTACCATGTAAAACACCAAGCCCTGCCACTGTGTCATTAGGAGAGGGAGTGTTTGGTTAAACGTTCTCCAACATCCAAAAAGAGCCCAGGGCATGATCTGAAATGAAATAATGTTCGTCACCAGGTCCTCCATTTCTCAAAATTAAAAGTGGTTGTACTTTAAATTTGGGATTTAGCTGTGTTTTCTATGGGTCCAACTCTTTGGTGTCCCAAGCACAGACAGATGTTGATCATTTGCTAAACTGCTCAGCCACTTTATTTGACAACTGAATTGCTGGTTTTCAGGCTCACTTACCGTTGGCACAGCCCTTATGAGAAAGGCTGTGACCAAATAAAGATCAAAAGTATCACAGTAATCATAGGTTACGACGGACAATGAAATTATTTTAGACAACAGAAAGATTCCATTTAACATGGTTATTTCTCATTATGACTCATCATGAGCACACATCAGAGTGCTGGTTTTGTAGAGTTGGGAGGGAACATGAAAGAAGGGTCTGAAGAGGGAGAAATTCTTGCTTAATTTACTACTCAAGATGAATGGAGTCACTGATATCATCTGAATATTTTAGCAGCAGAATTTGGAATTGGGAGTAACTGATCGAGGGCTGTAATGGTTTGTTATCTGATAAGCATTTTTATGGTATTTGTTAAGTGCTAATTCTATGTCAACATTGTTCTAAGTGCTGGAATGCAAGTTAATTAGGTCAGACACAGTCCTGCAAGGGATTCACAGTCTAAATAGGAGGGAGAACAGCTATTTAATTCCCACTTCACAGTTGAGAAACCTGAGGCACAGAAGGTGGTACTTGCTCAAGTTTATGCAGCAAGCAAATGGTGGAGTCATGATTAGAACTCAGGTCCTCTAATAATAATAGCATTTATTACGCGCTTACTATGTGCAAAGCACTGTCTAAGCACTGGGGAGGTTACAAGGTGATCAAGTTGTCCCACGGGGGGCTCACAGTCTTAATCCCCCATTTTACAGATGAGGTAACTGAGGCACAGAGAAGTGAAGTGACTTGCCCAAAGTCACAAAGCTGACAATTGGCAGAGCAGGGATTTGAACCCATGACTTCTGACTCCAGAGCCCAGGCTCTTTCCACTGAGCCACACTGCTTCTCCTCTGACTCATGGACCCGTGTTATTTCCACGTTAACGTTAGTTTCCTAGGCTACTAGGCGGGGGATAGAATCATTGAAATAAATCACAGGAAGAAAAAGCCACCAGGTGTAAGAGATGTACCCACCACTATTCTGTTTCTTTTGGCAATACTATTCCTCGAGAAATCATTGCAAAATGGTCTTTAAAAAGTATCGCATCCTGCAGAACCACTTGTTGGACTTCAAAAATGGAGAACCAGAAACTCAGGCCCCCTCTGTCATTACCTCTTCCACACCATAATTCTAATGATGGATCGATCATTAACATTTATTGAGCACCCACTCTGTTCATTCATTCAATCATATTTATTGAGCGCTTACTGTGTGCGGAGAACTGTACTAAGCTCTGTTCAGAGCACTGTACTGGACCCTTTGGTAGAGGTCATGGGTTTGAATCCCAGCTCCACCACTTGTCAGCTCTGTGACTTTGGGCAAGTCACTTCACTTCTCTGTGCCTCAGTTACCTCATCTGTAAAATGGAGGATTAAGACTGTGAGCCCCACGGGGGACAACCTGATCACCTTGTATCTACCCCTGTGCTTAGAATAGTGCTTGGCACATAGTAAGCACTTAACAAATGCCATTATTATTATTATTACAGTAGCATGGCTTAGTGGAAAGAGCACGGGCTTTGGAGTCAGATGTCATGGGTTCAAATCCCCGCTCTGCCAGTTGTCAGATGTGTGACTTTGGGAAAGTCACTTAGCTTCTTGGTACTTCAGTTCCCTCATCTGTAAAATGGGGATTAAGACTGCGAGCCCCTGTGAGGCAACCTGATTACCTTGTATCCTCCCCAGTGCTTAGAACAGTGCTTTGCACATTGTAAGTGCTTAATAAATGCAATCATTATTATTATAAAACGAGATCGATAGAAGACCGTTCTTACCCACAGAAATTCCTGCTCTTGCAGGGGGAAGAGAAACACAGAAACAACTAATAAGTGACATCAAAGTTAACATATGGGCACAGCATTTTTGTGTTTCAATCCCTTTTCCCTTCCCCATTCCTCAGGCCTCTAACATAAAAATCCCAACATGTTAAATATTCATGAATGTCATATATAAATAAGTTATGGTATTTGTTAAGTGTTTACTATGTGTCAAGCGTTCTAATCAAAGCTCTGCCACTTATCTGCTATGTGACCATGGGCAAGTCACTTCACTTCTCTGTGCTTCAGCAACCACATCTGTAAAATGGAGATTAAGTCTGTGAGCCCCATGGGACTGCTTCCAACTCAATTTGCTTGTATCCGCCCCGGCACTTAGTACAGTGCCTGGCACATAGTAAGTGTTCAACAAATACCGCTATTATTAATTATTATTATTACGGACTGTTTTAAGCACTGAGCAAGAAGGTCAGGTTCAATACTCCAATCTGCCAATGGTACATTTGGGGTGATTACTCTGTGCAGAAGACGATTCTAAGCACTTAAGGAAGCACAAAAAAGTAAACAGATACAGCCCCTTCCTTCAAGGATCTTACAATCTAGCGGGGGATTTAGACATTGAAATAAATCAGAGAAACAGAAAGCAACCAGTTATTAAGAGATGAAGTCAATTGTTGCAGAGTAAAGACTCTGAAAACAGGGCAAGGAAGAAAGATGGAGAGAGAGGTGAGTCAATCAGAGAAGGTTTCCTAGAAGAGATGTGGTTTAAATAGATCTCAATTTATTCTATTTATTTTATTTTGTTAATATGTTTTGTTTTGCTCTCTGTCTCCCCCTTATAGACTGTGAGCCCACTGTTGGGTAGGGACCGTCTCTATATGTTGCCAACTTGTACTTCCCAAGCGCTTAGTACAGTGCTCTGCACACAGTAAGCGCTCAATAAATGCAATTGAATGAATGAATCCCAATCCAGCTTCTGCTCCGGGTTTGGAGCCAGTGTTGGCAGGTAGCACCCCTGGGAAGGAAGACTTTGCCACGGCGAGACAATGAGCCGGTGTTGATGGCATGCTTCACCAGTTTCCTTGAGATATGGTCCTCACCCTATGATTCCCCCCAAAACCTACACTGTAAGCCTCTTCCAATCCACACTGTGCAGACTCTTCCCTCACCCCATCCTTCTCAAATTTCCTCCAATGACTTCTATTTACCTAGACTGTAAGCTCATTACGGGCAGGGAATGGGTCTGTTTACTGTTTTATTGTACTCTCCGCTTAGTACAGTGCTCTGAACACAGGAAAACTCTCAAATACGATGGAATCAGTGAATGAATGAATGTGGCATGGCAGCCATTGGGATGCATGTGTCCCTGTGGCCGAAATTTGAGCCTTGGCTTTGATAGCTGCTCAGAGAAGTAGAAATTCATTCATTCAATCGTATTTATTGAGTGCTTACTGTGTGCAGAGCACTGTACTAAGCACTTGGGAAGTACAAGTCGGCAACATATCGAGAAAGTCCCTACTTAACAATGAGCTCACAGTTTAGAAGGGGGAGAGGGGTATAACAAAATATTTTTTCCCGTGACAGTCTAGCATAGAGTATAGAAAATATGACGAAAAATGAGAATTTATTCCAATTACCAAAATTACTTAGTAAGGAACATTTCCAAATGTTCTCCCTGCAAATGTTAGTTTCCTTAAACCATCTCAAAAGGGAGGATTTACTTTCATGTCTTAACTAAGTAGCTTCATTCAGATGGGTATTCAAACATTCTCCCCACAACTCTTATGTACATATCCAGAAATTATTTATGTCAATGTTTCTCCCTGTAAGTGGTAAATTCACTGTGGAAGGGAACATTTCTACCAATTCTGTTATACTGTACGCTCCCAAGCACTTAGTATAGTGCTCTGCGTGCACCACTGATTAAGTATAATGCCTTTCTTTTGCTATATATGGCTAAAAAAAGTACTCTCCTCTAATAAATGAATTGAATTAAATCTTTATGAGGGCAAACATAATTCACAGGGAATCACATTTAGAAAATCATCTTCTTCCTCGTGAAAATGATTTGAAGAAATATCTTGGAAAAGTTAATTTTATATGACCGCTTTAGTTATTAAAAAACTGTGCAACCTCAACATATGACAAAGTAATATTCCCAGTGAAAGGTGATCTGTTCCCTTTAGGACAGACTCCACAGCATTCTCCTTCCATTCCTTTTATATCCGACAACACATTCTAATTTAGTAAATGTATTTCCTCTCCTCTGTGCAGGAAGAACTTATTTTCCTTCCCAGTATATAATAATAATCATAATAATAATAATAATGGAATTTGTTAAGCACTTACTATGTGCAAAGCACTGTTCTAAGCTCTGGGGGTATACAAGGTGATCACATTGTCCTACGTGGGGCTCACAGTCTTAATCCCCATTTTACGGATGAGGTAACTGAGGCACAGAGAAGTGAAGTCACTTGCCCAAAGTCACACAGCTGACTTGTGGCAGAGTGACTCCCAAGCCTGGGTTCTTTCCACTGAGCCCCACTGCTTCTCATATCATCATCAGCATCAGTATTTATATGAGTGCTTCTTTGTGCAAAGCAATGTACTAAGTTCTTGGGAGAGTGCAATTTTTTAATGGCATTTATTAAGCGCTTACTATGTGCAAAGCACTGCTGTAAGTGCTGAGGAGGTTACAAGGTGATCAGGCTGCCCCTTGTGGGGCTCACAGTCTTAATCCTCATTTTACAGATGAGGTAACAGGCACAGAGAGGTTAAGTGACTTGCCCAAAGTCACATGGCTGACAATTTGTGGAGCTGGGATTTGAACCCATGACTTCTAACTCAATTCAATAATAATGGCATTTATTAAGCGCTTACTATGTGCAAAGCACTGTTCTAAGTGCTGGGGAGGTTACAAGGTGATCAGGCTGCCCCTTGTGGGGCTCACAGTCTTAATCCTCATTTTACAGATGAGGTAACTGAGGCACAGAGAGGTTAAGTGACTTGCCCAAAGTCACATGGCTGACAGTTTGTGGAGCTGGGACTTGAACCCATGACCTCTAACTCCAAAGCCCGGGCTCTTTCCACTGTGCCTCACTGCTTTTCTATCATTTCAACAGAGTTGGTAGAGACATTCCTTTTAGATCCAGTTGACATTCCTTTTAAATCCAGTTGAAACATTTTTGGCCAAGTCAGACAGTCATTTACCCTAGAAACATCATCCTGCCATTGAGGAAACTCTCCATCTCCCCTCCTTCTTCTCTCCTCCACCCTTCACCTCCCATCCCACCCTCCAGTAGCCCAAGAGGAGGGACATGGTGATCTGTGACTGAGCGGCCTGTCCTTCCCTCAGGAAACTGCCATTTGAAAAACATTAGGTCAGTGTTGGGACATTTTCCTCAGTGTGTAAAGTGCCACATTAACATTTTTAGTAAAGGCAGAAATCTCCAAGTCTTTTTGGAATAGAGTGAGCAATACAGAAAGGTTTGTTTATTCCTTCAGTTCTGTTCAATGTTTGATTTTGGAACATGTATCCCACTTCATTTTTCTATCTACAGCTGCAAGGCATATGCTTTCCCACATCTATAACATTTTTGCTCACCCTCTGCTCTTGTTTTTCTCTCCCTTTGAATAGTTTTCCTCATGGACCCACTGGAATTATTATTATTATTATTTTTTACTCTGGGGTTTTTAGCCAAAACGTTTGCTTTTTTAAGTGCCATACATTTTATTCATTTTAATTTGTTGAGTGATTATTTTCCCTGGTAGTTACTATGTATTTTTCATAACCATCTCCATTACTAATCATACCTTACAGGCAAACGTCTTGCTCAGACAACAACCTAGATTCATAAATTAATTTGCACGAGGAAAAGAGTAACTCCCCTACTCCAATTGCAAACCCCTTTTCAAGAAATGTATACAATTACAACTTACCGTCACTTATTTTAAGGATCTGTCATAATAAAAAAGGAGTCCTATAATCTTTGAGGGTTTTAAAGTGCCATAGGAATTACTTTCTGGGATTTGATCCGTGGTGTTGATGTATCATCTCCAAGCCTCAGGGTGCAGATACTGGGGGAAGGATTTGCACAGACATCTTCTGTGAGAGAAAAAAACATATTCTCTCAAATAAAGGTCGCACTAGCTGAAAATGATGGGCCCCATACAACACAATGAGAAGCAGTGCGGCTCAGTGGCAAGAACACTAGCTTGAGAGTCGGAGGTCATGGGTTCAAATCCAGGCTCTGCCAATTGCCAGCTGTGTGACTTTGGGCAAGTCACTTCACTTTTCTGTGCCTCAGTTACCTTATCTGTAAAATGGGGATTAAGACTGTGAGCCCCCCAAGGGACAACCTGATCACCTTGTAACCGCTCCAGCGCTTAGAACAGTGCTTTGCACCTCGTAAGCGCTTAATAAAAGCCATTATTATTAATCCCAACTCCACCACGTCTGCTGTGTGACCTTGGGCAAGTCACTTAACTTCTCTGAGCCTCAGTTACTTCATCTGTAAAATGGGCATGAAGACTGTGATCCCCACGAGGGACAACCTGATCACCTTGTATCCCCCCAGCGCTTAGAACAGTGCTTCGCACATAGTAAGCACTTAAATGCCATCATTATTATTATTATAATTATAAGAAAGTGACTGGTTCTTTATGATGTTTCAAGTTCATTGAAACATACTTACCTGCTTCTATCTGGGTTCTGATGTGGAACTATTGGTTACAGTAACTCTACACTTTCACTCAATAAATTGTATTTATTGAGCACTGACAGTGTAAAAAGCACTTAATGCGCTTCAGAGAATACAACAGAATTGGTAGACACGACCCTGTCTCGCGATCTAGTGGAAGAGTTTACAATGTCCCTGTTGAGATTTTTCTGAAACTCCCGTTAAACCCCTAGACTGTAAGCTCCTTTTAGGTAGGAAACTCTATTGTATTGTACTCGCCCAAGTCCTTAGTACAGTGTTCTGCGCACAGTGAATGCTTAATAAATGCCATTGATTGGTTGAGATGGAAGGGAGATGTGCTCAGATTGCTGTAACCCTCCATTGGGATGATTTCAAGGACCCACTATGGATTTGGAGAAATAGAAATGTTCCAATTTGTTCACACAAAGTTTACACTGATATTTAATAATTTCATCTGGAATCAATTGGACCAGATCCACTTGGGTGACTTTGTTGGATATTCTTTCAGAAAGGAAATGGGGCCACTTCAGCTCCTTGTGGGCAGGCAAATCTGTTGTACTATACTCTCCCAAGCACACAGCAGCTACTCAAATACCATTTATCATCATCATCAATCGTATTTATTGAGCTTACTGTGTGCAGAGCACTGTACTAAGTGCTTGGGAAGTACAAATTGGCAACATATAGAGACAGTCCCTACCCAACAGTGGGCTCACAGTCTAAGAGGTTATTTATGATAACCAACGGTACCTAATCAATCAGTGGTAATTATTGAGCACTTTCTACGTTTGGAGCATTGTAGTAAACACTTAGGAGAGTACAATACAACAGAGTTGGTGGAAATGTTCCCCTCCCACAACAAGCTTATAGTCTCGTGGGGCAGACAGACAGTAATATAAATAATTACAATATAGGATTTATAGATATGTATGTAAAGTCCTGTAGTGTTGACAGTGGCCCAAATATCAAATGCCCAAAAGTTATGGATCCAAGTGCATAGGACTGAGATTCTACACAGGACACAGAAAGGAGAGGGAGATAATGATGAACAGAAATATCTTTACAAGGCAAATTATCTCCCTATTTGACAGATTTGTAATTTCCTATATATACAGATGATTTGCCAGTGAGGATGGCAAAGTACAGAGGCATTGTGCTAATAGATCATTTTTTCCCTCAAATTCAAACACAAACAATGAAATTTGGGGGAAGCAGATGAATAAAAATGGGTTCTAGTTATTCGGCTCATTCTTAAAGAAAATAAAATGATATCGCTTGGTATCTAAAAGGGGCGATGAATACATCATAGATGCTAAATAAATATTGACAATCAATGACAAATGTCAGGAACACAAACAAATGAGACAAGGAAGAGAGTAGGGATTTTTAAGAACCTCTGCCCCTACTTCCTAGAAACAGCTACTCAGATATCGGCCTCTAAATGCTAGACCAGTCTTATTAAGGCTTCTTCTTCATATTCATCTTCTGTCTCATTTTTCATTCCTTCCTCTACCCCCACACTCTATTTTCATCCTCTTCCCAACCTCCCAAGTTTTTCAGCAGCAATAAATCCAAAATTTACAGTTCATGGACATTTTTGTATCATAAACCACTGATTAGAAGCATTACTAAAAGATATTAAACTGTGTGCACCTCTTGGACTCTTGAAAAAACAGTACTAAGACATCAGTTGTCTTAACCCATCTATGAGGCTTTTGTATTACAGGGAGGTTTTGCTGGAATGAGAGTTTTGGCCACTTAAAGGCTGTAGAATCAAATGCTATTGGCCCAGCGGATGTTTTCTTTAATTGAGGAACAATCAGTATTTTTTTTTTACGGTATATGTTAAGCATTGACTATGTACCCAGGACCATACTAAGTGCCGGGGTAGATACAAGGTAAACAGTTTGCGTAGTGGCCGCGTTCCACATGGGGCATGCATTCTTAATCCCCATTTTATAGGTGAGGTACTGAGGCACTGAGAAGTAAAGTGACTTGCCCAAGGTCACACAGTCAGCAAGTAGCAGAGCTGGAATTAGAACCCAGGTCCTTCCAACTCCAAGGCCTATGCTCTAGCCACTAGGCCATGCTGCTTCTCATGGCCCAAATCAATTGAATGTTTGGACTCAACTGATTTGTGAGACTGGGGCCACCTTGCTAAGTTGCCTATGATTCATTCAGTTCAATCATATTTATTGAGTGTTTAAAGTACACAGAGCCCTATACTAACACTTGGAAGAATACAATAAAACTGTAAGCAGATACATTCTGCTACAACAAGATTACAGGACAAAAAAAAGGAATCCTTCACCAATCTAAGCAGTCAGAGAGCAAATCTGACCAAAAGTCAAACAAAAACTCCAGCCGAATCCTCTGAAAAGTGGTAAAATCTTGGTTAAAGGTAACTTAATAAATAAGACTTTAATCAGAGACACAGGTGGAGAGTCATATGGAAACTACACCCCAGAACAAGACACTACAAAACATCCAAGCCTGTTTTAATATACCTTTCAAACAAATATTGATTAAGAGACGACGACTCACCATTTGACCGGGCAAAGACTCAGCTCACTGCTGTGAAGTCCCAACGCCAGAGCAAAACTCTTCAACACACTGAGCATTTGACTCCTTCCACGAGAGCCCTTAACAGCTGTGAAATGTAGTAGACCAAACCCTTTGACTCTTGGGAAATGTAGTTTCCCCCTATTCTTTCCTGGCCTCTAACAGATCCACTGATTGAATGTTTTGACCACACAGCTGTTTCCAAAGACTGATTGCTTTAGCTCACTACAAGAGCACAGGCTTGAGAGTCAGAGGCCTTGGGTTACAATCCCGGCTCCACCACTTGTCAGCTGTGTGACCTCGGGCAAGTCACTTAACTTCTCTGGGCCTCATTGGCCTCACCTGTCAAATGGGGATTAAGACTTTGAGCCCCATGTGGGACCACCTGATAACCTTGTATCTCCCCCAGCACATAGAACAGTGCTTGGCACATAGTAAGTGCTTAACAAATACCATCATTATTATTATTATTATTATTACTGCCCCACTTAACATCTGAAGAGTTGTGAAGGTGACATCACAAAGCTCTCTTCTCCCTCCACTTTGTCCTCATGTTAAGAACAAGGCTGTAATAGGTGGAGATTGCGATGTCTTCCTCTATTTTTTTTTCCCCAAGCATCTAGAGCACCTAATCCAGTACACTACTTAGAGCAAATGCTCATAAAGATTTATGATAGACTGAATACATGTCAGGGAGAATATCTTTGATTAGTTCCTTATTATATAATTCCTCTGTTCTCTCCTTATTCATGGAATTCTCACCAGATACATTATCCTAGCAAGGAAACATTTGGGTTATGGCCCAAATATTTGTTTAAAGTTGGGTGTCTAGAACAGAGTTCTCATTACCACTCAATAAATGCCATTGATTGATTAGTATATTGAGGTAGAGTGGCAGTCATCGCATATACCAAATGAGCATTTCCCAGACTCCACTTTGCTGGTTGCCAAAAACTAGAATCAGCTTTTGGAAAAACAAAAAGTTAGAAATGAATTACTGAGAATTTTGACTTGATTTAACCTACAGTTTTGTGGCTCATTTGGTAAGCTTTGAATGACATTGGATTTGGCCTATACTTACTTGAAATTTGTGCATTGAAACATTTTTATGTTGTCTGGTTTTCTTTAACCCATATCTCAATGCATTGGTTTGTAGCCCGTTGATATCATTTTCCCTATAGGAATCTATTTTGAATAAAATTAAACTTTCTTACATTCCGAAGCACGGGTGGGTGATTGAAATTTTCCTTTCAACATGAACTATTGAATATAGAATCCTTTCTTATTTCTATTTTTTTTTCTTTTTTAATCCATTGATTTATGTGTCTAACACCAAAAAATCATTCAAACTTACTGTCCACAGCTTTGGACATACATAGATTTGAAAATTAGGGCAACTGACATTGTATAAACAATTTTTATGCTGTGAGTAGACCGTAATGCAGGGGTAAACAAGTTTAGAGACATCTCTAGAATGATACTGGCAGTTCATAAATAACAACAAACTATGTTAAGATCAATTGGGTGTCCCTAAGGAGGGTAAGCTAACTGGACAATCTGCTTATCCAAAAGGAGAGTTATTATACTGTAGCCCCACTAAGCATTTTACTGGTTTTGTTTTGCTGTTCTGGGTTTACAACCACTTAGTAGTAGAGGTGTGCACAAAATTAGAGTCACTCTTAAAAAAAGAAAATCAAATAGAGTGCTTAGTAGTCTTAATGAGTTACCTTTTTTCATTTGATTAAGCTCCCTGGCTATATATAAAGAAATTGTTAAAAGGTTTGGTGAAAAAAACAACAACAAAATGTTAAAGGGCTTTTGAGTTCCACTAATACAGCTAAAAACTCAAGAACAAATGGCAACAGTTTAAACAGTTTAAAAGCAGATTAAATTTAAAACTTTTTTTAGTAGTGCTTACTTGATTGGAAGTCAAAGCCCATACCAAATAATAATAATAATAATGGCATTTATTAAGCACTTACTATGTGCAAAGCACTGTTCTAATTGCTGGGGAGGTTACAAGGTGATCAGGTTGTCCCCTGGGGGGTTCACAGTCTTAATCCCCATTTTACAGATGAGGTAACTGACGCACAGAGAAGTAAAGTGACTTGCCCAAAGTCACCTGGCCGACAATTGGAAGAGGCAGAATTCGAACCCATAGCCTCTGACTCCAAAGCCCATGCTCTTTCCACTGAGCCACTAGTATCCAGTACAAATGTGTACATTCTTCTCAGTTATTTCAGAGGTGATAGGAGGAATAAAGGCCAACCTCAATCTACTATTGAATGCAATTGGATTATTCCATAAATTTTAAGAAATCGTTTGAGAGGAAAAAATACGGTATACATAAAGATCCAAAGACCAGACTTTAATTAAATTTAGAAACAAGATCACTTGACTTGAAATACGTTATCCACTTGAGGATAATGATGCCAATTCAGAGATGGCAAGTGTTTTTTAAAAACAAAAATGCTCACTTTAAAAAAAAAGGAGCAAGGCCACAAAAAAACGAAGTGTGCTAGCACCTAAATAAACAAAATCATTAAGAAAACCTTCGGTATTGAAGATGCTTAGTCTAGATCCTTTGTGTTTATGTTCATCTTTGCCCAAATCAGTGTTATTTTCCCAAGTCAATAAATCTTGAAAATGGTCCTTGTTTTACTCATTTTCTACTTCATCCTGTCCAGGATAAGAAACGTACATGCTAAAGTCTTGTGAGGTTGTATATTGTCAAGGTGAGGATACTTCCATGTGATTTATAGCTGTTGGGACAAGAAATTTGGAGATTTTTGAAGAAATCAAGAGGACCAAAAGAAGAAACTAGTGAGAAATGAATAACTGAAAGCCACCATCTTATGATTGCAGGTCACAACTGGCTAATGGAGCACAATAGAATGAATAGGTTGATAGATATGATAATAGTGTATTTTATCTTGTATATTGGCTGGCAGAGAATCCAGCTGTATTAGCCCTGTGCATCTTGTCACTTCTAGTTTCTGGGTTTTTTGTGTATTGTGGCAGCTGAGAAGATATGTAAGCTTGGCACATAGTAAGCGCTTAACAAATACAATTATTATTATTATTATTATTATTATTATTATTATTATTATATGTAGTAGTTCAAAGGAAACTGAAAACAATACATTACTCACAACCTGTGCTTAATATCAAGAGTCTTATCCCTCCAGGGATAATCGCTTGTTTGGTTTGGTAGGAAACACAAGCCATGTAAGTTTGTCTTTCTAGAAATTTGGAGAAACTGCTGACCGAAGATGTTTTGCTGTTACCTCTTTAATGTACATTTCATGTATGAGTTACATATTGTATCATGAATGTTTTTCTTTCCAAAAATTCAGTCAGAGGCCAGAGTAAACTTCAGTCCGTATTAGTTTTCCTCTCTGCCCTATATCTGTGAAGACATTTTTAATTTAGAAGATTTCAGATAAAAATGCAAAAATATACTGAGCATGGAAGAACTAGTTTAAGCGGAGTCTTATCTATACTAAAACTCTCACTTTTGGAATTCCAAACATAAAGGTGTCCAAGAGAACTCAAACTCAAAATTAAACCCAAATAGAAAGGTTTGGGTTAGCTTTTTGTTTTGTTGTATTTAACTCTGAAATGCACGCATTCCATGAATTCAACTAAAATAAAGGCTGTTTCCCATCAATCAGCATTATTTCCTTTTAAGCAATAATCCTAAATTGTTCTAGTCCTTCTCGCATGTGGATAAATATCTTGACATTGTAAGGGCGGAATAGCTGGTGGAAGAGGGCAGTACAGGGGGCAATCACGAAGCTTAAATCTATCAATAAATCAACGGTGTTTTTAAGGGCTTAGAGTGTGCAGAGGGCTGTGCTACGCACTTGGGAGAGTGCAACAGAGTTAATAGACATTTATTCATTCATTTAATTGTATTTATTGAGCGCTTACTGTGTGCAGAGCGCTGTACTAAGCGCTTGGGAGGTACAAGTTGGCAACATATAGAGACGGTCCCTACCCAACAGCGGGCTGGTTCTGTCACACAAAGAGCACACAGTTTGGAGGTGGGGCTAGACAATAAAATAAATTTCACTAAGGGTAAATGGCGGAGTATATGGATGGCTGTAGAGCCAGAGGTTGGGTGAATATCATGTGATTACAGACTCAAGGGAAAAGAGGGGTAAGGCAAGATAGGCCTCTTGGTGGAGATATGATTTTAGTAGAGCTTCAATCAGTCATTGTTCTTCTTTTGAACGTACTTATTGAGCTCTTAGTGTGTGCAGAGCACTGTACTAAGCACTTGGGAGAGTACAATATAGGACTTTTAGACTGTGAGCCCACTGTTGGATAGGGACTGTCTCTATATGTTGCCAACTTGTACTTCCCAAGCGCTTAGTACAGTGCTCTGCACACAGTAAGTGCTCAATAAATATGATTGATTGATTGATTGATTACAATACAATGATAAACAGACACATTCCCTGCCTGCAACGAGGTTATAGAAAGTGGGAGCGAGTTGCAGGCCGGAGGCACGAGCCAAGTTGAAGGTGCTAATAATAATAATGATGGTGTTAGTTAAGCGCTTACTAGGTGCCAGAGACTGTACTAAGCTCTGGGGTAGGTATAAGCAAGGTAGTTTGGCGTCCAACTTTTTATAGCCGTGAAACCCGGGCCCACTCCAGAAAACGCATGTGGTTCTTGGGCACTTTTGTCGGAAGCATCAATACACCGTACTCATTATGTGATTAAACTTGTTGGATGATTACTGTCTGATGAGTAGCAATTGAGAAGTAGGTTGCTGTCCTTGAGTAAATAGAACAGTAGGATTTATTGAGTGCCCACCGTGTGCAGAGAATTATACTAAGAGCTTGGGATAGTGTAAAATGTGAATGAATGAATGAATGAATCCCTGGCCACAAGATGCTTACAACCTAATAATAATAATTTTGGCATTTATTAAACACTTACTCTGTGCAAAGCATTGTTCTAAGCACTGGGGGGATACAAGGTGATCAGGTTTCCCATGTGGGGCTCACAGTCTTAATCCCCATTTTACAGATGAGGTAACTGAGGCACAGAGAAGTGAAGTGCCTGCCCCAAATCACACTGTTAACAAGTGGCAGAGCTCATGGGAGCAAAGAGAGAGCAAGAGGTAATCTCAAAAACAGAGACAGGCCCTGGTCAGCACAAATCCACCAGTTCAGTAAATGTCCACGATAATAATGATGAACATTATGGTATTTGTTCAGTTCTCACTATGTGTCAAACACTTCTCAGTGCTGGAATAGGTACAAGTTAATAAAGTCAGATACAGGGGGCTTACAGTTTAAATAAGAGGGAGATTGGGTGTTGATCATAATCATCATCATCATCGTCATCTTTCATTCATTCAATCGTATTTATTGAGCGCTAACTGTATGCAGAGCACTGTACTAAGCACTTATAATTATGGTATTTGTTAAGCACTCACTATGTGCTAACCACTGTTCTAAGCGCTGGGATAGACACAAGGTAATCAGGTTGTACCACGTGGGGCTCGCACTATTAATCCCCATTTTACACTTGAGGTAATTGAGGCACAGAGAAGTTAATTGACTTGCCCCAGGTCACACAGACGACAAGTGTGCTGAAAAGCAGCATGGCTCAGTGGAAAGAGCACGGGCTTTGGAGTCAGAGGTCATGGGTTCAAATCCCAACTCTGCCAATTGTCAGCTGTGTGACTTTGGGCGAGTCACTTCACTTCTCTGTGCCTCAGTTACCTTATCTGTAAAATGGGGATGAAGACTGTGAAACCCCCGTGGGACAACTGATCACCTTGTAACCACCCCAGCACTTAGAACAGGACTTTGTACATAGTAAGCACTTAATAAATGCCATTATTATTATTATTATTATTATTATGTGGTGAAGGTAGGATTAGAACCCAGATCCTCGGACTCCCAAGCACGTGCTCTTTCCACTAAGCCACGTCCCCTCCAGCATCACCACCACCCATGTCCGGATAGAGTTCTAATTTGGGGTCCTATCCTTTATGGATTCATCTGCTTAGTGCAGTGCTCTGCACACAGTAAGCGCTCAATAAATACGATTGAATAAATACGATTGAATCTGCCGGTCTAAGAATGGAGGAAGGAGGTTGAGGCTAACAATAAGAACTCTGGACTGTGAATTCTCCAAGCCTAATTAAGACATGTCTCGAGCCCATACCAGGAAGTCTGAGCATTTTCAGAACTGCTACTACACATTTAAAAATAGTAATAACAATAATAATAATAATGATAGCATTTATTAAGCGCTTACTATGTGCAAATAGTGATATTTGTTAAGCATTTACTATGTGCCAAGCACTGTATTTATTAAGCATCGGGATAGATAAAAAGCAATCAAGTCCCATATGGTGCTCCTAGTTGAAGCAGGAGGGAGCACAGGTATTGAATCTCCATTTTACTGATGAGGAAACTGAGGCGCAGAGGAGTGACGTGACTTGCCCAAGGTCACACAGCGGGTGAGTGGCAGAGCTGGAATTAGAACCAGGTCCTTCGATTCCCAGGGCTGTGCTCTTTCCAGTAGGCCACACTGCTTCAACTCAAAGGCACGGACTCCGAAAGGATTATAGGTGGAATCATCATCAATCGTATTTATTGAGCGTTTACTGTGTGCAGAGCACTGTACTAAACACTTGGGAAGTACAAGTTGGCAACATATAGAGACAGTCCCTACCCAATAGTGGGCTCACAGTCTAAAAGGGGGAGACTCCTTATCTGAATGAATGGATATCTTACTACCTAAGGATTTAGAGGTGACACCCCAACTTAAGAGAATGCTTTGCCCCTCCACTCCTTTTTGACTTCAACCAGTTTTTCCACCCATCTTTCCTCTGTTCCTGTTTTCTTTGCAAAAATGAATGACAGTCTCTAGTCCTAACTGGTCAAAAATATTCATGCCAACTCTTTAATTTCATTTCTCGAACTTCTCAGCATTTCCCGACGCAAAAGCGTCCAATCCAAACCTCAGAATAGTCCATGTGTTTGCTGAACACCGATGTGGTGAACCATTCTTTAGATAAGGTCATCATCAGGAAATCGTTTGATGCTATCATCAGAATGCCCATTGTATGCATATATTATGTCTTCTTTTGAGGTTAGTTGGCCAGTAAAATCTCAGTGCCTCAACACAGATACACATGGAATCTTATAACAATTTATCACGCTGTAGGTCCATATCTCTAAGTTTATAGGAAACAGCAAGGTAGAAAAATAGCGTTGGTGCAAAAAATAAAAAGACCCAGTATATGGGAATCGTTATCTTATTATTTCTTACTAATGCCGAATGTCTGTTTCTAGGGCAAAATTTTAATTGTTATCAGAATTTTTCACCGCAAAGTCAAATTTTCAGCTTCAAGAAAATATGAAACATGTGAAAACATAAAACAGTTTGAAATATATAATTCCAAAAAGGCGGTGCGCTGGGGAACCCCTGTGAGCTGTTGACAAAGCCGTGCAGTATTCCTGCCAAAATGATTTCATGAACCACTTCTTTGCAGATGTCACACTGAAAGAAGATGGTATTCGCCGAACCTCTTTGCCTCCAAGAGATCAAACTGGATCTGTTGGTCATCAAAATGGGCCTTTCTTATCACTTTTCATAGATGAATGTCAAACATTCACTATTTCCCACAACCCCTCTGTGATGAAGAGGAAAAATCAGGATAATTTTATCTAACATGGAAGTTCAACAGCTGTTCCGCAGCCCACAGGACATCTCTGAAGTAGAAAGTGAAAAAGCTCGTATCCGGTTGAAACTGCCTGAGGGATTTAAATATGCTGGTCAGGATCCAAATACAATTTTGCTTATTGGGCATAACTTTTCTCTTCGCAAGTAAGCGTACGGTTCCTCAGTGATTCGATTTTCTCTTTTCTTCTTTTCAAGATACAAACGTGCCATTTCAAAACATTTCCCATTCAGCGCTGTCTCACAGAGGAGGTCTAACATTTTAGTTTCTGCCCCATTATCAGTTGCTCTTAGAGTATGGATTTGCCCATCCACATATGGTCCCAATGCCATTCTAGGCTCAGAGCGACAAGCATGAGAACCAAATGGAAGGGCTGAGAGATCAAGTATGATGTTCCTTTGGTCTGTGAAATATTTTCCTGCAGAGAGTCATAGGCAGATAGCTAAGAATGAGAAAATCTGAGATCTAATCTCTCTCCCAAGCTCAGTTATAACAGCTGGGGCCAACATTAAAAACTCCCTGAAACTCCTAGCAGAGAATGTCTTGCCAGGCCATCTAATCCCTGGCACGCCAACCTCTGATTGAGATTTATCTGCTGCGGCCCACACAATGCCTCAGACCCTGATTGTTGTCACTCTCCACACAAATCTCTCTGCTCCTCCCACCCTTATTTGGATGGGATGGATACCAGGGGGTGAACAAAGGGTGATGGAAGGATAGCGTATTTCCAGGCGGCAGTTTGGATGGGAGAGAAACAGAGGAACACCCTGGACAAAAAAACAGTAGCATGAGTCTCCAATGGCTGTGACCACCACTCTTTTCCCTCCTTCACCAGCCTTTTAAGAAAACCTGTTTTATACAGAAACTAAACAACACAGCCAGTTCCTGATATGGAACGAATCCCCGGGTCCTCTCAGCTGTCATTTCCAATGTTTGTGAGGTCCATTTTTAGTTCTTCCCTCCGTTGCTGTTCATCCCATTCAGAAGGAAAGATTAAAAACAAAGTGAAAAATCCCAACTCATAACGATTTTAGCTTTGCTTACATTAAGTTATTTGTATTAATATTTTTTATTATACTTCAAGGAGGTTTTTTATTCATAATCTTTGGGAATGGGGCCATAAAGTTCTTGAGTGAATGGGATGAATTTTGGATTTTTTTTTTCAAAAATCAATGAATCTGGCCAAATGTGACTGTTAATAAAAAGGATGGTTAGCATTTTTCTGGTTTTCTTTTGCATGAAATGAAAACATGGACCAGTATGGGATATTTAACCAAAATGTGGCAATACATTTTCAGAATTTTGAACGTTGTTATATCAAGCAAAAGAATTGATTGCTTTTTAGTTACTCGAAATAAGCTTACATTACTGAGACATTGACCACATGACCACTTATAATTATGTCAGATTCAAAGTTTCATGTTACAAGCAAGCAGATTAAAAACATATTGTTTTGCTAGGTACAAAATACAATGAAGAGAAAATGATAGGTACAACACAAAAATATAGCCAGTTGAATCAAATACAAATCTAGTAGGTAAAGTGGTAGATTTGATTCGGCTGATGCTTAAAAATGACATCCATTTTTTTTTACTGGAACCTATAGCCCTTTCCTCTACCCGATTGTGAGCATCCCAAAGGCACAACAATAATTTCATAGGTTCCTCAGAGTAGCAGCAAACTCCCTTCACCTCTTCTCTGTCCCTCTTACCCTCATTCATTGACTCTCCTATATCCTTCTTCTCACTCATGCTGTTCTCCCAGCTTGGAAGTCCCTCCATTCCCTAATCTGCCAGACCAAAATTTTTCCTACATTTAAATTTCTCCAAAAAAACCCCCAAAACTCACCTCCTCCAGCACACATTTACCAGAACCCCAAGTAATATAAATTTATCAGCCTATGAATGCATTTATACCTATCTCAGCACTATTATGTATATCTATTCAATTGCACATTCCATTCTTTATTTTGCCTACCCATTTGTAAATATTCTTATGTCTGTCTCTGTCAGAAAGCGAGCTTTAGGTGGGCAGGAGATGTGTTGCTTGTTTCGTCCCAAGCACTTTGTAAAGAGTACTAGACTAGGCACTCAATAAGTATCCTGATTACTTCTATGGTGTCTCCTGCCTGTCAACCCCTAACATGGATTCTCCATGCATGTAATTAGTATATTATACTTAAATAGTTACCAAAATTGATACCAGAGCAAATCAGTAGTTCCTACCCAAATATGTGTTTCAAATTGTTTGAGCTCAGAGATGTGCTTCCTGCATGGACTTTGCATAAATTCTTTCCCCAGAACCAAAGGAGTTCTATCTTCCTGAGGTAACCGTATTATAATTCATCAGTACAGTCCCACACTTACCTTATGTCCTTTGGTACATCTATGTCCTGAAAATCCAAAGTTCTCATTCGGTAAATTCAGACAGAAACCCGAATGAGAAGGCTTAGCCTTCAAAGAATGGTGCAGAACCCCTTCTCTGAAAACTTTTCCCTAAAAAGGAGATCCGAACGTCAATCATTTCAAAATTAAGCAATTTTCCCCTGGCTGTCGTAGAACCCTCTCAATCACCCTAAGTCATTCCTAAAGTCATTCCAAGTGGTAATTTGGACACTAGAGATTTTGGAATGGGGAAATGAAAAACAACCCTGACCTTGGGGAATTGACAGTTTTAATTGAGAGACAGGTCTAAATGGACAAAATTACCATAGTAATAGACAGTAGTAGAAGATAAATATGGAGAGTAGGTACAAAGGGATAAATAAACACACATGAATAAATGAGTAGTGAGTTGACTGATGGGGGTGTCAAGCTTGGAAAAATTGGAAAGTGATATCAAGGTGTGTCTCTGGGAAGAAGTGTCTTTTAAGGAGGGCTTCGAAAGAGGAGGGGAATATGGTTTGGTGAAAGGGAGGAGAGGCGGCATTCCAGAAGCAGTAAAGGCACCTTGGCTCTACAAGTGGGGGAATGCCTGCTGGGAATAGCCATCGGGTTGGAGGTTTCTGACTGAAGAACCACCTATGGCAATCCTTGAAGTAGCGAGGCCCAGCAGGCGTCCTGAAAGACAGCCAATTAAAATAATCTTGGTTGTAAAAGGGTCTGGAACATCAAAAATCCTTTCAAATACTACAAAAACTCCTTAAGGGCAGAGAATGTTTCTGCTAATTCTGTTGTACTCTCCCAAGGGCTTAGTGCAGTGATGATGATGATGATGATGATGGTATTCATTAAGTGCTTACTATGTGCAAAGCACTGTTCTAAGCACTGGGGAGGTCACAAGGTGATCAGGTTGTCCCACGGGGACCTCACAGTCTTCATCCCCATTTTACAGGTGACGGAACTGAGGCACAGAGAAGTTAAGTGACTTGCCCAAAGTCACACAGCTGACAAGTGGTGGAGCTGGGATTTGAACCCATGACCTCTGACTCCAAAGCCCGGGTTCTTTTCCACTGAGCCACGCTGCTTCTCACATAGTGCTTAAGAAATTTGATTGATAATGTGCTACAACCCAGCCCACTTAATAATTGTGGTATGAAATCCTGTTGCATGCTGTGCCCTAATGGAAGTCAGCCGACTTGGAAGCAAGGATTTGATGGCTGTGAAACAGGCCACTCTCGCTATAATGGCTTCTGTTGCCCAGGTTCTTGGTTCTAAACTCTCAGAACCAAGGTTCACATGTAATTCTAGATGGAAGACTCCATTATCATTCTCACTCCCCACACAGAACTACCACTTTACATTTCCCGGCTATAAAACCTGGATGAAGTATTTTTTGCACATCAGGCCTAATCATCCAGAAACGAAGCTTTTAATACATACACATATTCTCTTTTTGCCCTTCAAATAATAGAATAATTCATATACTTAAAACCGGTGCTGCATTTATGAGAATAAATTGGTATTTTTAATGCATCTGGGCTCAGCTTATTGAGAATGTTAATACATCTGGTCTAAGTTTACCACAAAAAGAGATAAAGCTGTTCTAAAAAAAAAAGAATGTCTATTTTGTGGACTACGTAATGATCAGAAAATGCCGGATTGCACGACAGCTGGATAGGCTTCAAATGTTTTATGTTTACAGTGAATTCTAACCAAAGAGATCCTTTCATTACATGGCATAGTGTCACCTGGGGAAATAGAAGTTGTTTCCCAGAGAAGACTATTCTAGGTTGCTATATTCCCCCTGGGAACCAAGCGTTTTCTCACCAGGGATACATAGCTGTGGGATTCCTGAAGACTTTTAAGTCCTTTGGTGATGGTTTAGGCAGTGGAGTGAGTCTTGGTGAACTTGTCTGTACTCGCTGCTGAAATTCAATCATTAGGCAAGCCAAATGGAGAAGTCATGTGGACTCAGCCTGATGAAGTCTGGAGGGCTCCCAATTCCAAACACAACCAGGGGACTTGAAGCCAGGCAATCTCGCAGGTCGATGCTGAAAGGTGTGACCCGGCTGGCCTCCTGTTTTGAAACATGCCAGTAGCTGTCGTACAAATGGTGCATGTCTTCTCACTTCACAAATCTCAGCAGCTTAACAAGTCCCAGTAGCGAGGCACGATTCGACGCCTCGTCCGAAACATCAGATTGACAAACAGAAGTTCTCCTGAGCGCGGCGGTCAGTCAGAGCCTCTACGCTGCGGATCTTGTCTGTGCAGAGCTGAGTTAAGGTCAACCTTTCAATTAATGTCTACTCCATTGGAGCAAATTGCTTTTGGTGTTGAACTGAGATGATATTGAAGATCATTACTTTGGCTGCATTAATAATTTAAAAGTTCTATCTTTATTTCAAAACCAACGGTCTGCTTTAAAGTATTAGGAGAGAATACTAATGGAAAAAAACTCTCCTTTCTTGGGTGCTCCTGGTAGAGCAGATAGGATCAGCAATAAAGTTTGATATGAAATATACACTAGTAGGTTATCCCTGGGTGTTTTGTGTTACAGACCAAACATGTTTGAGCTGATAAATACCATCTCAGAGTTACAAAATGTGGCCTTTTTTAATGAAAGACTACCAATAATACAGGGAACTTTTCACATCTTTCAGGAACTAAGACAAAAAGAGGCCAGGGTTTGAAGACACTATAAAAATCATTTCTATGAATTAATTTAGCGGGTATTAACGCAGTTGTTTAAAGCTTGAGTGGAATCTGACCAACAAAATTTCACTCTACTTCAAAAATCTTCTCGGTCATTCCCACCCCAGAAGTCACGTAACAGCTGACAAATGCCCACTATATTAGCACCATAGTTCTCATCAAAGGGCTCCATGATTCTGTAGAGGGGTGGGTGAGGGGACTTACTCTAGATGCCCTCTTTGTCAACAAACACCTCCCCATAACCTGTTGGGAACCCATTCTTTCACAGTAATGATGTTGATGAAAAGTATGTTTAGGGAGAGGGAAGAAAGGGGGAGGAAATCATGGCAGATGGCAGGTGTGGGGGAGAGGGGGTGACATGACTATTGTCTCATCTTATACCGTCGAGTCGTTTCCGACCCTTAGAGACACCACAGACACATCTCTCCCAGAACACCCCGCTCTCCATCTGCAATCGTTCTGATAGTGGATCCAGAGTTTTCTTGGTAAAAATCCAGAAGTGGTTTACCATTGCCTCCTTCCGTGCAGAAAATTTGAGTCTCCACGCTCGAGTCTCTCCCGTGCCGCTGCTGCCCAGCACAGGTGAGTTTTGACTTGTAGCAGATTGCCTTCACTAGCCACTGGCCAAGCTGGGAATGCAATGGGTAGGCCTCCACTTGAATCTCCCTCCCTTAGCTGAGACAGGTGCAACCCTGAGAGGGGAACATGACCTTTGCAGGTCCATATATAGCTCATCAAAACCCAGCTGGTCAAAATTTCCTTATCATAAACATCGGCCAACATGGCAATCTGTTCACCTTTTCGGGGAAAGTAATTATCTCCTGACTTCAATGACAATTCAAGTCAAAAGTCCTACTCCCTCCAACCACTTTACAAGTTGAGATGTGGGGATAAAGGATTTAATCCTTCTTCAGCACTTTATGATGAGATAGTGCCTTGGCCTTGTTTTGTAATTTAGCCTAAGTGACTGAACTTTTCATCCTATCAAACATAAATGATGGCTAATTATTAACATTCCCTCCGTTTCTATAACAACTTGCAATGTGTACCTTCCACGTGAAGTGCGATCATATTCATATCTTTCCAGTTTCATTAAGAGATATACATCTAGGATTTCTACTCATTTCCTGGAAAAAAAACTGAGATCACAAGAGATTTTCACTGGTCTTGCTTTCACTGGCCTTTTCCATTAAAATCTGAGCCGCTCTCTATTTCAAGAACTGACTTGATCATTCCATATACATAAAAAAGAATATATACATATATTTATATAATAAATAATGTAATGTCTCAAAGAAACCAGCTTTCTTGATATTCGTTAATTCCCTTTTTCTTTTATGGGGTGAACCTGGGAATTTTAGGACAAATTTCTGGCAGCTTTACGATATTAATTCACAATCATTGTGGAATTTGTTAAACATTTACTATGTGCCAAGCACTTTACTAAGTACTGGGATAGAAATAAGTTAATAAGGTTAGACATAGTCCTGGTCCCACATGACGCTCACAGTCAACCCCGGAGGAAGAACAGGCATTTAATCCCCATTTTACAGATGAGGAAACTGAGGCACAGATAAGTTAAGGGACTTATCCAAGGTCACACATCAGGAAAGTGACAGAGGAGGGATTAAAACCCAAGTCCTCTTATTCCTATGCCCGTGCTCTTTGCACTACACCATGCTGCTTCTTGATGTTCACTGTAAAATATGCAGCTGCATGGCCAGGCAGCCCATTCATTCATTCATTCAATCGTATTTATTGAGCGCTTACTGTGTGCAGAGTACTGTACTAAGCGCTTGGGAAGTACAAGTTGGCAACATGTAGAGACGGTCCCTACCCAACAACGGGCTCACAGTCACAGAGGCTATTCTCTGAGCACCTCTCCAAGAAAAAATTAAGGACTGTCTTTTCCCAACTATTTAATAAGGCAACTAAGGTCTTGTTAAAAATAATTTAGTTTCAAGTAATTGAACTACAAATGAAGTGTAAATACCTTAGCCAATCCTTGGAAGAATAGCCATAATATAGTTCAAAGTATTCATGTGAAGTGAATCTGTATTTCAAATCTGTTTAGATGTACCTTTCTCCACAAGTCTACTTTCTTGAAACTGGTACATCTGGGTAAATTTTATAACTATCTATTTGTAGATTCTATTAGCTATAGTTTTCTGAATGGTGTATCTCTTTTCACGTTTTGGTAAAAGTAGAGTAAAAGAAGCATGCCACCATTAAATAAAAATTTTGTGACCAACTGGCAAAGAGGCACAACAGAGGAACAGTGAAAATTAAGTTCTCGATTCTATTCCCCCTCATCACAAACAGTATGAAGCAAAAGGAAAATGTTCATATACGAGGAAATTAACTTGTTGTTAGATTTAGATAATCCAGAGGATTTGTTCAATTACCAATAAGGCTCAATTATAAAAACGAACCACGTATTCAATGAGAGGATTATGGAGAGAAGGTTTATGACATTTACAAAAAAGAAAAACAAACCAACAACCAACAACAGCTGGCTGATTTAAGAAACTCCAGTGGCCCAAATCATTTCTTCTTCCTCTCCCCATTGTCAGGTTGACTTGATACATTTTTTTCCCCAAAATGGAGTGATGAAAAGTTAATGATGACTGGGAAATAGAGAAGGAATTCAGTGAAGAAGAAACTTCAGTTTTGCCAGATTTTAGTACAGATCAATACAGAAAGTGTGGATTAGCTTCTATTTGGATTCCTAGTTCAAGTTATTGATAACTAGGGAGTACACATACTCCCACCCACAAATTTTACCAATCTTTTCCCTTATCACAAGCAGTGAAAACGCCATTCTTCTTTTGAACCTCTTCAACATACTCCATCCAAATCTAAGCTTTTCTCATTAACCTTTCTTTTCTGCACTTATCAGCCTCTTTTTCCCATTGTTGAGTCATTTTCCAAACAATTGTTTTAGGGGAGGAGAAAAGCCACAGAAATAATGGTCTCAGGTCACAATGGACACTGATGCACATAATAGGCAAACCTGCAATAGTAAACTAAGAAAAAGAGACGGTTGTGGAGATTGGATGGGGTGGGGAGACAGAGACAGAGAGAGAGACAGAGAATTTTCAAAAAATGCAGTTCATATCAAAGGTCAGATCTGTGATCTCATTGTCAACCCCTCTATTTTTGCGTTATGGAATGTGTCTTTCATTACCCTGTCTGAGAATTCTGTCTGGGCACCCGCAATGGGAAATAGTAAAATTTAGGGGTAAAAACAGTGAGGGAAGAGACAACGAGGTAAAGTTTAGCTAGTCCTTATTTTTCTATTATGAAAACATATGCCATTGGAAAATATGGGAAGTTCACGTATTAGATTTCCTTTGTTGGTTTGCTAGTCTCAACACCATTTAATTTCATTTTTCTTCTATGAGGTCTCATTTTTCAAATGAAAATTGGCAAGCCGTGTTTATATTCTTTAAGATTCCATATATGTTTTTGGATTATTCAACATCAAAAGTTATTAAATAATTGAGTTAAATGCTTTTAATGTATTTGATCTAATGCATGTGGTGTCATACCATAGATTGCAATTATACCTTCAAATTCAAAGGTGTAGAAGCTGAGGGTAGAATTTCATCTGTGTGTGAGGGTCACTGAAGAACACTGAATGCACCAAAATATAATGCCATTTATAACATGAATTAAATGCACATGGTTCTTCATTTATTCTAAATTTATTCAGGCTTTAGTTCTACCGCTGGTTTCATCAGCGCAGAGTGATCTACCAGTGTGTTTGCCTATGACAGGCTTCCGGATTTTTAGTTCCCATTCACCCCACATCATATTCCAGTTGTTTGAACTCTAAGATTCCCTCTCATGGTCTAGGGCAGGGGTAACAAGGAGCAATAGGAGGATGAGTCTGAGGTTTCAACTTTATGGTCTTCTTCTCCAGCAACTTTCTAATGACTGGTGACTATTTTGTCTCTTCTTTCATGGAAGTTCCCAGAGTTGAGCCCAGAAGTGACTCTTAAATCAAAGCTGAGATAGTACCTAGGGGAGTTTCCAAAGCAAACTTGACCCTATTCCCAGAGTTAGGATCTCCCCTCAGCCACCATTAATTCTAAATCTGGTGGGGAACAGAGTGAGATCGAGACCCAATTTACAAGGTTGGAAGACACCAGGTGCCTTTGTTTTTGTTTATGTTTTTCTGTTTTTATTTGTTAAGCACATACTACGTGTCATACAATGTCCTAAGCACTGGATTAAATAGGCTAAGAGTCCAGGAAGGAGAGAGAACAGGTATTTAATCCCCATTTTACAGTTAATGGAGCTGAGGCACTGAGAAGTTAAGCCCAAGGTCACACAGCAAGCAACTGGTAGAACAGGATTTGAACCCAGGTCCTCTGATCCCAAGCTCGTGTTCTTCCCACTAAAGCTATGCTGCTTTTGTTCCCCCAGGGCAGATATTATGTAGATTTATCCTCTTCCCACCAACTCTCTAGCTATCTCCAAGCTCTGCCACTTGCTTTCAGTGTGACCTTAGTCAAATCACTTAACTCTTCAGTTTACTCATCTGAAAGAGGGGATGAAATATTTGTTCTCCCTTTAAGACCATGAGCCCTGTGGGGGACAATGATCAGTTGGATTATTTGGTATTTACCTTGGCAATTAGTAAAGGTCTTGGCACATGGTGAGCCCCGATTATTAACAGCGATCACGGTTGCCGCCTCATCAACTGCTTCACTTCCAGCAACAGGATCCTGCCACAGTCTAGCCGTCGAGATCAAGATCCTCTAAAACTGCTGCTACTATCTGGGCGCCGCACTAGCCCCAATTCAGGGTTTCCTGAACCGTCTCTGCCACAGACCCTTGTGGTTGATGCTCTTTTATCGAGCAATTGGTTGTCAGCCGGTCTTGTGTCCCTCATCAACCAATGTTATAACAACATTGGGCAAAAGAGTCATTTTCGATTTAGGCAAAAAATTTAGGCAAAGACACATTCCATAATGCAAAAATAGAGGGGTTGACAATGAGATCACAGATCTGACCTTTGATATGAACTGCATTTTTTAAAAATTCTCTCTCTCTCTCTCTCTCTCTCTCTCTCTCTCTGTCTCTCTTTGTCTTCCCACTCCATCCAATTTCCACAACCGTCTCTTCTTCTTAGTTTACTATTGCAGGTTTGCCTATTATGTTCAACAGTGTCCATTGTGACCTGAGACCATTATTTCTGTGGCTTTTCTCCTACCCTAAAGTAATTGTTTGGAAAATGACTCAACAATTTAGGCAAAAGAATTTCCCCTTTTACCTGGTTAGCGCTCATAATTAATCTCCGTCGAAGATAGAGAAGCAGCGTGGCTCAGTGGAAAGAGCCCGGGCTTAGGAGTCAGAGGTCGTGGGTTCTAATCCTGGCTCCGCTACTTGTCAGCTGTGTGACGTTGGGCAGGTCACTTGACTTCTCTGTGCCTCAGTTACCTCATCCGTAAAATGGGGATTAAAACTGTGAGCCCCATGTGAGACAACCTGATCACCTTGCCTCCCCCCCAGCACTTAGAACAGTGCTTGACACATAGTTAGCAGTTAACAAATGCCATCATTATTATTAAAGAGCATTATGTGAAAGGGTACTAAACAAAGCATAGTTCCATGCAAACTTGGACTTGGACTTGGACTTCGCAAGTGCTTAGTATGGTGCTCTGCACACAGTAAGAGCTTAATAAACATGATTAAATGAATGAATGAATGCAAGGTGCATCCATGCTTTCACAAGCATCAAAAATATTGACCAGAACCATGTAAGTCTATTTAAGAAATAATAAATATATAGTACAGTTACAGGACCACATGACAAAGCAAATATGAAACAGTGAAAATACGTACCGACAATGGAAGATTTTGAATTAGATTTTTTGTGTACAGTTGTAAAGACAATACTTAATTTTTTATATGGCACTTGATTTAATATCTCACAGACAAATGTCACTTTGAACTAGTCAATCAATCCTATTTATTGAGCACTTACTATGTGCCTAGCACTGCATTAAGCACTTGGGAGAGTACTGTACTGTACTAAGTAGTGTGGTTCAGTGGGAAGAGTATGGGCTTTGGAGTCAGAGGTCATGGGTTCAAATCTCGACTCCACCGACTGTCAGTTGTGTGACTCTGGGCAAGTCACTTAACTTTTCTGTGCCCCAGTTACCTCATCTGTAAAATGGGGATTAAGACTGTGAGCCCCCCATGGGACAAACTGATCATCTTGTAACCTCCCCAGCGCTTAGAACAGTGCTTTGCACATAGTAAGTGCTTAACAAATACCATCATTATTACTATTATTACAGTACAGCAGAATTAACAGACACGTTCCCTGCCCTTAGCAAGCTTACACGTTAGTAAACTGGATTAATAAATACTGTTACTACTACTAAAGATCTATCATTTCTTATGCTAAATTGAAATGGGATTCAGTAACTCTGTCATCTCAGTAAAAACACATCAGAGCACAGGAAATTGAAGTGGTGAAGTCCAGGTAAATCTTTACAGTATTATCTCAAAGGGACAGATGGCTAATACCAACATTGAAGTTCAATAACTGTATAGTGGAAGAGTGATAAAGGAAAAGTGTTTTCTAGTAGGCTGGCTATAATTCTGTCTCATAGAGAGTATCTACCAACTCTCCAATATTGTACTCTCCCTAGCACTTACTACAGTGCTCTGAACACAGTAAGCACTCAATAAATATGACTGATTGGTTAAAGTTAGAGGATTTTTGGATAGCACTTGTAATGGTTGCCTGCCTTGACATTGTTTCTAATGTTAAGAGATATGTACCACCTGAGATCCACTGCATCTTAGGAGAATTTAGGAGTATGGACAAAGCAGGGTGGCATAGTGGATAGAGCACAGGCCCACGAGTCAGAAGGTCATGGGTTCTAATCCAGGTTACACCATTTGTCTGCTGTGTGACCTTGGGTAAGTCACTCCACTTAGCTGTGCCTCAGTTACCACATCTGTAAAATGGGGATTGAGACTGTGAGCCCCACGAGGCACAGAGACTGTGTCTAACCCACTTTACTTGTAACCATCCCAGTGCTTAGTACAGTGCCTGGCACATAGTAAGCGCTTAACAAATACCACAATTATTATTATTATTATTATTCCACTTAGCTCCATATCTTCAGCTCTCCCTTCTATTATGGACTACTTATCCATGCATTTTTCCAAACCCCTTTTGAACCTGATGATATTTTTAGCCTGCAAATCCTATGGAAATGCAGGCATATGCCTACCAACTGTTGGTGAAAGAAGCATTTCCTTTTATTTATTTTTTTTCCTGAATTTACCACCTTCAAAATTCAATGAGTCCTTCACTGTTGCCCTGTTAGATTCCTTGGGAATTTTGAAGGACCTGCCATCAGAATGGAATAGTCTCCAACTAAAAGATGAGGACATGCCAAGTTTCATGGCCTCTGGGCAATTCGGTTCAATAAAAGTAAATATTCCAAGAGCATTTGTGGAAGTGATATGTAGGTTCTGAGATCTGAGTCTGAATCCAGTGTAGAGATCACAGTGCAATAAAGCAATGCCAATTATAATCTCGGTGTCTGGAAAGAGAAGCAACATGGAGATGAAGAAGAAGCCTGGGAGTCTGAGTTCTAATCCCAACTCCGCCACATGTCTCCTCTGTTGTCTTGGGGAAGTCACATCACTTATCTGTGCCTCAGTGATCTCATCTATAAAATGGGAAATTAAGACTACGAATCCCACTTGGAATATGGACTGTGTCCAACCAGATTATCTTTCATCTACCCCAGCACTTAGTCCAGTTCCTGACACATAGTAAGCACTTAACAAATACCATAAAACAAATGAAAAACAAAAAAAACCACAAACAAACCTGAAGATTCATTGCCTGCTGACCTTCCAGTCAAAAGGTGAAATACTTCTGGATGCCTGTCAAATCAGGAGGTTTCTTTTTTTCCCAGCAATAGATATGCTAAATTTCTTGGCTAATGTCCCAATTGTGGTAATGTTTGAATAATAAATCAACCCAAGAAACAATAAAATGTAATAATGCTAACTTGAAACTCTTGCCTCCTAAAATAGATCCGCTTTGGATTATCTTCATAAGGAAATTGATGAACAGCTTTTACTTATGTGCTGGCCAGGTTCTTCAAAATTACAGACATCAGTGGGCATAAAAAGGCCTTTCAAAAATCCTTAGGACTACAAATATTCTATGCTCTTTACAAATTCTTCCTGTCCTGGCTCATCTTTTCAATGCTACCTCAGCCCCTCATAAGTGCTTAGTACAGTTCTCTGCACACAGTAAGCGCTCAATAAATCTGATTGAATAAATAACCATCCCCACCTCTTCTCCTTCTTCAAACCAGTATATTGAGAGAACTCATACCACGACCTTGAGATGTATTCAAAGTTCTACCACTAGCAAATTCCTAGCAGTATAATACAGAACTAGATTAAAAAGATGAGGCATATCTTAACCAATTTAGTTTAGGCATTCTGTCTTTTCTTGATTTTCAACTGCTTTTACCATCTATCTTTCACGCTCCGGGAAACTGGACCAAAATGCACTTTCATCGTTTCTCTGAAATTCTAAATCATCCTATTTATTTTTTTTTTAATTTCAAGAGGATTCAAAATGTTAAATTGAAATTGGCCCCATTTTTTTCCGTCATATTTATTCTCCCATCTGCTCCCCTGGAAATGGTATAAAACATAGAAGGTGTACTATTCTTAGCCAAGAGGAATTCAGTCAGTATTAAGAATTGTTACCAGTCTTTCATCCTCTCTTTTCCTCAGACTTTCCATTAGCCATGTTGAGACCATATGGCGGAGATATAGCTGACAGAGTTGTTTTCCCATTTGCTAAATGTTAGGGCTGCTAAATTTGTTGGTACTCAATGTTCCATTTCAAATTCTTTTTCAGTGAGCCTAAGATAGCTGCTTCCTTGGCAATAATTAAAATAAATATAAAATACAATTCACTTTCAAACAAAAAGGTAAGTTGTGGAAGAGAGGAACATTCCTTAGGTCTTGCTCGTATAAATCCCTCTGTTGTTTTAATTGGGATTTTGACTACTTTTTTGAATATGGGAACATCTTATCGGTTTTAATCATTACAACTGTAATAGCAATGACGGCATTTATGAAGTGCTTACTATGTGCAAAGCACTCTTCTAAGCGTTGGGGAGGTTACAAGGTGATCAGGTTGTCCCACGGGGGGCTCACAGTCTTAATCCCCATTTTACAGATGAGGGAAATGAGGCACAGAGAAGTGAAGTGACTTGCCCAAAGTCACACAGCTGACAGTTGGCAGATCTGGGATTTGAACCCGTGACCTCTGAGTCCAAAGCCCGTGCTCTTTCCACTGAGCCATGATTTGTTAAGTGCTTACTCTGTGCTGAACACTCTACTAAGTTCTGGGATGGATGCAAGATAATCAGATCAGATGTAGTCCCTATTCAATATGGAGTTTAGTCTAATCATTTGTACAGAGCATTGTGAAGAGCACTGTCATGAGTATTATATAGTCTAGGCATTGTGGTTCCCCCACTCATCGGCTGTGTGACCTTGGGCGAGTCACATGACTTCTCTGTGCCTCAGTTACCTCATCTATAAATGGGGATTCATACTCTGAGCTCCTTGTGGGTTATGGACTGTATCCAACCTGATTAGCTTATTATATACTCCAGCACTCAGTAAGATGGCTGGCATATAGTAAGTGCTAAACAGATACATTAAAAAAAAGACTCCGTATATGCATTTTTTCTAACTATGTGAATTGCACTGTGACTTCAGACCAAAACACAACCCAGCAGATTCAAACTTTTCA
This sequence comes from Tachyglossus aculeatus, assembly GCF_015852505.1. Classification (NCBI taxonomy): domain Eukaryota; kingdom Metazoa; phylum Chordata; class Mammalia; order Monotremata; family Tachyglossidae; genus Tachyglossus; species Tachyglossus aculeatus. The sequence continues at coordinate 28,042,005 of NC_052099.1, read as the reverse complement.
GCGAGATGAAGGGGACAACACCAACACCTCTATTCTGTGGATCCCAGAAAAGCACTTGACACCATCAACAGACCCTGGCTCTAGTAATTACTAGGCAAATTTGGGTGCCCTGAAAAGTTCATCAGGATCTTAGGTTACTACATGATGTGTCTGTTAGTGTCAAAGTTGAAGATGCTCTACCTGATCTTTTGAGAAGCAGTATTGCTTAATGGAAAGAACATAGTTTGGGGAGTCAGAGGACCTGGGTTCTAATCCTGACTCCTTCACTTGCCTTTTGTGACTTTGGGCAAATCACTTTCTTCTTTCTCTGTGCCTCAGTGTCCTTATCTATAAAATGGTAACTCAGTACCTGTTCTCCCTCATACTTATAATGGCATTTATTAAGTGCTTACTATGTGCAAAGCACTGTTCTAAGCGCTGGGGAGGTTACAGGGTGATCAGGTCGTCCCGCGTGGGGCTCACAGTCTTCATCCCCATTTTACAGATGAGGGAACTGAGGCACCAAGAAGTGAAGTGACTTGCCCAAAGTCACACAGCTGACAAGTGGCAGAGGCAGGATTTGAACCCACAACCTCTGACTCCAAAGCCCGGGCTCTTTCCACTGAGCCACGCTGCTTCTCTAAGACTGTGTTAAGACTAATACTTAAGACTGTGAGCCCCCATAACTGACTTCATTATCTTGTATCTACCCAGGGCTTGGCACAGAGTAACTGCTTAACAAATGCCACAATTATTATCATTCTCTTTCCTCATCATCAGGCATTACCAGAGGATTTGGGATCTATCAACATTTAAACTGGATCATTCAGAATCAAACCCTTTTGCTGGGGTTTGGAGTTTTCCTTATATTTTTTCCAGTTCCCTATTTCAATTTATATCATATGAACTCCACATTTTCATCTATTTCCTTTGAAAGGTGGCTATAGTCATAGTCCATGGCAAGCCTGCTTTTTGTTCGCTTGCATTCTATAATGTTTAAAATGCATGCAATCCTAAAACAAAACCCTATTTAATCTTTTTCGTAATTTAACTAATACATTTTAAGATCCTGATTCCCCCATGATCCTCTTGTGCTCTATTGACAGAATGACCTTCAACCTCACCAACTCATCCATCATATATTGAACTTTTCACTCTGTTCCACACTCATCTCATCTTCACAGGGAAACCTTTGTCCAGCTCTCTGTTTAAAACTCACTGGGAATTCTGTATTTGTGTAGCTAAGTAGCAAAGATGAAACAGAGGGAAGTGAAGAAAAGATGGTGAGTTTAGCCAGTTAATGAATATAGCTGTAAAATCCATCCTGTATTGTTGATAGTACTCCTGTATTGGTTGGCTCTGTTCTTCAATAGCAACTTTTCTAGTGGATCAGTAATGGTAAATAATTAATAAAGATCTGAGAAAGGCCATTCTCCAGGATACCAAAGTTCCTATTGTTCTCTCTCTCTCTCTCAGAGAGGAGAGAAGGAAAGAGATTCAGTGTTCATTTTTCTTACATCATGTCTATAAAATGATGAGCACAAGAAATATGATTTACTATGGGCCAGGCATTGTTCTAATTCCTAGTGTATTTACAAAATAAGCAATTCATTCCCATTACCTGTCCTACAAGAGGCTCAGAATCTAAGTAAGATAGTCTTACAGCAAACAGGAATAATTCATAGACAATGTGATCAGTTAAAAATGCAAATATTCAAAACACAACTGTATTAGTCAGGTACCTCCAGTGTTTCTTTGCTGTAGGCCACAGGTTGGTTTTGAGAGCTCAGACTTCCCAATCCTCTGTGAGAGGTGATGGAGTGGGTCTTCTTTGTTGGTGGGAAGAGGGGGGCTGCTTCCAAAATCTATCAAATCAGGTGGACATCTCTGTTCCCGAGGGTCTCTGTTCCCTCCTGAGGGAATTGGGTCGGGTCTTGTCCTAAAATCCATAGAAAAGCCGCGGATTTTGACCTCACTACCTGTCATAATTTATGGCCAATACAGCAAATTGTAGTTGGGTTCACCATTCCATTTGATCAGGTGACTGACCTCCACATTGGGCAAAAAATGTTTGACCCTGGTGACAAAGGGAAATTTATCCTAGTAGAGAAAAGCTCAGAAAAATAACAATGTTTTTAACCTAGTTTTAAGAACCACTGGGTTCTGGTCCTTGAGTAGAACATTGCTTACTATTCTTCTGAAACTCAGTTTCCCATCAGTTAACACAACCACCTCCTACATAACAACACCCGATGTGAAACTACCACAGTATGTGGGCAATACATTATATTCCCAAATCCCAGTTATAATAATAATAATAATAATAATAATAATGACATTTATTAAGTGCTTACTATGCACTGGGGAGGTTACAAGGTGATCAGGTTGTCCCACGGAAGGGTGACAGTCTTAAGCCCCATTGTACAGATGAGGTAACTGAGGCCCAGAGAAGTTAAGTGACTTGCCCAAAGTTACACAGCTGACATTTGGCGGAGCTGGGATCTGAACCCATGACCTCTTACTCCAAAGCCCGTGCTCTTTCCACTGAGCCATGCTGCTTCTCTATATGTTATCACTATAGAGCTCATTAATAAATGGGAGCCATTCCTTCACTACTGCTTAGAAATGTTCCAAGGGTCTATTTTCCATAGGTCTAAGAAGGCAGCAGGAAATTTTCAATCAAAAAATAATTCAGATAGTGATGAACTTCCATGAAATCCCCATTATTAGGAATGGAGACTCTCCTTAGAAGTCTGGTGAACTAAATTTCTGCCTTGTTTAAATTCAACAACAGGATGCGGATCTAGCCCCGCGAAATCTGTCAACACTGAAACTATTATTAGAGGCAGGACTTTTTGCTAATCAGTTTAGCAGAAGATGCCCTGTTTGGTACAGCCCCTTGCTATCCAGATAATCCTGTTAGGATTCTCTTCTGAAAACTTAGGAAGGTTGAACTACTAATTCCTCACGACCACCACCAGTAAAGGAGGTCTCCGACTTCTCCTGATCAACAGAACATCCTTCTGTTGAATGGAGCTTCTGTTCAAGGGTTCACTTCAGCAAGATTGTTCTAGTTTGGGGGCACGTCAGAAATGTAAGGTACTTTCTGATCTCAAGTATAACACTGTATTCTTTATAATCAGCATTTGTCACAACAAGAAGCAAAATGGCCTAGTAGAAATAGCACAGGACTGGGGGTCAGAGAACCTGGGTTCTAATCCTGGCTTTGCCATATACCTGCTGTATGACCCTGGGCAAGTCACTTAAATTCCCTGTGCCTCAGTGGCCTCATCTGTAAAATGAGGATTAAGGCTGTGAGCCACGTGTGGGACAAGGCCTGTGTCCAACATGATTATCTTGTATCTATTCCAGAGTTTAGTACAGTGCCTGGAACAGAGTAAATGCTTAACAAATACCGTTAAAAAAATAGATATAGCTCACCAATGATACCAGGACCTGTGGTGTATCATGCCTAGTGGATCATGGCCTAGTGGAAAGACAGGTCACAGGTTCTAATCCCGGTTCCCCCACTTGTCTGCTGTGTGACCTTGGGCTAATCACTTAACTTCTCTTTGCCTCAGTCACCTCATCTGTAAAATGGGGATTGAGACTGTGAGCCCCACGTGGGATGACCTGATTACCCTTTAGACCACTTCTTGGCACGTAGTAAGGGCTTAACAAATACCATAATTATTATCATTATTATTCCATTCTCATCCCAGCCCCTCATCCCACAGAAGGAGAGGGCCTCTGCCACAAGTCCAGAACTGGATGCCTAGGTAGGTTACCTTAACATCAGATTCAGTCCCCGACAGGCAAAATCATTCTCAAAGTAGTCTACTTACCTTACAGACGAGAGCAGTTTCAGGTCGTAAGGGAGTGAGGTGACTGCCTCAGGACATCGTGGCAGAGAAGAGGCTGGGATTTAAGGGTATTTGGAAAGTAGCCAGCTCCTCTCTGCCTGAATTAAAAGCTGCACCTGTGTGAACATGACCCTTGGAAAGGAATGCTGTGATATTGGTATAAGGAATCAGGTGAGTCAGGGGTGGCTCTGGAAAAGTGTTCTAGTTTTAGGGGTTCAAGCAAATTTCTATAAAATATTCCTACATTTCACTGCATATCCAACTTAGCATATGGGCATCATGCAGAATGGGAAGAGTTGGTAAATTTTCCCCACCTCCGGGTGGCCAAATATCATCATCATCAATCGTATTTATTGAGCGCTTACTATGTGCAGAGCACTGTACTAAGCGCTTGGGAAGCATAAATTGGCAACATATAGAGACAGTCCCTACCCAACAGTGGGCTCGCAGTCTAAAAGGGGGAGACAGAACAAAACCAAACATACTAACAAAATAAAATAAATAGAATAGATAATAAAATGAATAGAATAGATAAATAAAATAAATAGAATAGATAAATAAAATAAATAGAATAGATAATTAAATGAATAGAATAGATATCTGATTCTAGTCCTAATTAAGGAAAACACAGGACTCTGGAATTGGACAAGAACGGGGCAAAGATAAGAAGAGTTGGGAGGTTTAGGAAGGTCCATTCATAATTACAGTCCAAGACAAAAAGGCTACGAGAAATTGCTAAAATAGCATCAAGATATTGTTTAAGATCATTATCAGTCTCCATTTATCCCTTTGTACATAGGGTTGTACCAAGAATAATGACTGTTGAATACAGTCACCATTGATGAAGATCAACATATTTGTTTAGCCTGTTTTATGGTATTTGTTAAGCATTTACATTTTGGCAAACACTGTTTTAAGTGCTGGGGTAGAGAAATGTCAGTTAGTCTAAGTGAGAAAACTACTGCTCAAGTAGAGAAATTGGAAAAGCCTGTGAGAGACATTGGCTTTGATTTTTATAAGAAGCCTAGGTGGCTAATAATGAGACGGGAAAAGCAGTCTTCCCTTATTTGTACATTGTAAGCATTCAAAAATCATTTCCTAAAGTGGCATATTCCATACGCTTTTTTTATCCAGTCTTATCACTAACCATTGGTTACCTCACATAATAAGGAAAAAAAATAACTGGTGGTTAAATGGTCATTCTCTATACGCTCTCAACTGAGATTTAGTGTAGAACACAGGAGAGGTCTGTATTATGAACGAGAGAACCACAATGCAGAGCAAGAGAATAAAATCTTGACCTAGAATTGTTCTGAGCAAAAAGTCTTCAAGTAAATAAAGAAAAATAAATAAATAAAATGAATCATGTGAGATAATTCAGCTGTGGTTATTTTGCACCAGGGAGAAGTTTGTAATAGATCTGAACTAAACATTAATCCATTTATCTTTAACATTCTTTCATGGTGATTATCCCATTGCTACTAATTGGAAAACGTTCAAGCAGTCTTTAAGTATTTAAGTAATGGGTGTTCCCACAGAGTCATGTTTTTTTTCCACCGGCCTGATCCTGCAGGGGAGCACTGTAACACTTGTAGCACAGTTATTTCCATATTAATAGATTTGTGCCCTCCTAAAATCAAGATAATCATTTTGCTGGAGGGTCAATTTTTTTGAGGATTGGGTAAAGTAAAAAAACACATTCTTAAAATAGAGAAACAACATTCATGCTTCTTTCTGCAAAATATATGTGATAATGACAGAAATCATGAGCATTATTATACCATTCCCTCTTTCTCCCTGGGTGAATTTGGACAGATCTCATATCCTCTCTAATCACAGCCGGACTTTTACGTAGGAGGGGAGGAAAGGGAGAGAGATCTGAAGTCTCAAAGATGCAGGATAATTTTGGACAAAGTCAGAAGTTGGGGCAGTGAGTTGCTAGAGCAAGGTGAAGTCAATCTTATCAATCAGTTACATATATTGGGCACTTACTATGTGGAGAGCATGGTACTAAACATTTGGGAAAATACATTTCCATTTTTCCCATAGAGTGCTTACCTTTCATCATCAGCTGAATCTAAAAGTCAGGTGATCAGGAAGGGAATGGGACACTCCAGATTTCGGGAGATTAGTATGGGTGAAGTGGCTTTTACACAAAGTACTATAACCCTGTTAGTGTGTCCCCTCCCTTTACCATCTCACTTGCTCTCAGCTCTCTCCCCATCAATTCCCACCTAATATTGTTTTGCCTTATGCCATGGAGTCATCTCCGACCCGGAACTACTGCATGGACACATCCATCCCAGAACGCCCCACGTCCATCAGCAATCTTTCTGCTAATGTATCCCTAAGAGTTTTCTTGGTAAAAATATGGATGAGGTTTACCACTGCCTTCTTCCAGAGAAGGAGCGTGGCTCAGTGGAAAGAGCGTGGGCTTGGGAGCCAGAGGTCATGGGTTTGAATCCCTGCTCTGCCACTTGTCAGCTGTGTGACCTTGGACAAGTCACTTAACTTCTCTGGGCCTCAGTTCCCTCATCTGTAAAATGGGGGTTAAGACTGTGAGCACCACGTGGGACAACCTGATTACTTTGTATCCCCCAAGTGCTTAGAACAGTCTTTGCACATAGTAAGCGCTGAACAAATGCCAATCATTATTATTATTATTATTTCATGCAGTAAACCTGAGTCTCCCTTCTCAACTCTCTCCTATGTCACTGCTGCCCAGCACGGGTGAGTTTTGACTTGTAGCAGGTTGCCTTCCACTCGCTAGCCACTGCTCAAGCTAGGAATGGAATGGGTAGGCCTCTGCTTGACTCTACCTCCCACGGTAGAGACTGGTAGAGGACTGGAAACTCTCCAGGTGCGATCCTGCAAGGGGATACCCTCCTTAGGTTAGTTAATATTCCTGCCCAAACTTCTGCCAATCCCCAGAACAATGTAGTGAGGACTTCCAGAAGCAGCATGGCTCAGTGGAAAGAGCACAGGCTTGGGAGTCAGAGGTCATGGGTTCTAATCCTGATGTGCCACTGGTTTGCTGTGTGACTTTGGGCAAGTCACTTCACTTCTCTGGGCCTCAGTTACCTCATCTGGAAAATGGGGGTGAAGACTGTGAGCCTCATGTGAGACAACCTGATTACCTTGCATCCCCCCAGCACTTAGAACAGTGCTTGGCACATAGTAAGCGCTTAATAAATGCCATCAATCAATCAATCATATTTATTGAGCACTTACTGTGTGCAGAGCACTGTACTATGCGCTTGGGAAGTACAAGCTGGCAACATATACAGTCCCTACCCAACAGTGGGCTCACAGTCTAGAAGGGGGAGACAGAGAACGAAACCAAACATACTAACAAAATAAAATAAATAGAATAGATAGGTACAAGTAAAATAAATAAATAACCAGTATTATGATTATTATTCCACTTACCAGGAAACTATTGGACGACACAGAACTTAGTGCCATCACCGAATTGTGCTGCTTAGGCAGTGTAATATTCAATGGAACTTGGATAAGCAAAAAGGTAGTAAAGAGAATAAATACACTGCATTGATTTTTGACAGACTACAAGTAAAATATGGTGAAAGTGGGGTATCAAACTCCATGCCAAGTTAAAGTTCTATGAGGCTGTTTCTTGTGCTTTCCAACCTCCTTTAAGACCTTTCTCTTCCCCACTCGCCTCTCAAGATATCGCATATCTGCTCTTAAAATTTAATCCATCCACCTGTTCCCTGGGCTCTGTTTCTTCGCACCTCTTAAAATCTCTTCCCCCAAACCTTTCAACCTTCATTCCAGCTACCTGGAGTTTCTCAGTCTCCACTGGCTCCTTCACTCCTTTCAAATAAATGCAAGTCTCTCCTGTTTTAAAAGAACAATATGGTCTAGTGAAAAGATCACAGCACTGGGAGTCAGAGGACCTGGGTTCTAATCCCGGCTCGTCCATTTGTCTGCTGTGTGACCTTGGACAAGTCACTTACCTTTCCAGTACCTCAATTACCTGATCTGTAAAATAGGGATTGACTGTGAGCCCCATGTGGGACATGGACTTTGTCTAACCTGATGAGTTTGTATCTACCCCAGGGCTTAGTACAGTACCTAGCACAAAATAAGTGCTTAACAAATGCCATTAAAAAAACAAAAATAAACTCTCATCGCCTCCTGTGATCTAAGCTCCTTATGGGCAGGGATCATGGCTACCAACTCTGTTGTAGTGTATTATTCCATGGGCTTAGTACAATGCTCTGCATATAGTAAGTGCTCAATAAATAGCATTGATTGATCAATTGATTCCCGACTGAACTCCTCTTACCAGTCATATTCACCCAGGGTTTTAACTCTTTCCTTGACAAGGCTCTTTTTTGGTTCCTTACATTTCTCACTAGGCATTCACTGCCTTGGGCAGTTTTTCTGCTTGCCTTGGTTTAGTTGCCACTTCTATGTGGAAGACTTTCAAATCCATCTCCCCAGACCCAACCTCTATCCTGCTCTAAAATCTCATGTATTCTTTATTCTGGGCCATCTACACCATATTAGGCAGTATGTTGAATTACAGTAAAATAATACTCTTAAGGAATGTACATCTAAGAGAAAGACAGAACAAAACCGCAAAACGTGATCACAGTCTAAGAGAGAGGGAGAGTGGGTACGTTATCCCCGGTTTACAAATGAGGAAACTGAGTAACAGAGCAGTTAAATGACTTGCTTGCAGTCACACAGCAGGCATTTGGCAGAACTGGGATTAGAACCTAAGTCTCTTGATTCCCAGGCCTGTGTTCTTTCCTCAAGGCGCTACTTCTATGATATGAATTATGAGATTGCTTACTTAGTGCAGTGGTAAATGTTTCTTTTCCTATTTTTTGAAAGCTACCCATTAACAAAATGCTTCTAATTTCACTTCTACTAAATTGAAGAGTGTTTTGGTGAAGGAGGTGGTCCTTTGTGGGTGGCGTGGTCTTTTTTCTATTAAACTTTAGCTTTGGTTTTCCTTGCTAAGCATAAAGATAGACACTGCCAGATGGATACTAGACAAATGAAAAGAAAACTTGCTGGAAAAATCAAGAAACTCCCACACCCGGAGTAAGACCTATAATCTTTTATTTATTACGGTGGTTATGTTAAATATTTGAAGAGATCAACATTTAATTTCAAAAATCTGTTGAGTTTGAAATGAGCTCATGGATTATAGAAACCAAATAAAATGACAAGTAGATATCATAAACATTCCTTCTTGATAGATAGATCCTCATCTCTCATTTAGTAAGATATTGATTGGATATTGCTTATTTGTAATTACACATGATAAAGTGGGAAGAAAAGTTACAGAAAGCTTGAAGCATGAAAACAATTTGCTCTGTTAAACATATCAAGTGAAATTCCTTTATTTTCAAAGTCACACTTCAGGTGACTTTGAAAACAGAGGAAACACCCAGTTTTCCTACCAGAAACAAGAGTTAGCCCAGGACAAATGATCAATGCATTCTCATTCTTTTTCACTTTTGGTTTTCCCTTCCTTCCATTTTTCTCTGAATAATTCTTTCTTGTTGTATCCCTCTGGTTTTATACTCTAATTTCTTCTCTCTGCCTGCTTCTCATTCTTGGATGTGAGAGTTATGGTTGTCTGTTTTTGTGTATGTGAGGGGCAGGGGGGAGGTGTGTGTGTTTGTCAGATAGCGTTTCACAGCTGTAAATCCACATGGAATTATATCTACCTAAAAGAGACTCACCTATGGTGGCCTGGATGGGGTTTAGGACAAAACCCACAATTTCCTAAAACAATTTTGAGTCTCCTTGAGTGTCTATGTCATCCCACCAAAACTGTCTCCTTCAATTTTTGGAGTTGCAATGTTTCAATATCCCAACTATATTGCCAATAAAAGCTGTGATGGCAGCAGTAGCAACAGCCGCAGCAAACTAGAATTTCTCTTACTGTCTCCAACTGATGTTACTCTTCCTCTCAACATTGAAAATATTTATTATCTCTGAAAGTGTCTGTGGGCCTATAAATGTGTGTCTGTCTATGTCTGCCTGTGCGGTTGGTGAGGAGTGAGGAGGATAGTGGACTACTGGTAGGTACGTGAAGGAAAAAAGTCTGTGATGTCTTTACACACCCTTTTTTCTCCCCGGGTGTTGGGTAGGGTTGTGGCAGTGCCTGGGGGAAAGTGATCCCTCCGATGGGAGGAAGGGGCAAGGCCAGCAATTCCTTTCTCTTCTCCCAATTTTTGCTGAATTCCTGCTCCCTCAGGCTTCCTAATCCATTCCACCACCTGGAATCATTTCCGGCCAACCGGGTTCCTCAAAGATTACCACCCCGATGGTGACAATTTGGCTATTTTGATGCACTCTTCTTGACGGTTCGTGTTGGTTCACGTTGAGATCGGTGAGGGGCTCTGAATTAATAACAGTATTACCATTATTGTGAGTGATTATAATAATTTACAATAATACTAACAATATCATAATAATCAGATAAATATATGCTAAACCTTGCTCTAGGTAGAAAATAATGAGATCAGACATTGACTATGTCCGATTCAGGGCTCACTTTGTAAGAGGAAGTGCTCAGTACAGTGCTCTGCACACAGTAAGTGCTCAATAAATGCAATTGAATGATTGAATGAAAGGGAGGAAAAAGAGACACCCCCTTCACCTCCCCCACACAGCCCCCCCACCCTTTGTTCTATCCAGTCAAGAATGAGTAAGAATATTTAAAATTTTCCATGTGTTTTTTTAGTGTAGAATTGCTATTAATTTAATTATCCACTTGTTTTTGAACTATTTATTGTGTAAAAGCTTCTGTCGATCCTTAGAAGGAGCTGAATAAGAAGGAAAGAAGGTTTGTAGTGTTAAAATGTGGAAATGCTTATTGAAAATTTCCATAATGGTCCAATATTTATGATGAATGAGATTGTAGGAAATACATGACATGTGTTTCTATATTCATTACCGTATACCTACACATATGTTTTATAATCTTGAGTCTTTATTCTTTTCTGTGTTAAGTTTGATTATAAAATATTAACAATGGAAAGTCAAAAAGCCGAAAATGCATACACAGTATGATTCTGTTTTCCTGTGTGGACATTTTTCATTAAAATCTTTTTAGTTGTTTTGGGACATTAATGCTAAGAAAGGTTTACAACAAGATTAAAGGCACTGGATGCAGGAATCAAGCCTTTTACTTCATTCTAAATGGAAAGAAGGAGGTTTATTTCTGAGCATGAATCTATAAGAAAGATATAATCCAGGGCTATTTGGGAGGAAAATAAAAACTGGCCACAGGCTGAATGGAACTATCTAATTTTTCACAAGCTGCAGAGACATGTACAATTACCATTAATACCTATAGAATTAGCAAATGGGTAAAGTTCATTGTTCTGGTAATACTTTAAAAGAGTATTCTCAGCTTTATTAATTTGTTTTGTATTTACTGCAAGAGCAATAGGAGCCATTTGGTATTAACACAAATGTCGTAAGTCCCTCAATGGAATTTGCACTGTAATTCAGCTTTAATTATCTGGATCATTCTTTTAAGATGTGATCATTTCTCTTGCCTTTCTTCTTGGACATTAACTTCTGCACACATCACTACTTACTTTAAAAAGAAGTTGATGAATAATCCAAACACATTCTATATTTTTAACCTCAAGGACTTGGGGAAAGATATAGATTAATTTATTAAAATCCTAGTATACTCTATTTGAAATACTGATCAGTGTTTCAGTGGCATATAAAAGGCTTCTCAACTTTTATTGACCAGTTGAAAAGCACTTAAATATAGATGACGGTGAAATGAAGGAACTACACTATTGCTTAAAAATGCACACAGCTAAGAGCATAGACATTTATTTTAGAAGCGGCATCATTACATAAGTATTTGAAGATATATTTACCTCCTACCCCTATTGTTGTACCCTTACTGGAAAATCCAATGACTCTCAAATTCTTTTCACTTCTCAGACTCACTCACAATGCTAAGGAGAGGAAGAAAGGAGAGAGCACAGTCCTGGGCATCAGAATGACCTGGGTTCTAATCTCAGCTCTGCTACCTGTCTGCTATGTGACCCTGGGCAAGTCACTTCACTTGGCTCATAGTAAACGCTTAACAAATACCACAATTCTTATTAGCTGCGAATAGTGGCAAAGGTCTTCTCCTAATTGGTATTCCAAAGTCCTTCTTAGTAATTTACTCCACTTTTTAATGTTCCAAGTAAATCGTTCCAAATATCTACTGATTGTATATAAATGTGAAGCAGCGTGGCTCAGTGGAAAGAGCACGGGCTTTGGAGTCAGAGGTCATGGGTTCAAATCCTGGCTCTGCCAATTGTCAGCTGTGTGACTTTGGGTAAGTCACTTCACTTCTCTGGGCTTCAGTTACCTCATCTGTGAAATGGGGATGAAGACTGTGAGCCCCCTGTGGGACAACCTAATCACCTTATAACCTCCCCAGCACTTAGAACAGTGCTTTGCACATAGTAAGCACTTACCAAATGCCATTATTATTATTATTATTCTCCACGGGAAGTTAGGTGGTTATTAAACAATCTATCTGGAGAAAAATGATGGAAAAGTAAAACTCATTGTTTGGGGAGCATGAAAAAAGTGTTGTGACATTTAGAACAGGCTGACTTTAATTTCATAAAAAAATAGGAACTTCTTTCTGCCTTCATAGAAAAAACATTCTGTAATCATTCTCTTTCCACCCGTGATGGCAATTGAGTTTGGCGAGAGAGCAAGGCAGTAACAAAACAGGGTCAAACAGGACAAAAAGAAATTCATTCCTGGGTGACTCAAGAAGAACCACAATGCTGGGGGCAAAGGGCAGGCGAGGGAATAAGTAAGGACCAGAGTGACTATCCAGAACTGAGTGTCTTGTCTTGCTTCAGGCGCTCTCCAACTCACTGACAAACGGAATTCACTGGATTGCCCCAGGAGGAACAGTTCTGACAAGCTCCAAGTGGTATAGACCAAAGTCAATTACTGGTTAAACAGTAGTTTCGTTTCTAGCGTCCGCTGGCCTGAGGAGAGTACCACACTTGCTTAGTACATCAGAGCTGAGTATAGTAAATTTGAGAGAAATTGCAGATGATGATTTCTTTGGATTGTTAGGAAGATTTTGTTCAACCCTATAACCCATATCAGTGCCACCATGAAATTAGTGTTTTAGTCTAAGTCTTTATTAATGTGAAGAGCTGAAATATAGGGCTGTTTTTCTACAGCTTGGTTTGATTACTCACTTATGCAACACCGCCATGGGCTCAAATTCAATATAATCAACTGAGATATCCCCACGACTATAAAAGAATTACATTGCCATTATATAATACATACTATCACATAAGGTTAATGATTTCCTAACTGTTCTATATTCCAAGATGATATGCAGGGCTTTTCAAGGTTTGTGAGAAATCTGCAATGAAGACACTAGCTTTGTACTCATTCAGTTTAAGCCCACTGAATAAACATGGGAAAGTTTCCTTGGCAAAGAAAATAAGTGAGTTACTGGTATTACTCATTGGTGACAGAAATCTAGTCTCTAAACTTTTATGGGCAGGGGCCATGTCTGATAATTCTGTTGTATGGTACTCTTCCTAGCACTTAGACCAGTGCTCTGCACATAGTAAGTGATCAATAAATATGATTGATTGATTGACTGACTGATGTGGAGGATGAATGGTATTCCCTGATGGGAATAATTCTAGAGAAACAGCACAGTCTGGTGATAAGAGCATGAGCTTGGGAGTCAGAAGACATGGGTTCTAATCCCAGCTCTGCCACCTGTCTGTTGTAGGACCTTGGACAAGTCACTTAACTTCCTTCTCTGTGCCTCAGTTACCTCGTGTGTAAAAGGGAGACTAAGATTGCGAGCCCCATGTGGGACAGGGATGGTGTCCAACCTACCCCAGCAGTGCGTGGCACAGAGTAAGTGCTTAACAAACACCTTTATTATTATTATTATTTTCTTTTGCTAAAGCCATTTCTATTCATACTGCTAGTAATGTTTGCTTAAAGAGATTCCTTTCTACAGGGGCTTTCTTCACTGCTGGAGGAAACCATGATGCAAATCTGTTCCCAAGACTCTGACCCTGCCAAATTTTCCTTTGCACGGAATTTCTTGTGTAGGAAATATTTTAAGATATGCTCTGAATCTGTCTTGAAGGAAGAGGGGAAAAGGAGCAGTCAGTGTGGGTTTGAATGAACTGGTCGTGCTTTTCTTCACTGCTGGGGGAAATCATGATGCAAATCTGTTCCCAAGACTCTGACCCTGCCAAATTTTCCTTTGCAAGGAATTCCTTATGTAGGAAATATTCTAAGATGTGCTCTGAATCTGTCTTGAAGGATGAGGGGGAAAGGAGCAGTCAGTGTGGGTTTGAGTGAACTGGTCATGCTTCTGATTCTGAATTCAGAAACCTCTGCCTTAAGAACGAGTGAAGTTAGACTTACACCAGTCATGTACATTTCTAAAATCGTATTATTCTTATAACTTAAAAACGAATTGGCATTTTGCAAGGTCTCTCTTGAGAAGTGGAGAACCTTGAAGCTTTTCTTTTGTTAGTACTTATTTACTAAATAGTGCCAGAAGAATGAGCATGATCAATAGTATTATTTTCATTTCATAATGCTGAACAAAAATAATATTTTTCAAATAAAAAATCCCAAAATAGAGGTTTTGAAAGACGGATTAATTATATCAGTTACCAATGCCTTCAGAAGTTTCGCTTAATATATCTTAACGTAACTCCTAAAAGAAAAAAAAAACACCGCCGTTTTTAGCCTGACTTAGGTTCTTCAATTCACAATGAATAACGGATAAAGCTGGAAGAATCTCGTGTTTCCGGTGGGAATCACTTCAGTAGGAGGCCCGGCAGTAGGAGTGGAAGAAAACCTTTTGTGGACTATAAAGCTTGATGCCAAAAGGGGGACTGCGTTTGTTCTGTTCTTGCCATGCCTCTGTCAGGTTCCTCTATCTCGAAACAGTTGAACGGTGACCTTCTGAGTGGGAAAGGTCAGAAGGAGGTCAGGCGGAATGACCCTCCTCCTTGCTCCCCAATAGCTGGCGTCCCATTTACTACACCTTTTGACAGCCGAAAGTAGATATCTCTCTAACTGTTCAGTCAGCAAAACAAACTGAAGTACGGGCCAGAGAGGGGGGTGGAATGGGAAGGGGCGTGATGATGGCAGGAAATGGGATGGAAAAAAAAAGCCCTCTACCCTTTATGGATGGAGAAGTCCAAACTAGTGAAATCGATGAATTCGAGCAAGCACTATTCATTCATTCATTCAAACATATTTATTAAGCGCTTACTGTGTGCAGAGCACTGTACTAAGCACTTGGGAAGTACAAGTTGGCAACATATAGAGATGGTCCCTACCCAACAGCGGGCTCACAGTCTACCCCTCATGCCCCCATTCTGTGGGCATGCACCTTATTATTGAGATTTATATTTAATGATTTGTCACCCGTACGGACGATGGAATGCTGAGAGGATTGTAGACAAGAGCCCCATTCTCCAATTCTCTGTGTATGTGTGGAACATTCAGCATATCTATTAGAATCAAGGTTGACACAAATAAAAATTGACTTTTAGACTGTGAGCCCACTATTGGGTAGGGACTGTCTCTATATGTTGCCAACTTGTACTTCCCAAGCACTTAGTACAGTGCTCTGCACACAGTAAGCGCTCAATAAATACGATTGATGATGATGATGAAAAGATCCAGGGTGGAATCCTTGCACTTAATAATCGGAAATGTGAAATACTGAGTGACGGCCTCACCCTGCTGTAGAGACCGTGGAAGAAGCCTGTGCCATTTGGAAGGAACTATGCTTTCTCTGATACTTCCAAAGAATACCAAAATCTGCTGATGGAGTCCCTGAAGTAATATATGCCCGGAATGTATAGAGACCCTATGTGATCATTAGAAATAATCAAGTCCAGATTTAGTGTATAGGTGTAAGAGAATGTGTAGTAATACACATTTAAATGACTTCAGAACTTTAAGGGGGAAGTTCCAGAAGATTTATAGAACCCATTAATAATCCTTTTTAAAGGGAAAATATTAGCGCAGTGGTTTATGATTACCACATCTTAAATGAATTATTTTCTGCTGTAGGGTTAAAACTGAAAATGAAACCTACTAGTTCCTATAGTGCTTAGAACAGTGCTCCAGCACTTAGAACCGTGGCTTGGCACACAGTAAGCGCTTAACAAATGCCATTATTACTGCTATTATAGTAAATCTAGTACGATCCCACCTGGGTTTTCTCTCCCAGCACTTGGTAGAGATCTGCCCACAGTAAGCACTCAGTAAATACTATTACTACTTTACCCCTCTGATCCAGTAGTTTGATGCTTGCTGCTGTACCACTTGAAACTCCAGCTTGACATTAGAGTGGTTCCACAATCACCCGCAAGTAGCATAGTGACAATGAGCAGATATTTTTAGCCTTTTAAATTCAACTGTAAAAATAAATTGTTTTATGTGGTAGAATTCAGAGGGAATTTTCAGCTACTGATGACTTCAGTTCCATCCTTGGCAGTCACCAGGACCCCACAAACAGACCTTTCGTGATGCTCTTGTTTTCTGAAAATTTCAAAATTTAATGGCAATCATTAAAATTGCTCATAGTTCAACCATCAAATCTTGGAAAAAATGTTGATGACTCTCTATGAGGTATCTGACAAAGGATGTTCACTTTCAGATGAAAAAAAGAAATGTTTCTCCGTATTTGATATTTTTTTTCAAAAAAGTCACCATGGCTCAGTGGAAAGAGTACAGGCTTTGGAGTCAGAGGTCATGGGTTCAAGTGCCGGTTCCACCAGTTGCCAGCTGTGTGACTTCAGGCAAGTCATTTCACTTCTCTGTGCCTCAGTTCCCTCATCTGTAAAATGGGGATTGAGACTGTGAGCCCCCCATGGGACAACCTGATCACCTTGTAACCTCCCCAGCTCTTAGAACAGTGCTTTGTGCATAGTAAGTGCTTCATTAATGCTATTAAAAAAAATTTATTCACTGAAATCCATTCCTGTTGAAAGGAACAGGGGCTTTTTATGCAGTTGGATGGGTTTCTCCCCTTGATATCATAGCTGGGCTCCTCCAGACTCAGTACTGGGAATATTGTCCCTCTTGCTTCTCACTCCTTTCCCAGATTTTTAAGGTTGCCACTTGAATGAAAAAATTTCTGAGCTAGTAGAAGTCCTCTGACCCAACATATATTCCGTCTATGGGGAGAGTCCAAGGGGTTCAGAGGGAACATACTGGAAAATCCCCAGGTAATATGCTGCTGGCTCATAATGGCCAACCTCCTTTTGTATCTCTGAGGCCAGTGGTACGTTGTACAATGCCACCATCGGAGTCTGTTTTCCACTATGAGCACAGAGATGCAAAGAGGATGGGGATCTTAGGGAGTTTGAGGACTGAGAGAGATCAGGCTTCAAACGCCAAATGGGTAAGAAAGTGATCTTTTCAGCCCTGACTGGGAACTCACTTAGGTCTTGTCAGAGATCTGGGAGGAGCATATCAGTGAGTCCAAGCTCAAGCAGCTGTGGGAACCACTGTCCCCACTGACTCCTTGAAATGGGCACCCAGGAAGGTCACTTTTCTTTTCCCCCTCATAATAATAGTGATAATGGTATTTGTTAAGCACTTACTATTTGCCAGTCACTGTACTAAGCGCTGGGGTGATACAAACAAATCAGGTTGGAAAGAGGGTAAGAGAGGATGGACCACTCTGATAGAATTTCAATAGGGAAGGTGCAGCACTACATCCAGGGGTTCTCCTGGAAGAAAATGAAACTCAAGATCAGGTTTTCGTGTTTTTTTTTTTTTCTATTGGGACAGTATAAAACACAACATTCAATTAGTTTGGAAGATAACTGCCTTTTAATAATAGATTTTAAAAAGTATTAGTTATGCAATAATAAAGCATTATTGTAAGTATTATTATAACAAAGTAATAATACAACAATAGTATTTGTTAAGTGCTTACTATGTGCCAGGCACTGTACTAAGCCCTAGGGTGGTTACAAGCAAATAGATTACCACACATTCCCTGTCCCATGTGGAGCTCACAATCTCATCTCCCATTTTGTAGATGAGATAACTGAGGTTCAGAGAAGTGAAGTGACTTGCCCAGGGTCACACAGAAGACAAGTGGTGGAGCCAGAAATAGAACCCATGATTTTCTCACTCCTAAGCCCATGCTCTATCCACGATGCCAGGCTGCTTATCCTTCTGCATATACATATTTAATGCCTGTTCTCCCCCCTACTTAGATTATGAGCCTCATGGGGACAGGGATTGGATCTGAGCTGATCAACCTCTATCTACTAGAGAAGCAGTGTGGCTCAGTTGAAAGAGCCCGGGCTTGGGAGTCAGAGGTTGTGGGTTCTAATTCCGACTCTGCCAGTTGTCAGCTGTGTGATTTTGGGCAAGTCACTTCACTTCTCTGGGCCTCAGTTACCTCATCTGGAAAATGGGGATGAAGACTGTGAGCCCCACATGGGACAACCTGATCACCTTGTATCCCTCCCACCAGCACTTAGAACAGTGTTTTGCACATGGTAAGCATTTAACAAATGCCATCATTATTATTACTCCAGTGCTCAGATTAGTTCTTGACACATAGTAAGCGCTTAGCAGTAACCATAATGATATGCATATTTGTCTATACATGTTTTTCTATACATTTACTTATGTATCTCTTTAAATATCTATTGCTACATTATCTCTGAATATTTTATTTCAGCTTTTAGTGTAAGTGAAAAATTATACAAGGAATACTATTAATACAGTGATCGTGAAGTATTAATTTGGTTAGCTAGTGAGAGTGCAGTATTATGGTGTGAACCCTGAGAGGTGAATTACAATGACCCTTCCTAATCTTTTCTGCTTTTTTCCCCTTTTCCTCTGTGACAAGTGAAATTCAGGAGTGTTTAAGAAAACATTCAAACATTAGAGTTTGGTTTCTTGCTGTCCTACTTCATTCCTTCCAGAGGCCTGTCCTTTTCCATCTCACAAATGTTTAATAAAAAGGTTTGCTCCAATGTTTCAAGTAAATATAATGATACAATGAAGTTGTGTAAGGCGGAGGAGCATGACATTGTTTCTCTTCTGTTGACATATTTCTTTCTGGGGCCTCTGAACTTGGAATTTTCTCTTTAAAATGTCCCATTAATTCCTATTAGGGAGCTACTAGTAAAGAAAATTGCATGTTAACTTTTATCAATCTGTATGAATAAATGTTAACCATTCTCAGTTAAAAGCCCTCCTTTTAGCTCCACTCAAGTGAAAACACCTAGAGCAGCCTACACATCGGCAAATCATTCAGAAGATTAATGCACTCAGGCCTGCACAAAGACTCGGAGATGTGTATTAGCATTATAGATTTTAATTTGAAATGATGTCAGTCTTTTTTTGGTTGCATTGTAGGGCAAGGGCTGCCATCTGCTTATAATAATGAGTCTGACAATCCACGTAAATGTGATTTGCTGCCTCTTTTGCCAACATAATGGCCTGGATATTGATCCTAATGGTGGAGCAGAGTTGCTGCCATTTCATTCAATGGACGAGGGAGGAAGGAGCCCAGATCTGAGGGTTTGAGAATTCTGGTAGAGTGACAGATCAACACAAAAGTGTGATTCATTCCCAATAGTGGCTATTTGACTTTCCTTCCTGATGACCATAGATCTCCATTGCGCCTTGTTATAAGTGGACAGACAAAGCCAACAACCCAAGCAAAATACAAACAAACAGAAAACTAAAGAATTAATGGAAGCTGAAAGTCAGGCAGTGATACTGTCAGGGGTAAAAATGGTTATCTAAAACTTTCTCATTCTCACTACAGTGCTTCAAATTTGAGTTGCTTCGTAGGTTAAAAGAGAATAGAGTTGTATCTCCAGGTTCACTCTTTGGTCTATTGGGTTATTTTCTGTGACTAAAATTCTTATTTCAAGTCACTGACCAATAGTCCCAAAGCAATACTAAAGTTCAGTCATATTACAACCATTTGAAAACTTTGCAAGTATATTTGTGAGAAACACTGTGGCTTGAAGAATGTTTTACTGGTTTAAAAGGAATGGTAGGAGTATGCTTGCCAACCAATTGGAACTGTTGGAACTGTGACTTTTCTGAAATAAGCCATTTTCCAGTAGCATTCAATTCTGTCATAATACACACTTTCAATTTGTACTTTGCTTAAAATGTAATTAGAGAATTTAGAACTTTCTTTCAACAGTACAAACTTGTTTGGGCTTGTTGTGTCTCTACATCATCAAAATCAATTGTGCTCATCTACGTACATGATATGGGAACAGGTGAGTACAACAGGGGGTGTTTTCATGAAAACACAACTCTTGCGTTGTTCGGAAGTAGATGTTCCTCACAAACTTAGTTCCACCAGCACACATGTTTTCACTGTGTATTTCAGTTAAAACGTCATTAGAGAATTAGGGCATGTTCTTCTGACAATGAGAACCTGTTTGGGTGCTAAGATATCGGAAGAAATGGAATGGGTGAATAAAGAGCTAAAGAAGTTCAACCAGTGTTCATATAACAACAGGGGCTGTTGTTGTATTCTTGCAAAACTCTGCATTAGGGAAAATGTGTTCCGTAAGGTGCTAAGATATCGGAAGAAATGGAATGGGTGAACATTACAGAACACATTTTCCCTAATGCAGAGTTTTGCAAGAATACAACAACCCCTGTTGTTATATAAAAATTGGTTAAACTTCTTTAGCTTTTAATTTTATTATTTTGCCCTCTTGCTGTCTTAAGTCTTTAGAGGAACATTTTCTAGGACTTAATTGGTGGAGGGACTTAACTGGTGGAGGGTAAATACGTCCTACAATTTGCACAGGGCACTGGATGATGCCATTTTATAGAGTGTGCTGGGAGTAGGAAATGAATGGAATGATTTGATCCTGCTTGAAAGATGAGGTGGAGACTTGGAAAAGATAGGGAGACTAAAGACAGGCATTACAAAATCAAATTTATCAGTGCTCCAAAGGGCAATCTTTATAAGAACACAGTGTAGAATAACAGAATCTTTTAGGTCACAAACCCACATTCCTGGATAGGATTATCACCACTAATGGACCCCTCTTCAAATATGAAATACTGAATTATCAGACACAAGCAAATACACACGCACACACACACACACACACAAACATTATTTTAAAGGAGAACAAAGAGGGAGCGAGAGAAATAAAAGATGCTAGGCCTCATGATGTCCTCTGACACTATCACGATCTGCCTTCTCAGTCACAACCCCTTAAAAATCATTTTGAAGATATTAAAAAATTGAACTGAATTATAGATTTTGCTCAGCTTTTTTTGAGATAAATTTTTACCTGCACACCTTTCCATCCAGTATAGGGATCTATTCATGTGGACTCTATTTCCACATTCCCAGCAGTGTTTTCCTCCACAAGGCATAGTGAAAACACCCCTTTTGGAAGAACTGAATGTGATGGAGTCTTCCGTTAGGAATAACAGATGAGCAGGAGTCCCGAGATGGAAACTGAAAACCTGTGTGAAGGAATTGATTTTAAGGATAGTGGTTTTGAGCCTCATCACTTGTGCTCCCTCTTTCCCGCCAATCACTTTCCTGCTGGGGCATTAGATATAGTTAGCAAAATGGCAGGCAAGAAATTAATACATTCTGATGTGTCCCATGAGTTTTTTTCACTTGAAAGATCCATTTATGGGCAAAGTGATCTCAGCTTAGTGCCTGTAGTTGCTGTGATTTTTGTAGCCCTTGTTAACCAGATACTTTTCTTCAAACCCTCAGGTTGCTTTACATAATTTTCTAGTCACTCTTCTCGCCTGCCATTCATTAATTCATTCAATCATATTTATTGAGCGCTTACTGTGTGCAGAACACTGTACTAAGCACTTGGGAAGTACAAGTTGGCAACATATAGAGATGGTCCCTACCCAACAACGGGCTCACAGTCTCCCATATGATTTTTCATTAGCATTACCTGCTCACAATGGGATGTGCGCATAAGTTATCAATTGATTGATCACATTTATGGAGCACTTACTGTGTGCAGAGTACTGTATAATAATACAATATTGAGAGAGAACAATATAGTAGAGTTGGTAGACATTTCCTGCCCACAACGAGCTTATCTTTCTTGTAGCAGTGATTCAATATGCTGAGCCATCTGAACCCTCACATCCATCCCCTGACAATAATGATAGTAATAATAATTATGATATTGCCCTGATAATAATGATAGTAATAATAATGATGGTATTTGTTAAGTGCTTTCTAGGTGCCAAACACTGTTCTAAGCACTAAGGAAGATACAAGGTAATGAGGTTGTCCCACGTGGGCCTTAATCCCCATTTTACAGATGAGGTAACTGAGGCACAGAGAAGTTAAGTGACTGGCCCAAAGTCACCCGGCTGATAAGTGGCAGAGCCAGGATTACAACCCATGACCTCTGACTCCCAAACCCATGCTCTTTCCACCAAACCACATGACTAACAATATGTTTTACCAAGCTCTGACTGTAAATGAAAAGTACCATCTGGGGTTGTGAAGCAGAATATCTTCCCGCTCAGCAGAAGACCATTTTGCCCTTCTTTTTTGTGTCACTGTTGAATGCGGCACTCACATCTGCCATCAAAACTGACAGGATTTTTACAGACGATGATGTATTAAATATCTTTGAAATAATTCAGTTTGGGGGAGTCATGAGACAATGATGGCAGTGTGAACTAAGGAAATCAGGAGATGGATAGCAAGAAAATTGGGAATTGACATGTGCCAATATGTCAAAAGACACACACACGCACACACACACACACACACACATGCATGCACGCACGCACACATGCACGCACACTCAGGGTTCAGGTTAAAAATTTCTGTTTACAAGACAGGAAAATTTCTAATTTTCTTCGGCACTGCCCAATCAAGATAAAAACCTTTGATTTATTTCTGGTTCCCCGGATTTGTTTTCACACTGAATGGGTATGAGGAACTGGTGGAAATTTAATATAAAGGATGTTTCCATCAACACAGAGCCCCTCACATGCTGCGGGGTGAAGTGGCTCGCGGAAATACAACCAGGATTCTCAGCAAAGCACTCAAAGCAATGACCTTCCAGACTGGAGGTGAGGTAATATTTCCCTAAGCCACCACTATTATTGTGTCTAAGTTGATTCCAACTCCACTGTTGAAGTGATTTGTGCAGTGCACTACAGTATTATGGGTTTCTTTATAATAGAGAGTCTGCAGTTGTTTCCATAACAGCGAAGGAAAAAAAATGGCCACTTAAGTTAGTTAGGAAGTGTTTCATTGATACAATAAATAAGACCAACAACATCTGGTAACTAATGCCTAAACCACTCTGGTTGATTTGCTTTATACAAATGCTCTCTGAAACAGGAAACAGGTTATCGGGTGTTAATATATTTAGCTGAAACGATGCTGTATTTTTAAAAGCAAACAGAAGATGCTGCCAACCTCACCTCTTTCGACTCCTAGACGGGGAAACACAATGTCATTTGCCCTCCAGGAGAACGATGCAGCTCTTCCCGGTTATCTAAGAAAGCAGCTCCTACTTGAAACTTGAATGCTGCAATATACCCAAATGAGCTATAAAAATGCATCTGAACACATAATTCCTTTTGGTATTTTCTCCTTTCAGCCTTTTCAAGATATGCATTTCAACTTTCCATCAAATCCCAAGCTCTAGATGGATTTACAGAGAAAACATTAATATGCATTATAAATTATAAGTCAGAATAACAGTGTATAGGACAGAAATATGTATAACATAACCATATATTACATATAAATATTAAAAGTCAATCAGCTGTGGTATTATTTCATACCTATCATCTCTCCCAATCTCTTTCCTGCAGTACAATCACAAAAATCTAATTTCTCTATGATGTCTACTTATTCCAGTATTTCCATTTCTAAAAGCAAGGTTCTAATCTGGAGTACACAGATTTGAGTGATAATTTTCTCCTAAGTTCACTGGAGGCTGCTGTACTGAAAGAAGACAGCATTATTCTGTAGTTCGTATTTAAATCTTAGCTTCTAGTAGACTACTGAGTAATAAAGTACAAATAAAAATAGTGTACTATTCAAGCTTTCACTAATTCAGATCTGGCCACTTCTTTAATCCAAGTTAATGGGTTTTTCTTGTTATAAGAAGCAGAGGCGAATCTGTTAGTTAATAAGCATGGTAATAAAGACTTGAAAGTTGACCCTCAAACATTGTGACCAAAATGAACCTTGCCAAAGTAACTTTCTTTAATAGAGGATTAAAAATGTTTAACCATTTCTTCAAGGTTCATGAAGCAAACTGATCTCTTTCCTCATTTTGGGTTTTATCTGTCTTTTTAGCTTTATTTTCTGGGACTCATTTTATTCCCCTAACAAACAATTTTGAAAGCGCTCCTTGCTGTGTCTGTCTTTAAAGGATGATGAAAACATCCACAGTGTTCTGTAGAACAGGATTAATTTGTCAACTAATACGCTCTAAAAAAGAACAGTATCCATCTTAGGGGAAACTCCCAGGCTCTTGGCAGAAGGAATGTACAGTACATTATGTCTTGGCTAAGGAGGTTAACACACTTTGTTAAACTTTGAAGAAAACAGTAGCTGAAAGGTTTGAGGGGAGAGCATGGAAGTTATTATTATCATTATTAATTGTATTTATTGAGCGATTACTGTGTGCAAAACACTGTACTAAGCTCTTGGGAGACTACAATATAACATCAAACATATTCCTTGCCCACAGTGAGCTCACAGTCTAGAGTTCATAGCAATTAATTAAATGCTTCCTATTATTAAAAATAGGTAATTAAATGGAGCATGAATATCTGGAATAAACGCTGATGGGGAAATAAATCACTGATGGGGGAAAAGTGACATATTTGGGTGGAATTTCCTTTTATTGTGAGTGTGGATAAAAATGTTTGAAGGTGGTGTTTCCTCTTCACCAGTGACACTGGACAGTAAATTGCTTAAGCACACTGGGGTCCTTCTTTCTTCTAAACTGAAAGTAAGGCCCCTCCTACATAGCAATTAGCAAAGGCAATGAAGGAATCTGATGTTGGCTGCTGGCATTTATTCCAGATATTCAAGGTCACACATCAGACAAATGGTGGAGCTGGAATTAGAAGCCAGGTCTCCTGACTCCTAAACTCACATTTTTTCAACCAGGTCATGCTACTTCTCTAGCTTTCCTTTGCTCACTGATGGTGAGAACTTATCCATGTGAACAGATGTAGATGTAATAAACAATCTGTAACTGGTACTCCCTTCCACATGTGTGAACATATACAAAGAGTTCCTGCCCTCGAGGATCTTTGAGCTCATCGCTTCACTTAGGTTTATCTGCCAAATTGTTTAGGGTCCTAGGCTAGACTAGATGGTCTATTAAGTTCTTTCCTGTCCCATGAATCCACTGGATAAAAACCATATGGAAATGTAGGGTGCAATGAAAGTTTGGCCAAGCAATCAATAGTGAGAGGCAAAATTGATAGATTTGCCTTGTAAACAGGATCTTTTCAACTTCATATCTACCAAAAAAAACCTTTAAAAATCCATATTGGGTGCCTTCAGGAACTTTAACCGTCTGAGTGTCTCACAGACCTGCACAGTGGTAATTAAACAAATTATTCAGGTTTAAAGAAGGCTCAGATTTATTACTGCTAATTCACCAGCTTATGCTTTACTCATCTGGAATCGCTAGGAGTATGAGAAGGGTTAAAAGAAAAAACAAAAGTGGAGTAATTTCTAAATTTGAAAAAAAAAATAATTGAGAAAACACTTTTAATTTGAATTATAATGAGAAATCCAAGTTTGAATGCATTCAAATTAAAATAGGTTTGATAGTGAATAAGATGCTAAATTATACACAAGTTTTACCTTTCCCTCAGGAAGCAATGGACCAAGACCCACCATATGAAAAATCTGTCTTTTGAAATCTTAGCTTTTTCATATTAACTCTGAAAACGAGGGCACCTTATTGATGGAGAGTTTTTCTTATAAAGGTTTCAAGCTGCTCTAAATCTGTGACATAAAAATTTGGAGAAAGGAAAGTTCACTATTTAAAATAAACATGCATATTTTCTCTTTCTGAGACAATCATTGAGCCGACTTTTCTGTTGTTTCCAAAATATAACAACTGTACTTCAATAATATTTTCAAATGGATGACTGTATGTACTGTTTTCCTTGAGCCAAACTGAGGCATTTTCAATAGAACAAGTTTTCAAATTAACCAAGGTAAATCTTCAGACCTTGGAGCTTTGTTAAAACATGCTTTTATTGTATTAAAGTTAGTCACATTGCCCTTTAGCGTTTCAAATAAAGGACACTTTACATGAGGTTCCTTATGGCAAATGTTTACAAATATATTCTGTTCTGTTAAAGGAAATCTGGATAGTGTCCAATATGTGTCTTCCTGAAGACAGCTCTGTGGACTGATTAAAACAATTGGGTCCTTTCAGATTAACTATCTTTTATCTTGTACTAGTTGAGCATTGGTTCTGACATGTTCCAGCAGACTTTAGAAATCGTTTAACCATTGTTTAAATCATTGAAATTCATTGCACAAAATCTGATCATTGGCATTTGTTCCAAATAGCGAACTATGCCACACCATTGAGCCAGTTACAACATTGATATAGCACTGTGGATGCAGATAAAATTCCCTTGAAAGCCATGGGGAATTTTTCTGCTACTATTCTAGAAGGCTCAATGATTAAGGGTACTTACCTGATGTTCCTTGGTGATTGAATAAATTTCTTTCATTAGCTGTACCTCCCTTTCTATTTTCAAAAGCATTTAAACTAGGGGAAAGTCTATTTAGTTACTTAAGTATTGATTTATGTGAAGAGTATTTGGTGATCAATTAGGAAAATTGGGCCCCGAAGTCAAGCAATATGGATATATCCAAATTAGCCCCTAAGGTTTTACTGACCACTCACTTGGGATCTTTTTAATTTCCAGGAAATTATACTTCCTTTAATTATATGGATCCAGCTCATCATTGTGGTACCGGCAATATTGAAAATTATAATTTACTCAGGAATAAAACCTATTTCGAAAGAAACGAATTAAGATGAACCGGAAGTCCTGTAAAGACGTGCCGTACAAAATGGCTGCTCTTCAACCAGCAGTGACTAAATTCTGAGAAAAAAGTGGTGTTTTCACTTGAAGCTTCCAAATAAAACAGCTTGGTTCCCCAATTTTCTCAGAATAGAAAGGGCCTAGTTGTCTGTGGTTTAGCTATAACAGCATATTCCATAGCCCTAGAAAATGAATGAAGTTCATTTGCTTGCTGAGAGGACTCCATTTTGAAAAGGCCTTTCATGATTTCTGTCCAATGGAGCTATGGAAAAATTTTGGATGTTTTACAGCTGTCAGGGACATTGTTCATGATACATCAATAAATACATGATTTATGCCTATGGCCTCCTATAGGGTGCCATCAGCATCCTCTTTCCTCTTTGCTTTAACAACTCACCCTTTAGATGTTCAAAATAAAAATGAAAAACTCGATTTTTGATTTTACCTTTGTGAGCTGCCAGAACTCCTTGCCGCAAGAACAAGGAGAACCAAAAAATGTTTTTTCAATGTTTCTTAATCTGCAGAAAGGGACCAGCTGTGAGGCTGCCAGAATTCAGAATTTAGATTAGCTGTGAGCTGGCACTTCTGTTACTCTGCATCTGGTTTGGAAACAAAGAACAACCTGTCTTTTGGTTGCTCTCATGTTGTAAGTACATCCACAGCAGTGGTAATTAACAATTTTCATGATAAGAGCTTACATTCTGTTTCTCCTTTTGTTCTTCTTTCGAATTGGAAGGTCCCTTCCCTTATGGAGAGAAATGGAGAAGGGGGTAGAGAATTGGAGAAATGAACTTTCAGGCTAAAGTGAATTTTCATTCTCAATCGAATCCTCGTACAGTTCACAACAACATATTTATTTAATGGAGCCTACATGTCATTCAACCCGGGGAAAACTCCAGACCTTAAAGGATGTTGTGATTTGAGGATCAAAGGAAGAATTCCATTGTTATACAACATATAACTAGGGCACCGTATTGGCAACTTAAATCAAGACCACATGGCAGGCCTAAATTTAGAGAAGAATGAACATCACAAGGGATAAAAAATATAAGCAAAAAAGTATTATTATGGAAGGAAGGGGAGTGATGAATTGGAATAATTCTACATTATATCTTTGAAATTCTGTTATGATCATCGCCCTGCCTCATTATGGGGGTTGTGGGAACTATTGTAAAGAAGGCTGTCAGTTAATTAACAGACTTCTTCATCCTGGTAAGATGATTTTCAATATATTCCTCTTCAGCCATATTCATAAGAGAAAGCACAATTCCAAAGGAAGAAATGACCCAATGAAACTAGTTCTTCTCCCATCAGATGCACTTTCCTCCTTTGCTCGAATCTGAAATTTGCCTCAATCTTTTGATCTTCCCTGATATTTTTGAATCAAAATTGGGAAGTAAAGCTGTCAGAAAACACTGATAATTTCGTGGAAGGGAAAAAAAGCTACTTCTTGCCTTGGGAATCACTCAAGAGCTACTATGGAAATTATTCTTGTCCAACTGCGGCAGCACGCATTGTTTGTTTTCATTGTTTTTTTTTCTTTTTTTTCTTCTTTTTGAAGGGGGGCAGGGGGAGTGGGCAGGAAAGACTTGCTGCCTGCTTCATTTCTTTGAAACAATGGCAGAGACTGACATTGTCTATTCAGGGGGGAAGATGGGCTGTCAAGTAAAGCAAGACAAATGTGATGTCCTGACTGATTATTTCCTTAGATACTAAGTCAATGAGCTTATTATCACAGCAATTACATTACTAATGTAAACAGATGCTATGTGTAGACAACTGGTTAACAATTTAGTGAGTTTACAATACTTAGCTTTTCTTCACCCAGAAAATGCAAAGGAGAGTTAGAACAGTTTATAAAACCTGAAGTTCTAAATCTAAAGCAGTCAGACCATAGGACTGTATCCAGTGAAACAGACTGGTTTGTTGGGTTACCTTTAAAAGTCAATTAAATTACCTAGGTCTCAGTTTCCCTATCAGCAGACACAAACGAAAACAGATAATCCGAGAAAGTTTGCTAAATCTAATGTGATTTAGAAAGCTGAAGTGTGGCAGAATACAGCTACAGTAAATCTTGTATTGTTGTATATTTAAGAATTATGCCTAAAAATAATAACACTCAGCTTCTGTGTAAAGTAAAATTCTGTAGGGGCTAAAATATTTTGGACAAATGATTTGTTTATAAATCATCACAAAACCTCCTTAGAATGAAAAATGATGGGGCTTAGTGGTTACAGCATGTGCCTTGGAGTCAGAAGAACCCGGGTTCTAATTCCAGCTCTGCCACCTTTCTGCTATGTTACTTTGGGCCAGTCACTTCACTTCTCTGTACCTCAGTTACCTCATTTGTAAAATGGGGATTAAGATTGTGAGTCCCATGTGGGATTGGACTGTGTCCGACCAGATTAGTTTGTAGCTACCTCAGCACTTAGTACAGTCCCTGGCACATAATAAAGGCTTAACAAATATCATTAAAATGCAATGGTATGTATTACTGTCATGTCTATTTTACAAATAAATACACTGAGCTTTAAGTATGTGTTTTGTTTTAGCTGAACTCCACTGTTGGATAGGAGGCACTGGAAATCAGAAGACGAGCGGTGGAGGGCTAGTTCTTGAGGTATGGAAATAATAATAATGATGGCATTTATTAAGCGCTTAATATGTGCAAAGCACTGGGGAGGTTACAAGATGATCAGGTTGTCCCACGGGGGGCTCACAGTCTTAATGCCCATTTTACAGATGAGGGAACATCTGTTCCCTCACAGAGAAGTTAAGTAACTTGCCCAAAGTCACACAGCTGACAATTGGCGGAGCCAGGATTTGAGATTTATGGCATCAGTAGGGTTTTTTGTAGTTGTTGTTGTTGTTGTTTTTTAACAAAACAACTACATAGGGCATTCCATGAGGATGCCCGGCGTTGAGGAAATTCTGAAAACTAGCAGTTAAACGTAGCTGGCAAAAGAAACCACCCACTGGATTATTGTCCTATAGTACAGCGTTGCCCCTGGGCTGCTGTGCCTTCAGCTGTAAATGGGCCTTGCACATTAAAAAATTTTTCAAAACCACTTTGCATGTCCATGGCAATGTGTACACCACCACTCCCCTGCCCATTCACTGTTCCCCTCTCTCCACTGAAAACAGGGCTAGCAGGGGATGAGATGATAAGGGTGGCACTTCACAAACCTCTAGGATTAGAATCAATGCCTCTGCCCAGGGTCTTCATCCTGATGGTTCAGGATGGAGGCTCCTTTGCTCTCAACTGGAGACTCTATCAATCACCATCATCATCAATGTTTTGGCTAATAACAGTAATAATAATAACAATGGCATCTGTTAAGCGCTTACTATGTGCAAAGCACTGTTCTAAGTGCTGGGGAGGATACAAGATGATCAGATTGTCCCATGGGGGGGCTCAGAGTCTTAATCCCCATTTTACAGATGAGGGAACTGAGGCCCAGAGAAGTTAAGTGACTAGCCCAAAGTCACATAGCTGACAAGTGACAGAGCAGGGATTAGAACCCATGACCTCTGACTCCCAAGCCTGGGCTCTTCCCACTGAGGCATGCTGCTTCTCCTGATATAGAGACAAAGAATCCAATACTCATTCTATTAAATTAAGGTTATGAATATGGCCAGTGACTAGTAAAGAACCTAGAGGTGGTGAAAAGCTCAGGTTTCCTTTTTTTTTTTTTTTTTTTTGCAGGAGAAACACCACTCCATGTAATTGATCCAGAAATATATCCCTGTCTCACAACTTCGAATATGGGGTAATCCGGAGTTCTTTATCTGGTTCTAATCAAAGTACTATGACATTTGATACAGCAGAGCTCTGCTAATATGTTTTAAATGAACAAAATATTTCAGTATTGGGAAGTTGAAATTTTTTTCAGATGGTTTAATGTTTTATATCCCGGGAAGCACTACAACTGTCCTTGAAATTTGAAAAATTACAGTAGCCAATCAATAGGTATATTGCCTTTAAGATATGGCCACCTCCCCAATTTAGACAAAATTGAAATTATATACTTGCAGTAGAAAAGTTTTGTAGCATTTGGATCAGTTCTCCAATTTTCACTTCCATTTTATATGAGCTGGAATATATTACACAAATTTACTTTTTGGTAAGATAGCTATTATTGCTATTGTTGTAGTAGAGCTGGGCTGTCAGTTATCATTATTCCTTTACAAAGAGAAAAAGTACACCCTGAAAAACCTGAGGGTTTGACCTCCCTGCCCCTTCCTTCAATAGCACATCCTTCCATTCTTATAAAGCTCAGCTCAAACTCCACTATTAATAGCTTTTTTAAGTTCCTCCAGCTGCTTCTATTACATCTACTCTACTGCTTAGTAGTAGAATGTTTAACAAATACCATTGTTTTTTATCATTTTAGTTTCTGCCCTCCACCTCCCACCCCAAATACCAATTTCCTTCTACAAACCAGAACTATTTGCTGGGTTTTTGAAATATGTGCATATGCTTGAATTGTCTCTTGTCAGGTAGAGACCAAATTTATTTTCCAACATGTCTCTATTGCCCAATTCAGCACAGGGCCAGTAACACTCAATAATTCTTTTCGTTGTTGATTTTTAAAATAAAAAGAGAAAAAAACTTGAGAAAAAGCCAATTGGGGGTGGTGAATTTTCCCTAACTGGAGATGTTGAAGCCAAAGACACTTTTAGTTGGACAAATGTGGATCAACTCTCCCCCAGGAGAACCATACATAGGAGTGACCCATCTTTCTGAGTGCAGAAGGCTTATTCGTACCCTCCACCCAGGCTATGAATCACTCATAAAGTCCATCCATTCCCAATTCAGCTTACTTTCTTTGATAGGGAGTGAACTGTGCTCAATAACAGTAATTATAAAAATGATAATATTTAATAAGAATGTACTGTGTGCCAAGCACTGTACTAAGCACTGGGCAGATGAGACACAGTTTCTTTCTCATATGGGACTCTAAATCTATGGGGAAGGGACCATTTTTACAGATAAGAAAACTGAGGCACAGAGAAATGAAATCATTTCCCCAAGGTCACACAGAGCAGGCAAATGGCAGAGCAGGGATTAAAACACAGGTTTCTTGGTTCCCTGACCTGTATTCCTTTCATTCATTCATTCAATCATATTTATTGTACTAAGTGCTTGGGAAGTACAAGCTGGCAACATATAGAGACAGTCCCTACCCAACATAGGGCTCACAGTCTAGAAGGGGGAGACAGACATCAAAACAAAACATATTAACAAAATAAAATAAATAGAATAGTAAATATGTGCAAGTAAAATAGAGTAATAAATATGTACAAACATGTATACAAGTGCCACACTGATTCTCAATTTAAGACACTCCTAGTTTCCTCCTTACCAGATGGGAAAATTTCTGAAATGGAGCCGCAATCATTACTCTCTCCCTCTTCCCGTACATATCTAGGTTTCACACTCAGGAAGGGCTCCTCAGGGATTTCACCTTTGGCACTGTGAGGGTGGGGAGGAAGATTGGGATGAGTCCAGATATCCTTACTAGTGCTTTTACTCATGATAGCCTAAACGATGGGACAGACGAGAAGTTGTCCCAGATGTTTTCCTGCCCTGGCAAACTTCAAATTTCCTCTGGTCATTAGACTTATTTTTGCAATTACAGCCGGTTTCCAATAGCATTCACATGAAGGTTTTAGACACCTCTAAGAATCAAATGCTGATTGGCTGTCCTGAACGGTGGCCATTCACATGTATTTTTTTAATGTTAATGAGACAATTGGATAGTCTAAGTCAATAAAGGTGAGCCAGATTTTGCAGCTGGGAATATGGCACACACTCAGAGTCTAGCTTCAACCACTCCACACTCCCACATACAGATTGTCTTGTTACATTCAGGTATCGAACTATTATGTGTCTCTTCCTGAAAGCTTTTCTAGGAGAAGACAATGTTTCTCCAGAAGCCTAGCATCCTATGCTTTGTAAGTCTCTGAATACCCATGAGATTCCTTGCCACCCCTTCCAATCATCTGCATTCTGATTCCTAAAAAGGCTGACAACCGCTGATCGTGAATTTATGAATGTTCTCCAAATGTGCTGAAGTTGATACATTCTACCTTGTTGATATGCTAAGCATTCCTCCATAAGCATCTCTCATAACCCTGGCAGGCCCCTGATTAATCAGTTGGTTTGGCATTGGTCCCGTTTTAAAGAATCATTTTTCTTCCGTAAAACAACAGAGCTTAAAACTGCAATGATAATTCCTATGATGGTCTGTACCCCTGCTTCTTTCTTCCTCCCCACTCCCTGCCCAAATATTTGCCGAGCAATAAGGAGAGACGTTTATGCACATTTCTTTAAGGAGTATTTCCAGCTGCTTCCGTGACTTAGAATTTGTTCAGGTGGGTGGAGGAAAAGAGAGAAACAAACCCTAACACCAACAACAGTAACAAAAACCAGGGGAAATGAAGAGTGAAATGGTTTCTCTCCTACATTCTGCTTTATCTAGAAATCTGGGTAATCACCTAACAGATTTATAAATGGTTCATTTTGGTCAATTATTGCATAACAGCCATCAAGTTGGAAAGAACATAATAATGCTGCTAGATGTCATCCAAAAAATGTGGAAGTTGTTGCCATTTTCATTTTGGTACCCTTTTTACCTGTTAAGTAAATCAAAGCCTTAATGGTATGAGTTTATCCATTTGGAAGCTCCCGCCAGCTGACTCTGAAGTTTGTACTCCACAGGGTAATTTATAGCGAATTCTTAAATCCTGCACTTTAACAAATAATAATTTCAATTCTGACACACTAAGTAATTTATTCAGTTGACCTCATCAACTCTATGTCAGTATGTCAATAGAATAGGTATTCTTATGCAACTTTCTTCTTCCTTGTTTTTCACTATCTACTTCAAATGTTCCAAGCCGCCCCACATTTTTCAAAGGACATAACCTGAAACCCTTGTGTTTCAATTTACTTCGGGTTTACATCTCCAAAATCATTAAATTGCTTTTGAAAACAGGGTACAAGCCTCAGCTCTGACACTTTAGGATGCTGAATGTGTTTGAAAGGTTTAGTGACGGTACGGGGTTGCACAGCATCACTTACCCTCTCTTTCTCCTGCCAATCATGTTCCACCAGGGCATAGATTAAGTGGGAGGACAGGGGTTTGGCACACTGAAGGCCCCTTGGCACTGTGGCTAGATCATAGGTCTGGGATCAGAAGGTCTTAGGTCAGAAGTTTTTCATGTGCAGGAATCCATTTTATCTGCAGTTTCATGCCAATGCTTAGTTCAAGCACGAAAACCCACAGGCAGCTGCCTTGGTAACTAATAATAATAACAATAATGGCATTTGTTAAGTGCTTACTATGTGTGAAGCAGTGTTCTAAACACTGGAGCGGCGGGGGGGGTTATAAGGTGATCAGGTTGTCCCACGTGGGGCTCACAGTCTTCATCCCCATTTTACAGATGAGGTAACTGAGGCCCAGAGAAGTTAAGTGACTTGCCCAAAGTCACATAGCTGACAAGTGGCAGAGCCGGAATTAGAACCCATGACCTCTGGCTCCCAAGTCCGTGCTCTTTCCACTGAGCCACGCTGCTTCTCTTAACTACTGTGGTCATCGCTACTCTCATTTTTTGGAATGGTGTTTGTTATGCACTTATTATGTGCAAAGCACTGTTCTCAGCATTGGGGTTGACACAAGTTTATCAGGTTGCACACAGTCTTCCCCATACTAGAAATTTATTTTAGGGTCTGTTTCCACCGTTACACTGAAGCAGGGATCATGACTGCTAATTCTACTGGATCCTCTCAAGAGGTTAACATAGTGCTCTTCACATCATAGGTGTTTAATAAATATCATTGATTGTTTGATATTTGTATTCATAATAAATATTGAATTCATTTTTTAAATTCAATTTTAGAATCACCTACTAATATAAATCCCTCCCAGGGTTGCACCTGTAGAGTTTCCAGTACTCTACTAGTCTTGACTATAGGAGGGAGAGTCAAGCAGAGGCATACCCTTTCCTAGCTTGGGCAGTGGCTAGCGAGTGGAAGGCAATCTGCTGCAAGTCAAAACTCACCTGTGCTGGGCAGCAGCGGCCTGGGAGAGAGTGAAGGGCGGAGACTCGAGTTTACTGTGCGGAAGGAGGCAATGGTAAACCACTTCTGGATTTTTACCAAGAAAACTCTATGGATACTCTACCAGATCAATCACAGATGGAAGTGGAGCGTTCTGGGAGAGATGTATCCACGGTGTCGCTGTGGGTCGGAGACGACTCGACGGCATAAGACAAGATATATAAGCTTCAAAAGACTAAATTCCTTGTGTCTACCCCTCAAATACAAGGAAATCAAGAAATAATACAGGGTTCATATGCCTATAGTGTAGTCTTGTCCTAACTCTGAATCCAAAGCAAGCCTTCGAAACTGGGAAGGTGTCAACTAAACTCTGCTCTTTACTCCTTCTAGTTGTCTTAGTTTCTACTCACATTTGGAAATATTTTAAAGTAATAAATTGTCATTGACAAAGTAAAAGGGTTTGGCCTCCTGACCATGGTTGCCATCAGCCATCTTGACTTTAGTTTCATTTATTTTTCAAATTCCCACGCATAGTAATAAGGGAATAGTATTTGGCCTGAGATTTTCTAGCCATCAATCTTGCATATTTTAGGACACTCTATTTTTGTTCTTCAGTTGTTTGATAGTAATCTGGAGAGTTTAGATCCACATCGTTGTTTGCCTTCAACTCATTTTCTTTTTTGATAAATCCATGCATGACTGCTTCGCACTTCATAAATCAAATTGGTTTGTTATCACTTCAGCTAGCCAATGGACTATTGATCGAAGATGAATGAGTTTCCCAGGTTTCCTACTGTGTGCTCTATTCATGCCCAGTGGAATGGCTTGTCTAGCGATGCTCATCACAGGACGGCAACAACAATAACAACAACAACAACTGAAACTTGCAGGTGTGGAAGAGTTAGACAACTTGCCAACTCTGGTTAGAGTCTTGGATATCTGGAATAGTCAAAGTTTGTTTACGGGGACCAAGACCTGCCCATCACAATACTGCATCTGTTTTCTTGGTGCTTTTGATTCTGCCTCGGGAAGAAGTGTTTTCCTTGTAAGGACCACTCCACACTGCTATTTCTGGCCCTTAACTTTGGCAAAGTTATACCTAGCTCAAGCAAATAATACTCAACCCAAGGAACTGTCCTTTTTTCTTGTCCTTATGGCTCTACATTCGATGAG
Source organism: Tachyglossus aculeatus (assembly GCF_015852505.1). Classification (NCBI taxonomy): domain Eukaryota; kingdom Metazoa; phylum Chordata; class Mammalia; order Monotremata; family Tachyglossidae; genus Tachyglossus; species Tachyglossus aculeatus. Next base: position 28,005,819 of record NC_052099.1, on the reverse strand, counting down.
GACTTCATTGAAACAACACCAAACAAAAGCCCTTTGCTCACAGTAGCCCTCGTTTTGATTCCAACTGTTAGCTTCGCTTTCTCATTCTTCCAGATGGTCTTAACCTTCTTTTTCCTGATTGGGATTATAGTTCCTTGCCTGTTTGCTTCAATTTTTCTCTGAGGAAACCTTGCATTAGAATGAGATGTGGGTATATATGTTCATACTAAACTGCCCAATTATGCATCACATGCCCTGAATGTTTCACAACAGATGATTGGATGGGAAAAACATTAAGTTCCCAGTGTGGTTTCAGTGTCTCAAACACCACTCCAAGATTTCATCTTTGGGTTTTAAACGGGCTTCTAATGAACAGCTAGCTAGAGCAAATTTCAATAAGATGTGTGGCCCAGCTGAAGTGAAAATGCTTCTTACTGTTTTCCACTAAACAAAATTGAACCACTTCTACCTGGCTGTAAAGGTAGTGGTGCTTTTGAGCCATACAAAATGGTTGGTTCTCTCCTAAGCTTCTAGAAAGTTATTCAAGGATAGGAACTGGGCCTTTTTATGGTATTGGTTACATGCTTACTATGTGCTAGGCACTGTACTAAACACTGCGGTAGATACAGCTAATCAGATTGGACACAGTCCCTGTCCCACATGGGGTTCACAGTTTTAATCCCCATTTTACTGGTGAGATAACAAGACACTGAGAACTGACTTGCCGAAGTTCACCCAGCAGACAAGTGGTGGAATGGAGATTAGAATCTAGGACCTTCTGACTCATTCATTCATTCATTCAATCGTATTTATTGAGCACTTCCTGTGTGCAGAGCACTGTACTAAGTGCTTGGGAAGTACAAGTTGAACTCCCAGGACGTACTCTATTCACTAGGCCATGTTGAAGTCTCCTTATTATCCAACCCCATGTCCCATCCTCTGTACCCAGTAGATGATCAGTCTCTTCCCAAGCGCTTAGTACAGTGCTCTGCACACAGTAAGCACTCAGTAAATATGATTGAATGAATGAATGTATGAATCAGTCAGTGCTGCAGTTGATAACAGTGAAGATTGTGTGTGTGTGTATGTATGTGTTCCCTGAATATATGTCTTGTGATTTGAGTGTGTACGTCTATCCACATACATATGTAACTGCATGAATGCGGAGAGAGTGTGTAAGTTTAAGGGCGCTGGCTTTTTCTTTTGAATATGAGGGGGAAACGGCAGGGATTTTTGGGAGGATGAGAACTGTGAGAGATGGCAGGCTTCAAAGAACCCACAGGCCAGAAAGTCCCCATTTTGGGTCTTTAGACCTTGATTTGAAACTATCATATTTTGTCAGAGACCAGGGATGAGTAAATATGGGAATCGATCTCAAACACAGCATTGCTCAGCAGCTACAGCATGGGCCTGGGAGTTAGAAGGATCTGAGTTCTAATTCCACCTCTTCCACTTGTCTGCTGTGTGATTTGACCAAATCGCTTCACTTCCATCCACCTCTGTAACAGTGAGCCTCACGTGGGATAGGGACTGTGTCCAACCTGACTAGCTTGTATCTGCCCCAGTGCTTAGAACAGTGCCTGGGACATAGTAAGTGCTTACCGAATACCACAAAAACCCAAAGAAAACTATTGCCCCTGTTGCCCTTCAACAATGAGCACAAAAACCAATTGTCCATCCTTCTCCACATCAAACAGAAACCCCTATAAAGGTAGGCGGTCAGATCTCCTCCTACGTTTCGTCACTGATCCACAATCCAAACTGCAGACTTCACTCTTGTGATGCTAACCTACTCACTGTAGCTCAATCCCATCTGTCTCACCACTGACCTCTTGCCAATATCATCTTTCAATGCCCTCCTCATATCCTACACACCCCACTCTCCCCATCTTCAACGCCCTACTACAATCACACATCTCCTCCGGGAGGACTTCCCTGACTAACCTCTCATTATCCCCCTCTATTTGCTCTCCCTTCTGCACTGTCTATGATTTGGGTATCTTTTAGGATATCTTTTTGGGTATCTTTTATTCTCATATCAACTCCATCTTCACAGCACTCTGTCACCTTTAATTAAATTTAGTGTCCCCTATTAGACTCTAAGTTTCTTGAGGGCAAGGACCAGTCTTCCAACTTTGTTATACTGTACTCTCCCAAGCATTCAGCTCTGCATTCAGTTAGCAGTTAGTAACTATCGTTGATTGAAAGACAGAGAGAGGAAAAGACAACTGGGGAGGGAGAGAGAGAGAGAGAGAGAGATAAAGAAAGGGTGAGAAGTAAGCTTATGGGTATGAGAGAGCTAGAGGAGCATATTAGGCAAAGCAACTTCAGATCTTCTATATTACTTAGTCCTTACTGAGAGTGAATATTCTACCACTCTTCACTCAAAGGCGTTAAAAAAAACTGAAAATCTAGATAGCTTTCAAAGTTTTAAATACACGGAATGCTTTCAGATACACCCCTGGGGTGTCATTCGCGCTAGTTATAGTTTTCTGTTGTGAAAACAAAAACTGATAAATGCAACCAGAATTTAGGTTCCCCTGAGAACTACCAGAGTTTAAACTGATGTTTGCTGAGGTGACATCCACAAGGCTCTGTTTGTGGCATTTCCCCCTTAGAATGCTTAGGGGACTTAGTAGACAGGCAACTGAAATAGAACACAGTCAAACGGTTTTTTTTTTTTAATCTTAAAATAAAAACCTTCAGTTTTCTCATCCCACCCAATGATCTAATGTTGCATTTTATACTGCTCTATTAGCCAACATCATATTTGAAATAAAAGGTCACTTAGATAACCTGTGTTTTGGTTTGATGATTTTAGGCAGCAAATCTAGTGAGTTACAAAACAAACACAAAAAAATAGTTAACTGAAAACAAAATCCTTGGGAGAATGTGGTTATGCAGATGAGTTTGTTTAACAAAATTTACACATAAATGAGAACATTTTTCCCATCCTAGGTCTTATTACAAAGAAACACTGGGAAGTAAATTATCCGTTGAAGAGTACAATATAAAAAATGTATTAAAAGCGGTAAGAACTAAATTGAAATGTCAAACATAGTTACTTATAAAAAACGGGTGATAGACTTTTCCTAACCTACATATTAAAAGCAGTAATCAAAGGGAACTAGGATTACTTTGCTTTCCTGGTAAATCTCAGACTCAAATTCCTTATGCTTTTCTCCTCATTATCCAGATTTAATCCACCGCAAAATGCAGCCTATTTCTTGAGGGACAGAGTAATTCATTTTTATTCATTGTAGGCAGTAGATCTCAAAGATATTCTCATTCTATAATGTGAAAAAATATTAGGAAACTGATTTTGCTCCTATTCTCCCGGTGCGGAAAGCCACGTGCACCGCTTCCAAAGGTTTCTAAAGGATGAAAAATGGAAAAATCAAAATTAAACCATCTTGACTGACAAAGCTCATCCTTACCACTATTGTTTCTCTTAAAAAATCCCTGCAGCAGGTTCTCAGCTCTTTCCTCTCATTGCTGCCATTTTTTTTTTCAAGGAGACTTTGGCCAAAGGAGGCACATCTTCTGCCCCGCTCCTTCAGTCTCAAAACAATGGAATCCGAAAGCAGAAAGCATATCACTGTGACTGAAGCCTACTAACAGTCAGACCTTTTCAAGTTGATGGGAAGTTGTGGCACTTGAACAGGACATGGCTGACTTGTTAGTTCCTGACAACAAACTGTGTTTGCTTCGTGGTGCATTCAGGGGCAGCATCATGCATTTGTCCGGAGCCAGCCTTCCTTTCCCTAGGCTAGCTTCTGGCTTCTACGGCTGGGCAACCGTATTGGGAAATCCGACGGAGCAGAAAGGGCCCCCCGTTCGGTGATTTCTCACATTTAATTACCCGATTTCCCTTTCCTGCGGTCAGGGGAGAAAATGGAATTATATCACGCACCATGTAGCCTTGGAAAAGCATTGATTGTTTCTAATAGAGCCACTGGTGACAGGCACAATAGACGTGGTCCTTGTTTCACATCGGATATTAGATCCCCTAAACAAGTGTGAGTATTCCTGGTCTGAGGATTTTCAATAGAAAACAAAAGAGACCAGATTTCTGTGGTGTCACCCCAGCACCTCACGGAAAGAAAATCTTTATTTAGCTTCACTCGCTCCATCCAAAAACCTCGTGGGGCTCTGAGGCAGCTCTTGACTTTTAACCATAAATACAGATTTCCTTTAAAGAAGTAAGTCTTCCTTGTACCTCCCCAATCCCTTTAGATTAATTTTCATCCCACACTCCCTCTCTACCTGACTTGCAGCCGACTTTTAGTATGTTACACAACTCCACCAAGAGAATCTGTTTCTGAATGCTAATGGACACCCAATGGATGAAGTTTCCTCAATCTTTTGACCAAAGAACAGATGTCATTCCAATAGATTTCCTGTCCGTTTTAATGCTGGAATCTTCCGTGGAGGCAGGGTCTGTCTCAGAAATTTGTCTGTTCTAAGGTGGGAAACAATTTTTTCCCCTCACCACCCTCACTTTCCTCCCACATTCCATGTGATATCCATTCAAACCCCAGAATCGAGAGTGTTTTCCCAAGAGCCATCTGACCTCTCCTTCTTTATCCTAAAGCAATTGCATTCCACTCCAGGTGCCTCTGTTCACTCAGGGTGGCTGGGCAGCAACGTCATGGGAGAGAGTTGAGGGCAGAGACTCAAACTGACTGTGCGGAAGAAGGCAATGGTAAACCATTTCCATACTTTTACCAAGAAAACTCTATGGATACACCAGCAGAATAATTGCAGATGGAGGTGGGATATTCCAGGAGAGACGTATCCATGAAGTTGCTATGGGTCGGAGATGACTAGACAGCTTAAGACAAGGTGCTTTCAAATGGCTGTCACCATACAACTCCTTCAGCCACCCCACAGACAAGGCCCTGAAACCATTTAATGCCTTTCACCCTCTGTAGTGAATCCTGTGCTCTCTCTTCTCTAGACAGAGACAGAAACTGCACTCACCCTGATTAACTTGCATCCATCCCATTCATTTTCATTCAATTGAATTTATTGAGTGCTTACTGTGTGCAGATCACTGTACTAAGTACTTGGAAAAGTACAATAAAACAATTCCCCGCCCACAACAAGCTTACAGTCTAGAGGACAAAGAGTGCAGTGCTTGGCACATAGTAAGTGCTTAAAACAATACTATAATGCATTTATGGAGGTCTCTGGACACTAACTCAAAATATTTTGAACTCCATCCACTAGGCCACTCTGATTCTATATGATGGAACAATGAAGACCTGAATTCTCATTTCCTGGGAAAATTGTCACTCCATTTTGCTTCTCTTTTTTCATCAACTCTCCATTGTAGAGAGACCATGGCCTATGCTTATAGTCCTGAAATCTCTTAAGTCACTGTAGTGAATTATTATTTGAAGTTTGAGAAAATGATTCATTCAGGATATCCACCATGGATTGTCAGTTTGGAACTCTCTAGACTGGGAAGTCACTGTGGACAGGAAATGTGTCCATTTAATGTTATATTGTACTCTTCCATGTGCTCAGTACAGTGGTTTGCACACAGTAAGCACTTAATAAATACGACTGACTGCATGAATGAATGAGCTGTGCTTCGAGTGTAAATATTTCTCCAGTAAAACTCTCTAATTCATGAAACCGTGAATGCACTCCTACAAATCTTTTTCAAAAAACATTAGGCTTCGGGAAGATACACTTGTTTCCTAGATATGGTTTGTTCCCAACCGTCTTTAGCAATGCCATTCCATTATCAAGTTCCACTAGATTGCAAAGTCATTGAAGGCAGGGATCTTGTCTGCCAATTTACTTTATTATACTCTCCCAAGAATTTAGTACAGTGTTCTGCACTGTAAGTGGTCAATAAGTACCAATCAATCCATCAGTGATGTTTATTGAGTGCTTGTGATGTGTAGAATACTTTATTAAGCGCTTGGGAGAGTACAATATAACAGAGTTGATAGCCAAGATCCCTGAGTTGGGAATAATTGGGCCATCAGGATAATAATGCTGGATTCGGTTGTATGTTTTCTGCTTCTTGGATTGCTTTCATTATTGGCAGGGTATAATTCTCTCAGATTATACTCTTCCAAACACTTAGAACAGTGCTCTGTACATAGTAAGCGCTCAATAAGTACCATTGATTGATTGATTTCTTGTCTTATGCTGTTGAGTCATCTCTGACCCATAGCAACTCTATGGACACATTTCTCCCAGAAAGCTCTACCTCCATCGGCAATCATGCTGGTAATACATCCAGAGTGTTTTCTTGGTGAAAATATGGGGTGGTTTACCCTGTCCTCTTTCACGCAGTAAACTTGAGTTTCCACCCCTGACTCTCTCCCGTGCTGCTGCTGCCCAGAACAGGTGAGTTTTGGCTTGTATTAGATTGCCTTCCACTGGCTAGCCGCTGCCCAAGCTAGGAATAGAATGGGTAGGCCTCTGCTTGACTCTCCCTCCCATAGCCAACTTGTACTTCCCAAGCGCTTAGTACAGTGCTCTGCACACAGTAAGCACTCCGTAAATACGATTGAATGAATAGCAGAGACTGGTAGAGTACCAGAAACTCTCCAGGTGCGATCCTGAGAGGGGTTGATTGATTTACCTCACGGTTTAAGGCTCATCTTTTATCTCACAAACACCGGTGACCCTTATTCATTCAGTCAGTCATATTTACTGAGCCCTTACTGTGTGCAGACCATACTACTAAGAGGTTGGGAGAGTCCAAAATGATAATAAACAGATACATTCTCTGCCCTTACCAAAGCAGTGTGGCCTAGTGGAAAGAATTTGGGCCTGAGAGTCAGGGGGCTTAGGTTCTGATCTCTGATCCATTACTTGCCGGCTGTGTGAACTTGGACAAGACACATATTCGCTGAGCCTCAGTTTCCTCATCTCTAAAGTGGGATTAAACATCTATTCTCCCCAGGCCTTAGAATGTGAGCTCCATATTAAGGGTTTAACAAATGCCACTAATGATGTTACTACTCCATAAAACCAAAATACACTTCATTTACTGCTACTAACCCCTGTTCGGGTAGCCCCAAATTCTACTTCAATTCTAGGTTTATGCTAGCAAATTCTCCAGGTAATTTAGGCCTCAGACAACACTTCTTGGCCTCAATTAATCAACCTTTTAAAGCTAAAATTGACTTTAGTTTGCTTATGCGTGGATTTACTTACTGCTCTCGTTTCATGACTGCAACCCAAGAAACCTGCCACTTACATTATGTAATGCTGAGGTTCCAAACATGCAATGGATGAGTAACCTTAAAAGTCCAGGGATAGTCTTAAGTGGCTTAAACCTACATGTTAAACCAACTTTGTTGCTAAAATAACACTGAGGTTTTAAATAATGACAGTGTATCCCTTAGTTACTTGGCATTTCCTGCTGAAAGGGTTTGCTCAGCTTATTCTTAAAGTTTTATCTCCATGATCTTGAGTTGGGGGAAAGGATGGGCTCTATCAGAGTACCTTGCTTTATCAACAGAAACATGGGAATTAGAAAATAACCCTCTGCTCATTTGCCAATTGCCTTTGCAAGTCACCTAATTAGGTGATTAAGTCATTAAAGGCATATGTGCATCTGAAAAGCCCGGGCTCAGCCACTGAAATCAGAGGAGATAAAGACTCCTACTTCTTTTTTTCCCCCTTACACTGAAAAGGCAATTAATCCATTTAACTCTGCCAAGCGGGGCTTTTCTATAGTAAAAAGGACACTGATAGCTTTTCAGAAATACTCTTTGAAACGCACAAGAATGACAAACGCCTCTTTCTTTTGCATACCTCGCCAAGAGGGTATTTTCAGCACCCCAGTCGTCAAAATTATTTAGACAAGAGATCAACAGCCGCGTGTACAATGGCGACTTGGAATTCGGGATTTGCCTATCAGTTCTTTCGCCTTCGCTTGTAATGCAATTCCTTCTGATGTTTTTGCTCCTCTCCGCATTGCTCCTTTTGCATTTGGAAAATCAAGATGTGAAGTCTGGGCTTAGGATTCCACCTCTGCTTCTAACAGCAGCCTCCTCGTGCATTTAAACAAACTCCCTGTTACAGAAATTATGAGCTGACCCAGTAAACCCAGTATTCAGACTTCCTTCTTAACAAGAGAGAGGTTTAAGAGAGAGGCTTGATTTCGACCAAGAAATGAAGCATTACTAGACGTACCACTAAATTATTAAGTTCTCTAAATTTGAAAGTGCAGTGCTTATTTCATTTCATTTAAATTTTAGTAAACACACTTAATGCCCACAAAAGGGTGGTGATTCATCATGACAGTCTCTGGAACCACACCATACAAGTACTCGAAATGCTGAACAAGTTTCTTCACGTAGCTCAACTAACATCTCGCCCAATTGCCTGGTAATGCCCGCATGATTCTGTGGTTTGCATTTTTTTTTCCTCAGCAGACTGGCATTTCAGAAGAGAACATAAAAATTAAAGATGATTGGTGCTGAACGTAACCCAGAATGGGCCACAAACTCGTATGCATAGAAAGAGATCCCGGCATTGACCAATGTGGTATGATCATTTTTTCGCTATGACTGTAGCGTTCCTTTAGCCATTGTGGTGGCAAGGCCTTCACCCAGGGGTTCCAGAATGGGGGAGAAAATGAAGTAGTTGCCCCCATTCAATCAATCAATCGTATTTATTGAGTGCTTACTGTGTGCAGAGCACTGTACTAAGTGCTTGGGAAGTACAAGTTGGCGACATATAGAGACGGTCCCTACCCAACAGTGGGCTCACAGTCTAGAAGGGGGAGACAGAGAACAAAACAAAACATATTAACAAAATAAAATAAATAGAATAGCCAGCCTAGTGTCTGCATTCACAGACTCACGTCTCCCATCTTGACTGTTCCCCAGAGCCTTCGGCTGCTATCCAACATGCCCTGGGAGTCAGAAGTGGTGGGAATGGAGGTGGATCCAAGATGGTGGTGCTATTCCTCACCCTCTAAAGGCAGGCTGCAGCCTCAAGCCTGGACCTGCAAACGGTGGAGATAACACACGCCCTTCTTCCTCTAGAGGTGGACTATTTACCTGTGCTCTCCTTTCCCCTCTTCCCTGCCGGGCACAGGCCTGGCGGTTAGAAGGTCGTGGGTTCTAATCCCAGCTTTGCCCCTTGTCAGCTATGTTACTGTGGAGAAATTGCTTCACTTCTCTGTGACTCAGTTTCCTCATCTGTAAAATGAGGATTGAGACTGTGAGCCCCATGTGGGACAGAAACTGTGCCTCACCCGATCCACCCTAGGGCTTAGAAGCAGTGTGGCTCAGTGGAAAGAGCATGGGCTTTGGAGTCAGAGGTCATGGGTTCAAATCCCAGATCCGCCAACTGTCGGCTGTGTGACTTTGGGCAAGTCACTTAACTTCTCTGTGTCTCAGTGACCTCATCTGTAAAATGGGTATTAAAATTGTGGGTCCCCTGTGGAACAACCTGATCACCTTGTAACCTCCCCAGCGCTTAGAACAGTGCTCTGCACACAGTAAGTGCTCAATAAATATGATTGATTAATTGATTAATTGATTGCTTTGCATATAGTAAGCGCTTAACAAATACCATCATTATTATTATTAGTAGTAGTAGTATTACAGTAAGTACAGTACAGTAAGCACTTAGCAAACACCACAGTTATTATTATTATTATTAATAACAACCTCTCACCACTGAATTCTGATTGATTTTTGTATAAACTTTGACCCCTGAAGATGACAAATCATCAGCTACATTTTCCTACTGACCTAAACTATGATTTGAACTCAGGTCCTTGGGGTCTCTTTGACTTGCAGTGTTCTTTAACTCTCCAAATAGATATCTGAAGGTGTGAACCAGGCAGGATTAAAATCATATTTTCTGGGTTGGCTCTCCACTGAATGAAACTTCCTGTTCCTTTATAAATAAAGACATTGGCATTTTTGTTTTGAATAAAACAGAACAAATAAATTGTTTTGTTATTCATTCATTCAATCCTATTTATTGAGCGCTTACTGTGTGCAGAGCACTGTTATTGCTTCTTCTCTTCCAACTGCCACCTACATCAGATACTTCAATAAAATTGTCTTAAGCATCTTTATTTATTTTGCAGCATGGTCTAGTGGAAAGAGCACAGGAAGTTGGAGGATCTGGGTTCTAATCCCAGTTCTGCCAATAGCTAGCTTCGTGACCTTGGTCAAGTCACTTAACTTCTCTGTGCCTCAGTTTCCTCAACTGTAAAATGGGCATTAAATCCTACCCTCTCATACTTCTACAGTGAGCCCCATGTGGAACAGGGGCAGGAACAATGTCCAACCTGATAGCCTTGTACGTATGCCAGTGCTTAGAACAGTGCTTGACACATTATGTGCTTATGCTTAACAAATTCTAAAAAAAAAAATGGTTCCCATTGCGCCAAATGATATGGAGCTTTAATTGACATGGACTCCAACCATCTTTTAGTAAAAGTTTAATCATAGAAGTGAGAATTGAAAAATTATGTCATGAGCCATTGTCCTTTCTTGTCCAGATTGTCTCATGAACAAGATGAGGGTGCCACTAGGAATATTAAGTGCTTAATACAGTGCTCTGCATACAGTAAGCACTCAATAAATACAATTGAATGAGTGCATGAACATTATTAAGGGAGAAGAATACAGAAACCACCATTGTATTTTTCCCCTTTCGTTTCCCTTAATATTTTCCTCTTCTTCTCGTGTCTGTTTTTATGTACCAGGCTATTTTTCTTACCACTCTTTTTCCCATTTGCTGCCAATAGTTTCCTCTTCTTATCCCCGTCTGCTCCTTCTCCATCCACCTATCATAATCTCATCGTCTCTGGATCTTTCTTTGGTTTTTCCACATCAAACAGAAACTTCTTATCATCAGCTTTAAAGCACTCAATCACCTTGCATCTCCTATCTCACCTCACTGCTCTAATATTACAACCCAGCCCCCACACTTTGCTCTTCTAATAATAATAATAATAATAATAATAAAGGCATTTATTAAGCACTTACTATGTGCAAAGCACTGTTCTAAGTGCTGGGGAGGTTACAAGGTGATCAGGGTGTCCCATCGGGGGCTCATAGTCTTCATCCTCATTTTACAGATGAGGTCACTGAGGCCCAGAGAAGTTAAGTGACTTGCCCTAAATCACACAGCTAACAATTGGCGGAGCCAGGATTAGAACCCATGACCTCTGACTCCAAAGCCCGTGCTCTTTCCACTGAACCATGCTGCTTCTCCATCCTTCCAACCTTCAACATACCAACCTTCCAACCTGCCAACCTTCTCACTGTACCTCAATCTCATCTATCTTCAGTCATATTTATTGAGTGTTTACTGTGTGCAGAGCACTGTACTAAGCACTTGGAAGAGTACAATACCACAATAATCACCCAAGTCCCACCTCTGGCTTGGAATGCCCTTCCTCTTCATCACTGACAGAAGATTACTTCCCGACTTTCAAAGCCTTTCAGAAGGGACACCTCTTCCAAGAGGTCTTCCCTGACTAAGCGCTCATTTCCTTTTCTCCTACTACCTTATGCATCACCCTGATTTACTCCCTTTATGAACCGTCTACCCCCTGCAGCTCCACAGCCCTTATGTACATATCCATAATTTAATTAGAGTATTGTCTGTTTCCCACTCTTAACTGTAAGCTTGCTGTAGGTCAGGAATATGCCTGTTATATCGTTATATTGTACTCTCCCAAGGACTTAGTTCAGTGCTCTGCCCAAATTAAGCACTCAATAAATACAAGCAACTGACTGATTCAATGCCCTTTTCTGTCCACCAGGTCGGAATCAAGGTATTGAATGACTGAATGATCAAAAGTGGTAGGTGTTATTGTCATCAGCCAGGCATGAGATGAGATGAGCGCCCATAATTCGTAATTATTTGCATTAAAAAAAATCCCAATTGTATTGTGTTTATTCCATTCATTTATTCATTCAATCATATTTATTGAGCACTTACTGTGTGCAGAACACCGTACTAAGCGCTTGGGAAGTACAAATCGGCAACATATAGAGATGGTCCCTACCCAACAGTAAGGATGTAAATTGGAATCACTGGCTTTTAAGCATCTCCCCCACACCCTAATCCTCCTCCATTTCAGGGCATGTCCTCTATCTAGCATCATCCATCATTTCAGGGTATGTTCTGCCACGCCATTCTGTGGTATACTTTCATCCCAGGAACCCCCTGATGGTAAGGTATCATTGTCCATTTAGAAGGATTATGGATTATCAAACTTAGAACCCAAGATGTGGTCCTGATAAGGATATAATAACAGATAACCAAGGCCAACCACACAGTAACTACAGTCTGAAAGTTTTCTATGAACTGTAATTGGGTTGTGGTTTCCATACCATTTGAAAACTCATCCGCTGAGGTTCGTACTGATAGTCAGCCCTTTTCTGAAGAGCCGAAAAGAAAAAAATAACAAAGAGGTCTCACGAAACTAAATTCCTAGTCATTAGATTGTCCTTGAACCGCAGTATGTTTAAGCCAAAATGTAGATTTTCTTCTACAGTAAAGTCAGACCTGAGTAAACTGTAGTGATGCATTGATTTTATCCACACTCATCCCTGGAAAAAGACCCCTCCTGAGGTCATCCCTTTATTGGGGCTCAAGAGCTTTGATAAGTTTTTGAAAGAAGGTACTGGAACCAACCCTATAGTTTTATTTTTTCTTTTTACTTTGGGAATAAACTGGTAGGCCAGAGAAATTGCCATCATCTTTTACTAGCAACGGCTTTTTAAAACTCGGAGCCAAATCCAGACTTGACTTGCTAAGGCTGACTTTACGTCCTCTCATTTAAGTACAGGTATCCTGGAAACTCCACAAGGGTTAAGCAGTACTTGAACTTTTTAAGTGTCTAAATTTGTTTGTGGAATTCCTGAGTTTATTTAATGAATTGAACCATAGCATTTGTTTTACGAGTGGGGGTTTTAAATCACCTTTATTTTCCCATTTTCAACTTTCAGTCGACTTTCAAATACACCTCCGATTTGAGTTAGTTTTAAAGTGTGACGAGTTTTCTTTAGGAATCAGATATATATTCTTAATTGATAATTGAATAATAATAACAGTAATTTAAACTGGATAATAATATGCAGTTATTCTGATATTAGAAAATAAATGTAAACTGGAAGAGAAACGCAATTGCAAGTGCTTTTGGAATATTTCTACTGGAAAATGTAATTAATTTTACAATATTTCATTATCACAAGCACCTATTCCAAGATAGCTGTGTAACCTTAAATATGATCAAAACCTAAGATCAATGAATAACTTAATGAATGGTATGTATTGAGTACTTTATCGTGTGCAAAACACTTTACTAAGTTCTTAGGAGAGTACAATAGAATTGGTAAGCACATTCCCCCCAAGCAAGGAGCTTGCAGTCTAGAAAGGGAGACAGACATTAATATAAATACAATATTTATAACATATAATTTATAGATTTATACATAATAATAATTATGATTATGGTATTTGTTAAGCGCCAAGCACTGTTCTAAGCGCTGGGGTAGATACAAGGTAATCAGGTTGTCCCACGTGAAGCTCAAACTCTCAATCCCCATTTACAGATGACATAACTGAGGCCCAGAGAAGTTAAGTGGCTTGCCCAAGATCACAGAGCGGATAAGTGGCGGAGCCAGGATTAGAACCCGCTTCCTCCGACTCCCAAGCCCGGGCTCTTTCCACTAAGCCATGCTGCTTCTCTGAGTGCTACATATGTACCTGAGTGCTCTATGTGTACAGCCCTTGTGTACATAAGTAATGATCCTACTGCACCAAACCGGTGATCCATCAATCCCAGAATTCTGGTCCTGCAGGGATAAAGGATTCTTGGAGGATCAGAGTGAAGTCTCCTTGGCACCTAGCTTGTTATCGAGGGATATGCCAATCTAATAACTTTACCTTTCCCACTCTAGATCCCTGACTTTTCCTCTAGTAAACACACCTGTCTACTGTCAGTTGTCCAATCATTCATGTAAATTCAAAATTAAAATAAGAGCACGTACTATCAAAAGCTTCTTCCTCTCGCAGCTAAGCAAATTGACCATGCTTTGCTTTCATTTTCCTATACTCGCAATTTGTGCCCATTTCCTTGGATCTCATTTGGGTCCTCTTTTTTTTTTAATGGCATTTATTAAGCGCTTACTATGTGCAAAGCACTGTTCTAAGCGCTGGGGAGGCTACAAAGTGATCAGGTTGTCCCTCAGGGGGCTCACAGTCTTAATCCCCATTTTACAGATGAAGGAACTGAGGCACAGAGAAGTGTAGTGACTTGCCCAAAGTCACACAGTTGACAATTGGTGGAGCCGGGATTTGAACCCATGACATTTGACTCCAAAGCCCATGCTCTTTCCACTGAGCCATGCTGCTTCTGCTTCTCTTTCAGCTCCTGGACATCATACCAAATTTTCCTTCCTTCCCTTCTTCTTCCCCCTTCTTCTTCCCCCTTCTTCCTTCCCTCACCCCTTCAAGTTATTAATATTTATTGAGTTCCTATTGTGTGCAGAGCACTTTGGTAGGTGTTTGGAAGCATGAATAAGCATAAAAGACACAATCCCTGCCTTCTGGTTGAACAGGAAGATGGAAAGTGCATGCATATAGTGGGAATAAAAGGAAAGACGGGAAGAAATGGAAAAGTGGCTTTAAGCAAATCCCAATACTAGCAGTGTTCCTCTAAATCTCCAGAACTACCAAACATGGCAATAGGGGAAGTTCAAAGCTTGCAACCGAGTGATGTTATTAAAAATCAAATGGGAAAAAGATCAAGATTTAATTTTGTCGTTTACTGTACTAAGTTGGATTATTGAGATCTCATTTTTGTTAGAAAGAAGACGGAAAGGAATATCTCAATACTGATCTCTGGAAGTAGTTCCATGAATAAAATTGTGCAGCTGCAAATAACTTTTTTCTGGGCAATAGGACGTCGAGCTAAAAGCTGTTTTGTCTTTTTTTTCAAAGGTTTTACACATTTCATTTCCATCTAAACTTTATGTGATTTGCTAATTGCCTGAATGGGAGAAAAGGTGAGAGTGCAATTTCCTTTTCCTGTAATTTGAAATCCCACAATCATAGTTTCTCGTCATTTACCAAGGAGCACAAGCTTCTGGCCAAGCCCAGAGTTTAAGTGGAGCCATGATCTACTCACCTAACCCAGAATTTACTTCATCCGGGGCTAAAAGATATTCATTTGGCCAGAACATTGCACTATCAACGTTTTAATAAAATATATTAAAGAACAGTAATTCCATAAATTTGTATTTTAAGCAGACTTTCTTCATTTTTAATTACCAGCAGTAAAACTGATCTCTTGTCTTTTAAAATGGAGACTGTTTAGCACACTAACTTCACAGACTCATATGTGGAATGATTTATAAAACTCAATCTCAAATCACTTAATTCTGGTTGCAGTAAAAAAAAAATAACTGTATTAGGAATCAGACTTTAATTTTTCCAGAGGATAAGAGCACAAGGAAGGAATGAGGTTAAAATGTGTGAACTAGACAGAAAGCATAGGAAATAAGAGAGGGAAGAAAAACAGATAAATATCATTAGTGATCGATTCAGGATAAAATTGCCACTTCCTTCCTGTGTGACCCTGGGCAAGTCACTTACCTTCTACGTACCCTGATTTCCTCATCTTTAAAATGGGGATTCAATACCTGTTCTCCCTCCTACTTAGAATGTGAATTCTGGTTGGGAGGAGGACTGTATCCAACCTGAATATCTTGCATTGACCTCAGTGCTAAAAGTACCATGCTTGGCACATAGTAAGTGTTTAACAAATACCATTATTATTCATTATTAATTGTACGGTTGGATTGAGGCAGCCCCAAACCTGGAAAAGCGCAGAAAGGAAAGTCAAAGATCACATATGTCAACATTGTTGTTAAGACAGTTACTTAACAGTGCAGCAACTTTCTCCGCTTTGTAGAATGAAGCACATTACTCACAACCTAGCCTGCATCTTTATTCTCCCTTGCTCAGATCCCCTTGGTTCCCACATGTTTTTCCTGTTCCCAAATTTGGTTCTCCCTCCTGTCATTTTTGTTATCTCACACCAGCTCTCCCTTTGATGGGGAGACTGACAGTGGAGTGTGTGAGGAGAGAAGGGTAAGCAGAGGTGATGGCGAATGTTGTTAAAAAAGAAAAACTTAAAAAAAGACCTGTCTATCCGGTTATGAGGGTTGAGCCAACATGGGATGGAGATGACTAGTGGCAACAGTCAGGCTAAATAAAAAACAAACTATCAAAAAAAGAGACCCTTAAAAATGGAAGAAAGAAAAAGAAAGGCCTGGGGACAATGGAAGATGGTGAGATGGGAGGGGAGGTGAGTTCAGAGTGGGAAGAAGATGGGACAGGAAAGTCACACTGAAAACTAAGCAGGATGAAGCAGGAGGATGGGAAGAAATAGGAAAGAGGGTAAGGAAGGCTATAACTGTCCAAAAAGGAAAAAAAAATTGACAGGAAATAATTTCCACTGAACTGTGGTCAACTGGTGAAATCACCAGATCTAAATATCACCCATGAAACACATCCTTTATGAGCAGTCAGCAAAAAAGAGCATGTTAAATTAAATGCATAAGGAATCTCCAAATTACTAATTGTTAATAAGCAAATTTGCAACAAATTTAAGCCTGTGGTTCGATTATAAGAATTCCTAATGCAACTTAGATCTAAGTTCTGTAAGTTTTCTCTTCAATGGCCAAAACCCTCAGTAGCCTGATACTTCAGTGGGCTGGAAATATACAAGGTAACCGATGAATGACTAGATGGGGGTAAAAAAATGATGTGTTGCCATGAGAAAAAGAACTTAAAATCAATCCTCCAGTAAACAGAGAAAAGAAATCTTTAATTATGTATTATGCCCTGTTTTGTTAGTAAATGAGTAGCTGCCTTCTCATCAAGATGAAATCAGAACTAAATTAGAATGGATTCAAGAGCCAGTGCCCCATAAAATGAGCAGTTCATTAGTTATTATTTAAGAAAAAGAGTGAGTCACTAATGTCCCTTTCGACTTGTTGAAATGAAAATTGGAAACAAAGCAAAACTTGAAAGAGCTGCAGCTAAGCAAGTGTCTTGGTGTGTCCTAAGGCAGTCATTTGTTTTAGTCAATCAGTGGATCACTGGCATTTATTGAGGGTTTATTGTGTTCAGAGCACTATACTAAGTGCTTGGAAAAGCACTTATGGGAGGCAGCCTGGCTTAGTGGAAATAGTCAGGGCTTGGGAGTCAGAGGTTGTGGGTTCTAATCCTGCCTATGCCATTTGTCAGCTGTGTGGCTTTGGGCAAGTCACTTAACTTCTCTGTGCCTCAGTTACCTCATCTGTAAAATGGGGATTAAGACTGTGAGCCCCATGTGGAACAACCCGATAATCTTCTATCTACCCCAGTGCTTAAAACTGTGCTTGGCACACAGTAAGCGCTTAACAAATACCATCATTATTATAAGTTTTTTGCTCAGGGCTCTGCACACAGTAAGTGCTCAGTAAATACGATTGAATAAATTAAGAGTACAAGACAACAGTGCTCATAGACACGTTTCCTGCTCAGAGGGAGACCAACATTGAAATAAATAAATGGATTATGGATATGTATACATGAGCTATAGGGTTGAGGGTGAGATGAATATCATCAGGTCCTCAAGGGGTACAGCAGTACATAGGTGATGTGGAAGGGAGAGGGAGTAGGAGAAGAATGACCTAATTGTGGAAGGTCTTTTGATGGAGATGTGATTTTAGTAAGGCTCTGAAGGTGGGGATAGTGGTGTTGGTTTGTTCTTCCCCCTCTGACACTTAAAGCACCTAACTATCCCACACTGAGAAGCAGTATGGCTTAGTGGAAAGAGCCCGGGCTTTGGAGTCAGAGGTCATGGGTTCAAATCCCTGCTCCACCACTTTACAGCTGTGTGACTTTGGGCAAGTCACTTCACTCCTCTGGGCCTCAGTGACCTCATCTGTTAAATGGGGATTAAGACTGTGAGCCCCCTGTGGGGCAACCTGATCACCTTGTAACTTCCCCAGCACTTAGAACAGTGCTTTGCACCCAGTAAGTGTTTAATAAATGCTATTATTATTATTATTATTATTATTATTCCCACATGAAGGTGATCCTGCCCCAGAATGGCATAGTGGATACAGCATGGGTCTGAGAGTCAGAAGGTCATGAGTTCTAATCCTGGTTCTGCCACCCGTCTGCTGGGTGACCTTGGGCAAGTCACTTCACTTCTCTGGGCCTCAGTTCCCTCATCTGTAAAATGGGGATTAAGACTGTGAGCCCCACGTGGGACAGGGACTGTGTCTGACCTGTTTGTGCTTAGAGAAGCAACATGGCTCAGGGGAAAGAGCACGGTCTTGGGAGTCTGAGGTCATGGGTTCAAATCCAGACTCCACTGCTTGTCAGCTGTGTGACTTTGGGCAAATCATTTAACTTCTCTGGGCCTCAGTTACCTCATCTGTAAAATGGGGATTAAGATTGTGAGTCCCACATGGGACAACCTGATCACCTTGTATCCTTCCCAGTGCTTAGAACAGTGCTTTGCACATAGTAAGCATTTAACAAATACCAAAAAAAAAAAACCCAAAACAAAGGAAATCAGTAACTCAAACTTCTAGACTGTGAACCCATTGTTGAGTAGGGACCATCTCTATATACTGCCGACTTGTACTTCCCAAGCGCTTAGTACAGTGCTCTGCAGACAGTAAGCGCTCAATAAATACGATTGAATGAATGAACCTTCAGTAGAACCTTTAGATCAAAACTGACCAAGGCCCGTTCTGAACAAGCAATTCCTGAGCCCATTCTCCCCATAACAATGATAATGATAGCATTTGTTAATCGCTTACAATGTGCAAAGCACTGTTCTAAGCACAAGGTGATCAGGTTTTCCCACGTGGGGCTCACAGTTTTAATCCCCATTTTACAGATGATGTAACTGAGGCCCAGAGAAGTTAAGGGACTTGCCCAAAGTCACACAGCTGACAATTGGCAGAGCTGGGATTTGAACCCATGACCTCTGACTCTAAAGCCCGGGCTCTTTCCACTGAATCATGCTGCTTCTCTCATCCTCCTAGTTTAATAGGTGGCCGTTCTCTTCAACCAGAAGGCACCTCCCTGACACATATTGGGAAGCAGCATGGTGTTCATGGTCATGGGTTCTAATCCCAGCTCCAGTGCTGGTCTGCTGGGTGACCCTGGGCAAGTCACTTTACTTCTTGTGCCTCAGTTACCTCATCTGTAAAATGGGCATTAAGACTGTGAGCTCAATGAGAGATAGGGACTGTGTCCAAGCTGATTTGCTTGTATTCCCCCCAGTGTTTAGTACAGAGCCTGGGACACTGTAACTGCTTACCAAATACCATAAGCCAGCCAGGATTGTCGCTTCTGCTCCATGAAGACACAAATGACTGCCTGATTTTTCTGTAGCACTCTTATTCCTAGAGCCCTCTCACGGGACAGTCCCATGAGGCATTTAGACAAGTAGGTATTATTATCTCCATTTTGCAGATATTGCAACTGAGGTACAGAGTGGTTAAGTGATTTGCCAATGGCCACACAGCAGACTGGTGACAGAGCTCAAACTCTTACTCAGGTCTCCTCGTTCACTACATGACACAGCCTCTGATGGATTGTAGCAGTTCCACAAATGTAAATTGGGCAGGCAGTCTGGGACCTGTTTGATGTCATTCCTCCTTGGAGAAGGGAAAGGAAATCCTCTCCGTTTCGTCCTTCACATCCCGGCAACTTCCCTACTGAGAAAAGAGGGGGAATAAGGAGAATAATATGAATCAACCATCCCCATAACAACTACCATGAAAATAATCAATTTTCTTTCCACTTAGAAAAGTGCAGTCGATTTGCATCCCCTCCACAAAATCTTCAGGAATGCTTTTAAAATTAGCCACCACGCATTGCATTTAGGCGCATGGATGGAGAACAATTTTAGGCTTTCGAACATCTTCACAAAACATGTAGAGGGTCTCCATTTTGAGTCTGGAGAAGGATAACATGATTTCTTGGCAAGCCAATATGACAGTATGCAGCTGGTAAGTTGTTTCAAGCTGTCATAATATGTAGCATTGGGGAAGAAAAAACAAAGGCCCTCTTTAATGAAGTCTATTGTTAAGGCAAAGGAAATTTATAAACATCCTGGCTTCACTTGGAAACTTTCAGTGAACTTTTCTGCCCACTTTCTATAGGCTTTTGACTCTATTTTGCTCCTTGCATTCATAATTTTCAACTCATAGCTGCATGGTCTGTGGTGTAAAATCTACTGGGTAAAATGACATGCGGTTGTGGGGAGGGGGAAGGATATTTTAAACTGCTCCATGTCTCTTCGGAAAATTTCACCAAGAAAGAAATTATTTCCTCTAAATTCATCCCTTTGGTAGGAATGTAAAAGTGTTAATTGGGCCATTTATTTACTCTTCCAAATTGAATTCCACAGTAATTCCACATAGAGTCTCAGCGGATCCACACTGCTCCCCTCAACCTCTCCCCTCAACCCACCCCCACCAAGTCTATGCAGGTGGCATCAGTGCTGGATATTCTGTTTACAAATCATTAATGAAGTGATTGTGGCTTTTTTCATTTGCTCCCGCTTTTGAACTGCTCAGAGCGACACATTCCTAAATAGGGAACACAAGGGCAGGGAGCATCACACAATAGTCTTATTATGGGGGCCACACAAACACTAGTACTGCTGAGGGTTTATATTAACCCAATCAATTAAAAATGGACGGAAAAGGTTCAGCTAGTGGGAGACTGGGAAAAAACAGTGCCCAGCAATGAGTTGCTAGGCATGCTAATCTGGACTCTGAAATTTCCCCTTAGTGCTGTATCTGAGCTTTCTTCCTGCACAATAAAAGGTCCCTTTCAAAGCTGAGAGTCCTTAGCAGTGCGACCATTGGAAGTCACTGAATTCTCT
This sequence comes from Tachyglossus aculeatus, assembly GCF_015852505.1. Taxonomy (NCBI): domain Eukaryota; kingdom Metazoa; phylum Chordata; class Mammalia; order Monotremata; family Tachyglossidae; genus Tachyglossus; species Tachyglossus aculeatus. The sequence goes on along the minus strand of NC_052099.1, from coordinate 27,984,914 downwards.
GAATGAAATAAATGCCACGTTTCAATTCCTAGAAGGTTAGCGTACATTTTCCCCCCATACAGGACAATTAGAATTCCACAGGGAAAAAAAAAATGTGTATATTAGACTCTACTGTATCCCTTTTGTGTTCTTAACATCAACTCTCATGCTACTGATATAGAGTTTAAAAGCTTAAATAAAGTGTAGGGATCGTGCTGGGCAAACATGCTGCCTTGGCCCAGTGAAGTAACCTTTTTGTTCAGAATTCTCATTTGAATAAACAGCATGGTGTCACTGTTGAATGCAGATGGCTCAAATATTCAGTTGCAATGCAAAAAAAAAAGGGGGGAAATTTTACTCGTTTTATTTGTTTAATAGCTGAATCATATTCCAAGATCACAAATTTCACAACCAGGTTAGGAGAGAAAAAATGGATGGCTTCTTTCAACCTGAGGAAAGTGAGGCATAAATAATCAGTTATTTCATTCCTTAATCACTCTGCTTTTCCCATATTTATTCTTTTTGACCACCTTTCTCTGAAACATGTCCTTCAGTCTCTGGCTCTCTCCACACATATACACACGTACATTTCTATAGGCTGTTATAGATAGAAATTATACATAGAATTATATATAGAATTTACATATAGAAAACCACCACATAGAAATTGTACACAGAATTATACATAGAAGTTATGCATAGAAAACCACCAAGGAGTAGGTGAAAGTTATATATTGGAGTTTTATAATATTTTCAGTCACCATTCTGCTAAAATTAAGCACGAAACATCCTAAGTTGGGCAACTGGTCAAAGACGATTTAGTACTCTACATAAATTGTCCAGCTTAAAAGCCTTATTTCCAGTTGTATTGTATGTTCTCTCCCTGGGTTAGTTGATATTTTCATTTCTAATGATAGGAAAGCTTTCATCCTCAGTCATGTCTCCTAGATGGATTTGAGATGCAACTGGCATCCTATTAAGTCTACAAAAACTCATAGAAAAACAGATCTAGCTGGAGCTGAAAACAGATTGGCTGTTAAAATAAGTATATTAAAGAGTGTCTTCATTATGTGAATGCTGTTTGGGGTTTTTGCACCGCAGTCATTCCCAGGCTCTAAATGCCTTTATGATCTGACTCTGGTGTTAGCACTTCCGATGCTATGAAATGGTCAGAGCGTTATCCGGCATGCAAAAAGTTTGCCTTCGAAAGGTTTCAAGAAAATTGAAATGTTGTTGATCCAATGTATTTTTTTTCTATCCATCTTAGAAATCTCAAAACAAAAATGAGCAAAGCAACCAAGAAGAGTGAGGAAGAACATCTTTCACAGCTTTACCAGGTCTGCACGGGGTAAAGACCTATGTGTGAAAAGACTATTTGCTGAAAACTTCTATTTCAGATCAAAATCTGCCTGGGGCAAATCTTCATACTGGTGTCAAGGCATGTTTAGAAGAAGAGCATTTTGCAGGCAGGGGTGGCTTCTTTGGTGCCCCATTTCGCTAGACCATCTCAGAGTCCCGGACACCCCTGACAACAGCCCCCTGGATGCCAGAATGCCTTTTCTGAGGTTTCCAGTCTCCATCCTTGTCTCCGGAATGGGAGGGTTCTATGAAGGCCACAGGACTAAGGCCCAAAAGGTAGCGATTATTTGGAGGTGACAGATTTTTCACCTGTCATTTAAGGATTTGTTGGGGCTCCAAAGCACTGCTCAACTGAGACATACTGCAACCTCCCCAAACTGCTTCACCACTCAAATGCAGCTTCCTAAAACTTGCAGCCGCCTAAAATCTCCAGTCATCCCCTGACACAGGATCCCAAATGTATATCTAGAGAGCACTGCCACTGACCGAGTAACCTTAGCAGTTCCAGCCCCAGGATTTTTCCCCTGCATGGGGCTGGGAATCAGAAGGACCTGGATTCTAATCCCCGTTCTGCCCCATGTCTGCTGTGTGACCTTGGACAAGTCTCTCCGCCTCAGTTACCTCATCTGTAAAATGGGGATTAAGAGTGTGAGCCCCATGTGGATGAATGACTTGTATCTACCTTAGGGCTTAGAATAGTGCTTGGCTCATAGTAAGCGCTTAACAAGTACTGTAATTGTTTTAAATGCATTCCATAAGAGATGGATTAAGCAAATGAATAGCTACATATTAAAATTTTAATAGCCACATTTTAAAATTCACCATCAGGACCAGTAAGGCAAGCAGAGCAGCACTGGTACTTGATCTCTCAGTTCAACTCAGAAGAAATACATCCCTCAAAGTCCTTCTTAACCCAGGTTCACACAAGTAAAGTTTATCCAGTGATATATTATTTTTATTAATATTATGGTTTCGGTTTAGCATTTCCTCTGTGACAAGCACTGCTCTTAGCGCTGGGGTAAATGTTAGTTAATCGGGTCAGACACAGTCCCTGTTTCACATGGGGCTCAGAGTCTAAATGGGAGAGGGAGACCAGGCATTCCCTGAATCCACATTTTACAGATAAGGAAACTGAGACACAGAGAAACTAAGTGACTTGTCCAAGGTCACACAGCAAGCAAGTGGGGAGCTGGGATTAGAACTCAGGTCCTGTGACTCAATCAATCAATCAATCTTATCTATTGAGCGCTTACTGTATTCTGAGCACTCTGTTAAGTAACTGGGAGTGTACAACACAATAATATAGCAGACACATTCCCTGCCCACAAGGAGCTTACAGTCTAGAAGGGAAGACAGACATGAATATAAATAAATACATTACTGAGGTGTACACAAGTGCTTTGGTGCTCAGGTAGGGGGGTGAATAAAGGGAACAAGTCAGGGAGATACAGAAGAGAGAGAGAAAAGAGGAAATGAGGGCTTTAATAAGGAAAAGCCTTTTGGAGGAGATGTACCTTCAGTAAGACCCCCAGGAACTTTCCAGTAGGCCACAGTGAGTGTTAAAGATTTAATTGTTGGCTAATCATTCTGGTTGGAATAAAGGGGGAACTGGAAATCTTGCTTTCTTAAAAAATACAACCTCACTCAAGTTATAAAGCCAAAATGGGTTAGTAATCAATTAATCAGTGGTATTTAGTGAGTACTTACCAATCATAATTTGAAAGAAGATAACTATCTTAAAACAGAGGCTTCAAGAAAATCAAGAAACCAAGAGGGAAAAACGGAAAGAAACGTGATCAATGGTATTAATTGAGCACTTGCCTATAGGAATTTGAAAGAAGATAACTATCTTAAAACAGAGGCTTCCAGAAAATCAAGAAACCAAGAGGGAAAAAGAGAAAGAAACATGCTAGAGGCCTAGTGGATAGAGTGAGAATGCTATAGTCGGAGTCAGTCAGAACGACCTGGCTTCTAATCAATCCCCGTCCCACCACTCGACTGCTGGGTGAATTTGGGCAAATTATTTAATTTCTCTACACCTCCTCACCTCATCTGTGGAGTGGGAATAAAACTGTGAGCCTCATGTGGGACACAGACTTTGTCCGAACTGATTAATTTATATCTTGGAGCTTTAGTACTGTGCCTGTCACATAATAAGCGCTTAACAAGTACCATAAAAAAGGCCATTCATTCATTCATTCATTCATTCAATCGTATTTATTGAGCACTTACTGTGTGCAGAGCACTGTACTAAGTGCTTGGGAAGAACAAGTCAGCAACATATAGAGACGGTCCCTACCCAACAATGGGCTCACAGTCTAGAAGGGGGAGACAGACAACAAAACAAAACACTAGACAGGTGTCAAAACTGTCAGAATAAATAGAATTAAGTGCTGGGAGTATCAAATGCGGCAGTCCAGCAGAGAGATTATAAACCCATAATGAGGTGGAGCTTACCAATCACATACTGGTTCTAGTCATACTTATCAGTAATATCAGATCGCATATTTTGATTGTGAATTCCATGTGAGCAGAAATCATACATACTAATGCCTGGCTTTGCCACTTGTCTGCTGTGTGACTTTAGGCAAGTCACTTAACTTCCCTGTGCCTGTTACCTCATCTGGAAAATGGGGATTAAGACTGTGAGCCTTATATGTGTTAACAATAACCCTGCATCTACTCCAGCTCTTAGAACAGTGCTTGGCACATAGTAAGCACTTAGCAAATACTATTATTATTACTATTATAATATTATTGATTATGAGGTAGTATCTACATAGAAAGAGGGAAGTGCACCATGTGAACACTTTTTGGTAATACAATTGTACATCAAGAATAACTCTCCAAACTAGTTTGAGAAGCAGCGTGGCTCAGTGGAAAAGAGCATGGGCTTTGGAGTCAGAGGTCGTGGGTTCAAATCCCGGCTCCGCCACTTGTCACCTGTGTGACTTTGGGCAAGTCACTTCACTTCTCTAGGCCTCAGTGACCTCATCTGTAAAATGGGGATGAAGACTGTGAGCCCCATGTGAGGCAACCTGGTCACCTTGTAACCTCCCCAGTGCTTAGAACAGTGCTTTGCACATAGTAAGCACTTAATAAATGCCACCATTATTATTATTATTATAGTTTTATACCAGTTCATGCCAAACACAGTTCACTCCTACACAATATGACATGGTTAAATAAAATTCTTGACCTAAAGATTGTCTTTGTCAATTCTACAGGCAGTCCCTGATGAGCAAACCATTTAGTTAATCTCCAGTAAACTCAAATAGTATAAGTTTATAGCATTAATTGTATTGTGTGTTCTTGTTTTTCTGTTTCATTAACTATTGCATCAACTTTATGATCTAGAAAGGAGAAGGTGCTTTAAAATTCCTTTTACGAAGATTCTCAAAGTCCATAAACTCCTGCTGGGACTAAGTGGAGCACTTTGGGAAACTGAGTTAACCCGTTCAGACCACTGGGCACCACCAAGGGGATCTGGTGTTCCTAAGGGGTTCACAGTCATCTGAAAGTGTTCATTAGCAGTATGAAGGAAACTTCAGTCATTTTTCCGGTTGCATCCCTCTGGGATACAGTGTGCAATGAGAGAGTAGTGAAGTATAGGAAAAGCACATTGCCAAGTGATGTCTTCCTCAATGCTAATTATCTTCAGACTGAAATGGAACTATATGGGTAACCCATATATTCTGATTCCCAAATTTCCACTGAACAAGCAAGGGTACAATAGTCATAAATATTTTGGCCTTGTGGCTGAAGCAAGGACTTGGGAATCAGAAGATGTGGATTCCAATCCCGGCTCCACCACTTGTCTGCTGCGTGACCATGGGCAAGTAACTCAACTTCTCTGTGCCTCAGTTACCTTGTCTGTTAAATGGGGATTAAGGCTGTGAGCCCCACATGGGACAACCTGATTACCTTGTATCTACCCCAGCACTTGGAACAGTGCTTGACTCATAGTAAGCACTTAACAAATACCATTATTATTATTATTATTATTATATAAGGAATACCAATCTCATCGAACCATATCTGACTTAGAAAGTCAGTTATAATAATATAAATGCATTCCTAAAGACGTGCACACATATTTTATTGTAATGAAGGGGTTTGATGTAGTATTTAGTTGTTTGTTACTAAAATCATCTATATCACAGCTGCACTAGGCTCTAGGCTTCAAGGGATCAGGGAGCATAATTGACTTAGGGTTCATCATGAAGTTCAGTTAACAGAATTTTGTTTAAGCAGAGATAGCCACTCCTGTTATCACGAACCTCATTTTATTATTTTCTGCATCCCAAATAAAACCAATCGTAGGTTGAGATCCTCTTCTGAGAAAAATGCTGATTTTTACGAAGCAGTGATTCTTCTGGGGTGCTAAAAACATGATTCTTTGGGTAAAAGCATAATTTGTTCCAACTGATTCTTTGGCTCCTGGATGGTGGAACAAAGGAAAGGTCATGAAAATAAAGTCATGAAAGTTAGCTCTGACTTTGCTATCTGAGAGATTTAGGGATAAGAACAGTATATTTGTTACTGAATAACACTTACATCATGAGAGCCCAGGAAAGCTGGGAATAGTAGAATAAGGTGTGGCTTGAGAGATGGAGAAATTTACTATTCTATTTATTTTGTTAATGATGTGCATATAGCTTTAATTCTATTTGTTCTAACGACTTTGACACCTGTCTCCATGTTTTGTTTTGTTGTCCGTCTCCCCCTTCTAGACTGTGAGCCTGTTGTTGGGTAGGGACCGTCTCTACATGTTGCCAACTTGTACTTCCCAAGTGGTTAGTACAGTGCTCTGCACACAGTAAGCACTCAGTAAATAAGATTGAATGAATGAAAGAGAGTAAGGAATAAAAAGGGCATCGGTAAACGTGGGGGTTGCCAATGCCTCCTTTTTTAGGCCAAACAAAATTTTAGCACCTTCACGTATTTAAACTTGGGGTGAGAAGACGGTGGCGGTGACTAGAAATATGAGCAATTTCATAGCTTTACTGTTACATGTGGGGTAGGGTGTTAATATGTATCCTTGGTCCCATATAAAAATGTGTTATAATAGTAAGTGTGGTATTTACTAAGTTCTTACCGTGTTCCAAGCTGTAGTAAGTGCTGGGATGAATACAAGATAATCAGATTAGTTACAGTCCCTGTCCCGCACAGGGCTCACAGCCTAAGGAGAGAGAACCGGTAATGAATCTCCATTACAGATGAGGACACTGAGGCACAGAGAAGTTAAGTGACTTTCCTAAGGTCACACTGGCAGAGTTGGGATTAGAATTCAGGCCCCGTGCTCTTCCACTAAGCCACACTGCTTTGTTGAAATCAAATTTCTGAGTACCGTCTTATAATATTAATAGGGCTTCAGAAGCAGTCAGGTTACATCAAAGGAAAAGAGAAGATAAATGTCATTAACTTATGATATGTGATTGACTTATGTAGACAGTTTTCTACTATCTGACCACTCAGATTTCATTGAGTTCACTTAAGATTAACCTTGAATAAACTTAGGGAATGACACCAACACAATTATCAATCAAAGTCATCAAAAGAATAGCCAAGATTATTAGAAGCAAATTCAAACATCAAAGTAAAATATAAAACCTTGCAAGTTAAGCTCTTAATAAATGCTCTGCTCCTGCCATTATATCTCTAAGGCATTTTCTGGCATCTTTGCCACCCTCCATCAAGTCAGACACATTTTTTGAACATAGCCTTTGATTTGTTTCACCTTCTTTTATGAAGAAATGCTGTCATTTAGTTCACATCATAAATCAATTATCCCTAGTCGTTCCATTTAACCAAATATGTACATGAGTAATACAGCTAATAATGATAAAAAGTGCCCTTTCTTTTTTTACCGCAGGGTCTCAAAATTTTTTTCAAGCATTCCTTTTAAAACTCAAAACACTCTATAAAAATGAGACAGGCCATACTTCTCATTCATTCCGTTCTTTTCCCCAAGTTACTTGACCTTCTTGGTTCCCTTGTTTCAGTCTTACTATTCTTGATTATTTCTTTAGTTTTCCCTGAATATTTTCTTCACTATCGTTTTTTTTTCCCCAGAATGTAGCTCTCCTCATATTCTGGGCCTTCTAATTTTCATTTCTCTTTTTACTCTAATGTTTATTTTACCCGTTTCACAATTCACCAAAACCACCCGTTCCTTTTCTATAATTTCAAGTCACCCCAATCTTGTCTACTATTTATACTATCTTTATATTATTTCGTTTTCTCTCTTTCCTTCCCCCCTAGCTTTGTTAACCACTATGTGTACCTTGGTTCATCCCAGAGAGCGATTTATAGGAACTTTGTCCTTGGTCAATCAGAAAAATGGCTCCAGAGATTCTCCAAGTTACAATCAATTTCAAATTGTTTTAAAGATTATTGTCAATCAGTTGAATGAATTGAGTGCTTACTATGTGCAGGTTACTGTGCTAAGTGTTTGGGAGAATACAAATAATAGAGTTGACAGACACATTCCCTGCCCACTCTGAGCTCACAGTCTAGAGGGGGAGACAGATCGCCCTATAAATCCAGTGCCGGGTAAATTTGCTTAAAAAATTGACACAGATCTCTCCAGATAAGCCAATGCTACTTTCCTTCCATTTATGTTAATTTTCTTCTACTGCTTTTCACCATATATCCGTTTTAATGACTCTTTTGTCCTAACTCAGCTTCCCAGGGAAAACCTGCATTCTGTACATTGACCAAACATAAGCTTAGACAGTAATGATAATTTTTGATAGGAAGAAGAAGCAGCGTGACCTAGTGGAAAAAGCACAGTCTTGGGAGTCCGGAGATCTGGATTCAAATCCAGGACCTATCATTTGCCTGCCATGTGAATTGGGCAAGTCACTTATTTTCTCTGGGCCTCAGTTTCTTCATCTGTAAAATGGGGACGAAAGATCCGTTCTTCTTCATCATCATCATCAATCGTATTTATTGAGCGCTTACTGTGTGCAGAGCACTGTACTAAGTGCTTGGGAAGTACAAGTTGGCAACATATAGAGACAGTCCCTACCCAACAGTGGGCTCACAGTCTAAAAGTTCTTCTTCCTTAAAGCATGAGTCTTAAGTAAGACAGGGACTATGTCCGATCTGATTGCATTGAATCTACCTCAGTGTTTAGTACAGTGCATGGCACAGAGTAAGCACTTAATTATTGTTGTTATTATTGTTATCGTCATCACCATTAAAAAAGACACACAACAATAGTTCTACTTCTGTGTCCTTCGCCACTGTCCAGTTTTGAACTCATTTGACGCAGACAGAAGCCACTCAAAAAGAATGGCCCTCCTATCTCCCGTGACAAGCTCATTCTGGAAACTTCATTGTTTAGGCAGGCTGACGTAGAATAGTTGGAGGAAGATAGGGTGGCTAGCATCCTGAAATATCAACTATCCAACGTACCTACTTTTGGACCAATCAGGAGGCGCAAGTAGAGGAACAAATCCAAACACGCTTTCTCAAGGCAAATGCGAAGAGGGAAATTCGGTCAACAGAAACCAATGCCTGCTTCACGGGATCAAATCCAAGACTTCAATTCTGAAGTCTTAGGTGGGGCACATCTAAGAAGCTCTTCTCTTTTTCTAGCAAGTTTGGGATAGATCCACCAAAATCAGAAATCAATCGTTCAAACAAAAATGTTGATTGAGGGCTTACTAGGTGCAGAGCACTACATTAAATGCTGGGAAAGTACAATACAAAGGAATTAGCAGACATGTTCCCTGCCCATAAAAGGCATGCCACACAAACCCAGATTCCATGGGAAGAAATAGCATTGTGAAAATAGGGTTGTTTAGGTCACTTATCTTATGTCCATTAGTCCTAGAATGCTTCCCTTCAAGCCCTGATCTATGTTTTAAAATAACCTTCATCAAAATGAAAATGATGTCAATTCAGGCCTGATACTCATAAGTACTTATTCAAGCCATTTGAACATCGGCAAATGACCTTTTAAACGACAACGAAGTTTTTTTTGAGAATAGGTGTTTGACCTTTAGATTCACAATTAAGCCGGAAAACGGTCATTGAAACAGACTGGAATCAAACTGCAGTACTTTCTAAATTCAATGCCAAATACCATTTAAATAGCTCAAGTACACCTTTGATATGTAAATGCTTCTCCACAGCTTTAGGAAAATATACCGGTCTCAAACTGGGATTCTCAGAAGTGCTGGCCAGATTTTTCATCTTCTTTCTTAAAGATATTATTCCTCATTAATCATTCTGTTGGGGCCTGTGAAGCACATTGTGTGTGAATGTTTTCTCTATTACGTTTTTTTTTCCTACTTTTCTAGTTATCTGGTCAGTATGTTCCTTACTCCAGAATTCAGTCTTGGACTGAGCAGCAGAGTTGGGCTGTTGGTCATTCTTTGTGAAACACATGGTGATGGAGGTTTGGAAAACTCAGGGTCCAAATTTTTTGCTCTTTTCAGAAACTGTAAAACTTCTAGTTATAAGTGAGTTTAGCATATATGCTGTTTTTTTCTGGGACAGTTCAGGATCTTCATAAACTGACTCCGAAATTAGGCATATTCTGGTTGAACCAACTGGCCTAAGCTCGCTGCTTCCCCAGTGGCTCACAATCATGTTAAATGTGTAGATTGTCATGCCATGGCTAGAGCAGGATTAATGCCATGGGTAAAATCGATCAATCAGTTATTCAATACCATTGATTGATTGTAATCGCTTCAGCAGCTTGTCAAGCTGGACTCTAAACTTTGCTCTTTCCAGGTCCTGGACAAGATCTGAGAGTTTCCATAATTGTCAGTAATCACTAATTATTTCCAATCATGACTGAATAGAGACCCAAAATGGTAGCTCCCTGAAATGCTTTCTCTTTAAAGTCATTATACCTCCTAAAATCCCTGATTCCAATTCAAATCCACAAGGAAAATGAAAATTTAGTACATATGCTTAGTGAATGCTTTATTTAGGGTCCATAACATTCTGAAATGACCACCTCAGACTAACTAGTGAGCGACTTCAACAACATGGCACTCAGAGAAAAGAGTATGGGATGGGATGAGAAGTTTATATAAGCTTGGGATGGCATTTTAATAACCACTAGATTATCTAAATTCCTTTTTTCTACCAAGGTAGTCCTGTTCAAATGAAAATACACTGCTATAATGCAAGCTGACTTCAAACCCACTAAATAGGGCTGGTTAGATAAAACACCAAACTGGGAATTGTTTCATTTTAGATTCACCTTTCCCACGAATTTTAAAGAATTTTCACTCCATCTCATTTTTCATCTCAAGTAGACAACTCCTAGGTTGGCTCTATTGGGGTCAAGTGTTCCTAATTGAACATTGATTTGGCTCCAAATTTGGGACACCCTCTCCCCAACTGTGCCCTCATGGTACCTAGTCGTGATAATGATAACAGGGGTGTTATATGAGAAGATGTATGTCCTAGAGAGACGCAGTATTGCTTAGTGGATAGAACAAGGGCCTGGGAATCAGAAGGATCTAGATTTTAATTCAGCTTTCACCATTTTGGCCGCTCTGTGATCTTGGGCAAGTCACTTAATTTCTCTGTGCCACACTTACCTCATCTGCAAAATGGGAATTCAGTACCATGTGGGACTGCGTCCAACCTGATTATCTTGTACTTGTCCCAGTGATTAGTATAGTGTCTGGCACATAATTAGTACTAACAAATACCACAAAGACTTTAATTAAGAAGGTTATAAACCTGAATTGGTACCTAGGCCAGAAATGGAAGGTCACCCCCTGTTTTCAATTTAAAATAATAATGATGGCATTTATTAAGCACTTACTATGTGCAAAGCACTGTTCTAAGCACTGGGGAGGTTACAAGGTGACCATGGTGTCCCATGTGGGACTCACAGTCTTAATCCCCATTTTGCAGATGAGGGAACTGAGGCCCAGAGAAGTGAAGTGACTTGCCCAAAGTCACACAGTTGACAATTGGTGGAGCCGGGATTTGAACTCATGACCTCTGACTCCAAAGCCCGTGCTCCTTCCACTGAGCCACGCTGCTTCTCATTTAAAATCCCCTATTGCCCTGCTTTACCATGAAAAGCCTGCCACCTGCAACCACACTCATTCATAAAGTGATGTTGAGCAGACCACTTATAATAATGATAATAATAATAATAATGATTTTTGTTAAGCACTTAGTACTTGAGAAGCAGCATGGCTCAGTGGAAAGAGCATGGGCTTTGGAGTCAGAAGTCATGGGTTCAAATCCTGGCTCTACCAATTGTCAGCTGTGTGACTTTGGGCAAGTCACAACTTCTCTGGGCCTCAGTGACCTCATCTGTAAAATGGGGATGAAGACTGTGAGCCCCCTGTGGGACAACCTGAAATTCCTTGTAACCTCCCCAGCGCTTAGAACAGTGCTTTGCACTAGTAAGTGCTTAATAAACGCCATTATTATTATATGCCAAGCACTATAAACAGATCAGACACGGTTCCTGTCCCACCTGGGACTCACGGTCTAAATAGGAGGGAGAAAATGAAGCTCAGAGAAGTTTAGTGGCTTTCCTAAAGTCACATAGCAGGCAACTGGAGGAGCCAGGCTCAGAATCCAAGTCCTCTGACTCTCAGGACATGCTTTTTCCACTGGGCCATGCTGTTTCCCTGTAATAATATAATATAATCAATTCATCCGCTCAGTTCTCAAGACCAAGGCTCGTTATTTTGATTGGTACACAGTAAGCACTTAAAAAATACCATCACTCTTGATGGCTATTCCAGATGGGAGATTCCATTATCAACAACTCTCTCAGCACCTAACATGTGTCACATGAGCAGTTCAGAAAAATTTAAAAAAAACTCTAGAAAATGGGTGTATGAACCCGTATTTTTCATACAGTGGGTCACTTTCTTAAGATGCACTGTATCCACCCATATACAGATGCTTTGACTGAAACCTCACCAAAAACCTCACAGTAGGATAACTCTCTAAAATCGGTCTTTTGATCAATCAATTGTATTTACTGCACGCCTACTGGAAGCAGAGCACCACACTACCTTGCTTGGGGGAGCCCTGAGTTGGAAAGCGAATCTTCTCCTGAAAAAGCAACCAAAGTCTGTCAGCATCAATTTATTCCTGCCTAGAATATTTGTTTGCTATCATGCAGACTGGCTTTGGGTAAATAAATTGAAAAAAATAACCTTGTATCCTTAGAAGGAAGGTGCAGGAATGTTTTCAATTACTTGGTAGTATTTGGATCAATAGATACCACTGATTGACTCCAGTATACTTTTGGTATGTCTCCTAAAGTATCAGTGATTCTGTTCAACAAACAGAAAGAAGCCCAAAGTGTCTGCAGATTAGGGACCTTCATTTACATTTCTTTGAAAGTCTCTATTTGCATTGACCCCCGTGGAACATATTATTCCGACACTCATTTTTTGGCAATAATTCCATGCTCTTAGCTCAGAGAAATCTCCTCTGCAAACAAGGTGCAGGGCCTTATATGGTTCACGTGTTTTGCCTGCTATAAAATTAAAGAACTTGCCATTCCTTTATTCCTTTTCCATTGAGGCAAACTATATCATTTGTTCCAGAGCATCTCATAACTGTGTTTCGAACAAAGGTTACACTGATATTTCTGTCCGGCCGTATGTCCTGCAGGCCTGTTCTGCGGCCTTCCGATCAGTAAAACTGTAATAACATTTTCACATAGTCAATATTTAATTCTGTAAATGCAACTGGTAGTTGTAATCTAGGTTATTAACCACAAGGTGATTTATGATGGAGGGCAGACAGTGGAGGGGAGTAGAGAAGTGGGAAAGGTCCTCTGGTGACAATAAAAAGGTTATAAATTTCATAGCTCTGCCTGAGAAATGTATTTATATCCTATATTAAGAATAGCTTTTTATAAATTTTAATGATCCATGTTATTAATGGTGCTGTCATCATTACTGCCTATGTGAGACTGCAGACCTTGTTTTTTCTTCTACTTTTCCATCAGCTGAAGGTTTTGTGCAAAAAAAGCCCTTATTAGTCTTATGCCAAAAAAATCTTTAAGAGTTATAAGCCTATCTTTGTTTCACTAGACTGCAAAGGCTGAACGGAGTAGTTTGCATAAAGTTTTATGGCAGAGGCAATGGTCGGGCTAATTGGATAGAAAACAATTTGTGCTCTATCCTGTTTACAGAGCCCAAGTCAATATGGAGGAATAAAATCAGTACCAAATCAAAAAGGGGAATTTATATATGGAAATTGTTCTTCTCACTCCAATTCAGAACCTGTTTTGAAGATAGGCAAGAAGCACATACGAAACAACTTTGGGTTGCTCCTTTTCAGGAAACACTCGACCTCTTAACCCATAGCTATAACACAGAGATTCGGATTTTAAAATCCAGAAACAAGTCATCTCGAGGTTTGATTAATCACTGCTTCCTGCGTTTGAACTCCTTCTGCCTGATCAAATGATCACAAAATAATTATCAGTGGTCTAAAAGCAGTGCCGGAATTGACTAATTCCTCTGGACCAGCCCAAAAGACGGGGATGCAATAAGAAGAGTGGGTTACTTTTAGCTGGAACTTGGTCGTATCTTCTCCTCTGTCCATGGTTTCCAAAAGCAGAGCCTTTGTGTGTAAAATGAGGACTGTGCTATCAGATCATGTTTTACAAATTGCCCTGTGTGAAGTGCTGTGGTCCTTTCAATTCAGAGAGCTAAACTGTCTGAAAGGGTTTGAGGGTGGGGTTTATGTATTTGATTTTTATTTTCAGGATACTGACAACAACAGGATATTGGAAACAGCCCTTTCAAAAAGGGCAAAGTAGAAGCTAGCTATCTTATCTAAAACTCTGACTGGCTTTTCATTTTTGATCCATAAGAAAACATAGCTAATTAGTCTTACAAGGGGCCTTGACTTTCCTAAATATTTACACTGTAGGTTTGTCTCACACTTTCATGTTGTAATGGAGATCTGGGCTCTTCCCTCTTGTTCTTTGGCCTTCGGCCACAATCCCTTACCTCTGGGGTGAAAATACCCACTGGCTTCTGAAATTCCTTGTGATTAATAGCGATGGTATTTGTTAAGCGCTTACTATGTGCAAAGCACTGTTCTAAGCGCTAGGGAGGTTACAAGGTGATCAGGTTGTGGGGGGGAGGGGGTTCACAGTTTTAACCCCATTTTGCAGATGAGGGAACTGAGGCCCAGAGAAGTTGACTTGCCCAAAGTCACCCAGCTGACAGGTGGCGGAGCTGGCATTTGAACCCATGACCTCTGACTCCAAAGCCCGTGCTCTTTCCACTGAGCCACGCTGCTTCACATATGATTAAATGTAATGATTGATTGATTAAATGAATGAATGATTAAATATTAATAAATGATTAAATGAGTGAATGATTAAATATTCTAGGATTGATAGCTGCTCATTTTGAAATGGTGTTTTGAAAGGCCTCTTGCCCTGTGCCTGTTTCACGCAATTTGGTCAGGGGAGCTTGGAACAAGTTCTAATGCCACTTAGGAAACATCCTTCATAATCCATGTAATTCTTAAGAAGTCTAATAAAAATTATAGTATTTGTTAAGTACTTACTATGTGCTAAGCACAGTTCTAAACGCTGGGGTAAGTACAAGGTAATCAGATTATCCCACTTGAGGCTCACAGTCTTAATCCCCATTTTCCAGATGAGGTAACTGAGGCCCAGAGAAGTTAAGTGACTTGCCCAAGGTCAGCCAGCTGACAAGTGGCAGAGTCCGAATTAGAATCCATGTCCTCTGAATCCCAAGCTCATGCTCTTTCCACTAAACCACAGAAACCTACTTCATTAGGCAGCTAATTACCTAATAGCATCTGCTATAAGCACTTAGAGAAGCAGAGTGGCTTAGTGGAAAGAGTACAGGCTTGTGAGTCAGAGGATGTGGGTTCTAATCCCAGCTCTGCCAACTGTCAGCTGTGTGACTTTGGGCCAGTCACTTAACTTCTCTGGGCCTCAGTTACCTCATCTGTAAAATGGAGTTTAAGACCGTGAGCCCGGCATGGGACTGCCTGATTACCTTGTATCTACCCCAGTGCTTCGAACCGTGCTTGGCACTTAGTAAGCGCTTAACAAATACCATCATTATTATTATTCTTATTACAGTACAGAAGGATCAAAAAGCTATAGGCTGAAGTGGGTGCTAATGAGATTCTTTTATCTGTAAAATTTGATCTTTTCCCTGCTGATGGGAAGGAAGGACACCCAAACAATGACTACCTACTTGAAACTCAAGCATGTCTGTGTATATTCTCTGATTCTACTACCAGCCGGTAGAACTCTGCAGATTGCCTTAAAGCCAGTTGGGCTATGTCTTCTAACTCTATTGTACTTTCTCCCAAGTGCTTAGTACAGCAGCTTGGCTCAGTGGAAAGAGCCCGGGCTTTGGAGTCAGAGGTCATGGGCTCAAATCCCAGCTCCACCAATTGTCAGCTGTGTGACTTTGGGCAAGTCACTTAACTTCTCTGGGCCTCAGTTACCTCATCTGTAAAATGGAGATTAAGACTGTGAGCCCCACGTGGGACAACTTGATCACTCTGTAACCTCCCCAGTGCTTAGAACAGTGCTTTGCACATAGTAAGTGCCTAATAAATGCCTTTATTATTATTATTACATAACTTCTCAGTGCCTCAGTTACCTCATCTGTAAAATGGGGATTAAGACTATGAGCCCCGCGTGGGACAACCTGATCACCTTGTAACCTCCCCAGAGCTTAGAAAAGTGCTTTGCACATAGTAAGCACTTAATAAATGCCATCATTAATCAGTACAGTGTCATGTACAAAATGGGCCCACAACAAATACCAGTGAATGACTAATTGAAATGTCTCCAAAAGATTCGTCCTGGTTGTTGGCCAGATTTTTGTCGGCCTTGGCTAAGCACCTAACCTTAGATTCGTCCTTCCCAGATTTCAACTCCAAGGAAATTTTACCATTGAGAATTCTGTGATGAAATCTCACCTGTCTTGAACACACACATGATTATCATACCACGGCCATAGTTTTGGGTCCAGTCCAGGTCCCTGAAAGAAAGAAAGCCTCTCACTGGAGGACAGAGAATCTATGTTCTTTATGTCACAACACCAGGCAGCTGACTTCTATCACCATGTTCCCTCATCAATAAGATTTACTCAAAGAGCCTGGATGAAGTTCTCAAGCTCTTCATAACTCAGATGACTGAAAGATGATCAGAGGGTGGAGAACTACTCAGTGATTCACACTGGGAATCTTCAGACTGGGAACTGAAGTTTAAAGGGGGGCATGCTTGGAGTTAGCATAGTTATGGAGATTGGACAGATCATTCATGAAATTAATTACCAAATTATACCCCATCAGGAAAAGGGGGACCCTCTGAAGTTTGCAGATAATAGGCTAAAAAAAGAAAAAGGAAAAGGAAACACCTCTCCTTCTAGTGTGTGGTAAGCATGAGAATTTATTACTACAGTATTAGATGTAATAATAAGAATAATGATGATGGTATTTGTTAAGTGCTTGCTTTGTGCAAAGCACTGTTCGAAGCACTGGGGGGGATACAAGGTGATCAGGTTGTCCCACGTGGGGCTCACAGTCTTAATCCCCATTTTACAGATGAGGTAACTGAGGCTCAGAAAAGTTAAATGACTTGTCCAAGGTCACACAGCAGAAATATAGCAGAGCAAGGATTACAGCCCATGACCTCTGACTTCCAAGACTGTGCTCTTTCTACTGAGCCATGGAGTAGTAATAGTAGTATGGGATAGAGCATGCGCTTGGGAATCGGAAGATTATGGGTTCTAATTCCAGTTCTTCCATTTGTCTGCTGCATGACCTTGGGAAAGTCACTTTACTTTTCCGGGCCTCAGTTACCTTATCTGTAAAATGGGGATGAAGACTGGGAGGCTCATGGGGGACAGGAATTGTAGACAACCTGATTTGTTTGTACCCACAGCAGTGCTTAGTACAGTGCCTGGCACATACTAAATGCTTAAAAAATCCTACACATCATTATTATTATTAGTAGTAGTACTAGTAATGGCATTTATTGTATATCTACTAAGAATAATGGATTCTTTTTAGTATTTGGAAAATTCAACAGACTCACAAGGCATGAGCCTTTTCTGCATGGACCCTATACTAAAACAGGGGAGACAGATTAAGTACAAATATTTTCAAGCAGCATAATCAAAATTCATAAAATTGAATGGTCAATCAAATATTAATGCTTGTTTAAAGCAGGGAATGTGTCTGTTAAGTTGTTTTGCTTGGCACATATTGAGTGATTAACAAATACCATTATTGTTATTGTTGTGTTGTGCTATCCCAAGTGCTTAATACAGTGCCTTGCTAAATATGATTGATTGAAATGGATATATATATACAGACATACGTGTATCATATCATATATCATATATATACACATATAGCATATATATATGTATATATACATATATACACAACTACAAGAAGTTGGTCAGCTTAAACAATGTGAGTATCTTCAAGAAGGGTTGGGGTAAATTTGTGGATGAGCAGTCTATGAGATATTAAAGAGAAAGTTCAGGATGCTAAACATTAGGGTGCACACTGGGAGGATGACTCTCACATGGCTTCTCTAAGCATCTGATTTCACTGCTGAATACCGAATCGTGGATTAGGTGGACAATGTTGGAATGGCATTTCTTATGCTCATATGTGATATCAAACCTCTCATTATCTCTTCAAAGAGGCCTCAGCAGCTGTTGGAGTTGTGGTAGCAGCAAGCAGTTCAGTTAGGGTTCCTGGCTTGGGCTTTCAGGGGCCCTCTGGGATGAAGTTCAAGAGGACAGCCTCTCCCAAATTGTTTTGCAGCCTTACTGACCATGCCAGTGCCCTGCTTCCCTCTCACTTAACCCCAGGCCCTTCCCTAACTGGCACAAACCCTGGGGAGCTGAGATCCTTAACCATGCTTAGAGAAACCATGCTAAGGTTGTGGGTTAATTAGTGTTGTGACAAACTCCCCTCAGGAGAGTGTATCTTCAGAGGAATATGTCTGAAATTCAGAGGTTGTGGGTTCTAATCTGCTGTGTGACCTTGGGCAAGTCACTTAACTTCTCTGTGCCTCAGTTACCTCATGCCAGGGCTTGGGAGTCAGAGGTTATGGGTTCAAATCCCAGCTCCGCCACTCGTCAGCTATGTGACGAGTTGCCAACTTGTACTTGTACTTGTGTTGCCAACTTGTACTTCCCAAGCACTTAGTACAGTGCTCTGCACACAGTAAGCGCTCAATAAATATGATTGAATGAATGAATGAATGCAGTCACTTCACTCCTCTGTGCCTCGGATACCTCATCTGCAAAATGGAGATTAAGACTGTGAGCCCCACATGGGACAACCTGATCACCTTGTATTCCCCACCGCCAGCACTAAGAATAGTGCTTTGCACATAGTAAGTGCTTAACAAATGCCATTATTATTATTATTATTATTATTATTATTATTGTTAGAACAGTGCTTGGCACATAGTAAGCACTTAATGAATACCATCATTATTGTTATTATTAGAAATCCCAGGGCTCTACATGAACGAAGCCACTTTCACCTAACTCCTCCTCCTCTTCCTCCGCACCATTGACATCACGATATTCATTCAGTGTACCAAGAATTGAAAACAAATCAATCAGACTCTCTCCTTGTCCTTTGTAGGGTTGACAGTCTAAAAGGGAGGGTGAACAGATATTTCTTTCCCCTCTTCACCGATGTGGAAACTAAGCTAAAGCAAAGTTAAGTGATTTGTCCAAGGTCACAGAGCAGGTAAGTGGTAAAGCCTTAACTAGAATCCAGATCTCCCAATGGTCAACTCCATGCCCTTTCAGTAGGCCGCATTGTCTCCATCTTAAATGACGGGGTTTAGGGAAAGAGGTCCTAGCAGAGAAAGGAAGATTAATCTATAAGCCTCAGTGAATGTCTGGATATAAATAATACACAATTTTGCCACAAGCAAGCAAGAATACTGTTTGCAAGCAAACAGGAACTAAATTTAGGCTACTTGCTGCTCCTGGTGTTACACATCAGTTTGCACCTGACAAAATAACCCTCTCTGGAGTTTAAAGAAAATTCAGAACTCTAACAGTTTAATTTTTTATTTTCTTCAGAAAAGACTTCAAAGCCTCTCACACCAGAGGGGCTGGAGAATGTTGTCTGCCAGTGTTTTCAGGCTTGTGTTCACATTAGAACATTTATCTGAACAACCGTTCTCCCAAGAAAGTACTCCTTTAAATATATAGGTCCTTTGGATAATATTGCTCATGTAGTAGAAAAGTAAGGGTAATTCATCCACTGTTTCAGAAAGGGGAATGCAGCACAAAAAAAAATAATTTACCTCTTATTCTCTTGTATCTACGGGGGAGGTGAAGCAAGAGGAACAAAGAATGTGCAATTATGTCCTTGGATCGTAAAGCAATAATAATATTTTCATGAGACCAAATAAAAGAGGAAGCATAAACTGGCAATTAGAGTATGGAACTATGATTTCGCTCCATGGGATTAGGTGGGAGAAGTAGAACAATTTATTGGGAAAGCAAGCCTCATTGTTTAAACATTTATTTTTTCAATTAGCTGCCTGCCGAATGTTTGTCCAAAAATCAAGAGTTGGAAACCTAAGAACTCCATTGGTTGGCAGTTTGACATCCTTCCTGCTAAGCACAGAAAAAAGCACGATTTTCTTCTCCACGATGATGATTCACTTTCACAACACGCCATGGGGCTATGTAAAGCATTCTAAATAGTGGGCTTTCTGATACATGAATGAAACAAGCTTTTATTCAAGGTGATTATGGAGTACCCTATTGATGAGAGTAGCTTGTATTCTCTACTTACAAATGGTTGCACAAAATGAGGATTTCCCCATAGTTAGTGAAAGAGTCTACCAATGCAAAGAGTCAATTCCAAGGCATTGATGTGATTTGTACCAGTCGGAAGAATCAAATGATAAGGGAAAGAGACAACTAATATGTTTTAAAGAGAATGATGGGGAGGAGATGATAGTGAATGAGGAGCAGAATTTCCAAACTGAGAAATTCACTCAGTGGATCTTTTAAAAATGTAATTAAATCAGTGAGGAAAACAAGAGAAGGACATGTTATGAATTTGTAAATACCATCAACTTTATTTGTTTCCCAATGTGCTTCCCAGAGAAGTGGCTCAGTGGAAAGAGCCCGGGTTTAGGAGTCAGAGGTCATGGGTTCTAATCCCGGCTCCGCCACATGTCTGCTATGTGACCTTGAGAAAGTCACTGAGCCTCAGTTACCTCATCTGTAAAATGGGGATTAAGATTGTGAGGCCCACATGGGACGGCCTGATCACCTTGTATCCCAGTGCTTAGAACAGTGCTTTGTACATAGTAAGTGCTTATCAAATGCCATCATTATTATTTGGATTTGTGGTAACTCTACGTTTTTAATAGACATTAAGGTGAAAGTTTTATCCACATGCCTTTAGAGGTTTTGAGTTGAACACCTTAAAGTAAGGGGAATGTGTTTGAATTTTAATCTCTGCATAGGGTGAACCAAAAAAATTGAATTTAGTGCATTAGTGGAGGATGTTACGTATCTCCAAGGATCTGAAATGCAGCCTTCTCAACGGTGTTGAGGCAAAGCTCATAGTAGCACAGCTTGGCTGTGTATGATAAGAACAGTGCTTTGCACATAGTAAGCGCTTAATAAATGCCACCATTATTATTATATGGGAAGAGTAAAGATGAGGGTTGGGTGTCCTGACAACCATTGCATGGTGAACTGGAAAGAAGCATATTCAAGCTGGGAGGACCAAGCAAATATTTCAAAAAAGAAGTGAAGCATAGATTCGGGCAATGTGATATTTCAAGAGACTGTTCAGAAATCATAGCTGACCAGCCTGGCATGCAGTTAACCTCAGATAGGCTACTAAGAAGTTTTAGAAAAATCAGCAGACTAAAATGCTACCTCTGAAACAGCTAAGTGGAAAAAATAGCATCCAAGCAAGGATCTATCTTTTTGTAGTCAAATTTGGAATCATGCCATCAGTAGCATTATATTTGAATATGAAAGAGAGTACATACACTCTCTTGGAGGGTGGGGGGAGTAAGAGAGAGAGAGAGAGAGAGAGAGAGAGAGAGAGAGAGAGAGAGAGAGAGAGAGAGACTGATGATAAGATTCCTATTTATGCCAGTGAATTTTGCAGAAAGGCTGATGTGTAAACTGACCCTCTTTTCCTCATTGTTTGAACATAAAGATAGCTCCTAGCTATGCTAATATGTTTATTCCACATAGAGTTTTCTCTGTTTTCCAACTTGCCTCTTAATATCCCCATCATATGTAGATCAATAGATCATAGAGGCATGCAGTCAAGGCTTGCAGGTCATAAATGAAAGACGGACCTGAAATGTAAGCATATGGATTTAACCCTGTCCAGTAAATAGACAGTTTATTATAGTGAGCATTGATTATGCTTAGCTTCTCTGGGACGGAACAACTCATGATGCTCTCTAATCCCATAACTTGCATTAGATCTCGACATGCTTTTCAGATACTCCCAGTATTCAGTCACATCTCACATGTACAACTTGTCATGCTAACTAAAATACAGCACCAGGTGCCTTTATTTATGTGACACTTATTTCAAGAGCCAGCAATTTCTGCTGGCCTGGTCTGGGCTTTGGAAGTGGTGACTTCATTCAGATGACTCCCTCCACCAGGGAAACACTTTAGGTCTGCAGAATCTTCCCTATGAAATCATTAATCTAGTCTACCTATCCAGTGTAGTGCCTATGACATCATAGGTTTCTGTGTGTCTGGTATCCACAATTGCCGCCAATGGCTCCCCTAGTCCTGGTCATCCTCAGCCTCTGACCCCTAAGTTTGCAACCCCGTGGGACTGGAGTTACCCGATGTCAAAAGAACCAATTGATCGAAGGTGTCAGGAAGTGGCACAAAGGAAATCCACTGCACTGAATGTGACAAAGCAATTTAGGACAGGGACTGAATCTGGACTGATTAACCTCCATCTACTCCAAGCGCTTAGAACAGTGCTGGACACATAGTAAGCACTTAAAAAATACCATAAAAAAATCTTTCATTTCCCCCAATTTCCCAGATGAACGGTCAGCACACACATGGGCATAAATTATTCAAGGACTGTTTCAGTCATGTGAATATGACAGCTCTCTTCCAATCTGAGCTATAATATCTAATCGACTGCTATGTCAGACAAATAAGAGATATCTTTACCTTCGCATGCAGGCATGGAAAAATGTAGAAATGATGGAGTTCAATGACAAATGGCAAGTAATTCATATAGCGAGACCTGTCCAATATTAAAGTCATTGGGTAGATTGGTGGAAGTGTTTAATCAGCTCATTGACAAATGGGCATTCTATTTTCTAGTTGAAAGAGGTAGATTCCAAGACACCATTTCTAGAGAGCTAGTTGCTTTCTTCACTATTTCTGCATTCAAGAACACTTGAAGTCTCCTGATATTATTAAAATCACACATTAAAAGGAATCAACTAATCAATGGCAGTTCTTACATTTTTACTATGTTTGGAGTCACAATACAAAAGAGTTGGTAGACATGATCCTTGCCCTCAAGGAGCTTACAATCTATAAAAGTATATCTGGAGAAGCATGATATTCTCCCTTCAAAGCCCTATTGAGAGCTCACCTCCTCCAGGAGGCCTTCCCAGACTGAGCCACCTCCTTCCTCTCCCCCTCCTCCCCCTCCCCATCACCCCCACCTTAACTCCTTCCCCTCCCCACAGCACCTGTATATATGTATATATGTTTGTACATATTTATTACTCTATTTATTTTACTTGTACATATTTATTCTATTTATTTTATTTTGTTAGTATGTTTTGTTTTGTTGTCTGTCTCCCCCTTCTAGACTGTGAGCCCGCTGTTGGGTAGGGACCGTCTCTATATATTGCCAAATTGTACTTCCCAAGTGCTTAGTGCAGTGCTCTGCACACAGTAAGCATTCAATAAATACGATTGAATGAATGAATGAATTCTTGCTTCGTTTTTATGTTAAAATGGGTTTATTTGCTCCACTTCAAACAATTAAGTCAAAAATCCCGTGCAGTGTGTAAACAAAATGGTGTGTTAAACCACTGAGTTTAGAAGTTCTGGTTTTAATTCCTCCTAACACTTTCTGGATACTTTAATATTCATTCGCAGGAACACTGGGGCTATTAGGAGATAGGTGCAGTCTCTAAAAATGTGTTCAAGTTGAGAAGCAATGTAGCCTAATGGAAAGAGCATGGGGCAGAGAGTCAGAAGGCCCAGAGTTCTAATTCTGGCTTCTCCACATATCTGCTGTGTGTCATTTCAGTCTCTGGGCATCAGTTATCATATCTGTAATAGGGATTAAGACTGTGAGACCCATGTGGAACAGGGACTGTGTCCAACCTGATGAGTTTGCATCTACCCCACCTCTTGGTACAGTTGCGGGCACAGAGTTAAGCACTTAACAAACACACTCCACCGCCCCCCCGCCCCCCTCACACACAGCTTGACTGGAAGTGAATTTCAATGAGGAATGAAAGGGAAAATGCAGTGAACTAGAAGGGCGGAAGAAAGAGAAGGACCTGAAGGGAGAAGGAGAAAGGAGAGAGGAAAATTAAAATGGGGGAGGGAAGCAGCCAAGCAGAATAAAGAAAATAGTTAAAACGCTAAGGTATGAACAGGTTACTTTGCATGCAATAATTAATTTTCCTGATTGTGTTCAAGACCTAAATATCAAATAGCATGAAATGAAATGCTTAATGACATTTGGTCTTTACAAATTCCAGATAGTTTTTCTTTTCTTTTATGTACAGTTAGCCTAATGTCCAGGATAAATTCCTAGTCTAGACTAAGTTACATTCCCCGTAATTTTGCCTATAGTTTTTATTATTTGATAGAAATGCTATAATTAACCGTAGGGTGGTCTTGCTTGGAAGTACAATTGCCTGGTCTATGCCAAAGATAGCTGCCTTTCAGATACAAGTGGCATATGATTAAATATATATATATATATATTTATATATATTTATATATATATGAATGTTGATACTTCTATATTATTAAATTATTAAATGATGTGACATAACTCTATGTACAGTCAATGTGACATTTGGAGTCCTGCGAGATGAAGGCAACACATAAACTGATAATAGAAAATTGACCACGGCTCTCTCATAGTAAGGGTTGGTGAATAAAAAGAAATCACCTCTACCTGTGAAAATATAGTTACAGTAATTATTTGCGTGTGTATGTTACCAAGAAATGTTCACATCATTTGGTTGGTAGATGAACATTAATATTAATAAATTAACAGTTGTGGTATTTTTTAAGCTCTTACTATATGGCAGGCACTGTACTAAGCCCAGGGATGAATAAAGCAAATCAGGTTGGACACAGTCCCTGTCCCACATGGACCTCAAAGTCTTAATTTTCATTTTGCACTTGAGGAAATGGAGACACATATAAATTAAATGACTTGCTCAAGGTCACACAACAGACAAGCAGCAGAGCCGGGATTAGAAACCAGTTCCTTCCGACTCCCAGATCATGCTTTACCCCCAGGCCATGCTATTTCCACACTCTCCAAAAGCCTACTTTAAAGGATTAATGGTACCTTCAGTCCAAATAATTGTCCACCTTGTTCTAAAACTTAGTAACAAAATCAGACCCTTGTTTTCTATTATCTCACCACCAAATTCAAAGTCCCAGACAATTAGAATAGGAAAGACCCTTCATGGTATCAGCCTCTGGTTACAGAATAGGTGTGAAGATAGGGCAAAGCAGATCTCTCTCTGTATTTGTGACAAGGCACTTCTATTCTTTAGGGAACAAATCGAGATCTTCATACTTCTAAATCTTAGAATATGAGCTATTCTTATTTTGCGATTACTTTTTACTATGGATTCCTACCATTTCCCTCACCACGCCTGAAGTTCCATTAATGCCTTATCATGTTATTTTTTTACCCCCACCAAGGAACCTCTTAAAGAATCATGCCATTTAAATGAAAATAAGGTAATTTTTTATGAAAACTGGCCCAATAACATCTTTTAAACTGAGATTCTGTTCAGTCTAGGTAAAAAAATGCAGATTATTAGATTTCCACTGAATGCTGTGTGGTTGTTGAACTCAACTAGGTTGCATTACCTTACACTTCTCAAGCAAGGAAGTTCTTTTCTTCAACTCTCAGTTTTGCCTGTGGTTTATAAATACCCAATAAGATGATCTGACCCCCTGCAAAGGTGAGAGAGAAACAGGTAGTTTGCAGAGAGCAAATTTTCACTAATTTTAGTAGACTCATCCTTACTGTATTCAAACCTACAACACACATTGGCCCGTATAAATTAAGCTTCAGTATGACCCCCACAATGACACAGTGCTGTCCTTAATCTTTATAAATGGCTTTTGCACTTCACAGTGTCACAAACTTTCTTCCCCCGCCCCTCCCAATCAATATAAAGTGTACTTGAAAAGCCCATTATCTGCATCTTCAAAAGGTATCCCAGACAATCAGTTCTCTTCAGTAGCAGGTGCTGGCACATCGGTGGAGAGCTAGTAAATATTGATCTTAGTTCAGAAGAGCAAATTACCTTGTAGTCCTGAGCCTAACTTTACTGGGTCTCTATGTACACTACGCTCTGAATGGTTATTTTGGTTACTAAAGCAGCGTTTCATCCATGTTTCCAGATTGGGTCTAAACCCACCTCTTAAAACTTTTTTTTTTCCTGTGGTATTTTCTTGACAATTGAAAGCCATGAGAAATAAGTAATGGTTTTCGTTCTTGGATAAAGACTAGCATAACTTTTAATTCAGTTAGCATCTCAGAACATTTTGACTAAGAATAAAAAAATGCATTCAGAACACATGTACTTTGATGAGTTCTTTTTTCATGTTTTGGCACCCCTCCCTATTAATACGTTGAAATCTCCACCGATGGTCAGTTTGTCAGATTTTGGTGTTGCTGTACTAAGTCTATTCATATTCTGACCAAAAGTCCTTTGCATCAGCATAAACAAGGTAAAATATAAACTGTTAAACTGAGTAGACATTCGTTAACGTATATTTTATCAAGATCATAAAGTAAAAATGTGGCCATTCCAACAGCGTGACTCAATGGAAAGAGCATGGGCTTTGGAGTCAGAGGTCATGGGTTCAAATTCTGCTCCACTACTTGTCAGCTGTGTGACTTTGGGCAAGTCACTTCACTTCTCTGGGCCTCATTTACCTCATCTGTAAAATGGGGATTAAGACGGTGAGCCCCCTGTGGGACAACCCTATAACCTCTTAACCTCCCCAGCGCTTAGGACAGTACTTTGCACATAGTAAGCGCTTCATAAAATGCCATCATCATCATCATCATTTTGGCAGTGGAGTCACTGTAACATTAATTATATATTTTATATAATTCATTGACCAGATCTAAAATTCAATCACAGATGCATTTCAACCTTCTATATATAATAATAATTTTGGTATTTGTTAAGCGCTTACTATGTGCAAAGCACTGTTCTAAGCACTGGAGCACTGTTTGAAGCGCTCAAGCAGACATTTTCATACCTGGGTAATTCCCAAGTGCAAGTCACAAAGCATTAACTAGGAAGAGAAACTGGTTTATGGCACCGCTTTTCATTTTTGTCTATTACCATTTCTTTACTAACAAGCTTCCTTTTCTACCTTGAATTGTTATGCTGGCATCCTGAGTGATCAATGATATTAGGTGTTCTCCTTTGAGGAGGATTCTGTAGTGTAATGAAATGAGGCAGCTTTATGATTGATTAAATGTAGCCTTTTGAAACATATTTCATCCCCAAACATGAATGGCATGAGAAAAATAAAGGGTGATCCTTCAAAATATTGCTTTGCGAGGCATAATGCTAGGGAAAGAGGAGCAATAGATGCATTGCACAGAGAAGTAGCTTGGCTCAGTGGAAAGAGCCCGGGCTTTGGAGTCCGAGGTCATGGGTTCGAATCCCGGCTCTGCCACATGTCTGCTGTGTGACCTTGGGCAAATCACTTAACTTCTCTGAGCCTCAGTTCCCTCATCTGCAAAATGGGGTTGAAGACTGTGCACCCCACATGGGATAACCCGGTCACCTTGCATCCACCCCAGTGCTTAGAACAGTGCTTTGCACATAGTAAGTGCTTAACAAATGCCATTATTATTATTATTATTATTATTACTATAAAGGTCACTTCAAGAAATAGATCATTTGACTCAACGTTTCAAATATGACCTCACAGAGGCATCATCAATCATATTTATTGAGCGCTTACTATGTGCAGAGCATCTATCTCACTGTCCCATATTGGGTCAAGTTGCTTTGATCAGTCCTTTAGCAATGACAGGGTGAGATTTGATCTAGTTGTTTCCCACTTTAACCTGGGCAGTATTTCGGTGTCTTGGCCCAATGCTCAGAATCCTCTTGGCTTTTACAGAGAGGTTGAAGCAGCTAAATCTGCATTCACCTTGTTTTACACATTTCCATCATCATGCAGCGTGAAGCCCAGCAGGGCTCATGGGACACATGTTTAGTTGCCAGTCTGCACTGCTTATAGCATTTTAACTTCGTGCCTCTGGGAAAAGGCCCATACCTATTACTACTAGAGCTTTTTAGTTTAAATTGTGGGCCTATGTGTCCTGTTTATCAAACTCAGAAAGCAGTTTGCTCCTGAAAAATAGTGCTAGGCCTTCTAGCGGAGAGTATTTTTTTAAATCAACAGCCAGAGTAGAAGCGGGGAGCCACAAATAAGCAATCTAGTATTTGTCCCAGTTGTCGGCCCTCTCTTTTTAGTTATTTTACACATAATTGCCCCAATGCTGACATAACACTTTTCACAGACAACTCGGCCCTCAAGTACGTTCCAAATAGGTTGAGAGCTGTAAAGAAGAGTGGACTTATTCTTATCTTCATGAAAAATTCTATTAGTTTGAAATGAATGAAATGGAACTAAAGAATCGTGCCACCTTTGACTTCAGCTAATTTTTAGACCATCTTATATACAATGTAGCAATCAATCGATCAATCAGTCAATCCTATATATTGAGAGCTTCTAAATTCCAGGCCTGTGTTCTACCCACTACACCACATGGCTTCTCGAGAACTATTGAGCTTTCATTGAGTACTCAGTGTGTATAGAACACTGTACTAAGCACTTGGAAGAGCACAATACAGCAGCATTAGTAGATACGCTCCCTCTTTATGTGTTTTCTTTATGTGATAGGTAGTAGCTAATGCCATCCAAGTGGATGATTGATTGATTGATTGATTCTGTCATATTTTCCCACACCCTGCCTCTGCTCTGAAATACCTTCCCTCTTCACATCTACCATGTCATGTTAAAGCCCTGCTGAAGGCTCACCTCCTCCAGGAGGCCTTCCCAGACTAAGCCCCCCTTTTCCTCAGCTCCTCCTCCACTCCATCACCCCGATTCACTCCCTTTGCTCTACCCCCTTTTCCGCCCCATAGCACTTGGGTATATATGTACATATTTATAATTCTATTTATTTATATCAATGATGTGTACATATCACTAATTCTGTTTATTTCTATGGATGCTATGGATGCTTGTTTACTTGTTTTGATGTCTGTCTCCCCCCTTCTAGACTGTGAGCCTGTTTTGGGCAGAGCTCTCTTCCTCCCTTCAAGACCCTACTGAGAGCTCACATCCTCCAGGAGGCCTTACCAGACTGAGTCCCTTCCTTCCTCTCCCCCTCGTCCCCCCTCCATCCCCCCCAACTTACCTCCTTCCCTTCCCCACAGCACCTGTATATATGTATATATGTTTGTACATATTTATTACTCTATTTATTTATTTATTTATTTTACTTGTACATATCTATTCTATTTTATTTTGTTAGTATGTTTGGTTTTGTTCTCTGTCTCCCCCTTTTAGACTGTGAGCCCACTGTTGGGTAGGGACTGTCTCTATATGTTGCCAACTTGTACTTCCCAAGCGCTTAGTACGATGCTCTGCACACAGTAAGCGCTCAATAAATACGATTGATTGATTGATTGTTGCTGAACTGTACTTTCCAAGCACGTAGTACAGTGCTCTGCACGCAGTAAGCGCTCAATAAATACGATTGAATGAATGAATGATGAGCTCTGAGGGAAATGAGCAGAGATTATAGATTTGAGCACCTAGAACTAAACCAGTGCTACACCTGCAGCGAGGAGACGAGATATGGAAGAGGAGTCCTGGAAAAAGGCTGAGACAAAGCAGTTAGAGAGGTGTAAGCTCATTATGAGCAGGGAACCTTTCCGCTAATTCTATTATATTGTTCTCCCACATGCACTTGTACAGTGCTCTTCACGTATTAAGCGCTCAAGAAACACGAGGGATTGATTAAGAGGAAAATAAGATAACAGGAGAACCATCTTAACTGCAAATAGCCTAGTAAAGTGATAACTTTGGCTTTTCCTTCCTCCACAGTGAACTGAAACTATAGCCAAACCAACACTTCACCTCATGGAGGGTAGGAGGTAAATAGCTAGGGTCTTTTGGATCTATGCTATCAGTGGTGAAAGTTTATGACCAAAGAACCACCTAATATGCCTAAACACTCAATAAATCTACAAATTCTGTACAATAATAAATGTACAAATTCTGTATAATAATAAATGAGCAAATGTACAAAAAAATAAATGTACAAATACAAATGTACAAATCAATATTTTACATTTATTTAGAGAAGCAGCGTGGCTCAGTGGAAAGAGCCTAGGCTTTGAGGTCAGAGGTCATGGGTTCAAATCCCAGCTCTGCCATGTGATAGCTGTGTGACTTTGAGCAATTCACTTCACTTTTCTGGTCCTCAGTTTCCTCATCTGTACAATGGGGATTGAGACTGGGAGCCCCCCGTGGGACACCCTCATCACCTTGTAACTAGTGGTTAGAGTAGGATCATGCCCAAGTCTCTTACTGGGAATTCATGTTCACACAGGGCCATCGGTACAACAACCATTAGGTGCTAAGGGTGCAACCTTTCATGAAATAATTTTACCAAGAAAACCAAGGAAAGACAACCAGTCCTGCACCCTACCCCCACAGACCACAGAAGTTAGCTGCTGTGGTAAACAGCGGCTTAGTGGAAAGAGCCTGGGCTTTGGAGTCAGTGGTCATGGGTTCAAATCCCAGCTCCTCCAATTGTCAGCTGTGTGACTTTGGACAAGTCACTTCACTTCTCTGTGCCTCATTACCTCATCTATAAAATGGGGATTAAGACTGTGAGCCCCATGTGGGACAACCTGATCATTTTGTAACCTCCCCAGTGCTTAGAACAGTGCTTTGCACTTAGTAAGTGCTTAATAAATGCTATTATTATTATTATTATTAAATGATTGAGCAAGTGACATCTCATATAGCAAACAGGTTCAGCAGGACTCTTGAAATTAGCTGGCTAACTTGGGTAGCAAAGACCTCAAGCAGTCGGGAGTCAGAAGACCTGGGTTCTAATCCTGGCTCTGCCATACATCGACTGTGTGACCTTGGTCCAGTCACCTCACTCTTGGGCCTCAGTTACCTCATCTGTAAAATGGGGAATAAGAGAGTGAACCATATGGGACATGGACTGTGCCCAACCCAATTAGTTTTATCTGCCCCAGAGCCTAGTACAGTACATAGTAAAAGCTTAATAAATGCCATGAAACAAACAACAACAAAAGAGGCTATGGAGGTGTTTAATAATAATAATGGCATTTATTAAGTGCTTACTATGTGCAAAGCACTGTTCTAAGCACTGGGGAGGTTACAAAATGATCAGGTTGTCCCACGTGGGGCTCACAGTCTTAATCCCCATTTTATAGATGAGGTAATGAGGCACAGAGAAGTGAAGTGACTTGTCCAAAGTCACACAGCTAATTGGAGGAGCTGGGATTTGAACCCATGACCACTGACTCCAAAGCCCAGGCTCTTTCCACTAAGCCGCTGTTTACCACAGCAGCTAACTTCTGTGGTCTGTGGGGGTAGGGTGCAGGACTGGTTGTCTTTCCTTGGTTTTCTTGGTAAAATTATTTCATGAAAGGTTGCACCCTTAGCACCTAATGGTTGTTGTACCGATGGCCCTGTGTGAACATGAATTCCCAGTAAGAGACTTGGGCATGATCCTACTCTAACCACTAGCTTTCTAATTAATTACTTGGCACATGTTCTCAGTTCCACACAATGGTAGCTTCCATCAACTCTGATTTCTGGATCTCTTCTCTGAAATCCTTTCTCTGCTGTCTGCAAAAATCATTCCCCATTTCCTTAGGGAAGGATATAGCTGTAAATATCCTTTACAGTGTTTCTCCAACTTTAATACCATTAAAAAAACCCAAAAACCTCAATCATCCAGCAAGGTTTGTGATCACTTAGGGATACAAAAGTGTAAATATGAGCAAAGGATTATGGTTAGGGTCTGGCACTCACCAGGGAATTAGATCTTCCTGATTTTTTAAATAGTATTTGTTAAGCATTTTCTATGTACTAGATACAGTACTAAGCACTGGAGTAGATAAAAGATACTCAGGCTGGACATAGTCTCCGTCCCATACTGGGCTCACAGCCTTAATCCCCATTTTATTCATTCATTCATTCATTCATTCATTCATTCATTCATTCAATCGTATTTATTGAGCGCTTACTGTGTGCAGAACACTGTACTAAGTGCTTGGGAAGTACAAGTTGGCAACATATAGAGACGGCCCCTACCCAAAAATGGCCTCACAGTCTAGAAGGGGGATACAGACAACAAAACAAAACATATTAACATAATAAAATAAATAGAATAGTAAATATGTCCCAGTAAAATAGAGTAATAAATCTGTACAAATTTATATACTGGTGCTGTGGGGAGGGGAAGGAGGTAGGGTGGGGGGGGATGGGGAGGGGGAGAGGAAGGAGATGAGCTACAGATGAGCTAGCTGAGGCACAGAGAAGATAAGTCACTTGCCCAAGGCTACATGATGGACATCATCATCATCAATCGTATTTATTGAGCGCTTACTGTGTGCAGAGCACTGTACTAAGCGCTTGGGAAGTACAAGTTGTCAACATATACAGTCCCTACCCAACAGTGGGCTCACAGTCTAAAAGGTAGTCACAAGGTTTCTGCTGCATAGAGATGGGGCATGGGCCTGGGAGTCACAAGGTTTGCTGCCATTTGTCTGCTGCATGGGGTTAGGGCACAGGCCTGGGAGTCATCATCATCAATCGTATTTATTGAGCACTTACTGTGTGCAGAGCACTGTACTAAGCACTTGGGAAGTCCAAGTTGGCAACATATAGAGACAGTCCCTACCCAACAGTGGGCTCACAGTCTAAAAGGTAGTCACAAGGTTTCTGCTGCATAGGGATGGGGCATGGGCCTGGGAGTCACAAGGTTTGCTGCCATTTGTCTGCTGCATGGGATTAGGGCACAGGCCTGGGAGTCATCATCATCAATCGTATTTATTGAGCGCTTACTGTGTGCAGAGCACTGTACTAAGCGCTTGGGAAGTCCAAGTTGGCAACATATAGAGACAGTCCCTACCCAACAGTGGGCTTACAGTCTAAAAGGGAGTCACAAGGTTTCTGCTGCATAGGGATGGGGCATGGGCCTGGGAGTCACAAGGTTTGCTGCCATTTGTCTGCTGCATGGGGTTAGGGTACGGGCCTGGGAGTCATCATCATCATTAATCGCATTTATTGAGCACTTACTGTGGGCAGAGCACTGTACTAAGCCCTTGGGAAGTCCAAGTTGGCAACATATAGAGACAGTTCCTACCCAACAGTGGGCTCACAGTCTAAAAGGGAGTCACAAGGTTTCTGCTGCATAGGGATGGGGCATGGGCCTGGGAGTCAGAAGGTTTGCTGCCATTTGTCTGCTGCATAAGGTTGGGGTACGGGCCTGGGAGTCACAAGGTTTGCTGCCATTTGTCTGCTGCATGGGGTTAGGGCACGGGCCTGGGAGTCATCATCATCATTAATCGAATTTAATGAGCACTTACTGTGTGCAGAGCACTGTACTAAGCGCATGGGAAGTTCAAGTTGGCAACATATAGAGACAGTCCCTACCCAACAGTGGGCTCACAGTCTAAAAGGGAGTCAAAAGGTTTCTGCTGCATAGGGATGGGGCATGGGCCTGGGAGTCACAAGGTTTGCTGCCATTTGTCTGCTGCATAGTGTTGGGGTACGGGCCTGGGAGTCACAAGGTTTGCTGCCATTTGTCTGCTGCATGGGGTTAGGGCACAGGCCTGGGAGTCATCATCATCAATCGTATTTATTGAGCGCTTACTGTGTGCAGAGCACTGTACTACGCGCTTGGGAAGTCCAAGTTGGCAACATATAGAGACAGTCCCTATCCAAGAGTGGGCTCACAGTCTAAAAGGGAGTCACAAGGTTTCTGCTGCATAGGAATGGGGCATGGGCCTGGGAGTCACAAGGTTTGCTGCCATTTGTCTGCTGCATGGGGTTAGGGCACGGGCCTGGGAGTCATCATCATCATTAATCGTATTTATTGAGCACTTACTGTGTGCAGAGCACTGTACTTAGCCCTTGGGAAGTACAAGTTGGCAACATATACAGTCCCTACCCAACAGTGGGCTCACAGTCTAAAAGGGAGTCACAAGGTTTCTGCTGCATAGGGATGGGGCATGGGCCTGGGAGTCACACGGTTTGTGCCATTTGTCTGCTGCATAGTGTTGGGGTACGGGCCTGGGAGTCACAAGGTTTGCTGCCATTTGTCTGCTGCATGGGGTTAGGGCACAGGCCTGGGAGTCATCATCATCAATCGTATTTACTGAGCGCTTACTGTGTGCAGAGCACTGTACTGAGCGCTTGGGAAGTCCAAGTTGGCAACATATAGAGACAGTCCCTACCCAACAGTGGGCTCACAGTCTAAAAGGGAGTCACAAGGTTTCTGCTGCATAGGGATGGGGCATGGGCCTGGGAGTCACAAGGTTTGCTGCCATTTGTCTGCTGCATAGGGTTGGGGTACGGGCCTGGGAGTCACAAGGTTTGCTGCCATTTGTCTGCTGCATGGGGTTAGGGCACAGGCCTGGGAGTCATCATCATCAATCGTATTTACTGAGCACTTACTGTGTGCAGAGCACTGTACTAAGCGCTCGGGAAGTCCAAGTTGGCAACATATAGAGACAGTCCCTACCCAACAGTGGGCTCACAGTCTAAACGGTAGTCACAAGGTTTCTACTGCATAGGGATGGGGCATGGGCCTGGGAGTCACAAGGTTTGCTACCATTTGTCTGCTGCATGGGGTTAGGGCACGGGCCTGGGAGTCATCATCATCATTAATCGCATTTATTGAGCACTTACTGTGTGCAGAGCACTGTACTAAGCGCATGGGAAGTCCAAGTTGGCAACATATAGAGACAGTCCCTACCCAACAGTGGGCTCACAGTCTAAAAGGGAGTCACAAGGTTTCTGCTGCATAGGGATGGGGCATGGGCCTGGGAGTCACAAGGTTTGCTGCCATTTGTCTGCTGCATAGGGTTGGGGTACGGGCCTGGGAGTCACAAGGTTTGCTGCCATTTCTCTGCTGCATGGGATTAGGGCACGGGCCTGGGAGTCATCATCATCAATCGTATTTATTGAGCGCTTACTGTGTGCAGAGCACTGTACTAAGCGCTTGGGAAGTCCAAGTTGGCAACATATAGAGACAGTCCCTACCCAACAGTGGGCTCACAGTCTAAAAGGGAGTCACAAGGTTTCTGCTGCTTAGGAATGGGGCATGGGCCTGGGAGTCACAAGGTTTGCTGCCATTTGTCTGCTGCATAAGGTTGGGGTACGGGCCTGGGAGTCACAAGGTTTGCTGCCATTTGTCTGCTGCATGGGGTTAGGGCACGGGCCTGGGAGTCATCATAATCATTAATCGAATTTAATGAGCACTTACTGTGTGCAGAACACTGTACTAAGCGCATGGGAAGTTCAAGTTGGCAACATATAGAGACAGTCCCTACCCAACAGTGGGCTCACAGTCTAAAAGGGAGTCACAAGGTTTCTGCTGCATAGGGATGGGGCATGGGCCTGGGAGTCACAAGGTTTGCTGCCATTTGTCTGCTGCATAGTGTTGGGGTACGGGCCTGGGAGTCACAAGGTTTGCTGCCATTTGTCTGCTGCATGGGGTTAGGGCACAGGCCTGGGAGTCATCATCATCAATCGTATTTATTGAGCGCTTACTGTGTGCAGAGCACTGTACTAAGCGCTTGGGAAGTCCAAGTTGGCAACATATAGAGACAGTCCCTACCCAACAGTGGGCTCACAGTCTAAAAGGGAGTCACAAGGTTTCTGCTGCATAGGAATGGGGCATGGGCCTGGGAGTCACAAGGTTTGCTGCCATTTGTCTGCTGCATGGGGTTAGGGCACGGGCCTGGGAGTCATCATCATCATTAATCGTATTTATTGAGCACTTACTGTGTGCAGAGCACTGTACTTAGCCCTTGGGAAGTACAAGTTGGCAACATATACAGTCCCTACCCAACAGTGGGCTCACAGTCTAAAAGGGAGTCACAAGGTTTCTGCTGCATAGGGATGGGGCATGGGCCTGGGAGTCACACGGTTTGTGCCATTTGTCTGCTGCATAGGGTTGGGGTACGGGCCTGGGAGTCACAAGGTTTGCTGCCATTTGTCTGCTGCATGGGGTTAGGGCACAGGCCTGGGAGTCATCATCATCAATCGTATTTACTGAGCACTTACTGTGTGCAGAGCACTGTACTAAGCGCTTGGGAAGTCCAAGTTGGCAACATATAGAGACAGTCCCTACCCAACAGTGGGCTCACAGTCTAAAAGGGAGTCACAGGGTTTCTGCTGCATAGGGATGGGGCATGGGCCTGGGAGTCACACGGTTTGTGCCATTTGTCTGCTGCATAGGGTTGGGGTACGGGCCTGGGAGTCACAAGGTTTGCTGCCATTTGTCTGCTGCATGGGGTTAGGGCACAGGCCTGGGAGTCATCATCATCAATCGTATTTACTGAGCACTTACTGTGTGCAGAGCACTGTACTAAGCCCTTGGGAAGTCCAAGTTGGCAACATATAGAGACAGTCCCTACCCAACAGGGGGCTCACAGTCTAAAAGGGAGTCACAGGGTTTCTGCTGCATAGGGATGGGGCATGGGCCTGGGAGTCACAAGGTTTGCTGCCATTTGTCTGCTGCATAGGGTTGGGGTACGGGCCTGGGAGTCACAAGGTTTGCTGCCATTTGTCTGCTGCATGGGGTTAGGGCACGGGCCTGGGAGTCATCATCATCAATCGTATTTCTTGAGCACATACTGTGTGCACAGCACTGTACTAAGCGCTTGGGAAGTCCAAGTTGGCAACATATAGAGACAGTCCCTACCCAACAGTGGGCTCACAGTCTAAACGGTAGTCACAAGGTTTCTACTGCATAGGGATGGGGCATGGGCCTGGGAGTCACAAGGTTTGCTACCATTTGTCTGCTGCATGGGGTTAGGGCACGGGCCTGGGAGTCATCATCATCATTAATCGCATTTATTGAGCGCATACTGTGTGCAGAGCACTGTACTAAACCCTTGGGAAGTCCAAGTTGGCAACATATAGAGACAGTCCCTACCCAACAGTGGGCTCACAGTCTAAAAGGGAGTCACAAGGTTTCTGCTGCATAGGGATGGGGCATGGGCCTGGGAGTCACAAGCTTTGCTGCCATTTGTCTGCTGCATAGGGTTGGGGTACGAGCCTGGGAGTCACAAGGTTTGCTGCCATTTCTCTGCTGCATGGGGTTAGGGCACGGGCCTGGGAGTCATCATTTTCAATCGTATTTATTGAGCACATACGGTGTGCAGAGCACTGTACTAAGCGCTTGGGAAGTCCTAGTTGGCAACATATAGAGACAGTCCCTACCCAACAGTGGGCTCACAGTCTAAAAGGGAGTCACAAGGTTTCTGCTTGGTGCTGGATTTCGAACCCATGGCCTTCGATTTCCAGGTCCCTGCTCTTTGCACTAGGCCATGCTGGTTTTCCTGATGAGTCTACTGCCTTCTTGAAAGTTTTTGTGATGACTCGAAGGTTTCCATCCTGAGGCACTATATTTTTGATGATTTTTAAATTCTTACTGGACCTGTCAGACTCCCTGTGATAATTGATATCTCCTATATTCCTAAATTTGACATGAAAAAGTGCGCACTCGGCTAGATGATTTTAAGATTTACATTTGGGCTCCACTCCATTTTTAATTGCTTATTTTAAATCACTCCTCAACTGGGCAGATGATGCATCTACTTTAGGAGTAACAAAAGTAAATATATTTACGTTTCCTCGTATCTATACTTTGTGAAGTTAGGTTGAATGGGCCAACATTTGAGTGGCATTCCTTTCTACAGTGGCATAGAGAAAAATTGCCTTTTGGCCCAGACTTGGTGCTAATGATGAAACACATTCAGTTTCGTCTGAAGCTTGATGCCTTGGTAGCCCCCAGTATCTGCCTATCAATCTCCCTTTGGACATGCTCACCTTCAAATATCCTAACAGGCTCTGTCACCAGAGTCAAAACAGGCAGTGATTGTGAAAACTGACTTTTGAGAGGTGGTTTCCAGACACTGCCTGGGGTATTTAAACATCTTTG
This sequence comes from Tachyglossus aculeatus, assembly GCF_015852505.1. Taxonomy (NCBI): domain Eukaryota; kingdom Metazoa; phylum Chordata; class Mammalia; order Monotremata; family Tachyglossidae; genus Tachyglossus; species Tachyglossus aculeatus. Next base: position 27,947,045 of record NC_052099.1, on the reverse strand, counting down.
AGATTGGAAGTACTGAAAGGCATTAATTGAAGCAAGATTTACAGTACAACTAACCAGAGCAAGTATCCCTGAGAAAAATTCAGATAGCCCAGACAATGACACTCCCCAGAAGCATCTTGGGGAAGATCAATGAAGAAATATCTCCTGCTGGCTTTGACTCTAAAAGCAAAGAAGAGGCCCAAACTCCGAGTGAGTTTTCTGTGCCAAGAAAGAAGCAATCTGGAACAGATATGAGCCAGGCTTTTGTCAATCAAACAGTGCACATATCTTCTATTTTGAAAAGTATTCTTGCTCAAATTAATGACTCAAATTTGCCACTTGTATTACAAGGCATTCAAACCAAATTTCATTTGAGAGGAATAAATATTGCTTCTGAAATGTTTTACGGTAATATACTCATTAAACAGACATTTAGTGTTTCCCCTCTGGACAGTAATCTTGCTGTGGGCAGGGAACCCGTCTACTAAATCTGTTGTACTGCTCTCCCAAGTGTTTACCAAAGTGCTCCGCATACAGCAAGTTCTTGGTAAATACCACTGACGGATAGTGGTTTTATAGAAAAAAAATCAAAAAGCTGGACTTCGAAGAAAGAGATTGGTTATTAAGGGAAGTGCATAAGGAGGAGTTTTCTGCTGAAGGGAGAATAAGAGGAAAGAGCAGTGAAGTATTGACAGGGCAAGGGTACAGTTTCTAAATAAAATGAAATCTGCCTTTCTAAAATATTGTTTTATTGCTTTTTTCTGACCCGTTCAAGACCCTTCACATGAAGTCTATGTGAAAAATGACTACGAGGTACTCAGCAAAACCAGTAATTTAATGAAACCATGATTTTAATTTCACAGAGTTCTGTACCTCCATTCTTTTGTCTTATTCTTACATGTTCATGGGAATCTCCAGTGGTGGGAAACACTGAGGCTATTTCAATAGCAAATTGTATAGATAATCAAAATAAACTTGGCTTCAATTATACAGGTTTTCAAAGAAGCACTTTTCCCTGAAATCTCTAGGCAATTAAAGCAGCTTTAGAGTTCAAATCATGAAGATAATTAATAAAGAGTGCAATAATAATGCTAATAATAATGGTATTTGTTAAGCTTTTATGATATGTCAAGCACTGAATTAAGAGCTGGAGAAGATACATGCTAATCAAGTTCCTCATGGGGCTCATAGTCTAAATTGGAGTGAGAACAGGGACTGAATCCCCATTTTGCAGATGAGGAAACTGAGACACAGAGAGTTACGTGATTTGCCCAAGGTTACAGAGCAAGTAAATGTGGGGAAGCACCAGGGCCAAGTGAATGGAGCTCGGGCCCAGGAATCAGAAGGACCTGGGTCCTAACTTCTCTGTGCCTCAGTTATTGCATCTGTAAAATGGGGATTAAGATTGTGAACCCCATGTGGGATAAAGACACTGTTCAACCTCATTGCCTTGTATCTACCCCAGCACTTAGACCAGTGTCTGGCACAGGAAGCGCTTAACAAATACCATTCAAAAAAAAAAAAATTCTGGCTCCGTCACTTGCCTGCCATGTGGTCTAGGGTGAGTCACTTCACTTCTCTGGGCCGCAGTTACCTTATCTATAAAATGGGAATTAAGACTGCAATCCCCATGTGTGACATGGACTTTTCCCAACCTGGCTAGCTTGTATCTAACCCATGTTTAGTACAGAGCCTGGCCTACAGTAAGTGCTAAACAAATACCAATTAAAAAAATTGTAGTGGAGCCGGTATTAGAACCTAGTGCTTCTAGACTCTTACGTCTAGGCTCTTTCCACTAGGCCATGTTGCTTCCATGGCCCCATTACATAGACGAGACCCAAGAGTAGGTGTGTTTGACTATGAAAACACTTGTGGTTTCTTAAATCAATAATCACCATTGATCTTAAATCAGTAATCAGTATTACAAGGCTAAGGGGCTGAACCCAGATTCTACAAGCCAAGGAAACATTTTTTTTAATATACCCGGTGATTTTAAATAATTTGTTCACCATGCTGACTGTTGGCTCCATTAATCCTTAAGCTTTTAACTGATCTTGCAAAGAATGTTCATAATAATAGTTTAAGGGATTCTAACTTGGGTGTATAGACAGATACACACTCACAGACATAATAATAATCATTTGTTAAACGCTTACTATGTGCAAAGCACTGTTCTATGTGCTGGGGGATATAAGATGATCAGGTTGTCCCACATGGGGCTCATAGTCTTAATCCCCATTTTATCCCCATTTTACAGATAAGGGAACTGAGGCACAGAGAAGTTAAGTGACTTGTCCAAAGTCACACCACTGACAATGCATGCATCTAACCATTCTTAGAGTATATATATATATATATATATATATATATATATATATATACTCCTTTATACTCCTTTAGACAGTCCTTTAGACTGTGAGCCCACTGTTGGGTAGGGACTGTCTCTATATGATGCCAATTTGTACTTCCCAAGCGCTTAGTACAGTGCTCTGCACACAGTAAGCACTCAATAAATATGGTTGATATATATATATATATATATACAGAACAAGACAACAACAACAATGCTATATATAAATGTACCCTTCCTGTTGTTGTCTTATGCTGTAGAATTGTGTCCGACCCATCACGACGCCATGGACACTTCTCTCCCAGAACACCCCACCTCCATCTGCAATTGTTCTGGTAGTGGATCCATAGATTTTCTTGGTAAAGATTTGAAAGCTGGTCATCACTGCCTCCTTCCATGCAGTCAACCTGAGTCTCCACCCTTGACTCTCTCCCAAGTCGCTGCTGCTCAGCGCGGGTGAGTATTGACTTGTAGCAGATTGCTTCCACTTGCTAGCCATTGGCCAAGCTAGGAATGGAATGAATATGCCTCTGCTTGACTCTCCTTCTCCTTCTCCTTCTCTCCTTCTTCTAGTCAAGACAAGACTGGTAGAGTACTGGAAACTCTCCAGGTGTGATACTGAGAGGTGAAATATACTCTATTGTAAATACGTTGAATGTGTGTAAACGCATTGCTTTCACATTCACACTAAAGAGAGAGTGAGTGTTCTGTGTTCCTAATGACATCCAAACTCTCAGCCAGACTTTGAACAGTTGCTAAGAAACTGTCCAAAGAGATGTTATCATCCTTTAAGTGTGATACAGCGTCATCCTTGAGACAGGGCCTTTGACCAATGGTGTTCTTGACAGACCTTTTTTTTTAACTGTATAGATTCCCTCCACTTCCTGCTCTTCTCCTCCTTTTACTAGGGGCCCAATCTAAGAAGTTAAGACTCTTGAAATACTCAACAGAAGTCACATTAAGTGTGTTAGAATAAAATGTCTATTGGGAATATTCTTCATAAAGTTTCAGGAGCTACAGGTCTTAATAGATTTTTTTCTTCTTTTGAAACATCCACAAACCTAATATCCAAATCAAATATAACTAATAATATTTAAACTGTGATGCTCATTTCAGAAGTGTATTTTCCATGAAATCGATTGCAATAGCTGAATTAAGGTGTTGTTTCGGACACACTGGACTTTGACTTCAAAATAGCATGGTGTTGATGACTTGTATATGTACATTCTGGGTGAAATATGTTTCAGTTAATAGCTGTTCACTGGAGTTCAAGAAAATTTATTAAAATAGACACTTTATTTCATTTAGTTCTTATAACCTTTACCCCTGGTTTCATTTTGTGTGCCTTTGGGACATGGTATGATCCATGACCTGTAATTGAAGGTTTATGCAGAGGTGAAATGAAGAAAGTAGAATCTAAACTGACTTGTCTGGGTTAAATAAACTTGTATGTAGACTCCTCTTGAAAGAACTGAACAATGTTTTGAAAGACCAAGCAGCACTTCTAAAATCCAGCACCATTAGTTTCCAATTTTTCTCTTTTAATCTGTCTTTCATTTGTCTTGCATTTGTTTTTTCAGCTGCAAGCCCCAAAATCTCTAAATGGTGTGAAACTGCGTTCAAACAGAGGGCAGCCAACTGGGCAACTGGTCCAAACCAGCTGATACATGCAAACATCTCTTCAACCTGAACCCTATCATGCCTCTTCATTAGTTTCCTGAAAGTATTTTTTCCTAAAATGAGCTCACCTTGAAAGAAAGAAGTCAGGAACCTGCCTTGAAGGGAGGATAATAAAAATCTTGATCTTTGACCAACCTTCACTTGCAAGCCTAATGCAGCAAATAATGGGAATTCCCAGAGCGGGATGAGGGGTTGGGACATAATGTCAGCCACCTGTCAATTAAGGGATAATAATAATAATGACGGTATTTGTTAAGTGCTTACTTTGTGCAAAGCACTGTTCTAAGCTCTGGGGAGATACAAGGTGATCAGGTTGTCCCACGTGGTGCTCACAGTCTTCATCCCCATTTTACAGATGAGGTAATTGAGGCCTAGAGAAGTGAAGTGACTTGTCCAAAGTCACACAGCTGACAAGTGGCGGAGCCGGAACTAGAACCCATGACCTCTGGCTCCCAAGCCCGGGCTCTTTCCACTGAGCCATACTGCTTCTCCAATTACTGATACTAGGGGTTGATACTAGGGAAGTGACATGTTGTTGTAGAAGAGACCCCTAAACTCCTCCTGAGGTTAGTTCAGCTTTCCTAGACATGGGATGTAATTTTTTTAAAATGGGTATTTATTAAGTGCTTACTATATTCCAGTCACTGGGGTATAGGAGGGAGAACAGGAATTGGATTTCCATACTTCACCGGAGGAAACTGAGACATGGATAAATTAAGAGATTTGCCCAAGGTCACACAGGAGGCAAGGGGAAGACCTGGGATTAGAACTCAGATCATCTGGATTCCAGATCCATGCTCTATCCCCCGGGTCATCCAACTTCCCTGTCAGTTATTATAATTATTATTATAATTATTATTATTAATTAATGGCATTTATTAAGCACTTACTATGTGCAAATCACTGTTCTAAGCACCAGGGAGGTTAGAAGGTGATCAGATTGTCCCACGGGGGGCTCACAGTCTTAATCCCCATTTTACAGATGAGGTAACTGAGGCCCAGAGAAGTTAAGTGACTTGCCCAAAGTCACACAGCTGACAATTGGCAGAGCCGGGATTTGAACCCATAACCTCTGACTCCAAAGCCCGGGCTATTTCCACTGAGCCACGCTGCTTCTCTATTGCCAATTGTCAATTGTCAATTGCCAAGTCGGTCTTGTCAATGCATTATCCACCTGTCAAAACCTGTCAGTATTTTCTGCATGTGTGCTTACCACTCTTCTACTTTCCAATAAAGTTCAGGAGTTACTTGAGCCTCTGTCCATCATCAGCACATGCACGAGGGCTATATCTCTTTTCTATTTCTGTAGTCCATCTCCTACGTTAGGTTGCAAACCTTCCCTTGTGTTTTTATCCAAGAAAACTATTGGGGATTCTCATGATTTAAGCAAAAGAGATTTAAGCGATTAGGAGTCAGAAACCGGGGTTCTTAATCCCAGCTCTGTCCCTTGTCTGCTGTGCGACCTTGGGTAAAACACAACTTCTCCTTCCTCTCAGTTATCTGGAAAGTGGGGTTTCCCATGCCATGAGACTTTATTGTATATATATATACAATAAAGAACAATCTTCTTTATAATTCAGTGTTGTGATTCAAATCTGCATTTCTATTACTCAAGTGTTTAACCATCTCTTCAAGTAAAGTAGAAAAAAATGAGTCACAGAACAATCTGTGATACCCTATAACTATAAAATGCTCCAATATGCCACTGACATCTGATCTAAGACCGTCCGGCAAATTCTTCTTTCCATTGCCCTCGAACCCTATAGAGTATTCTGAATTGTATCTACAATTTATTCTTTACTTGAATGGTGATATATATAATAGTATATATATATACTATTATATAGATTACATATAATAACGTAAGTATTATTATATAAGCATTATATATTATAGTATATAATTATATATAATATATTAACTTATATAAGAATATTATCATTATTGTATATATTATATATATATATATAACTACAATAATGATAATAATACTTGTGGTATTCGTTAAGCACGTACACTTATCAAGCACTGCACTATGTGCTGGGGTAGATACAAGATGATCACGTTCCACAGGAGAGACTGAATCAGTTCCTCCTCTATTTATTGCCAAGTGTAGAGGTTTGAAGTTTTCCCGAGGTGTGCAACAGCTGATCATTTAAAGTGCCTTCACCTCTGTTTCCTTAGAGAAAAAAAAAAGTTTGAAGTTGTTGGATGGTGAGTTCTATAATTAAAAACAACAATTTGGGTTGATTTAACAGTTGGTTAAACAATTCTTTTAGTCCTTTATGCATCGTCAGACTGTTAGATGACAGCTCCCAGTTTGATTGTTAATTATCCCTGTCTATTATATTCAAGCACTTAAAATTTTCTCTCTGTTTTACGCTTCTTTATAATTCAGTGTTGTGATTAAAATCTTTATTTCTATTACTCCAGAGTGTTTATTTAACCATCTCTTCAAGTAAAGTAGAAAAAAATGAGTCACATAACAATCTGTGCTATCCTATAACTATAAAATGCTCCAATATGCCACTGACTTCTGATCTAAGACCATCTGGCAAGTTCTTCTTTCCATTGCCTTTGAACCCTAAAGAGTATTCTGAATTATATCTACAATTCATTCTTTACTTGAATGTTTTAGACTGAGTGCCCCACGTTGAATAGGTACTTTGTCAGACCCAATTGAGAGGCAGCGTGGCTCAGTGGAAAGAGCCCGGGCTTTGGAGTCCGAGGTCATGGGTTCAAATCCTGGCTCCGCCAATTGTCAGCTGTGTGACTTTGGGCAAGTCACTTCACTTCTCTGCGCCTCAGTTCCCTCATCTGTAAAATGGGGATTAAGACTGTGAACCACCTGTGGGATAACCTGATCACCTTGTAACCTCCCCGGTGTTTAGAACAGTGCTTGGCACATAGTAAGTGCTTAATAAATGCCATTATTATTATTATTATTATTATTATTATTATTATTATTAAGTATCTCATATCCCAATGCTTAGAACAGTGTTTGACAATTTTTTTGTTATTGGTATTTGTTAAATGCTTACTATGTGTCAGACACTGTTCTTAGCACTGGTGAAGATAGAAGGTAATCAGGGTGGACACAGTCTCTGTCCCATGTAGGCTCACAGTCTTAATCCCCATTTTCCAGATGAGGTCACTGAGGCATGGAGAAGTTAAGTGACTCACTCAAGATCACACAATAGACAAGGGGCAGTCAGGACAAGAACCCAGATCCTTCTGAGTCCCAGGCCAGTGCTCTATCCACCAGGCTATGCTGCCTCTGTTATACATAATAAACAATTAAAAATACCCTAATAATAATAGTGTTTTTTATTTTCTTGACGATAGAGGATGTGAAGAATGCATGGGATTAAGGATAGATAATCGTATATCTACCAGAGAAGCAGAGAAGCAGTGTGGCTCAGTGGAAAGAGCCCGGGCTTTGGAGTCAGAGGTCATGGGTTCAAATTCCTGCTCTGCCACTTGCCAGCTGTGTGACTTTGGACAAGTCACTTCACTTCTCTGGGCCTCAGTTACCTCATCTGTCAAATGGGGATTAAGACAGTGAGCCCCCCGTGGGACAACCTAATCACCTTGTAACCTCTGCAGTGCTTAGAACAGTGCTCTGAACATAGTAAGTGCTTAATAAATGCTATTATTATTATTATTATATATCTGATGAATAGTAACTAGCCATGATGCTTTTTAGGCATTTGAATTCCGATGCAGCAAAACGTACTGGAATCAGATTGCATATTGAGCAACACCTCAAAACTAAGTTCCTGAAGAAACAGTTTTGAGGAGTTTCTGTTTGATGTTAAGGTGAATGGGCAAGCCCTGGAGGTTCTTGAGGAGTGGGGAGATGTGAACTTCACTCTGCTGCCCAGATCATCTTTCTAAAAGAAACATTCAGTTCACATTTCCCCACTCCTCAAGAATCTCCAGTGGTTGCTCATCCACCTCCACATCAAACAAAAACTCCTTATCGTCTGCTTTAAGACACTGGACCAGCTCTCCTCCTCCTATTTTACCCCGCTGATTTCCTACTTCAAATCAGCCCACACACATCTCTCCTCTAACAACAATCTACTCAATGTACCTCAATCTCATCTATCTCCCCACCTACCCCAGACCCTCATCCTCCCTCTGGACTGGAATTCTCTTTCCCTGTAAGCTCCCTCTAGACTTTGAGCTCATTGTGGGCAGGGAATTGCGCCTCTCTATTGTTGTATTGTACTCTCCCACGTGCTTAGTGCAGTGTTCTGCACCCAGTAAGTGCTCAATAAATGCAAAGGAATGAATGAATGACAGACCACCACTCTCTCCACATTCAAAGCCTTGTTCAAATCAAATCACATCTCCTCTAACAGTCCTCCTCTCCCCTACTCCCACTCCCTTCTGCATTACCTATGCTCTTGAACCACTTTATATTCACGCCCTCCCTCATCCCCACGAAACTTAGGTACGTATCCGTAATTTATTTTCAGGTCTGTCTTCCCCTCTAGACTGTAAGCTCCTTGTGAGCAGGGAACATGCCTGCCAACTCTGTGGTACTGTACTTTCCCAAACATGCACGTAGTACAGTCAGCAAGAAATAAATGTCATTGATTAATTGATTGATAGGGGGAAAAGATGCTATGGTATAGACACCACTGATTTTCTTTACTAATCCAGGCCTCGTCAGGAGTCAGAAGGCAGACAACATTTAGGATACCAAGCAGAGAAACACAGGGCAAGAAAGAAAAACCCAAGTATGGACCAGAAGACCAGGGACCTGAGCTGTTTTTTAATGTAGCCCCTGGAAAGCTGGAGATGGATGAGAACAATAATAGAGTGGGTGTGGTCATTTACAAAATAAAATCTCACTGCCTAAACAAGAAGCAGGAAGTTGGCAATATCATTCAAGTTGACCATGACTTTCTTTTTTTGTTGAGCAGCAATTCAAAAATTGGGACAGCCTCTCTCCGCAGTTAATCTTCCTCAGGATATTAAATGCTCAGTTTCGGTCTTAGTACTTACAGATTAATAGCACTAGCATTCCATAAAGCTTCCAAATCTTCCTAAAATCACATCGCCTTCAGATAAGCAGCTTAGTCTAGTGGAAGGAGTCCGTACCTCGGAGTCAGAGGACCTGGGTTCTAATTCCGGCTCCGCCACTTTTCTGCTCTGTGACCTTGGGGAAGTTGCTTAACTTCTCTGTGCTTCAGTTCCCTCATCTGTAAAATGGGGATGAAGACTGGGAGCTCTATGTGGGACAGGGACTGCATCCAACTCGATTATCTTATATCTGCAGGACAGTACCTGGCACAGAAAAATTGCTCAACAAATACCATAAAAAGTGAGTATTTAAGTAAGTGCTCAGTAAAAATGATTGAATGAGTGAATGAAGGAAGGGCATCATTCACCCATCAACACTTCCTATTTCCCACCAGCTCTTGAAGAATTAATCAGTGGTATTCCTTAAGTAAGCGCTCAATGAACTCAGTTGATGGATTGATTAATGAAACGCTTACTGTGGACGGAGCACTTTATTAAACAATTGGGAGAATAGAATAGGCATGATCTGCACCCTCAACCATCTTACGGACTCATGGGAGGAGTCTTACAATCTAGTGGATAACCACAGACGAATTTCTTGATTTTTCTCCCAGCCCTGGGAGTAAAATAAGGTATCGTTCATTCAAATGAAAGTGTTCCATCTACATGGTGCTTTTTCCCTTGATGCTGTGAACATTAACAGGTCACTTTCTATCACCGAGATAAGGCACAGAGCTGACATTTCAAAGTCAATAAAACCATGGGACTCTGCAGGTATAAAATGTAAAATATCAATATTCTATCCATGATGTCTCACAACAGGTAAATAGCATATCAGCAGTGATATTTGCCTCAGCTCAGAAAGTGCACACTAGGCTAGAAATACTTGAAACTTTGCAGTTATGTGTGAAACTCATTATGCCAAGCAAAAATGAATGTAGCAATAGGTCTTCAAATCCAAATTAAGCTTTTCCCACAAATGTGTCAGGGCAGGCTTTGCCAGTGTTAGAAAACATTTTTGAAAGGCCTTCAAGAGAGTGGAATGTCCAACTTTCCCAACATTTTCACTGACAGACACCGGATTAGAAAATATAAGACGTTTTGCTCATCAAGAGTACTGTTAGCTTACATTTCAAACTATCCCCATGGGCATAAAGAACATGGTTACTTCAGGGGTTGTTTTATAAACGTTATTTTTTTCTCTTTCAGAAAATGAACTTACTTTCCCATTAGCATGTCTGTTTTCTGTACAGTTGCTTTCTACTGCACGAGTGTAGTGGCAACAGATGAAGTCATAAAATGGATGAGAGCAGATTCATCACAGCAGGTTAATCCATGCGCACAGTAGGAACTCAATAAATAGTTGTTGATACCGATGATGTTGAAATACTGTGACCAGCTGATTGCGGATTACCCTCCTGCGTGCTTTTCCACAGTCTAATTTTATATTTTTAAATGGCTGGTACAAGTGGATGAATGACTCTGTTTTCTGTTTTCCTCTATCAGTTGAGTGAAAGGTATAATTATGGGTTTAAGAAATAAAATTCTGCCACCTTTAAAGATGACCGGCATCCCTAGCCGCATGCACAATTCATTTTAGCAATCACTCAGCAATCTTCTCAGCTATGGGTGAGTACAATAATAATAGTAATAATGTTGGTATTTGTTAAGTGCTTACTATGTGCAAAGCACTGTTCTAAGCACTGGGGGGAATACAAGGAGATGAGGTTGTCCCATGTGGGGCTTAATCTCCATTTTACAGACGAGGGAACCCAGGCACAGAGAAGTTAAGTGACAAGGTCACACAGCAGACATGGGGGGAGGCGGAATTCGAACCCATGACCTCTGACTCCCAAGCCCACGCTCTTTCCACTGAGCCACACTGCTTTTCAACACTGCCATTTCTGAATATGAACGACAGTGCTATAGATTGATTTTCTCAGGAGACAGCTCTCAAGTTGAATATTTCATTCTTAGTGTTAAAATCATTTCCCTGCTTACTTGGGAATGAGTCACACATTTTAAAATTCATTTAAAAGTTTCTTATTCTTGATATTCTTAAAAGACCTGTAGCCATTCCCTGTCCTTCTTGACTTCTGCGAGGTTCCTTACTATATTTGTATCCTAGTTAAAGGCTAAATAGGAGAAACTAGTCTCTTCAAAAGGCACAGTGGTAAAACACATACCTCCTTTGCTTATTACCTTAATACATTTCTCCTTCGCATTTACCTTCAAAGAAGGTAAAATAAACTTAAAGAGACCATAGAAAATAATAAAACACTTTCACCCGATAAAGACCTATTTGTTTCTAATCATTTTCCTCTGACTGTAAGCTCCTGGTGGGCAGGGAACATGTCTACAAACTCTCATACTTTATGTCTCCTAAGTGCTTAATACAGTGCACAACATACAGTAAGTGTTCAGTAATTCCACCGATCAATAGCTGCTGCTCAAAAACAAAGAACTTGTTACTTTTGAACCATTTTTCAGCCCTTATTCTGAGAATTTACCACCCAGACTATGTTTTCTATAGGAAATGTATGTCTTCTCTAATATCAACTGCACTTTCATGTGTTTTTTTTTCCCCTTTTGGTAGCCAAGCCCCTGGTATTCTCTGTCATAGGCCCAACTAACACCCTCTAGGAATATGATTCCAAAACCAACGAGGCTCATGCTGTGGAATCTAAGAGAGCGGAAGGGATTTTGACTGCTCATTCTGTTGAACTGCACTTCAAACATCCCAGAGGGGAATGAGTTCTAACTTTAAAGACCTCCAGAGAAAAAAGATTCTACAACTTGGCTGTGTAATCAAGTCCTCTGCTTATCGAACTCATTCTTCCATCTAACCTAAATTCCTCCTAAGGAAATTTTTATTTCCTCCTCTGTTCAGTGCAGATTGAGAACAGCTGGTCATCATTCACACCGCAAGATTCCCTCATAATAATAATGATAATTGTGGCATTTGATAAGTGCTTACTCTGTGCCAAGAACTAAACACCAGGTAGATATAATACAGTCAGATCAGACACACTCTCTGTCCCACAAGGGGGTCACGGAAACCAAAAGAAGGCAGAGTCCTCTTATAAAGACCTGAGTTCCCCAAAACAGCATCATTTCCTCAGTGCTTCCAGCTGCTAGAAATGGTTAGTCAAAGAGGAGACTTGAAATGAGATCTTTCCGGTAATTCTCTCACAACTGGATAAACACCATGGCTTGCCTAAATGTACCTCTTTGAGAGTAGAATCGATCAGACTCTCTCCGTTCAGAGAATTTCCCTAATGAAGGGGAAACCCACCTTGGGCTCTAATTAGGATGGATACCCTCACTGTTCTGTCCCCCAACTCCTTAGCGTTTCTCCCTCGGCAAAGATAGCAACTCTGTTATTTTTCTTTTGGAAAAGCAACCGGTTTGTGCATTCATGTCCAGGGTGAAGAACTCTTCCTGTGATCAACTGAGCTGATTCTACAGATTCGGCAGAGAAGTATTCTTGTGGGGCAATTCATGGGATGAATACAAGCTTGCTCCCTTTTCTGAGATCTCACTTACTGCTTTGAGTTGAAGATTGCAGCTTACACTGTCAAAACGCATGCTGATTTGATTCCCCATTCTTACCGGGTTGGATTCACAGAAAAGCGAGGCTCTGTTGTGGTGATAAAGGCCTATTCAACGTGGGGTCTGACCTGCTGAGACATTCAGCTCTGGCAACTTCAAATAGAGCTCTTCCACCCTCTGCAGTCCAAATGGCAGAAATTCACATGGAAGGAGGGAAAATCAACCGGACTGTTACTTCGGAAGACAGGTTTCGGTTCCCAGGCCCTTAGTTTTCAACTCGAGGGTTACTTATTTACCATGATACACTTGTTCTGCTGAAGAAAATTTGCCCTGTGAAGGTAGGAAAACCGTTGATACACTTCAGTGGAAAAGTACCTCGGGCCTTCCCTACCAGAGAGAGAGAGAGACAGAAAAGGAGAGTGAGAAAGAGAAGAAACAGTAGCCGCGTTGGGGTGGCTCCTGTTGGGGAAATGACACTGTCAGCAACAGAAGCCAAAGAGATAACTTTACATGGTGTCATTTTGAAACGTCATCCTCCTTTCAGCGTGGTGCTGGGTTTGCCACAGGACCAACGGTGTACATGAGAGCTGTGTTGAAGAGGGAGAGGAAACTAGTTGATGGTAGCTATTCAGAGCTGGTATTCACTATGCCCTCTTCTCAAAGAAATGACCTCTGCTGTGCGGTAGGGAGGCTCGAAACCACCCCTTACTGACAAGAACACGAAGATAAATATGACAAGACTGTTCAAAGATTTTTTTTTTTTAATGTGGTCGGCTTCCAAGTCGGGCTTTAATAAAAGGCGGCACTGTAGCCCAGACCTATATAGAGAAGGCAAAGGTGAGAGGCAGGAGATCCCATTCTTAAACACTTAGTATAATATTATGGTTTTCATGCAAGGAAGAAAACTTTGTTTTTTAAAAACATGGACTAAAGAAGTGAGACAAGTTGGAATAGGAGAGGCAAACTGCGAGAAAACAAGAATGGAGTTGTTGACACAGTTATTTAATGTCAGGTGGGGATCAATGATAAAAAATTTAGAATACTAACAATCAGTCTTGAAGTGATTTAATAGTTGCACTACACTCCGCCACTCCACATATACTATTCAGTGGGGTATTAGTAAATGGATAAGTGATGTCTGCTACTGTTGAGATCTCAGAGATATACTAAGTGGAAAAAGCCTGGGCCTGGGCTTGGGAGTCAGAGGTTGTGGGTTCCAATCCCAGCTCCGTCACTTGTCCCGCTGTGTGATCTTGGGTAAGTCACTTAACTTCTCTGTGCCTCAGTTACCTCATCTGGAAAATGGGGATTAAGACTGTGAGCCCCTTGTAGCACAACCTGATTACCTTGTATCTCCCCCAGCACTTAGAACAGTGCTTGGCACAAAGTAAGCACTTAACAAATACCATCATCATTAATGATATTATTATTATCATTATGACTATTGGGAGTCAGAGGTCATGGGTTCCAATCCCGGCTCCTCCACTTGTCTGCTGTGTGACCCTGGGTAAGTCACTTAACTTCTCTGTGCCTCAGTTACTTCATCTGAAAAGTGGAGATTAAGACTGTGAGCCCCACAGGGCTCTAGACTTCTAGACTGTGAGCCCACTGTTGGGTAGGGACCGTCTCTATATGTTGCCAACTTGTACTTCCCAAGCACTTAGTACAGTGCTCTGAACACAGTAAGCGCTCAATAAATATGATTGATTGATTGATTGACAACCTGATTACCTTGTATCTATTTGAATGCTTAGAACAGTGCTCGGCACATAATAAGCGCTTAAGAAATACCATTACTATTATTATTATTACTGTCCTGTGAATGAGAACTTCACCTGTTGTGCAGCTCACTCTCAGTATCTGCGTCTATGAACAGACAGGGGGATTAGAAAAAAAAGAGTGGATGGTTCAGTGCAAAACATCACCTCTTCTGCAAAAAGCAATTAAACACATGTTCTGCTGAAAATAGGAAATCCTAATAATTGGTGTGAGGGCAGCGTTAGTGAGACCAAAGGTAGGACCAAATAGCCCACTAGAGTCTCTGAGAACCTTCTGGAAGAAAACTGATTTTTCGGCCCATAAGGGGAAAGATCCGCCCTGCTGGGGGGGAATCCGAGGTCTCCTGATAGCAGAGGGAGAGAAGTGAGGAAATTTGCACTAGCAGCTGACTGGATGCCTTTCTTTCTCCTCTCCCTGAGATCTGGACAAAAGATATATTCATGAGGCAATGTATTCTCTCTCAACCTATACCTGGAGGTAAAAAGGATCAGTCAGTCAATCAGTCTTAGTTATTGAGAACTTACTGTGTGTGGAGCACTGTACTAAGCACTGAGGAGAGTAAAATATAACAGAGTTGGTAGACAGATTCCCTGCCTACAATGAGCTCACAGTCTAGAGGAGGAGACAGACATTAATATAAATATATGTTATGGATGTTTACATAAGGGCTGTGGGGCTGTGGGAGGAATGAATAAAAGGAGCAGGTCCATGCTGCCAGACCCGTGCTCGTTCCATTAGGCCATGCTGTTTCTCAAATGCCACAGGTGTCTACTATGGTTTAACACTTACAAGGACCCTAGTATATTCACTGAGGTCCCCGAGAGAGGCAGCAACAAGAAGTGGTGGACGGAAAGAGAAGGAAAAGAGTGCTGAGGAGTGGAAATGGAAAAACCTACAGCAGGGTTAGTCAGGCAGACTTGCTGATAATGATAATGATGATGGCATTTAAGTGCTTACTGTGTGCCAAGGAATGTTCTAAGAGCTGGGGGAGATACAAGGTAATCAGGTTGACCCACGTGGGGCTCACAGTCTTAATTCCCATTTTACAGATGAGGTCACTGAAGCACAGAGAAGTGAAGTGACTTGCCCAAGGTCACACAGCTGACAGGTGGTGGAGCTGGGATTAGAACCCATGACCTTTGACTCCCAAGCCCGGGCTCTTTCCACTGAGCTTCTCCACTGGCTCTTTCCACTGAGCTTCTCCGCTGATGTTCAGAGGGGGCAATCTGAGGTGAGGCTAGTGGAACATAGCCCCTCTAGTTCAGCCGAAACCACTGGATCACTGTTTCTGTCTGCATGGGCAATCACCCTCAGTGCGAAGTTGTTTAACTCAGAGAAAATTTGGGACCCAAAATAACATTTTCTTCAGGAAAATTCCTTTCAGAAAATATGCGTACCCCATCCAGGCGTGGCCTTTGACACTCTGTTCCCTCCTAAAGACAGCTTAATTCGATTAAGTGTAGTTTTGAAGTTCAATAGCTTTGATTATTTTTTCATTACTTTTTCCACTTATGAAGCTTAGGATTTGAGTTCTCAGCATGACTGGAAATGAGAGAGTCAAGGTAACTCGAAAAGACAAAATATGTTCTCACTGAATTTCCAGTCTGACCACAATCCAAAAGTGCCAGAAATCTCATCGTCTGTTTCACATAGGCTGCAGCCCTGTCTGAAGACACAAGAAATGTAATATTGAATGATCACTTGAACTCATGGGTCTGAGCGAAACCATACTAAATTTTCATTCTTTGTGTTTCAAAATGGGAGAGTAAATTTATAACACTTTTTTTGTCATATTTTCTGTAAGCCCAACTATATTAACCAATAAAACCAGGTTTATTTATGATAGAAAGGAAACACAGCGATATATAGATCTAGCTATAGAGGCGTAACAAGAAATAAAGAAATTGCAGAACACAATTTGGATGATTAGAGTGAAATTAGAGTGATGGATAGGTCTACTAACATAAATTCTACATTCATTTTACATTGTCCATGTGATAATTGGAGGTCATTATATATTCATCTTCAAGGTGTAGTGTAATAATAATTATGTGCGTTTTCCTTTTATGGCTTCTTTTCTCTGAACATAATAGAGTTTTGATGAGATATTGGGCTTTTCATTATACAGAAAATGAAACTGAGCAAGGGAACAGTTAAGTGGCTTGTTCTATGTCATCTTGTGGCCATCATCTAAGTCTATATTCACACTGATATAATTAGTTTCTCTAGTTTGAATGTAGCTGGACTGGATAAACAACTGCAAAAACTCCTCTCCCGGTAACGATAATGCATTCTGCTAGCAGGAAAGTTACATTCCATAACTTTCACCCAAATTATTTACGTCACTTTTTCCGGATGAGTTTCAGGGGAAGCCTCTTACTTTTTATGGAAATAATTTTCCTATCCCCTGCCTCTCTTTTCTTGCTGAAATATTTTTGGACACATCTTTCTTTTGGCCACACTTCATGACAGACATCTTTTCCGATTTTTTGTCCTTCCTAGCAAAGGAAAGCATTATGATAGTTAACTAATTAAAATATACAAAGCAAAATACACAATACAACTATTCAAACACCAATGCCAGCAATAACACAGGCATGTAACAATAAACCTAAACAAATGTCATTATCCTGTGCTTTGGCCTTCCAAGAACTGGCCAGTGGATCAAAGTGAATATACCACTCAACAACAACTAAAGCATTATTTTAAAGATAAACTTTCATTGGCTAACAATGATTTATTGCTACTATAAGATTATGGTTGTCACATATCATTATTGTTTTATTTTCATTTTCAATAGTGCTACCTCTACTTGCTTTGCAATAGACCTGACCAAATCTTAAGTAAAGAACCGAAACCAGATAAAGCTATATTATTAAATCCTTCGAATTCTTAATTAATCTGCTGCTCTGAAAGATTACCTTTCAAAAGACCAACATCAAAAATACCAAAAATGTTATTGAAAAACATCAAAAAAAGGTAGAAAAAGCATTAGAAAGTAACATATAAGGTTATGATTTCTGGAATTTTAATAGCTTTATACCTCAATTTTTGGCTATCACAAACACTACAAGAAAAAAATATTTTTTTTAATGAATTTTACAGCATTCAAGTTACCTTACAGCACATTACATAATGATGTAAGTTCCATAAAAAAAGGCTGTGTGCAGAGCCGTAAAACTTATTAGGTCATCAATATTGCTGAATTCAGTTTGAGAAATTAGAGGTAATGATGATTAGGGTGACCAGAATTTTTAAAAATCCTTTAAATTGAATTGAATCCTTGAATTCAACCATCCCGCAGCAAGAACTAAAGAAATTGGGTTGCTCTGAAAAAAAGATTATTTTATAGCATCTCCTTAGGTGAAAGCCATGTTAACATCAGAAGTTTAATGTGAACTTTCCATAGGTCTGAGGCAACTCTCCACTTCATCCCTTACAGTTCACACTACACTCTTTGAATGTTGCTTGTGCAATTTCCAGTCTGGAAATGATCCAAAACAATCTCTCAAAATGTCTTCTTTTGACTTTTTACCAGTTGAAATTCCTGAACATTTAACATACAAACAGGTTTTGGTGGATGGGAATTACGCATCCAGTCCAGGATTCAGGCCCGAAAAATTGTCCACGTTAATTGTCAAGGACTACACTGTGGGAGACATGTGACAGAGAACAACTTTGAATAACGTCTACATTCGGCAAATGGTAAGCAGTAGGAATAACACTTAATGGGAAAGGAAATGACCTAAGGTCTAGTTCCTGAAGAAAATAAAAAGTTCTGCTGCTGATTTTTCAAAATGAGACTCCAAAGCAGTAGTGGCTAGAGCAGGGGTCTAGGAGTCTAATGGGTCGTGGGTTCAAATTCCAGCTACACCACAGTCTGCTGGGTGACTTAGGGTAAGTCACTTAACTTCTTTGTTCCTCAGTTACCTCATCTGTAAAATGGGGATTGAGACTGTGAGCCCCAAGTGGAACAAGCGACTGTGTCCAACCCAGTTTGTTTGTGTCCATCCCAGTGGTTAATACAGTGCCTGGCACATAATAAGCATAACAAATACCATTATTATTGTTATCAATAATAAGAATAATAAAAGTGAATCTTTTAAGGTGAGCTTAAAAAGCAACTGTTTTCTAATTGCACTTAGGAAGGGGGACAGAAATACAGCATCAGCTGCATTTTTAGTATTACATCTACCTCATTGGATCAACAACAACAAAAAACAGTCTCCCTGTTGCTTCTAATTATCTGCTCCTAACCAAAGACCGTGTGGGATTCATTGATACCATCTGTGAGAGATAAATGCAGTGGCCACTGATGTTACTCAAAAATGCCAGAAATTGAAACACAGGTGATGTCGTATGTATAGGTCTACTGAGTTTGCCCCAAACTAAAACGTTTCTCCAGGCCTACCCCAGTTGCTAGGACAATGCTCCATACCCACTGACTGTCTTTTCCTAGTTTCCTGTGAACACAGAAATGGTGTCTGAAACATGGAACTTACCTGCAGAGGGGAGATTAGGCACTGAAAATAAAAATTCCCAATCTATAGGTGTCTGGTATCACATACAGCCCCAGACACAGGATGCATCGGTTTAAAAAATGGGCTGACTAGTATAAAATCGATGACTGCCCACCCTGAAGATGACAGAGGGTAAATGCAGGAGATTTCTGTCTCATTCAGAAATGAGTCTTTTAGACTTTTAGACCTAAAAGTTTAGATGGCCTTTTAGACTCCCCTCTTTTAGACTGTGAGCCCACTGTTGGGTAGGGACTGTCTCTATATGTTGCCAACTTGTACTTCCCAAGTGCTTAGTACAGTGCTCTGCACACAGTAAGCACTCAATAAATACAATTGATTGATTGATTGATTCAGCTCACCCTGTCATCTTAAAGGTCTGCCTTGTGATCCTGAGGTGAGGCACTTCACTTCTCTGGGTCTCAGTTTCCTCATCCGAAAAATGGGGTTGGAGACTGTGAGCCCCACGTGGGACAGGGACTGTGTCCAACCCGATTGACTTGTATCCATCCCAGCGCTTAGTACAGTACCTGGCACACAGTAAACGCTTAACAGATACCATGATGATTATTATTAACTCAGGGGAAGTTCAGGTCTTTAGCCTCACATTCCTTCCCACCAAAATCACATTGAAGAGCAGCATAGCAAACTTCCTTAATAGATTACTCCTTTTACTTTAAGGGATCCAATAATCAGCCAAAGCCAACAGATTAGCAGATTGCCCCCAACTTTCCTTAATAAAACAAACACCATAGCTGGTTTACTCAAGTACTTTACCAGCTAGTACTTCCCACCAGTTTCCCAAGCGCTTAGTACAGTGCTCTGCACACAGTAAGCTCTCAATAAATACAATTGAATGAATGAAAGAAAGGACAACAGTGTTTTCAATTGTGGGCTACTTCCTGCCTCTATGGCAACCTTTCCAGAAAAGCCCATCTTAGGGTACAGGAGAGATAGGATGCCCCTTGTATTCCATAACACCAGTGCCTAACTTTGGTTCTGGCAATCAGCTTTCAGTTAATGTTTTGACTCTTGGGATTGTCTGTGTACCCAGAATCGATAAGGAGACTGTCAGAAGGCTGAGATGTCCTCGTGTCGGGGTACTCCAATTCATTCAATCTGAGCCTCAAAGAAGATGGTTATAGGAGCCTGGGAATCCAAAAGTACTATGTCAAAAAGCACGTGGAAATCAGGGCTGAACTGCTAAACAGAAAACATGGAATCTGAAAGAAAAATCGCTGCAGCAAGGAGTGCACTTTCTAGACTACTAATAAGAGCAACAAGATAAGGCTGTTTTGGATTTATTCCTCATCCATTAAAATTAACAGGAGCAGAAGGTCAATGAAATATTTTTTTTCTCAGCTGTGTGCTTATAAATGTAGTGTTACATTATGTTACTTTCTTTTAAAAGTGCTGTATGAAATTACACCCTGGCCCCCTCCACAGTTCATTAAAAAATCACACCAAATTACTGCTGTCAGGTTGACAGACAAGGCTTCCTTATTTTAATCATTCGGTGAAGTATGGTTCCAAGCTTCTGCATTGAAAGTTTTTTTTTTTTTTCTTCCCTCCCTCGATCAGTGATATTCCAAGTGGTTCCTTTAACTTCACAAAGGAATGAATGACTCACAACTTTGGAAGAGTCCACATTTTGGCTTTTATTTTATTTTTTTTCCAATTTAATAATTTTCCTATGTCGTTACAGTAATTAGGAGCTCTTTACTTTATTGACATTTGCCCAGAAGGGGAATAAATACAGGGCCTCTAAAACCTCAAAACCCAGAAGGGTATATGGGTATACTACTATATAGCTAAAACTCTAGCTGCTATCGTATCAAGTAGCATCATGGCCTTGTCGAAAGAAAGTAGGCTTGGGAGTCAGAGGACCTACGCTCAAATCCAGATTTTGCCATGTGCCTCCTGTGTGACCTTAGGCAAGTCATTTAACTTCTCTGTGCCTCAGTTACCTCATCTGTATAATTGAGTTCAATATCTGCCTCCTTCCTATTTGGACTGTGAACCTTGTGTGGAACAGTGACTGTGTGATCTAATTATCTTCTATGTTTCCCAGCACTGATTGACACATAGTAAGTGCTTAACAAATACAATTATTATGAATTACTACTGTTTTCAATGAATGGACTTCATGTGTGGTCATGGTAACTCAATTTTCTCGCTCTTTCTAGGATATCTATCCTTGAAGTCTGTTTCCTTCCCTACTTGCAATTAATTTTAATGTCTGTCTCCTCCCTTAGAGTGTATATTTCCTGAATCCAGGGATTGTGCTTACCTTCACTCCACTGTATTCTCCCTACCTTTGAGTGTACTGCTCTGTACACAGTGAACACGGAGTACACGGTGTACATGCCTCTGTATATAGGTGCTTAATAAATATCACTGATTGAATTTGTCCAGCTTTCATGTGTGAAAGCCAGGCCATTTAATATGTATATAAACAGAGAAATCATTTAATTTCCATAGAGTGTGTGGGACTCATTGAAAAATATGTTTTTTTGTGTGGTTTTTTGCAGTTATCCTTATTTATTTTATTATTATTTATTAATGGCATTTTTTGCCAACTTGTACTTCCTAAGCGCTTAGTACAGTGCTCTGCACACAGTAAGCGCTCAATAAATATGATTGATTGATTGATTGATTAAGTGCTCACTATGTGCAAAGCACTGCTCTAAGCGCTGGGGAGGCTACAAGGTGATCAGGTTGTCCCACGGGGGGCTCACGGTCTTCATCCCCATTTTCCAGATGAGGGAACTGAGGCACAGAGAAGTTAAGTGACCTGCCCAAAGTCACACAGCTGACAATTGGCAGAGCTGGGATTTGAACACATGACCACTGACTCCAAAGCCTGGGCTCTTTCCACTGAGCCACGCTGCTTCTTCCTGTTTGAGCATTCAGGTAGTAACATAGCTTCCAGGGAAAACTCAGAAACAAAGAAACAATTTTTAGAGACCTCAGGCTAGCACAAATTAACCCAATTATTCTACAGACTAAAATAAGAAAGCAACACTATCATATTTGAGATTCTCCCGCTCTCTCTTCCCACCACCTCTCTGCACACCCACTGCAGTGCCTCGTCTTTCCCTCACCTGCTTCATCATTTCACCTCTAATTGCAACTTTCTGTAGTCCTCTCGTACTTGGGAGCCTGTAGCCCTTGTACAATGTAACACAGCCACTGAAATGCCTACAGAAGCTTGTAGCTTGCTTATTTTTATGGAAATACTTAGGCTGAGTTCTTGAAGACCCCTATTAAAGTTTTCAAATAAAACAAATTAAAGTTAAAGGCAACCACAAATAAGCATTACCAAACCCATGACCAGCTTGCCTTGTGACTTTTTTTCATTAAGAACCAGAGAGCACTTGCATTTCAAAGTGATATTTTAACCTCCTGCTGACACCGCAGTAGTAAAATATGACTTTTTATTGTTATTCAAAAGTGGGTTTAGGGACATGATTGAGGTTTTCCTGCAGTCTGTAAAAATGGGGAAAGCAACTAAAAATGTTTTTGCAATTTCCAAAACTGAAAAGAAGGTTCAAAAGTGAACAGCATAATTCGGCACATGCTATAATAAAAACAATAGAAAAAGTGGGCCTCACAGTCCAGTAGAGGCTGGAATCTCAGAAAATCTTTAGGGTGACCATGTGACTGATTCAACAAAAGCAGCATGAAGCAAGTGACATATTCTTGGGAACAACCAAATAGGCGTGATAGGTGATGACATAAAAATAATGCAGTGACCTTATGGTGCCAAAGCTGTATCCTGGACCTGATTCAAAAATAGTGGCTTTTGTGCAAAATTATTTGGAGGGATCCTTGGCCCTCGTGCTGAAATATGGCAACAGAAAATGCCGAAGCTCTACACTTTGTTAAAGTAGTATCAGGATTTTTATAACAGACATAATTACAGTTTCTACTTACAAATCCTCTTGTGCCAGAATAGCAAATTCAGTAGCATTAATCCATTCATTTTCTCAATACTCAGTGAGAGGGATGAGATATATAAATACCACATTGAGAGCACAAACCAATTTCTCCTTCATTTGTTTTTCCAAGAATAGGTACCAAATCACCAGAATCATAGTCACTACTTAAAACCTACTAAGCAACCAAAATAGACATGGCATCCTTATAGTTGGTTAGTCATTACAGTAGAAATAGTATTTGTTGAGCACCTACTGTGTGCAGAGCACTGTACTCAGCACTAGGAAAGGGTATACAGGGGCTCAAAATCTTATCTAAAAGTTATAATCTGCGGTGTTGGCACTGATATCAATCAGTGGGACTTACTGGGTGCTTACTCTGCATAGAGATTGGTACTGTGCACTTGTAAATAATCAATCAATCAATCGCATTTATTGAGCGCTTACTGTGTGCAGAGCACTGTACTAAGTGCTTGGGAAGTACAAGCATATAGAGACAGTCCCTACCCAACAGTGGGCTCACAGTCTCAAAGGGGACTTTTAGAGACCACTAGAGACTTTTTTAAGACTTTTGGAGCTCAGGTCTACCATCTGCAGCGCCCAAGGTTCCTGTCACGCACCTGTTAGAGCCTCGGAGGGGAAAGTCTTTTCTTTCCACCGCTTGCATCCATCTCTGTTTCAAGCCACTAAAGAACTGATTCCATCCAACGGACCATATAGCTGTCATGAAAAAAAAGTATCCCTAATAATGACAGAAGCTACAGCAGCTTGTCCCCATTTCCTCACACCTGGCACACCCTGGTTGCCTTCAAGTGGTGCTTGATGTCCTAAGCTGCAGACCCATTCACAATGATGTCATTTCACTGTGCGTAGGCAGGAGAATGAATAAATTACCCTTCCGCCTTCCTTAAATTCTCATTGGCTTCATTACCCAGATTTAAGACTGCCTGTTCTCCTCTAATGTGAGACAGAGACTCAAGCTCAGTGATCTCAATGATTCCAGTTTGCCCTTGGAGGGTAGATAAAACAGGCCGTGTCTCACATAGAGTCAGAAGAACTATCAGCCTATAAGAGTTGTTATTCACTCTTACACTTCTTTACATCCACCCATGGGGAAAATTGACCTGTAGCCAGGGCATCTTCACAGTAACGGAAGGACAAGAAAATGTGACTAAACTGAGCTTGTTTTTCCCTCTGATTTGGAAGAAGGTAAGTTTAGCTCTGTAGTATTGCTGTGGATCAGGTCTGCAAACATGATGTGTATATATCTATAATTCTATTTATGCTATTGATGCTATTGATGCCTGTTTACTTGTTTTGATGCCTGTCTCCTCCCTTTTAGACTGCGAGCCCGTTGTGGGCAGTGGTATTCTCTACTTGTTGCTGAATTGTACTTTCCAAGCCCTTAGTACAGTGCTCTGCACACGGTAAGTGCTCAATAAATATGACTGACTGAATGAATTAATGTATTGTACTCTATACAGCATTTACTATAGTTCTCTGCACAAAGTAAGTGCCCAATAAATTCCTTTTATCAGTTGATTATAAAACTGTAAAGATGTTGCAAATAATCCTTGTCCGCTTTGTTCTAGTTAATGAGATTTTTGTCCAACACAACACTATGATGAATTTACTTACGTACAAATATGGAATGATTGACTATTTCTGTTCCGGAGTCTTTCAACCCAATTGAATTAAGTGCAATGGTTTATCCTTTATATTTTCTAATAATAATAATTATCTTGGTACTTATGAATTGCTCAATAAATACCACTGTAGGAAACAGAAAGGTTAGGCTCCAGAAACAGCATGTCATAGTCTAGACTGTGAGCCCACTGTTGGGTAGGGACTGTCTCTATATGTTGCCAACTTGTACTTCCCAAGTGCTTAGTACAGTGCTCTGCACACAGTAAATTCACTGCGCTCAGTAAATATGATTGATTGATTGATTGGAAAGAGCACAGGCCTCGGAGTCAGAAGGTCCTGGGTTCTAATCTCTGCTCCGCCACTTGCCTGCTGTGTGACATTGGCAAGTCACTTAACTTTTCTGTGATCCTGTTACTTCATCTGTAAAATGGAAATGAGGTTTGTGAACCCCATTTGGGAAATGGACTATGCACAACCTGAGTAGCTTTTATCCACTCAAGCGCTTACTACAGTGCAGGGCACATAGTAAGTGCTTAACAAATACCATAAAAAGAAGGGTTAAATATGGGGATTATAAGTCCCTTTAGGGTTATTAGATGATAGTGAATAAGACTATGTCATTGTCACATCCTCATCTCCCTCGATGATGCTTAAGTGCTCTGGCTTTAGTCTATGACCTAGGAATAGGTAGATGAAAGTCATAGTAGAATATGTCTTTGAATAGTATAAGGGTGAAAAATAAACTAAACTTTTAAGATAGACTTAAAAGATGGGTGGATCACAAAACATATGACCAACCTGGCAAGTGAATTAGTGAAAGACTTTGAATTCCAAATGGGACTGAGATTGGGCCTGGTCAAAAAATAATAATTACTATAATTGTGGTATTCGTTGAGTGTTTACATGTGACAAGCATTGGACTAAGTACTAGGGTACATAGAAGATAACCAAGTCAGACACCATCCTGGCCCCACACAGGGTCGGCAGTATAAGTGAGAGAGGGACCCAGCATGGCTCAGTGGAAAGAGCCCAGGCTTTGGAGTCAGAGGTCATGGGTTCAAATCCCGGCTCCACCAACTGTCAGCTGTGTGACTTTGGGCAAGTCACTTAACTTCTTTGTGCCTCAGTTACCTCATCTGTAAAATGGGGATTAAAATTGTGTGAGCCCCCCATGGGACAACCTGATCACCTTGTAACCTCCCAAGCGCACATAGTAAGTACTTAACAAATACCATCATTATTATGATTATTATTACTCCATATCGAATCATCATTTTACAGAGGAGGAAACAGAGGAGACACTGAAGTGACCAAGGTCAAATCACAGCCACAGTCCCTGTCCCACACAAGACTCACAGTCTTAATGCCTGTTTTGCAGATGAGGTAACTGAGGCACAGAGAAGTGGAGTGACTTGCCCAAGGTCACACAGCAGTCAATTAGCAGAACCGGAATTGGAACCCAGGTCCTTCTGATTTCCAGGCCTGTGCTCTTTCCAGAAATGAAAGAGTAGATGAGAAATGCATCGGAGAGGCCTTTACAGACTCATTTTCCACCACCAATATTGCACATAAATAGGTGTCCAGGCAACTCTCCTAAATGTTTGGAAAGTGGTACTTGGAGAGCTGAGCTCTAACAATGCAAATCCAGACCTATGCATGGCCATGAAAAATTCATCTCTGAGACTTCATACTGACCAGCCAATCAAAATAAAATATTCAGCTATTTTTCTCTGTTCTAAGTACATCTATGAAATTGAAATACTCTTTAGTCATTTCTAGATGGTCAAATTTCTGCTTCCTATATTAGAGACATAGAATGAAACAGACAGTTACGGAGCACAAAGAAATGAAGACTGAGCAAGATCTTTGAAAGTTTTTTTTTTTTCCTGAAATCCATGGTGAGTGTCTAATTGCTTCTTTTAGAGGCACTTTGAATTGAACTAGAAGATCCAGTGTGTACTGAATTTAAATGCTTCTTATAGGCTCTGCCTGCTTTGATTCTGCAATTCCAGCAAGAGGACCTCCTTACACCACATTAATCATGTTCTGTGGAAGAGTTTCTGTGTTTTCTTCTGCAGTGCACTGTTGTCCCTGAAGAGTGAAAAAAAAAATCTCCTTTGGAAAAAAAAATCTCTCTAAATGAGGATTTAAATTGAAATTATTGGTGAAGTTAAATGGAAAAAAATATGCCCAGCAAAATTAGAATAGGTATTTACATAGAAATATAGATCTTTAATTACTTTCCTCCTTGGTATGTCAAAAACTCCCTAATGTGTTAACTAAAAATGCTTTAGGGTTTCATGATGCCAATACCAAGCCTACTTCACTGTTACTATGTGCTTGACACATAGTAAGCGCTTAACAAATGCCATCATCATCATCATCATCATACAGAAAACTCTCCCATATCTAAATATCAGAATTTTCATACATGATATCAATCAATCAGATTAACTGAGTGCTTAGTGTAGGCAAAGAATGCATTTGGAAGAGTGCCTTCCCAAATTCTGCCTGTCCCATGCAGGGTCTACTAATATGGCCACTCAAATAAAAATTGAGCTGCCAGTGCTTTTCAGATTCATTTTTTCAGTCAATCATATTTATTAAGCGCTTACTGGGTGTAGAGCGCTGTACTGAGCGCTTGGGAAAGTACAATATAACAATAAATAATAAACAATCCCTTCCCACCATGAGTTCACAGTCTAGAGGGGGGAAGACAGACAACACTACAAATAAACAAACATCAATACTAAGTGCTGGGAACTTGAAAAAAATTCCAGAGCTACAAGATTTGAGATGCCAGTAACACTTCATCAGTTTCACCAATGGACTCTAGAAAGTAGCAGTTAGCATCAAGTAAGTTGAATATTTCTAATGGTGAGTGAAATCATCAAATCCCAATCCCTTTTGTCAATGTTAAAATGACTGGGGTTTGTTTTCATTTTTTTCAATGATATTGGTTAAGCGGTCACTACGTGCCAAGCACTGTACTAAGTGCTGGGGTAGATGCAAGCTAATAAGGATGGGTATAGTCACTGTTTCACACTGGGCTCCCAGTCTTAAACCCCATTTTATGGATGAGGTAACTGAGGCACAGAGCTCTCACCATAGACAAGTGGCAGGGTCAGAATGAGGACTCAGATCTCACTAGATCACTGATGACAGATATTCCATCCCCTCCAAAACCACATGAGCTGTTTGATATAAGTGAACCTATATTGTCTGTGTTGTGATTAGATGATTTTTTTAAATGATGTTTTTCAGAGCTTACTATGTGCCAGACTCTGTACTATGTGCTGGAGTAATGAATCAGGTTGGACACAGTCTCTGTTTTACCTGAGGCTCACAGTCTTAATCCCCATTTTACAGATGAGGCAACTGAGGCACAGAGAAGTCAAGTGATTTGGGAAAAGTCACTTAGATAAGCAGCAGAGCTGGGATTAGAACCCAAGTCCTTCTGACTCCCAGGACCGGGAGTATTATTCCCTAGGCCACGTTACTTCACTGCTGTTATGAAACTTCAGGCATTCTTGTGAACATCTTCTCTGTGATACTTGGGGAAAGGGATAATGAATTGTGTTGATTCTCTCATTATATTGGAGATTTGAAAATTCATCATAATATCCATGAAAGATGTCATTTTTATGGGCTATGACCATTTATGTCACAATTCCTATTGCTAATTTGACACTATTATTTTTGTCAAAATTTTAGGACTTCAAAATACCATTCCCAGGTCATGTACTTTTCCCTTTTTGCAGAAGAAATGATGTAGTTAGTCTCCTGGGATTTTATGAGGCCAATGTATCAAGTACCAGAGATCTGAAAATCACAAGTGAGTACATTCTAGCCTGGAAATGGAAGGACAATATTTAAAGGGAGATTGAGACGCTCAGAGTCTGGGCAAGATGTGTTTACTGTTGCAGCTGGGACTGTCCCAATTCAAGGAGACACACACCCCCACACACACAAATAAAATTGCTATGTTCACCCTTTAAAAGTCGAACTTTGCCCTGGGTAAATGAAGACATATAGTTAGTCTGCCTGTTACCATTGCTTCATGCTAACACTGCTTTGTGATACCACTGTCTCAGGATTTAGATCCTATCTTACAAGTTAACATTCATTTTGAAGCCCAGAGTGTCAGTTCTGTGACTGACGTGCCAGCATTTCTACTGAACAAACTCCTGATCCCGAAATTATAAGCTCTAAACAAGCATATCATCTCCAAATCTGAATAGAGATCTTGCCAAATCCAAAACAACAGGAAGGATTTTTTTTCCCCCCTTTCTTGGACAAGGTGCCTAGGAAGAACAATATTTCCCTTCTGCCAATCTTTCATCCAGGAGAAGCGTAGCTTTCCCTGAAGAAAAATAGCAAACGCGTTCAAAGGCAGGATTGCGTTCTAACTTTTATTGTGTGGGTAGCCAAAGGCCACTGGGTTTCTATTGTACAGAAACAAGATGTTCTAGCAATTGGAGACCACATGTCAAGGTTGCTAATTTATTTCGGAAGTCCAGGAATGTACAGTTGTAGCTCTCCTCCTGATAATAGCTGTTCCGAAGCAGTCCACCTCGGAGGCAAGTTTCCTTATACCGCAGAGTTGTCGAATGCTAAACGTCCACAGGAAAGGTGTTACGCTCACCAATAATTTAAAGGGCTGTGACATGAAGAAAGGGTTATGATGTTTAACTTATAAGGCATCCAAATGTCATAGACCCAAGCAAGTTCCTATTAGCAATAACTCAGGTCCGGGGAAGGGATTTGACATTCAAAACTGATGAGCACTAAAATCCCTCGGGCCTGATGGGCCCTACCCACGCTCAGGACACTGGGTAACCCGAGTGACCCGGGAATCAAACCATGATAACCCTCTTCAATTTAAAGAGCTGCTTCTCCTCATCTGTCTGAGCTCTGACTCTGCGCAATAAATTTCCCGAAGAGCATAAAGAGCCATCTAGTGTATATCAAATCAATATCATTGTGGCTTGCAGCGATATCTGAGGGTACAGTTCACAAAATAAACTAGGCCAGGGGCCGGATTCCTGCCCTGGGCAATCAATCAGGCTCACTGGGTCATAGATTTTAGTGTAAATTAACACAGCAGAAACAATCATGCTCCCCAGATGATGATATAATACAGTATTTGCTTTGCTTTTTTTTTTTTCTTTTCGGCCTCCATTTCACTGCTCATGCTCGGAGACCAAGCGGTATGGAGCAAGAAAAATAAAAAGCACTGATTAGGATGGAAGATAACATTGTAGACAAGAAAACAGATCCTCTCCCGGCTAATGTAGACAAAATGGACGTTAAAATATGCAAAGAATTTCAAAGGCTGAGAGCAGGGGGATTGATTCAAATCTAATTCTTTTTCTCTAAGACTAGGCTATCAAGTGATTAGTAATAATTAAACTTTTATTTAGCTTGGTGAATGATATGGAAGTTTCCACAATTTTCCTTGGAACACCACTGGCCTTGTGCAGAGCACATCTACAGACCCTGACAAGATAGCCACCTCTCCACAATTCTCATCCTAAAAATGATATTCAGAATGGTGACCAACACAGTTTAATAATCATTTCCTGAGGTGAGGCACAAAAGTAAAGGTTATAACTTTTGTTCCTACCCTTTCCATTTGAAAAACTGTGGCTGACATCTTCTGTGGGAATGATCTAGCTTGAGCTTTATTAACACCTCTGATGTAGTAGTCCAAAGGAACTTTCTGTAGAGGAGGTCTTCATGTAACAGGTTGAGAGGAACTATGATGGTGGTGGTTATTTGAAAATTAAGTTTAAATATTGAAGGATAAATTCTAATATGTAAAATCCATTATTCTTTTTATTTTCCACTGCATTTCTATCAATGAATATTTCAAAAAGTGTTTCCAGGGATTTACTGTCATGGTTTATTATCTTAAAACGTAGTTTGCCTATGGCCAAAAATCAAATCTATTTGAAAAAAAAACAAGGCTTGCTAAACTGGTGGTTTATTCTCCAATGGTACATGAACACACTTTCGCTTTCAAGAAGCAGCGTGGCTCAGTGGAAAGATCCCGGGCTTTGGAGTCAGAGGTCATGGGTTCAAATCCCAGCTCTGACAATTGTCAGCTGTGTGACTTCGGGCAAATCACTTAGCTTCTCTGTGCCTCAGTTACCTCATCTGTAAAATGAGGATTAAGACTGTGAGCCCTCCATGGGACAACCTGATCACCTTATAATCTCCCCAGCGCTTAGAACTGCGCTTTGCACATAGTAAGTGCTTAATAAATGCCATTATTATTATTATTATTATTCTCTGTGCCTCAGTTACCTCATCTGTAAAATGGGGATGAAAGCTGTGAGACCCCCGTGGGACAACCTGATCACCTTGTAACCTCCCCAGTGCCTAGAACAGTGCTTTGTACATAGTAAGTGCTTAATAAATGCCATAAAAAATACCATTTCATTGATAACCAAAACTAATAACATTAATAATATATTTTGTGTTAACTATGAACACTGAGCTTGTATTGCTAATTTTTCCTTGCTAGCAGGAAGCAATCGATGAAAATCCAATTACAGGCTAAACCTAATATGAACCCATTACATACCTTCATTAGTGTGGTTTGAGAAGTTGCCTGGATTGCCAAGAGTTAAACCATATTTCCATGACATAACACCATTTAATTCAAGAGGGAACAACTATGGGAGTTACTACTGAAGCCATGATGACCTCAGCACGGGCTACACATAATAATAATAATAATAATGATGGCATTTATTAAGCATTTATGATGCGCAAAGCACTGTTCTAAGCGCTGGGGAGGTTACAAGGTGATCAGGTTGTCCCACGGGGGGCTCACAGTCTTAATCCCCATTTTACAGATGAGGTAACTGAGGCCCAGAGAAGTGAATGACTTGCCCAAAGTCACACAGCTGTCAATTGGCAGAGCTGGGATTTGAACCCATGACCTCTGACTCCAAAGCTCGGGCTCTTTCCATTGAGGCACGCTGCTTCTTTTTGAGCCGACATGGGGCTCAAAGTCTTAATCCCCATTTTACAGGTGAGATGACTGAGGCACAGAGAAGTTAAGTGACTTTTCCAAAGTCACACAGCCAATAAGTGGTGGAGTGGGATTAGAACCCATGACCTCTGACTCCCAAGCCCGGGCTCTTTCCTATGTATGAGCAAGGTGGCTCATACAGAACACCACGTATACAGTGAGTAGAGTTTAGGATTCCAGAATAAAACCTGATTATATTTCCCAGATGCAGAGATCAATTTTGGCTGGTTTGAACTGCACAGTGATCGGAAACCTGGCAATGAACTGTTAAACTCAGATGACAAATTGAAGTTTATTTCTTAGTTCATCCTGTTAGACTCCTGTGTGGCTTTGGGCAAGTCACTTCACTTCTCTGGGCCTCAGTTCCCTCATCTGTAAAATGGGGATTAAGACTGTGAGTCCCCCCGTGGGACAACCTGGTCACCTTGTAACCTCCTCAGTGGTTAGAACATTCATTCATTCATTCATTCAATCGTATTTATTGAGTGCTTACTGTGTGCAGAGCACTGTACTAAGCGCTTGGGAAGTACAAGTCGGCAACATATAGAGATGGTCCCTACCCAAAAGTGGGCTCACAGTCTAGAAGGGGGAGACAGAGAACAAAACAAAACATATTAACAAAATAAAGTAAATAGAATAAATATGCACAAATAAAATAAATAAATAAATAGTAAAATAAATAAGCAATAAAATAAATAAATAATAAGGTAAATAAATATAATCTGTGCAGCAGCCTGGAGTAGAGTTTGGAAGAGATGGAAGCTGGAAGTTGGGAGAGCCAGTAGGAGGCTGAAATGCAATAGTTTTCAGTTGAAAACAGCTCTCTGAAACAAGGTGCTTTGCATGTAGTAAGTACTTAATAAATGTTATTATTATTATTATTATTATTACTGCTGCCATGGATCAAATTAACTGATTAATTTTCAGGTACTCTATTACTTTGAATGTATTTTTTGACCACGATTTTCTTGAGGTATTCAGAATACTCCTCTCAAGGTCGCACCTGGAGAGTTTCCAGTCCTCTACCAGTCATGACTACAGGAGGGAGAGTCAAGCAGAGGCTTATGTTGCCAACTTGTACTTCCCAAGCACTTAGTACAGTGCTCTGCACACAAAAAGCGCTCAATAAATATGATTGATTGATTGATTACCCGTTCCAGTCCTAGCTTGGGCAGTGTCTAGTGAGTGGAAGGCAATCTGCTACAAGTCAAAACTCACCCGTGATGGGCGGAAGGATGCAATGGTAAACCACTTCTCTGTATTTTTATCAAGAAAACTCTATGGATACATTACCAGAATGATTGCAGTTGGAAGTGGGGCGTTCTGGAAGAGCTGTGTCTATGGCGTCGCTATGGGTCGGACACGATTCAACAGCGTAAGACAACAACATTCAGGTTGCAGGACACAAAATATTATATACACTCATTTTAAAAAACGACTTTGTGACCCTGAACAATTACCCGAGTGCGTTGAAGTTTAAATAACAAAATTAGATGTTCTCAACTGAGGAAATATTTTCCTTTGTCGTATTCAGATTTGTCTCCCTTTGGAGGAAATTTATTCCTTCCCCTTAGTTTATATTTTTCTTGGAACCTGGACAAGAGGCAGTCTAGAATAGTGACTACAGGGGCAAATAATGCCAAGAAAATGTTCAGGATTTAAAGCAAAAAGAAGATAGACTATTGACATTGCGCCATTACTGCTATATGCAAAATCAGTAATAAAGAAACTAGAGTGAATATAGAATATATACTCAGCAATTTAAAAAAGCAGTGATTGACATGTTTGCCAATATTGCTATTTCTTTCTGAAGGTCATAAACAACAAAAAAATATTCCAGAGAGCAATAATCCGTTTGCTTACTGAGGTAACATAAGAAGTGGCTTAACTTAAATGGCGTGCCGTAAGAAAATCATTTCTAATTATTTTAAGTAATATTTAGATCAATTCATAGTAATCTTATTAACTTTCATGTTTATGTCATAATTAGATTACTTTCATGTTGGTTTAAGCTCTTTTGCTTTTTAAAATGTCTATTTCAAAGACAAATTGAACATAGTCTAAATAATCAATGCCTTCTTTGGGTTCAACATATGCAAATAAGCAGTAGTAAAAACGAACCCAGGACTCTCTCATATAAGCTACTCAGACCATATCTGATTATACAGAAGGGGGTCAGATCATCTATTTAATGATATCATTCAATATCACCACCTGCATAAAAACTTGCTACAGTTAACCCATACAAAAGATACTTTTAGACCAACAATGTATCATAAAATTCAGGATCTAAACATCCCAATTACTTGAGAATTATGGTAGCAATGGGGTTCAACATCTATTCGTCCTTCACATAAGACCAAAGGTTTTCCAGTATAACTTCAACAGAATTGCAGAACTATAAATAAGAGTTCCTAGGTTTGGGACATCCAAAAGTTTACATTTTGAAGAGGTAACACATGCATTCCTAGTTGGTTACTCTCTCGTCACTGCAGATTTTAAGCATTAATTTGGAAATCAGGCACTATTCCAAATGATACCATGTTGTAAACACTTTTCATTAGAATAAAATCACATGCTTACAGAGAAGAAAGTATGTATTATTTAGTATTCTTTCTACCTCACTTTAGTGAGTTTTGCTGTAAACAGAATTAATGAATTTATTATTAGGAAAGTGACACTACATGCACACAATGATATTGAAATGTGCCATTTTAATATAGTTTTTGCTTTCTGATTTCTATTCAGCACTTTCATTCTAGTCTTTTGTAAAAATAAAATGTATGTACAACTACTACAAGATAAATATGTACTCAGATAAGGTAGATTTGTCTTGTCACACTCTTAGCCTTCATTGACCACACAGTTTCTTGAATTTTTTTTTGTATGCTTTATAATTGTCTCCCAATTTCTTGGTCAATATTGAAGTGTTTTATCAACCAATGGTATTTATTGAGCACATACTATCTGTAGAGCACTATGTACTCAGATAAGGTAGATTTTGTCTTGTCACACTCTTAGTCTTCAGTCTTCATTGACCACACAGTTTCTTGAATTGTTTTTTTTTTCGTATGCTTTATAATTCTCCCCCAATTTCTTGGACAGTATTGAAGTGTTTTATCAATCAATGGTATTTATTGAGCACATACTATCTGTAGAGCACTATGTACTCAGATAAGGTAGATTTTGTCTTATCACACTCAGTCTTCATTCACCACAAAGTTCCTTGAATTATTTTTTTTTGTATGCTTTATAATTCTCTCCCAATTTCTTGGTCAGTATTGAAGTGTTTTTCTCAACCAATGGTATTTATTGAGCACATACTATCTGTAGAGCACTGTACTAAGCACTTGGGAGAGTACAATACAACCAAATTAGCGTCCCTGCCCGTAATGACTCAAAGTCTAGAGGGGGAGACAGGCAGTAATATAAATGAACCAAATGAAATGAATATTTGAGTAAATAAATGAATATAATATAAATTGTATATTTGTAATATACAATTTAAAGACTGTACCTAAGTAGAGCAAACATCAAATGGGTCAAAGGTCCAAGTACATAGATGCCACAGAAGGGAGAGGGAGTCACTGAAAAGATGGCTTAGTTGGGAAGGTGGAATTGTGACCTTAATGATACTTTGAAAGTGGGGACAGTGGTGTTTTGGAATATACGGAGAAAAAGAAAGTCCAAGGCTTTTGGGACGACATGAGAAAAGGGTCGGTGGCAAGATGGAGGAGATTGGAGCACGGTGAGTAAAATGGAGATAGAGGAGAGAAGTGTGAGGGCTGGGGTTTAGTCGGAGATCACTGAAGTGAGGTAGGAGGGGGCAAACTAATTGAGTGCTTTAAAGCCAATGATAAGGAATTTCTATTTTGATGCAGAAGTGGGTGAGAAATGATTGGAGGTTCTTGAGGAGTGCGAAGACAAGGGCTGAACATTTTTTTCAGAAAAATGATCCAAGCTACAGATCGAAGTGTGGACTGGAGTGGGGAAAGACAGGGAGCAGGGAGGTCAGTGAGGAGAAAGATGTCATGGCGGGCTAGGATAAATGCTTGCATCAGCATGGTAGTTTGGATGGATAGGAAGGAGTGGGGAGGGCAGGATTTCATGTGGAAAATAAGGAGCTCAGTTTTTGGACATGTGAAATTTGAGGTGTCAGTGGGACATCCAGGTAGAGATGTCTGGAAGCCAGAGGAAATGTGAGATTGCAGAAAAGGAGAGGGGGTCACAATTGGAGATGGAGATTAGGGAATCATCCACATAGATATGAGACCATACAGAATGAAATGGTGCCACATCCTTAACTGTGTGTTATATTTGAAAAAAAAGTCACAACTTACCAAGACTTTTTTTTTAATTGCACTCTATCTTGAGCATCAAAACATTCTTGTCTTATCAATAACAGATCCAATCTAAACATGAGTGCAGGGTCATTAGAATAAAATTTTGGAAACAAACTCATTACTTGAATGAGAAGAAACTGCTCTTATCTTGATACTGAGAGTAATTTTAATTCCAATATCAAATGCTCAGAGAGATATTTTATGTGTTGCCACTTACGAAAGGGCTGAACTCAAACTCCCTGACTTGTTTTCTTGTGCTTAGCGGAGGGTGGATGTCCCTGGACATATGTACAGTTATGAGCTGGACTGACCTCATTACATTAAAGCCGAACAATACATTTCTTAAATGACACACCATACAATAAATATCTCAGGTCTTTGGAATCTAGCTGCTAATGTAGTTTATGCTCAGCTACCTCATTCTGCATGGGTGAAATCTCAGACCGGTAATTAAATCTGCAATTCGGAGTACTCTTCTAAGAAATGGTTATTTTGGCCAGATGTTTCCTTTCTGTCAAGCCTTACCCACCCATCCACTGGGGCCTCAGAGGAGGATCCTGCTTTGCAACAACCTGGTCATAATTCATCCCTCCATTTATAATTCCATTTTATGGAATGGGAGAAATCACCAGCAGGCAGTAGCCTGGGCCCCAACAGCCAGGATAAGGGAGAAAATATATCCACTTTCAGATAGGTCCTTTCTTCTTGCATCCTATCATTCAATAGTTAAATAGCAGAATTAGATGCATGACTTCTATCATGTATTCATGTATTCGATTGTACTTACAGTAGTTAATAAATAAGAATGAATGAATGAATTTATCGAATATTTACTGTGTGCAGAGCACTGTACTAAGCACTTGGGAGAGTACACCATAACAATAAACAGTCACATTCCCTGCCCACATCAAGCTTCCATTCTAGGGGGGAACGACAGACAATGATAGAAATAATTTATAGGTATTGGACTATGATGGAAAACTAAGAAGTTTTAAAACCTGTGCAAGGAGTGGTTGTAGCAGCAGCACTGATGAAGTGCCTGGTGTGGGGCACTTTACTAAGCACTCAGGAAGTTCAGAATAAGAAAGTGACATCTTCCCTGACCACAAGAAGCTGACACTATAACAGGGTCGACAGACATATGTAAGGAGTGAGTCAGTTTACATGTTTGCAAAAGGGTGTCTTGAAAGCATTTATGGGCCATAAACCTTCCTAGCATCAAGTTTACTGACTTCTTAGGAAAAAAGATACTACACTTTGTGACCCCTTTAATCAGAGTTCTATCATCACCTCTCAAGCATGTGGAATCGGGATGTGACTATTCCAGGCACCAATAAACTCGGTATGTGGACCAGTGCCTACTTTTTAAATATAAAAATAAGTCGTAAGGCCTCCTTTAAAGAAAAATGAATATTGATGTCAGGAAATTTCACTGTTTTGGACTTGAAAGATTGGAAAATCATGGTTTGTTCTAGATAGTCTCCCAAGATATCTGCACCTACTGACCTTATGTATTTCCAGATCATGTATTTCCCTTCTAGACTGTGAGCCCATTGTTGAGCAGGGACCGTCTCTATGTGTTTCTGACTTGTACTTTCCAAGCTCTTAGTACAGTGCTCTGCACACAGTAAGTGCTCAATAAATACAAGTGAATGACTGAATGAATGAATCAAAATTGGAGTTGCCGGTATTTTGGGCTTGTAGCTTGGATGGTACAGAAGACAAATTGCCTGCCAACTTGTGGAAAATGGACTATTTTTTTCTACCTGAAATGGCATATTATCTCCAAAAAAAGTAAAAAAAAAATATTGAACTTTCTCTAAATTACATGGAGCGACACTATATATAACTATTCAGTGACACAATGCTCAAACCAATTTCAGAAATGTCTCCCTTATTTTAAGTGCGAATAAGATATTTTAATGCCAGTTCATCTTCAAAGAGAAAGTAGATGAGCAGTTAGATAACGTAAGTGATAGAAATAGAAAAAGCTCTCAGAGCATAAACCAGGAGTCAGAAGAGATCTCACCTAAAAATGCTAGTTGTCTTCCCACTACATTTCATACCACTGAGTGTGTTTTATAATTGTCCTAATCCCCTCTCAATCAGTCACAACTACAGGTTATGACTTTTCCTTGAGGATGGAAGAACCCTGAGTTTTGCCTCAAGCTGGTCATTAACTCCTGCTAATGACAGTTCTCCGGAGGAAATTGGAAATAGCAGGAATTGATTTAGAATAAATACAACGTGTCAGAAACTGGCCCCCAAATTTCATTGTTGTGGTGGGATAACTTGTATTGTACAGGAAACATTGTCTATTTTCAAATGAAGTAGAAAAGAACACTGATGCCTGAACAAATCTTTTTCACTGCCATTTTCGATCAACGAAGCTTCGCTAAGAAAGCAAAGCTGCAGTATGATGCGAAATTTCTACTGGCATCCCATGACTAAGTTGTTTCACTTCACTTAAATTTGCATTTACCTGGAATAAAAAGTAAATAGACCAAGTTTTTTTCTCCCAGATTCCCAGACCCTTACGCTGGCATCAAGAGGTCAATTAGCTAAGAATGCGCAATGAGACATTTCAGTGTGCTATTGCTGTTTTTAAATCTGATCAGACCACAGTAGGATCCTGGAGAAACACTAGTTATTTCAGAAAACTGAAGCAGAAACAAGGTTTCTACTAAAAGACCATTTGAAATAGTCTGAGGAACAAATATTGTCTGGGAAATACTATAGCATCATTAATTCAATTTTCTTCTTTTTAAAAAATAGCATAGTACACCTGAGAGCATACATAAAAGTTTTGTGGGTTTCACTTTACTTAAAAAAGTAAATAGTGATGATATTGGGTGAGATTCTTCAGTTGCTAAAACAAAAAAAATCCTTAAAAAATATTCACTGAAGCTAAAGTTGACAAAAGTTCAAAATTTGTATCTCTGTATATATCAATGAATCAAATTTATTGAGTGCTATCTGTTCCAGAGCATTGTACTAAGTAATTGGCAGAGTGCAATAAAGTAGAAACATTCTCTGTCTTCAAGAAGACTTTGGTCTAGATATATATGTATAAAGAATATAGATATTCAGATATATATATATACAGTTATATGCCTCAGGCTTGGAATGCCCTCCTTCTTCACATCTGGCAGGAGATCACTCTCCCTACCTTCAATGTCTTATTAAAAGCACTTCTCCTCCAACAGGCCACCCCCAACTAAGCCCTCTTTTCCTCTTCTGAGACTCCCTCCTGTGTTAGCTTTGCTTTTAAGGATCTGCACCCTTTATTCACCCCTCCCACAGCCCCGCAGTACTTAAGATACATAACCATAATTTATTGATTGGAGAATTAGGAACACTGTTCTAAGCTCTGTGTGTGTGTTTTGGGGGGGGGAATACAAGGTGATCAGGTTGTCCCTCGTGGAGCTCACAGTCTTCATCTCCATTTTACAGATGAGGTAACTGAGGCGCAGAGAAGTGAAGTGATTTGCCCAAGGTCACACATTATATATATATAAGAGCTTCAGGTCTCAAGTAAAAAATTCCTCACAGGCAATCCACGCAAATTCATCCCATTTAGAACTTGGGAACTGGTAGTTGCTTCACTGCACATCATTAATACAATAGTAATGATGGCATTTTTTTAAGTACTTATTAGGAACCAATCCCTGGTGCAGATACAAGACAGTCAGAGCAGAAACAGCCCTGATCCACATGGTGGGGATTCACAGGGTAAGAGGACGAAGAACACATATTTTAACTCCATTTAACAGGTGAGAGCCCTGACTCACAGAGAACATGACTCATGGCCATTTCAGATCTTCCTGTATCTGTGCTTCGAGAGCAAAGTCATTTGCTCATAGATGAATCACCTTTCAAAAATTTTTGAAAGTGCTCTTAACCCATTGAGTTGGAAGAATTTCCCCATGGACTGACTTGTTTTGGCAGATGGTTGTTGCACCCTGAAGCATGACAGGATAGAATAAATTGGACAGAACCAGATCTAACATCTGCGGTACTTCCCAAGTGTTCAATGCCGTGCACACAATAAGTGCTCAAAAATATCAATACTTAGTGATTCATTACTAGATTGAAAGAAACCCATGACCTAAGTCTATTCAGCAGGCCATTTTGGCCACCTCCAGCTGGCAGAGGTATAGCAGAAAGCAGCAGTGTGGTTCTGTTTTATCAATCTCATCACATTGGAATAGCCTCAAGCCAATTTCTCTATCCCCTAGCTTGTGTAGACATTTGATGTTTTAATATCCCATGAGAAAGTCTTTATAAAAAATTAAAGGACAGGTAAACTGAGATGAGCTTGGGTTTCTTGAAGACAAAAGATTTTATAACAGAAGTGAAAAAATGTTTAAAAGATAATTAACCAAGATGGGAAATGAAACTCCAATACATCAACTGAACCAAGCTGGTTTTCTCATGGGTTTGAAGGAAATAAAGGCCCCAGTAGGTGATTTTCAAAAACTCAAAATTGAATCTTCATTTAAAAAAAAATATTAGATGGAAGTATTCAAAATACACTCCCTATTAAGTTGAATTATTCCAGCAGATAAAAGCTACATCTTTAGATACTCTATTGGTCTCTCTTCAGCTCCCTACTCATAGACAAACACTTGATAAAGGAATGTTAAGAATCCATTCATGTTATCAAATATGAGTGACTAGCAAGGAGGTAAAATGTGCCAATAACACAAAGATATTTAGGTTAGCCAATTCCAGGGAAGAGTTTGAGCAACGAGCAAAAGGACCTAAGAAAACTAGATAATTGGGCAATATGATGGCAGATGAAATTCACTGTAGACAAGTGCAAGGTAATACTCACTGGAAGGAATAAATTAACCTCCTCATATATGCTGATGGGCTCTGAATTAGTTGTAGCCTCTTGGGAATAAGATCTAAAAATCACCATAGCTCAGTGAAAACATCTGCTCGACTCACAGCGGCAGTCAAAAAAATGAACAAGATGTCAGAGTGAAAAAGAGAATTAAAAAAAATGCATGAAATGATTTAAAGTCTTTCTACAGAAAACCCTGAAAGTCTTTTCCAAAGATTTGGAAAAACACGGAGTAGAACAGAAAAATCCCTTGGAAATTGGAAACTGGGAGGGTAGTAAGAGTAGCTATTGAAAGAGCAAAAAAGACCTACATAATTTGATCATGTTTCATTACATGTAAAGTTAAGGTATGGTTGGGCCTCAAATTAAAGGCTGTACTCAGATTTGGTCACCCTCATTTAACAGGTCATCTTTTTAAGCCCAGATAAAGACAGGGGATTCCCAAGTCAAGAGAAGCATCAAGATGTCTTTAAAAATACAAGGTAAACACCCGGAAATGATCTGCCTAATTCACACCCGTGAAACACATTTATGCCTGAATTGTTTGGATATGATCTAGGCAGATAGGGAAACATGGGATAACAATCATATAAAATATCATTTGATAGAGTGGGAAATCAAATAA
This sequence comes from Tachyglossus aculeatus, assembly GCF_015852505.1. NCBI lineage: Eukaryota > Metazoa > Chordata > Mammalia > Monotremata > Tachyglossidae > Tachyglossus > Tachyglossus aculeatus. The sequence goes on along the minus strand of NC_052099.1, from coordinate 27,905,710 downwards.
AATGTGATATTTAATTTCATAATCACTATAAAAGTATCATTTAGGGCACAGTCCCTGACCCAAAAGGAAATTACATTCTAAGTTGGAAAGAGAAGATTCATAGAACAAAACAACCAGTTCAATCAATCAATCAATCAGTCTATCTATCATATTTATTGGGTGCTTACTGTGTGCCCAGCACTTTACTAAGCACTTGGGAAAGTAAAATATAGCAAAGTTTCAGTGAAAGAGGTCAAAGGCATATATGGTCAGAATGAAGACTGCAGAACTGAGAATCTACAACATAGGAATGGTTTTAGGGAGAGTGGCTTTGTCTAGTGCTTCTTACACCCTCTTCCCTGCAGTTATGTTCCAATGGCTGCTTGGAGTGCAGTAGTAGAGTTTGTGGAGAGAAATACAGCATATTGCTAAATGCATACCAAAGTTCTTTTATAGGAGCCAGAAAATCAAAACCCAGAACCCTATTCTCTCCAGTGGATGCAGAATTGTGCACCCTAAAGAGTGCTTTGGGATCTGCCTAATTTAATAAATGAAGCAACACCTCATTTGCCCAAGATGCTTAATTTCCAGGCTGGAGAGAATGCTGCATTCAGTAACTATCCTGAGTATTCCCTGTCTGGAGTGCTCAAATCTCACAAGACTTTGGTAGGCGGAAGAATCAGGTATTCTCTGAGCATGTTCTCCTGTTTCTGCAAGCCTGTAAAAGGCTCCAGTCCTCCTTGCATCACTCAGGTGGACAAATCGGCCCTGGGTAAGGTAACTCCTCAGATAGTCTAGACCTCCCCCACCCCAAAAAGGGGCTAGGAGTGATGGTCCCAAAGGCCTGATATTTTCTCCAATCAGATGCTGGAAGTGCATCACTCCCTTCACCATCACCTAAATGTAGCTAAAGGCTATTCCAGGTGACAGGGGGGTGCACAGCAAGTCTTCATCTGAAGCACACTTGGATAGGTTTATGAGGAACAGTTGTTCTCCTAGGATGGCTCCCTATGGATCTTTGGACAGGAAAGTTGAGCTCACCAAGTGCAATCATTCATGCCCTATTGCTACTCCATTTCCAGCTTGGTCTGGTAAGAAATTCAGACACTTTGGGAACGGATTTCTCAAAGCATCGCATCTTTAAGAAATCATAAATTCAGAAAATACCCTAGAAAGCCTCATATCTCGCAACTCAACTTGGAATATTTACTGTTGTACTTGAACAAGAGCGCTAGTGCCGAACATATCACTATTTCACCTCTAAAACCTCTGGACCGTGTCATGGTAAGAGCAATCAATATTGGTTAATAGGCCAGATCGGTGTTATTAGTATTCTTTACAACCCTGGAGTAGTTCATTTTATGTACAGATTGCCTGTGAAAACTTGGGCTTATATCTTGTCTAGACAATGCCTAACATGGCCATTCAAATTAATAATGTGCCAGAATTATCCTATGCTTAATGCAGCTGTGCTCTGTATTGACTCTGAAAATTAAATTTACTCCACAGGGCTATTGACAGCTGGGTCTCTGGCATATTTAATGGATTTGAAAGGAGATGGGACTGCAGAAAGTGCCTTCAAGCAAAATGTTGATAGCTAATCATTTTCATAAGAAGTGAGAAAGTGCTTTCTCTATAATCATTCCATTCCTTAGTAGGTGAATCAACTGAAAAGGCACTCACAAATAATTTTGAAGTTTCCCAGAGAGGAGTGAAAGAGAGATATAATATCTCAGTCATGATCTGTAAAACAAGTGCTCTCCCTTTATTAAATGCATTATTTGGGAATCCCAACTTAGTGGAGGAGAACAGTCTTAATCCCAACGAGGCAGATGCTGTCCCTTGAATTTGATTTCCGCACAATGGAAACTCTCATAAATGAGTATATTCAAAAGCAGGTCTGCAAAGTCGACTCTTCCCATTTTAATAGAACTGCTTCTCCAGGTACGGGGGCTGTGGCTTGCTCTGAGACACTGTTAACATCACTCGCTTGTTATGATGGGAGATGAGAAGTGAATCTTTTTGGGTCCTGGGACTGTGTCTAATTCTCACCCATGTATTTTTTTTCCCAGTGCTTAGTAGAGTGCTCTGCACACAGTAGGTGATTAATAAATACTAGAACGTTGACTGATCTACCTTTATATCTTCTCTTTCCTGGTGAGATGAGCAATGCAAGTAAAGGTGAGAGTCACTTTCATTGACAGGTTAATGATGTGGATGGCTTTTCATTAAGTCTGAGCCTAATCTGCAACACCAAACTGCATCAAGGCTTCCCTGGCTTCTGCCTCTCCCATCTTTAGTCGATGCTTCACTCTGAGACAGAATCATTTTTCTCTCATGATCCCATGCCCCAGAACCCTCAGTGGTTGCCCATTTCTCTCGGTGTCAGGCAGAAACTTCTCATCACAGGGTCCATGCATTCAATCAGATCACACCCTACAACTTTTTCTCCCTCCTCTCCACTGCATTCCAGCTTGCATGTTTCCCCCTTCTCAAACGTACTTACTCAATGAGCTTCCTTCTCACCTCTTTTACTGCCAGCCTCTCACTAACACTTTCCTTCACCTCTGGCAGACTGTAACTCCCCCCATAGTCAAGGTCCTTCTGATATTACATCTTTTCCAGGTAGGCCTTCCCTGATTAATTTCCAATTTCCCCACTCCATTCTCCACCTTGTAGGACTTCAGCATCACTTTGTCCCTAAGCACTTGTGTGCTCAGACACAATGGAGATGTCTAATGTATATATCATAATATTATTTGCTTCCTCCCACCTATCATGTATTTTAACGCCTGTCTTCCCCATTGGACTACAAGTTCCTTGAGGGCGAGAATCACATTGATTAACTCTACTGTGCTCTGCACAGAATTAAGCATTCAATAAATATACTGATTAAGTTTGTGCACTGACTTAGAGTCACCTCTATCACTGGCTCGCCCTCATTTTGTCAGATCCCATTTCCTCTGTTAATAATCATAAAATGCCAACTGACATAATGTAAATATCTTGGCATCTGGTACGTCATACCATTTGGTGATTGAAATGCACTCTTGTTTCTATTGAAAGTAAATGGTGAACCCTGAGACCAAATGCTTGCAAAGTTAAAAGCATACAATTATTCTGCTTATGAAGGCCCAGAGTGACTCGTTTCCCTCAAATCAAGATGAGAATGCATTCTGGGCAACGAGTGTTCTATTTCAAAAAACAAATGTGAATGTTACTAACACCATATCAAGCAGTTATGTTAATGTCAATAATGCAATTTCCTACCAATTCAAACAAATAAAAAAGCTGCTGCAGGAATATTTTATCACAGATCTCCAAATTGCTATAATACTTTATTTCCCAAATCCTGGTCATTCATTTATTCCTCAGAAGTGACACTGTCAACATCCGCTCCCTGCCCCAATTTAATCTTTTGATTAACTGTTCTAAAGAAACCTCTCATATCAAATCCTTTCCCAAATAAGTTCCCTTGGATCTTGCTACTGTTAATGAAAGGCAAGGAACACTACATTAAAGGTGGGCCAGTTCCCAAAGGCTTTCTTTAAAATATCAGCAACTTTCTAGTGATCACAGTAACTGTACTTATTAAGTTGTTACTGTGGGCAGAGCATTATGCTGAACACTGGAACAAAATACACTAGTGAGAATCAGACATGGTCCCTGTTCCTTGTGGGGCTCACAATCTTGTTTCCATTTTCTTCTACTTCAGGAGAAAGGGAAGGAAGTGGACTATGAGAGAATAGGGAGTGGAGAGGTTGAATGCTTTTTGCTTCACTAAATTGTAAATTTATTGAAAATAAGGTTTGGGTCTGCCTATTCTGTGCTTTGTGTAGCAGTCTACACACAGTAAATGCTCAATTCATCAATCGATCGGATTTATTAAGTGCTTACTTGGTACAGAGCCCTGTACTAAACACTGGGAAAGTACAGTATAACAGATGCATTCCCTACCCACAATGAGTAAATGCAACGATTGCACAGTTTAAGATCTCCAGGGCCAAAGCATCATGGCCTAGGTGGTTCTGTGGAATAAAAATGTGTGCCCTTTGTTATTGTTGTTCTGGATGGTCTGAAATCAAGTAAAGAGTTCATTTCTAATTAAACATTTGCCTGCTTAGAATCCTCTTAACATGGTGTCCCATATGTAGGTGGTCCAATTCAAAGAAAGAATTACTAGGTTTCCATTCTCCTCTTCCCAACTTCTCCTGGGGTATTATATGTGCAATTGGACTATCAATCTGAATTTAGAGAGGGTTTCAATTGTTCATTGAATGAAAGGATGAATGTGGGCAGAATGGAAAATATATGCCAAGATACAATGTAATGTTGTAATTTTGGTACAGAAATTAAACTTAGTTGGAGATTGATTTGTTAAACTAAGGGGAAGGTATCACATACATAAGCCTCTGTTGCAAAAGTACCTTAATATCAAACTATTCTTCTTGTCAACATAATCATAGAGCGTAAGAGCTATGAAATCTATCCTAGTAAGCACAGGGCATTTCAGTGAGCTATGTTATATGTGTCTTTTCCATCTTCCCGATAATCTAGGTGTACTACTGATATTTTACTGACATTCTTTCACAATCTCCAGATGGATTTTATTTGCATAGTAGTCCCCAGAGGGCTGGATTGTAATGATGCCCTGCTGAACAAATTATGGAACAAATCTTTCTAAAAAACACACATTTGTACCTAACATAGATTATCTATAGAGCACTACCTCTAAAAGGTTAGTGATTTTGTAAGGCAACCAAGGCCTTTGATTTTAAATACAATATTCTGAATTATGAACAGACATCCATTTCTATAGAAATTACAGGTTGGGATTAAATAAACCTGATCCACAACCTCTTTAGGGTGGAAACGTTTTACATAATGGTGAATTTTTTTAAATATACTATATTGGAATACATTTTAATGGTAACACGGGCTAATTTGTCTGGTTTTTCCCAGGGTTAGAAAGGCGTGGTCAGGAAGAGACATAGTGGGAGAGAAATAGGCACAAAAAGGAGATTATGGAGAACCATTAGCAGTTTGCTAGGCTGTCCACTGCTTGGATTTAGCAAAGGATTGTGCCATAGCAACACAACACTTACATGAGTATTAAATCAAATAAAGTGAGGATCAGTGGGAAAAGACACTGGGCAAACTCTATTCGGGAATAAACTGTGGTCATGAACCATAAAAATTATGCTACTGGTTAATTAGAGAAGCAGCGTGGCTCAGTGGAAAAGAGCATGGGCTTTGGAGTCAGAGGTCATGGGTTCAAATTCCGGCTCTGTCAATTGTCAGCTGTGTGACTTTGGGCAAGTCACTTCACTTAGAGAAGCAACGTGGCTCAGTGGAAAGAGCCCGGGCTTTGGAGTCAGAGGTCATGAGTTCAAATCCCAGCTCCACCAATTGTCAGCTGTGTGACTTTGAGCAAGTCACTTAACTTCTCTGTGCCTCAGTTCCCTCATCTGTAAAATGGGGATGAAGACTGTGAGTCCCCCGTGGGACAACCTGAGCACCCTGTAACCTCCCCAGCGCTTAGAACAGTGCTTTGCACATAGTAAGCGCTTAATAAATGCCATCATCATCATCATCATCTTGCAGAAACTGTGAAAAACCTTCATCAAAAATACATGAGAGAAGGTATTTCCAGTATTTAACTTTGTGAAGTATATTTTTTAAATATTATTGACTTACTTTGTACTCCTTCTACATAAACTTCCAAGAATGTTCTAATGGAAAAAAACACAGGTTGCTAGAGCATATCTTTTCTGAAACAGGGATTTCTTTCCATTTATGGAAAAATGGCTCCAGTATTAATTTTGAATGTATCTACATATCTCTATGGCACTTGGGGCCATTGCTTATATGATGTATTCACTTGAAAGTATATTCTTAATATCTAGGGGAGAGTAATGATTATCTACTCATCCCATTCATTAGCCTGTGTCACATCCAATTCAAATGTATCCTCACAGTAAAGACCTATCTTATGCTTTCCTGAATTGTAGCAATGTTCTGAACTAATGCATGGAGTAGAGGATACAGAGACGCAATATGGCCTATGGAAAGAGCACAGATTAGGGAGTCAGAGCACCTGGGTTCTACTTCCACCTCCGCCATTTTCCTGCTGTGTGACCTTAGGCAAGTGACTTAATGTCTCTGTGCCTCACTTTACTTCTAACTTGTAACATCTCCAATGGAGAAACATGACATTTTGGGTTTATTACGTTTGATGAGCATTTCCAGGATTTTGGCCAAAAAGTGGCAAAAACATAAAGGCTTTATTTGGAAAAATTAAATTTACAACAAACACGTGCCCAAGCGCGTGCGCACACACAAACACACACACACACCCTTTAACGCAGAGCATAGGAAAATGCTGGATTGCCTCATTTATAGCTTCGAATATTTTTCACTCGTTTGCAGTAAATGTTCAAACCCCTTTCGATTTGAACTCCCAAGCAAAAGGAAGAATACAAATTGACAACATTAACAGCACTTAATCATGGATGAGGAGGCAAACTGCTAGCTCTATATACTCCTATGTGATTTATTTCTCTGAAGAACAACCTTTAAGAACAAGAAGTCTTTCATTTATCTGTTGTATTTCCACTGTTAATTAATTGTCTCTTGGAAGCCACATTTTATTTCAGCTGCCAGTTGTACGTATGCTTTCCAATGCCATGAGACGACAAATACATCATCCTATCCGTGATTCCCTCCAGCTGTCGGCTATGCTCATAACAGTTTGTGATTCTGGTAAATAAGGGCAGTTTTATTTAGTCATAGGTGTTTTTAGGTATTCTTAATCTTCCTGTCTTTCTCTTTCTTTGCTCTCATTAGTCAAGGCAAGAACCACCAGGTATAGATCTAATTTAAACTGGCACCTCAAAGAACAACAAGATAGTTTATCTTTCTGGTTTTATTTTTCTCATCGTTTCCTTACCCACTGGGGTGGAGGTTGAAGAATACATGTGTGGAAAGGAAACTGGGGGACTGAGAATCTTCTCAAAGTCAAAATACCACACAAATAGAAACCTTAATTAAAATTGAGATTTCTTTTCTTTGTCACTTTTAAAATATTTTATCTATCATTAGTATAGTGTTATTTGCCATTGTTTCTAATTTAAATTTTCCTCCTATACATTATTCAATGACAGTTTAGCTTGACAAGTGAATAGAGCAAAGAACCTGGTAACAGAAAGTTTCAATCAATCAATTTCATTGAGTGCTTACTGTGGGCAGAACACTGTACTAAGCGCTTGGGAGAATACGATACAACAGAGTTGGTAGACATGTCCTCTGCCCACAAGGAGCTTACAGTCTAGACCCAAGTTTGGTTCTGCCTTGAATTCAAAGTGACTTGAACAAAGGATTGGATCATTCCTTACCTCAGTTTTCTCATCTGTGTAATTGGGAGGATAAATAACTACAGTTAAACACATCACTATCTATGCAAGAAAAGTATTCTGCAACTTTCCTTTATAATCTTTCTTTCTCTGGGTGAAAGGAATTAACCAAGATCACCAGCTCTTGTTTCGAACATAGCCGGTTTTCTGATAGCTTTCTCTTTGTTTTGATGTCCAAGGAATTGTGGGACTTAGAAAGAATGAAACATTAAAGGGTATATGTGAGTATCTTACACATTAGAAGTTTTAAATGTGATTATTAGACTATAGTTCCTCTAAAACAATTAGGTCATTACTCCAGTGAACCATGCGTTATTCACTGTACTAAAATCATCACCAGAATTATTCAGATCATTGCTCCAAAGTGAGCTGATACGTGGCTCAATGGAAAGAGCACGAGCTTTGGAGTCAGAGGTCATGGGTTCAAATCCCAGCTCCACCAATTGTCAGCTGTGTGACTTTGGGCAAGTCACTTAACTTCTCTGGGCCTCAATTACCTCATCTGTAAAATGAGGATTAAGACTGTGAGCCCGCCGTGGGACAACCTGAACACCTTGTAACCTCCCCAGCGTTTAGTACAGTGCTTTGCACATAGTAAGCGCTTAATAAATGCCATTATGATTATTATTATTATATTACTTCAAAATCACTAAAATGCTACCCAGTAGGAAGAGAAAGATATGTTTTTCAAGGACAACCGTGTCCTGCACAATAGGATTCCTCTCATAATAATAGTAATTATTATTATGGTATTTTTTAAGTGTTTACTTTGTGCCATGCACTGAACTAAGTGCAGTGGTGGATACAAGCAAATCAGATTGGACACGGTCCTTGTCCCACATAGGACTCACAGTCTCTAGGGCTCACAGTCTCAATCATCATTTTACAGATGAGGTAACTGAGACACTTTTAGACTGTGAGCCCAATGTTGGGTAGGAACTGTCTCTATATGTTGCCAATTTGTACTTCCCAAGCGCTTAGTACAGTGCATGGCACAAAGTAAGCGCTCAATAAATATGATTGATTGATTGATTGATTGACACAGGGAAGTTAAGTGACCTTGGGGAAGTCACTTCACTTCTCTGGGCCACAGTTCCCCCAACTAGAAAATGGGGATGAAGACTGCGAGCCCCCCATGGGACCACCTGATCACCTTGTAACCTCCCCAGCGCTTAGAACAGTGCTTTGCACATAGTAAGCGCTTAATAAGTGCCATTATTATTATTATTATTATTAAGTGATTTGCCCAAGGTCACACAGCAGATGAGTGGCAGAGCCAGAATTAGAACCCATGACATTCTGACTGCCAGGCTGGTGTTCTATCCACAAATCACGCTGTTTCTCACCTCATTTCTCTAAATACACCCAGATTGGTAATGACCAAGCCTTTCTCCATGGGCCAGATGATTTGGAGCTTTTGGTCTAACACATAGCATAAAGGTTTGTATTATCCTCCAAGTAATAATAATTTTGGTATTTGTTAAGCACTTACTACGTGCAAAGCACTGTTTTAAGCGCTCCCGGGGTAAATGTTGGGAACGTTCCCCTACCCTCTGCCCCTTGAATGCATTCAAGAAAGAGCTTCCACCTTCTGGGATTTCACACTGGCCCTTTTCACAAACAGATTATTGATTATTGAGCCATTAAGACTTCTCTTTGTTTCATTTATTTTTCTTTCTTTATTTGATTTCTTTAAAACATGCCCAATGCCCTAAGGCCTTTGGGCTCGTGTACAAAATACAAATTCATCATTTAAATTGAATCCAGTAACTAAGATTCCCTGCAAGGAAATATCTATGAGGAACTGATGGCCCCAAAGAATAACTATAGGAACACTCTTTCAAGCAGGGCTTGGAAAAGCGGTCAGAAATGAGAACCCACTATAGCAACTGCCTAACCTAGATTAATTTATTGGATTAAAATATAGTGGAAATTAGGTTCTTGTGAGTCAGTTGTCAGGTCCCCCATTTTAAATTCTGATCCCATCTGTGATCAAACACCATATTCAATTCATTATCCTTTTTCCAGTGCCTAGCTTTGCACAAAGTAACACTAAATAGATATAATAATAGCACCTTAATTGTCATAGGGGTAACTCTAGGAGAATATTGTTCTCTCTAAAGCTACATCCCCACACTCAAAGCCAATTAGGACAGTCTTAAGATGGTCAAATATTTGATCGATAGAGGCCGGGGTGAGGCATAGCGACTCAAAATGTCCCTTACTCTACTGTGGTCCCCCAAAAAGCAGGGATGGAGCTACAGTAAGCGCTTAATAAATGCCATTATTATTATTATTATTTAGGCCCCTTTCAAAAGGAAGGGGAGTTCACTCCAAAAGTTTTTGTATCTCCAGGAGAGATGGGCAAGAGGTAACATTTGCTTTAGAGAAGCAGCATGGCTCAGTGGAAAGAGCCGGGGCTTGGGAGTCAGAGGTCGTGGGTTCTAATCCCGGCTCTGCCACTTATCAGCTGTGTGACTTTGGGCATGTCAGGTAACTTCTCTGTGCCTCAGTTACCTCATCTGGAAGATGGAGATGAAGACTGTGAGCCCCATGTGAGACAATCCGATTACCTTGTATCTCCCCCAGCGCTTAGAACAGTGCTTGGCATATAGTAAGTGCTTAACAAATACTAAAATTATTAGTATTATTATTATTATCCAGGGTCTCCAGATGATTTCTAGAACTTTGAGTTCTTTAGGGCCACTTGGGAAGAAAGTATACCCACAGTGGGTGTGATGCAGTTCAACTAAATCCCCCTCCCTAGGGGAGTCCCTGCTCTTTCCCTAGGCATCCATCAAGCCCATTCAGATGAATTTGGAGTTTTTAGCTATTGATGAGGGATGTGTATGCTCAAAGTACCTATAGCTCCCTCTGATCCTAGAATTTTGGACAGTGGTAGGATAGCAGTAGAACCACCCTCAAATTCTTCATGTCTTTCATAGGTCAGGGACCTCAGGATCATGGAGACAAGACCTTGAGCCAACAGAGCCCCAGGACTGAAATGACTGTGACTGTGAGACCACTGTTGCGTAGGGACCGTCTCTATATGTTGGCAAATTGTACTTCCCAAGCGCTTAGTACAGTGCTCTGCGCACAGTAAGCGCTCAATAAATACGATTGAATGAATGAATGAATGAATGAATGAAATGAACTAGAGTCAAAGGCAAGAAGGAAACAAACTAGCAGGATTCTAGGGTGGCATCCAGGGAAGTAAAGAGCAGAACAAGGACATCAACTTCATAAAATTATCTGTTACTTGTTCAAAGTGTGACACAGATGGTCAGTTCTGTAGCTACCTTGTCAACCAGGCTGACAGACATGAATGTGACCTCAGGTAATCATCATCATCATTTTAATCATCTAAATTAGAGAAGCAGCATGGCCCAGTGCAAAGAGCCAGGGCTTGGGAGTCAGAGGTCGTGGGTTCTAATCCCAGCTCCACCGTTTGTCAGCTGTGTGATGTTGGGCAAGTCACTTCACTTCTCTGGGCCTCATTTACCTCATCTGTAAAACAAGGATTAAGACTGTGAGCCCCATGTGGGACAACCTGATCACCTTGTATCCATCCCAGTGCTTAGAATAGTGCTTCACACATAATAAGCGCTTAACTAATGCCATTTTTTTTAATGGTGTCTGTTAACAGCTTATTATGTGTCAAGCACTGTTCTTAGTGCTGGGGTAGATACAAGTTGATCAGGTTGAACAAAACACACATGGGACTCAGAGTGTAAGTAGGAGTGAGAATAGGTATCAACTGAAACGATAGCTTCAAACATGAGGTGGATGAAAAAAACCTCCTACATCTACATGTTAAATGTAAATTTAAAGTATACTTGCTACAGTTCAGTCACTACACTTGATTTTAACAAAAAAAAATAATAATAATGATGGTATTTGTAAAGTGCTTACTATGTGCAAAGCACTGTTCTGAGTGCTGGGGAGGTTACAAGGTGATCAGGTTGTCCCACAGGGGGCTCACAGTTTTAATCCCCATTTTCCAGATGAGGTAACTAAGTCCCAGAGAAGTTAAGTGACCTACCCAAAGTCACACAGCTGACAGTTGGCGGAGCCGGGATTTGAACCCATGACATCTGACTCCAAGTCCATGCTCTTTCCACTGAACCACACTGATTCTCTATCTTATTTTAGATATAAGGCCTTCCAGAGGTCAGACGTTCTTGCCCTTGTTTGCCGAGGAAAGATTTGAGCCTTATTTAAGTGATAGGAAAGACACAGTGAGAAGCTGTTTATGGTCATTGGCTCTGGAGCTATAGAGGTGAGATCTTCCTTCACCAGTCCATCCAGGTAGGTCCAGCTTTAGTCATATCTACTGAAGCATTAGGCCACTGTTTGGAGCTCTCCTCCCATAGCACACGGCGGAGGCTGCACTTTGAATCTATGAGTCTTTGAATCTGTGAGTCTTCCAGACTGTGAGCCCGTTGTTGGGTAGGGACTGTCTCTATATGTTGCCAACTTGTACTTCCCAAGTGCTTAGAACAGTGCTCTGCACACAGTAAGCACTCAATAAATACGATTGAATGAATCTGGCTCTCTGGAAACTGCAAATGTGAGCACTGCCCAGAGAGCGATTGTTGCCCTATCACCCTATCCAAACCCTCTCTGAGGTTTCGTGGTGTGCTCTCTCTGACCTCCCTTCCTTCCAAACTCTCCTCCGTTGTTAGGGAAAATCAGTTTCTTGTACAGCACTTGGTGATCTTGATCAACTTTGACTCTTTAATTTCCAGTCATGCCAATGGTCAGGCCCAGAGTGAGCGCAGTTCCTAGACCAGTACCTTGGTCTGGTCTTTTAAGAATGAGATTTCTGAGAGGGCTACATTCATGTGGTTTTGGAAGTGCATGCGTGAAGCAAGTTCTGTATTGGAATTCCTTTTCCAAAAGAAGGGAGAGGAAAGGCCAAGCAGCTAAATAAATGAGTCCACAAGAAAGAGAAAAGAAGCATTAATGTCACTGACAGACTAGCAGTGTCAGTGACATTAACACCTTTGGGCAAAGAAACAATAAGTCTGAGATGAAAGCCAGTTACCAAGAAATTAAACTTTGGTGTAAAATGATAAGGACCAAGTCTGGAGCCAAAGAAGATTTCAGGATTCTCCTGAAAAAGAATGAGTTATTGTTCATTTTCCCACATAACATAGGAGTTCATTCTATTCCTTAGAACAATACCATTTAAAATTCATTCAAGAGAACACATTCAGAGAAACAAAATTACTCTAAGGATGTTATTTTTGGGAAAGAGAGTATCACCTCGGGCCCCTAAAACCATCAATGCTAGACTCAGTGCAGGAAAGTATTAGGAACAGTAGTCCATTGTTATACCCTGCAAATGCTTGACAACAGGCCACGTTCTAAGAGCAAGATGTACAGCCAACAGTGTTCGGAAACTCAGCAGCTTTTCTCACACTGGTTCTTAGCTAGTGATGAGGGAAATAGCCCAAGTTTCAGAAATCACAAGAAGTATTCTATTTCTTATCAAATCTATCTTTAAACGTGTAGTGGCATTTGAAGAGAATTAAAACTGTGGTGTTTTTTAAGTACTTTCTTTGTGCCACACACTGAACTAAGAGCTGGGGTAGATAAAAAATGATCAGACTGGATGCTGTTCCTGTCCCACAATGGACCCACAGTCTAACTAAAAGGGAGAAGAAGTATCGAACCTCTATTTTACAGCTGAGGAACTTGAGGCACAGAGAAGTGAAGTGACTTGTCCAGGGTCACGCAGCTTGAAAATGATAGAGCGGGGATTAGAACCAGGTCTCCGGGTCCCCAGACCCATGTGTCCTTTCCACTAGGCCATGGTGGTTCTCATTAAAGGGCAATACTGTCTAGGAGGGGAGGAAAAAGGAAACAACACAGTCCTGAGAATCAGAGGGTTTTCTTCTTCTTTGGTGGGGTATTTGCACCACTCTTGGTGGTGTGGTGAGGGAAATCAACGAATCTTTCATCTGTAACCAGCCTGAGCTCTCAGAGTCCTAAGAAGGGCTACATCCCTGGTTCTGTTCCTCATTTGATGTGCGTTTTTGACTGTAAGCTCCTTGCGGGCAGGGAGAGTGTCTACCTACTGTATTGTCTTGCACTCTCCCAAGCACATTGTACAATGTCCTGCACCCAATAAACATTCTAAAAATACTACTGATTATTGCTTTTCCTCAGTATTCAAATGGAGGGTATAATAAAAATGACAAACCCCTGACAGCTCAATTCAATTTTAAAATACCATTGATAAAGCCTGTTTTGAGTTCCTCAGACCTGAGTATGATGTATGAAATAAAACGGGATATTTATACCTACAACAAATTTATGGTTACAAGTCCATAATTTATAACCTCACAGAGTCTTATCTCCAGTTCATATATGAAGACACAGCAGCATGGTAAAGTTAGACCAGTTAGTAGATCGAAAGCAAAGCAAGGAATAGAATCAGGTTTCTGAATTCCTGGGAAATGGAGATCTCTATGAAGAAGCTAGCTCCCAGATATTTCGGGTCATAATTTGGTAGCTGTTTAAAGAATCTGCCCGATCGTTTTGCAAATTTATCACAACCACAACTAAGGCACAACAATCACATTTTAAATACCTTTAGCTAAACTGTTCCCCTCTTTACTACAGTATCTTTCTTCCCCCAAAAGCAGCCGTTCCTTGCATCCCATTGTACAAAGATGAACAGATCCAGGTTTTGATTGGTCAACAATGAAGCAATTTTCCCAGTTCAAGATCCTGCGCAGGGGATTCCCAGACTATCTCCATTCCACCAAAGTTCAAATGAAAGGCATAAGGAAAAATGCTGATGGTTACATTGCTGTATAGGAAAAGAGAAATATGCTTGAAGACACACAGCCCCAAAACCTAATAAATGAAAATGAACATCTCTGGAACTTTCAACAGTCATAATGTAGAAATGTTATAATTCCCTGAAGAGTATTACATTTTGTAGGAAGTTATGAAAACATTACATGTTTCAGAACTCTTCCAGCACTATGATACAATGATTCTATGAACCTTTGATCCATCTATTGTTAACACCTGTGGATCGTATTCCAACATACAAGACCGGATTAAAAAATTGAACAAAGGAAGTTGATATGTGCCCAAACCCTTTTATGGCTTAGAAAAATAAAGCATCAATGCAGTTCAGGGTCCACCTGGGGCTTTTGTGCTCATTATCTACATTTTAATTTCATCTAGAATTTTGCTAACTTTAATAAAAATAATCCTTCCACTCACTGGTTTCCCTAATGGAACCATTAGGACATTGAAACCCCCATTAATAATCTAGTCCTCTGCAAAAAGTAAGTGCTAAATAAATGCGATTGAATGATAGTGGATGGTCCTGAGGAATAATTTTGGTGGTATTTAGCCTTCCAGAAACAAAAACATTAAGCAGATTTCCTTTCATTGTCTCAGTATTTCAATTTGACATCCATAAAGCCACTATTATGAGAATGATTCACAGACTTCAAATCTCATTAATGTTAAGGGCCAGTAGTGAAGATAGTTATATGACAAGGATGGGTACAATATAAACTAAACAATGTTTTTTCTGAAGGTGTGCTTCATAGCTTTTCAGGGATCACTGAATGACATGGATTTAATTCCTCTATTGCCTTCTATTTCTTTTTTTCTGGCTGGCTAACTAGAAACCTTATTATTCATCCTTTGTCAAACAAAACCCGAACCTAAGCCGGGTTTTGCCCAAGTAAGACCCAACTACAGTGGGGAGCCCATAATGTTTCAAAAGCTGGGTGCCTTTTGTTTGACAAACTACATGGCAAAGCGCTGTCAGGAAGAGAGCCACCTGTTGTGACTTTCCATTATTAGTGAAACTGTATGAAACAATTGTTTGACAATCTTGTGCAATAGGAAGTATGAGGGTTTGAAAGAACAATATTTATTTGGATTAGGTACCACACATTTTAAATTTGCCTTAAGTAAAATTGGCCTGAAGGAGAAGAGCTGGATTGAATCATTTTAACATATCTAAAGGATGAACATAGATACTTCTACAGAACAGTAGAGAAAGGACATTCTTCCGGTTCTTTATTAGAGGATCTCTGTATATGTTTGCCAAACTACCTAAATAAAAGCCATAATTAGACAACCACAAAGGGGAAGAATGGGACAACAATATGTGCCAAGAATGATCTGTCTTATTGTGGATTATACCCAACATAATTAAAGAAAAACAATTGTAACTGTAAATTGAATTTACAGCAACACACCTCATAATGCTGTCCAGGTACGAAGAAGTCAGTTGGAAGTATGGTATTATTATGACGACCAGGACATGAGGATATTTGGACAGTTTTCAAATAAGTGCAATCACTTAACAGCCTGAAGAAAAGGTACCCCGTGAAATACCGATTAAAAAACAAATCAACTGATGGTTTGCCTCTGTATTATTTCCCTTTTTGAAATTTCCCTGTATTTATTTCCCTTTCCATGTAAATTAAACTAGAAGAAGGGTCTTCAGACTTTCTAACCAACCAGGAACACAGCCAAAAATTGGGGGAATAAGGGGAGGGGGGGAAAGAACTCTTCCAAATGAAGTAATGTCTGAGATCCAAGTAGTTTCTCTCTGACTACTAGTGATAGAAGCTTGTGGCTAAGAGTCTACCAACGTTTTAATATCGCTAATCGTGACTCTTCTTGGTAGAACAAATTTCAGTGCAAATTCAGGCTTTTTCCCTGAGGACATATGCTTCAAATTTTAGGATGCACTAACTATCCTTGTTTGAGTTGTGGCTGGAAATTTATCTGCCCTACTGGCAACTCTGTTCCCATTGTATTTGATTAGAGATAGTAGTAATAGTATTTATTAAATTCTTACTATCATCAATTGTATTTATTGAGTGCTTACTATGTGCAGAACACTGTACTAAGCGCTTGGGAAGTACAAATTGGCAACATATAGAGACAGTCCCTACCCAACAGTGGGCTCACAGTCTAAAAGGGGAAGACAGAGAACAAAACCAAACATACTAACAAAATAAAATAAATAGAATAGATATGTACAAGTAAAATAAATAAATAGAGTAATAAATATGTACAAACGTGTGAGCACTGTACTAAGTGCTGGGAAACAATACAGAGGTGGGAATTAGACAAGGTCCCTAAACAGGATAAAACTGTAAAACAGGATAAACACAATGACAGATATGCAAAATAAAAACATAGTCGAGTGCTGTGGCTAGAGGAGAAGAGAAGCAGCATGGCCTAGAAGAGCACGAGCTTGCGAGTCAGAGGACATGGGTTCTAATCCCAGCTCTGCCACTTGTCTGCCGTGTGATCTTGGAAAAGTCACTTCACCTCTCTGGGCCTCAATCACCTCATCTGCAAAATGGGGATTGAGACTGTGAGCCCAATATGGGGCAGGGACTGTGTCCTATGTGATTTCCTTGTATCTACACCAGCACTTAGTGCAATGCCTGGCACATAGTAGGCGCTTAACAGATACCATAATTATCATTATTATTATTATCTAACAGGTGTGTCTATCCAAACTGTTATGCTTGTCTATCATCTGCTTTTCTATTATATTGTTTGAGAATTTACAGTGTCTTTAAAATGTTTATTCTGTTTTCTCAAGGATATGAGTCCCTTTTGACTTCCTTCTGGAGCAGCTGCTAGGTTAATCCACTCTCATCCATTTATTCATATAAGTTTGACCCGAGTTCAACTGTTCAGTTAAAACCTCACACAACCTGGCTGAGGATCCTTGGAAAAAAATCTATAATATTCACACTTTTAATAACTCCAGTTTTCCATACGGTCTGAAGGGACCATAAATGGAGAAGGCTTTCTCTCCATTTATTAAACTACTTCATCCTGGATTGTGTTCTGTGTTTATTTGACAACATTCAACAAGGAGCTAAGGAACTTACAAAAAAAAATCCGTTCCAAAGAAAACATGAAGGTGAGTAGGATTCCAACAATATTTAACGTGTGGCTGTTGTATCCTTTAAAGGAACTTGGGCAAACAAAGTCTATTCAAAGTCTTATAAGGAAAACAGGCCAAAAGAGAATTACAATGGTCCTATTATAGAGGGACATAAAACATGGAAAGCCATTTCAAGTCCTGAGTGATAATACTTGCTGTTGAAATTCTTTCTTGCAAAATATGAAAGTAAATAAAATCTGCCCTAATATTTTCTGCAATAGTTGGCAAGTGGCATTGCCTGAAATGGAGGTAATGAAATACAATACTCTCCATTGTATTGTTCTGTTCAAGCATACTTCATATAGCACTGTCATAGGAAAACAACTCATAACTTTTAAAGATTCATTTTATGAATGTACTCTCAGATAAAACATGCTGTTAATAAAGGTAGGTATATTATGCCAAGAACAAATAGCACTAGTATACCTTACCATGACACCAACCTTGGACTAATAAAACACTTTAAGGTTAAGCCTACAAGGCCTTCATTCATTCATTCATTCAATTGTATTTATTGAGCGCTTACTGTGTGCAGAGCACTGTACTAAGCTCTTGGGAAATACAAGAGAAACAGCGAGAAGCAGTGTGGTTCAGTGGAAAGAGCACAGCCTTTGGAGTCAGAGGTCATGGGTTCATATTCCGGCTCCACCACTTGTCAGCTGTGTGACTTTGGGCAAGTCACTTCACTTCTCTGGGCCTCAGTTACCTCATCTGTAAAATGGGGATTAAGACTGTGAGCCCCACGTGGGACAACCTGATCACCTTGTATCCCCCAGGTGCTTAGAACAGTGCTTTGCACATAGTAAGCGCTTAATAAATGCTATTATTATTATTACAAGTCGGCAACATATAGAGACGGTCCCTGCCCAACAGTGGGCTCACAGTCTAGAAGTCCTTAGTGTCATGGCAGATCCAAAGAAGATCCAGGGAGTTGGTCACCACCAATAATTCCTTATTGATCTGGTAAACTTATGTGGAGCAAAGGTCAACACACTTGGTAGAATTGGCTTAATGCAGGTCCTAATGGTGATAATAGTACCATGTCTCAGACAGAAAACTCCAGGGGAATGTAAACTCACTGTTGGCAGAGAACCAGTGTGGCCCAGTGGAAAGAGCTCGGGCTTTGGAGTCAGAGGTCAAGGGTTCAAATTCCGGCTCAGCCAATTGTCAGCTGTGTGACTTTGGGCAAGTCACTTCACTTCTCTGTGCCTCAGTTACCTCATCCGTAAAATGGGGATTAAGACTGTAAGCCCCCGTGGGACAACCTGATTACCTTGTAACCTCCTCAGTGCTTAGAACAGTGCTTTGCACATAGTAAGTTCTTAATAAATGCCATTATTATTATTATTATTATTATTGGGAATATGTCTGTGGTACTATTGTATTGTACTCTCCCAAGTTCTTAGTACAGTGCTCTGCAATCAATCAATCAATCATATTTATTGAGCGCTTACTGTGTGCAGAGCACTGTACTAAGCGCTTAGCACTGCACTGTACTGCATGCACTGCATGCAGTAACTGCTCAATAAATATGATTGAATGATCAGTTGTTGCTTGTACTTTTGTTGGTTGCCTTTCAGTACAGTGAGGCTGGAAAATGATTGTCTGCTGCCATGCAGTTGGGTTCATTTAGATATTCATTTAGCCTGTCATTCAGTTGTAGTTATTGAGTGCTTACTGTGTGCAAATCACTGTACTTGGACAGTGCTCATCCCAACTTCAGAGCTTTATTGAAGGCACATCTTTAGGAGGCCTTCCTTATGTCTCATTTCCTCTTTTCCCACTCCCTTCACTGTCATCCTGACTTGATCTCTTTATCCGCCACTTGTCAGCTGTGTGACTTTGGGCAAGTCACTTAACTTCTCTGGGCCTCAGTTCCCTCGTCTGTAAAATGGGGATTAATGCTGTGAGCCCCACATGGGGCAACCTGATCACCTTGTATCCTCCCCCGAGCTTAGAACAGTGCTCTGCGCATAGTAAGTGCTTAACAAATGCCATCATTTTTATTATTATTATTATTATTATTATTATTCACCTCCAACCCCACCCCGACAGCAGTTATGTACATATCCATAATTAATTCACTTGTATTAATGTCTGTCTCCTCCTATAGATTGAAAGATCATAGTGGGCAGGGAATATGACTGTTGTGCTATATTCTCCCAAGGATTTAGTACAGTGTCCCGCACATAGTAAGCACTCAGTAAATATGACAGATTGATTGATTGAACGGGGTCGGTAGATACCTTCCCTGCCCACAAAGAGCTCAGATCATGCACAGTGGCAAATTCACTTGGGGGATGTAAAATTCTAAGTTAATATAAATGAAGTTCTTTTTTCCTAAATGCCAAAGGTAAGATAGTTGAAGAAGTTTACCCTGAATCAATTTTACTCAGGAACCTACCTATTTGTCATTAGTTACTTGGTTTTCTCAACCTTTTTCTTCAAGTCCCCTTTTATTTCGTTGTTTGGAACAGATTTTAAAGATTTATGTACTTGCTTCTAAAGAATAACTTAAACATGTCTTGATAAAATTATGACTTAGAGGAATTCAACTATGATAGGTTCTGTATTGAAAAACCTGCCATAACAAATTTTTATTCATAATTGTTATTGGGTAGCAAAGACAGATTTAATTATCTCCATTATCGACCTCTTCTAAGCAAGTAGTACGTGTTATAAATCTAGGCATTATTGCCAAACAGGAGGCTAAAGATATAAATTTGGGGCCAATTCTGTCAATGAAATGCTTTACATTTATGCTTTGGGGGTCCTCATTCCAACTATGGTAGCTTAGACTGCAAGTTTGGTTTTTTTTAGAACTTCTACAGGTTTGCCATGGATAAAGTCCAGAACAAAGAAAGAATTCTATTTAGATGTATTTCTGAACTTGAATAATTCAAAAAAAGTGAAATATTATACAGCTGTGATAAAAACATTCCAGACTTGAAGAGAAAGTTTGATTGGCTGGTGCCTAAGACATCAATTACACAGAAATATTCAGTTTAGCAGCAATGCCATTCAAACTCATCTATTTCTCAGTCATCTGAAGGAATGATGATGCTGCAGGAAAATAGGTAAAATGGTGGAATTTTTTCCTCTGTTGAAAAAAAATGGGTTATAATAGCAAAAATGACCTTGGCGCAGGACATTTTCTAAGGAATTGATGACCACTGTGGCCCATCAAATCTGCTGACTGGTCATTAATCCCCAGGAAATGCCCCCTGTCTGCATTGTTATTGCCTAATTCAATTATTTGTGGTTGTGGGGTTTACTTTGTGAATATTTTATTGCTCAATCTAAATCTTGCCTCTCCTCTCTTCCTCTTAAAATCTATCTCCCTGATATAGACCAGCATAGCCTCAAGTTCACCTTACATGCACCAAAGAAAAAAAAACCAACTCCAGAAAAGAAAGACTATGCCATGTTTTCTACATGTGAAATGTTTATACATATTTTTGAATACAAGGAATAGAAATGAAAATTAATATTCACTAATTCCACATACCGGTGCTGTACTGTGTCGATTTTCATAACGCACAAAAATGGAAATGGAATTATGATCTGATGAGACAGAAGAATCAATTTCTTCTACATTTTAGTGGTTTATGAGTTCATTAATCAAAAATGCTGAAATCTTTACAATGTTTTCTCATAGATTAAAAAATAAAATATTTAAGGGCAGAAAATGTTTGAGCCTGAAGAAAAAAAATGTATAAATGCCAGATTGTAATTTTGAAATTGGTTGGTAATTTTGAAATCATCCCAAAATAATGGGCAATTTTAAAAACAGTGGCATCCTTCTTTTGAGAGATTTTATTTTTATTAGGCCTGCAAGTAGCCAAACAAAAAGATACTGGAACAAGGATACATAAGTCATTTCATTCCTAAAAAAGAATTACTATTACTATAGGACCAGTTTTTCATGAAATGAAAATTCAGTAGTACTATTATAGAGAAGACTATGATCCAGGGAAGGTTATTCATAGTATTCAGATTTTTATTATTTAATATATTTCATAGTCACTTTCCACAAATTCAATTTATTTTTCTTTGGAAGAATGTATCTGGCACTCTTCAATGTAGCAGATAACAAATGAATAAAATAATTAATAAATGTGAAAGTCCTATGGCTAGTGAAAATTTCAAATGAACAATATGTATATGATTTTAAACTGGGTATAGTTTTAGTCACCCACAGTCCACTGCATTTCAAAGGAGTTAGTTTTTTACCCCCTTGAATTGAAAGAGGCATTCTTATGAATATCTTTTTATCCTAATGTAGTTTCCAAGTTTCAGCGGGATAGGAGATGAAGTTGAAAAAGGAAATGTACTGAAAGTGTAGTTCTTTCTCTTAAGAATCTGAAAATGCAGCACAGAGTACTTACACATTTAATAATGCTGTGCTTTCCTGTTGCTGCTTTATTTTTGGAGATGAGGAAGCATAGTTTACCTGATAATAATAATAATAATATTTGTTAAGCACTTACTATGTGCAAAGCACTGTTCTAAGCGCTGGGGGGATACAAGGTGATCAGGTTGTCCCACATGGGGCTCACAGTCTTAATCCCCATTTTCAAGATGAGGGAACTGAGGCACAGAGAAGTGAAGTGACTTGCCCGAGGTCACACAGCTGACAATTGGTGGAGCCGGGATTTGAACCTATGACCTCTGACTCCAAAGCCCGGGCTCTTTCCAATGAGCCACGCTGCTTCTCTGATGTCATGTTATGTGAGCTCAGCATGCCTCTTTGAGGTTTGCAACACTCTCTACCATGTTTGCAGAATGTAGAAGTCACACTATAGGAAAATGCAGCTCAAGATATGGGGTGTTCAAACCATTTAGTACATAAACAAAAATTGGATAGAAGGGCCAGAGACATAGGACAGAATGGCGACCACTGGATTTGGCAAGAAGGAGGTTATTGGTGACCTTAGAGAAGGCAGTTTCCATGAAGCAAAAGGGGCTGAAGTAGATATGATCCCCTAAAGGAGTTTACAATCTAGAGGAGGATAAAGACAATAAAATCTACTACAGGTAGGAGGACCAAACAGTGTTTCAAGTGCCAAGGAAGATGAGGGGAGTGAATCATGCAATGTTTGGGTGACGCAGTACTGCAGGAGTAGTAATAAATGGGGAAATAAGTTGGGGAGATGAGAAAACAGGGAAGATCTCTTGGAAGAAATGTGATACTAGAAGGGCTTTGAATATGGGGGACCGATGCAGGGGGTGAAAATTTAAGGCATCATCATCATCATCAATCGTATTTATTGAGCGCTATGTGCAGAGCACTGTACTAAGCGCTTGGGAAGTACACATTGGCAACATATAGAGACAGTCCCTACCCAACAGTGGGCTCACAGTCTAAAAGGGGGAGACAGAGAACAAAACCAAACATACCAACAACTAACAACATACTAACAACTAACAAACATACTAACATACTAACAAGGCAGGATACAGGGTGTGAGCAGCATGACCCAGTGGAAAGATCATGGGCCTGGAATATAATAATAATAATAATAATAATAATAATAATAATAGTATTTGTCAAGCACTTACTATAATAATAATAATAATGGTGTTGTTAAGCACTTACTATGTGCTAAGAACTATTCTAAGTGCTGGGGTAGATACAAGGTAATCTGGTTGTCCCACATGGGGCTCACAGTCTTAATCCCCATTTTGCAGATGAGGGAACTGAGGCACAGAGAAGTTAAGTGACTTAGCCAAGGTCACACAACAGACAAGTGGAGGGGCCAGGATTCGAACCTACATCCTCTGATTCCCAAGCCTGTGCTTGTTCCACTAAGCCACGGACCAGGTTTCTATTCCCAGCTCTGCCTCATGTTTATTGTGTGAAGTCATCTGTAAAATAGGGATTGTATACTTGGTCTTTCCCCTACTTAGACCGTGAGCCCCATGTGGGGCAGGACTATATCCAACCTGCTTATCTTGTATTTACTCCAAAGTAGTACAATTCTTGACACATATTAAGAACTTAATAAATAGAAGTTTGGCTGATGTTGCTAGAATCCTATTGTGATCATCTTTTTTCTGGATGCGGACAAAACCGGGAAAGTGAGAAACCTGAAAACCTTCCAGAATTGGCCATGTTTCATTTTGTTGAGGTAAACGTGACCAGTTGTAACACAACGTGACAATGCTTTTGTTGTTTAATGTATTTTTAATATTTTCTTCACACCACCACTTCAAGGATAACTCATTTTGGCATTTTAGGGATTTTCATTAGTTCTCAGTAATGAGAGGTTTTAACATAATGAAGGTACATGCCACAAAACAATAATAATGGCACACTAAGATACATTACTCTGCTTCAAGTCAAGAAATGCATCTTTCTCAGAGCAAACGTTCCCATTTTGTAAGGTAGTTGAAATGATAACATGTGAAGATAGCAGGAAAAATCCACCAAGTGGATTTGCTTTGAAATCACATTGAAGCTTTTCAGACCCAAATTCTAATTTCTACATTAGTTTTACAGTTTAACACGTGAAAATGTCTAAACACCTAAATGCCGTGTTGCTCTTAGAGCATGGGTCCATTAAATATTGTGTCACGGTTTCCACTATAAACACTATTTTTCAGGGATTTATAACCTGACCATAAAACATTACCCCAGGCACAGGGTATCTGTTCTCAGCACCGAGGTTGACATTTTTATATATAAGTTTTCACACAGAAGAATCAAATCAGTATAGCCGTTTCTTGGACACATAAGAATGCTGAAAATATAAAAGTTTGCTAGCTAAAGCCGCTCTTCTGGATTGACTCTACGACAACCTAGAAACTCATTCGTTTAAAAAAATATATAGGCCAATCAGTTACACGATAACGCGGTCTAATCATTTTTATTGGAAAAGCACGTAAAGGATCCAACACTGAACTGAGAGCCACTTGGCTTCCAGAAATACGAGTGTGTCCTCAAGGTCCTACAACCTGTTCAGTTCATATAGCCCTAGCTTCCCGCATGACGCCCTTCATTACCCACAGATGTGCTTTGTTGCATTGGGAAGGTTTGTAAGGAGAGGGGAAGATGGCATTTTGCACTTCCTATGAGGAATGGGCATCGACTTCCTCTGAAGAAAATGTATATGGATTTGCTTAATTGGACTTGGGGCACTGGAGCAATTAATAATAGATTGTGTCACAGTGAGGGCTTTGTTTGTATTTAAAGCAATAAATTACAAGTATTAAATTTATATTTATTCCAAGTTAAACCCATTTGTAATTGACATGTTACTTAGCCCAAGGCTTTTAAGATCCTTTACTGTAATTAAACTAATAGAAAGCTATAGATCACTGCATGATAAACAAACAGCACGGACTTTAATATGACAGATATACAGAGAGCAGGCCGTGTAAGTAGATCATTATTATCGGTTTAGCTTCAGCAAAAATACTACCAGGATAGAAACAAAAGATGCAACACAAATGATGGCAAACAGTGGTTAACAATAAATATTCCACTCTTGCAAGTGTCTGATTAGCAAGAACATAGAGTCACCTACTTGAATTGGATAGATCGCTTGGATAGATTGATTTGCTTCCAAAAAGCACCCTACTTAATATTATTATGATTAAGCGCTGTCAAGTCATTTCCGATTCATAGCGACTCCATGGATATACCTTCTCCAGAACATCCTGTCCTCTGCCATTACCCGCAACTTTTTGAACGGTTCTTCTGGTATCACTGTTATGGTCTCTGTCTATCTAGCTGCTGGTCTGCCTCTTCCACGATTTCCCCGGACTTTTCCTACATACAAAAATGGCTCTCTATATTCAGCAAGCTTAACTTCCTCCTCAGACCACAAAGCACTTTACAGAGCTTCACAAAACCAATGTTGTGATAGTTCTGATTTCTCAAGTATCTTTCATCCAAGCACTTGGTGTGCATTATCATGTCTGTGCTCACAATGTCTTTGTGAGGGTAGGGATTGCTTACCTCTGCTTACAGCTGGAAAAATGTGGCTTCCTAGGGCTGAAGGGATTAATCCCAGCTGACATCGTTATACTCTTCCCAGTGCTCAGTACCATGTTCAACATGTAGTAAGTGCTCAATGCATCCCATTGATTGATTGAGTGATATCACTCTTCATACATGAAACTAGAACACCTTTCTAACTCCACGTACAGGGCTCTGGCCACCACAACGGATTGCTTCAACTTTATTTGGGGATAAAAAAATGTAAGGAGAGGGGTCCATATCTCAATAGGCTACCCAAGACACAACAGACCATTAAAGGCAAGGTTTACCTTCCAAGACCCACTGCTCAAAATATGTAAGAGAATTTGTATTCTTGTTTTTCATAAAAAATGGTCATCTCTACTCTACCAAATTCTCTCTTCCCTCCCAGTTTTTAGTTAGGAACCAATCCCAGTGAGTCTTAGCATCTGATCCCAATTCATGATAGGGATGTGAAATAGACACACTCCGAAGAGTGCCCTGAGGAATCTACACTGAGAAACTTGATCTAAGCACCATGGTTTAATGGATAGGGCATGGACCTAGAAGTGAGAAGGATTTGGGTTCTAATTCTGGCTCTGTCACTTAATGATAATAATAATAATAATGCTGGTATTTGTTAAGCGCTTACTATGTGCAAAGCACTGTTCTAAGCGCTGGGGGGAACACAAGGAGATGAGGTTGTCCCATGTGGGGCTCACAGTCTTAATTCCTATTTTACAGATGAGGGAACTGAGGCACAGAGAAGTGAAGTGACTTGCCCAAGGTCACACAGCAGACCCGCTATGTGACCTGGGGCAAGTCACTTCTCTTTTCTGTGCCTCTGCTACCCCATCTGTATAATGGGGATTAAGACTGCGAGTCCATGCGGGACATAGATTATGTCCAATCAGATTATTTTACGTCTACCCCAGCACTTAGAACAGTTCCTGGAATGTAATTAGTCCTTTTGACTCCCAGGCATGTGTTTTATCTACTAAGCCACGCTGCTTCTATACAAGTTTTGAGTGAGAAAATAGGGTTATTGAGCAACCCTATTTAGCTTCAGCAAAAATATCACCAGGATAGAAACAACAGATGCAACACAAACCATGGCAAACAGTGGTTAACAATAAATATTCCATTCTTGCAAGTGTCTGATTAGCAAGAACACAGAGTCACCTACTTGAATTGGATAGATTGCTTGGACAGATTGATTTGCCTCCAAAAAGCACCCTATTTAATAAAGTAAAAACTGGAGCCTAAAATTTCATGATTGACAGGCTGCTCTGCAAATAGCAAAGCCTCCACGTGACCTTTAATTTACACTGAAAAGCAGAGGGTTATTTCAAAGACAAGACGGAGCAACTGAACAAAGATATATACAAATGCTCAACCTGTAGCATAATATTGAAAGAAGATTCCATTTTAGACAAAGACAATAAGAAATTCTGGGTTTAATCCCCATTTAACAGATGATGTAACTGAGGTACAGAGAAGTTAAGTGACTTGTCCAAGCTCACCTAGAAGAAGAAGGGCGAGCTGGGATTAGAACCCAGGTTTTTCTGACTCTGAGGCCTGTGCTCTAGCCAATAGGTCAGCTTACTATCAATCAATCAATCGTATTTATTGAGAGCTTACTGTGTGCAGAGCACTGTACTAAGCGTTTGGGAAGTACAAGTCGGCAACACATAGAGACAGTCCCTACCCAACAGCGGGCTCACAGTCTAGAAGGGAGAGACAGAGAACAAAACCAAACATACTAACAAAATAAATAGAATAGATATGTACAAGTAAGATAAATAAATAAATAAATAGAGTAATAAATATGTATAAACATATATACATATATACAGGTGCTGTGGGGAAGGGAAGAAGGTAAGACTACTCCAGCTATTCAACTTTTCCAAGCTATTACATATTAGGAGACTCTGATTCACTGTGTCTATTCTCCTGTTAGGGTCATTTTGTTTATGCTCAATTTTGAAATCTGAAGATCAATTTATGAAACTGCTCATCGGACACTTAGGGTTCTTATTTCAAAGAGAAGGAAACCATAATCATTACTGTAGGAACTTTCCATTATAATAAAGTGTCTCGATTCACAATAAAGAATACTTCAAATGTATTTTATCTTGTATTAGGAAATGCA
Source organism: Tachyglossus aculeatus (assembly GCF_015852505.1). Lineage (NCBI taxonomy): Eukaryota > Metazoa > Chordata > Mammalia > Monotremata > Tachyglossidae > Tachyglossus > Tachyglossus aculeatus. Next base: position 27,878,246 of record NC_052099.1, on the reverse strand, counting down.
AGCAGGGAACTGTAGCAATTCAGGGAGTTAGGTGTTGAAGATTTATTCTGGGCGTGGCATTACTAAGTGCTTAATTTGTGACAAGCATTGTAGTAAGCATGGTTCCACATCAAATAACTTACAGTCTAAATAACTGTGGTATTTGTTAAGCCTCTACTATTTGCCAAGAAATGTACAAAGCCCTGGGGTATATGCGAGTTACTCAGATCAGACAGAATCCCAGCTCCAAATGGGGCTCACAGTCTAAACAGGATGGAGAAGAGATGTTCAATCCCCATTTTACTGATGAGTCCAGACGAGTCAAGTGACTTGCTCAAGGTCACACATTAGGAAGCAGCATGGCCTAGTGGAAAGAACAGGAGAGTCAGAGGACCTGAGTTCTAATCGCAGCACTGCCAATTGTCTTCTGTGTGACTTTGAGAATGTCACTTAACTTCTCTGTGCCTCAATTTCCTCATCTGTAAAATAGGGATTCAATATCCGCCCTCTCTCCTACTTAGGCTGCGAACAGCTACCATATCCAATGAGGTTAACTTGTAAATGCTATAATGCTTAAAACTGAGCTTAACAAATACCAAACCTATTATTGTTGTTATTATCACGCAAATGGCAAACCCAAGATAAGAACACAGGCCTCCCAGCTCCCAGGCTTGTGATCTTTCTTGACACCTGTTCGCATGTTTTGTTTTGTTGTCTGTCTCCCCTTTCTAGACCGTGAGCCCGTTGTTGTGTAGGGACTGTCTCTATATGCTGCCAACTTGTACTTCCCAAGCGCTTAGTACAGTGCTGTGCACACAGTAAGCGCTCAATAAATACGACTGATTGAATGAATGAATAAATGAATCTTTCTACTAGGCTATGCTGCTTCCCTATGTTACTGGGGCATAAGATAATGGATAACCTTTGTATGTCTCTCCTTTTACAGCTGTGAAGAGGAAATAATAATTCCCATCCTTACCACTGACCTGAAAGAATGCATTGGACTAGGAGAAATATATTGCATAAATACAAGGTACAGTGAGAATCCATTTTTTTATGAAGAATGAAAAGTACAAGGAAGCAAATTATTTTTCAAAGAACTCGATGGGTAACATGACTGTTGTATTACAACTTCAACCGTGCTTTAGTTACTTTTGCACAGACACTTCATCGTCTGTAATGCGCTTGGAGCTGATCCCTGCAGAACACAATGAACTCGATTCTTTGGTTCATTTCAGTTGTTCAGTGTGTGGGCTGATTCGCCAAGATTTATGTTGGTCAGGAAAAGGTGAGGCTTCCACAATTACTTGTAAATGATGAGCAGTGGATGATTGTTAACCACAGGTATTAAACCTTTTCAATGTGAAACATTAAGAACTTAAAACACCGCTTAAAGGAAGACAAAAGAAAAAATGTGGACAAATACTAAGTGCTCAATGCACTTATTGTCTCCTTTTGTGTAATTCGCGGTAAACCTCAGATCGGATTCTTCACATTTTTGGAACATGCTTAATTTTGCAATATTCTGATGATAATCACGTGGCAGCACAAGAAAATGAAATCTAAGCCCTTCTGGCCATTTTGAAGAGTGGATAATAAGTCCCTTGTGCCTTACTTCCCAATTTAATAGAATGGGGAGACTTGAATACTTTGGCTTAGGTGAAGGTTTTAGTTTGAACTTTTGGCTCTGTATCGCCAAAGCCATCAATAACTGTGCCAGTCTGTGGTGTTGAACTGAACTGGGAATTTCTGTTAAAAAAAACAAAAACCTTTTAAATGTGCAGTATCTAGAAACATGAAAATAAATGCCGAAATACATTCTGCACTTTAGTTTTGACAAGGCTCTTAGGCAAGTCTCTCTAATTTTATTTTAAAACAACTACATTCATCTTTCCACCTACTCTTTCAATCAATTTTTTCCAGTGGTGAGGAACTATATTTAAAAAAAAATGCATCTTTTCATGTTTGAAACTTTCAAATTACTTTTCTTGAGCAACTGCAATGCATGTGCCACTATGGAAACAGTTCTGTAATAATCTTGCTTAGATGTCTGCATTACGACATAATTAAATGGTAAATACAGCCAATGGCACATCTTACTGAGGAAAAAAAAATGTGGTTTCCTCTCTTTTCCTACATCGTATGTCAGGATAAACCTAGATAACTTTTAATGGAAAGCATCAATTCCGAGACAAAGATATAGCAGATAGATGTATTCTGGTACAGTGAAAGCCTAACATAAAAATCATACGATCCGTAAATCAATCTAAACATTCTCTGTTTTGACTACAGTATGATAATCCTGCAACATATTCATCTTGAAAATTATTTCCTGGTAGTATGTAGGACAGGCATGGAGAGACGTAGATTTAGAACTAGAAAAGCTCTTGTAGTTAGTAGAGAAGCAGCATGGTTCAACGGAAAGAGTACAGGCTTGGGAGTCATAGGTCATGGGTTCAAATCCCGGCTCCACCAATTGTCAGCTGTGTGACCTTGGGCAAGTCACTTAGCTTCTCTGTGCCTCAGTTACCTCATCTGTAAAATGGGGATTAAGACTGTGTGAGCCCCACGTGGGACGACCTGATCACCTTGTATTCCCAGCACTTAGAACAGTGCTTAGCATATACTAAGCGCTTAACAAATGCCATTATTATTATTATTATTATTATACCATCACTGTCTTCAGAATTGCATTCACCTATTTCAGCAAAAAGACAACATTAATGTATTGGTTCTCCTTTATGGTTTTATGTACATCTTTCTTCATCCAAGCTACAACCAAGCATCTGATTGACTCAGGAAAGACTTGCAGGCTACGATTGGTTATGACAAGAGGATATTAGGGCCAGATCAAAGGTAGTCGATAATAATCTCTAAATAAGAGAATCTTAATAATAATGGCATTTGTTAACTACTTACTATGTGCAAAGCACTGTTCTAAGTGCTGGGGAGGATACAAGTTGATCAGGTTGCCCCACGTAGGGCTCACAGTCTTGGTCCCCAGTTTACAGATGAGGTAACTGAGGCCAAGAGAAGTTAAGTAACTTGCCCAAAGTCACACAGCTGACAATTGACAGAGCTGGTATTTGAACCCATGACCTCTGATTCCAAAGCCCGTGCTCTTTCCACTGAGCCATGCTACTTGGGCATAAATATAATGGATTCGTACTATGTGCCAAAGCACGGTAACTAAATACTGGAGTAGATATAGGAGAATCATATCAGATACTATCTCTGAAAGGGAACTGAGAAATAAGAGAGAGAGAGAGAGAGAGAGGGGGGGGGAGAGAGAGAGAGAGCATGTAAGAGCATCCCCATTTTATGGAGGAGGAAACTGAAGCACATGGGGATTTTTATGACATATCCATGGTCACAGAGCAGGCCAGTGGTAGAGTTGGAACTCAACTGATGGTCTTCTCATGCTACATCCTATGCTTGTTCCACTAGGCCAAAGTACTTGCTCGGATTATAAAAGGGTTTTCATATGTTTACATGAATGCATTCAGTACATCATCTGTAATTCAGGTTCTAATCCTGGAGGCAATCAATCAGCAGTATTTAGTAAGTGGTTGTTATTTATAGAGCATTGAACTAAGCACGTGGGAGAATGCAAAAAAGGTGGAAGAAATGATTCTTGCCCTCAAGGGTTTACAATCATTGGAGGACAGGCACAAATAAAATAATTTACAGAGATAAGGAAAAAGTAACTTGAAAGAAAAATACTTGGGAAAGGAAAGTCAAGAACAGTTGGATAAGTATATACGCATGGCTGGGGCCTTGTGGGAGGAAACATATCTACAAATTCTGTCTAATTTTACTCTCACGAGTGTTAAGTGTGGTGCATTTCACATGGTAAATGCTCAGTAAATACCATCGATTGAGTGCAAAAGCACCTTCATGACATTTGGAACGATATTAACTGGGAAGGAGAAAAAAATATTGCCAAATGGAAGAAAAACAACATTGTTTTGGAGTCCAGAGACTTAGAATCTACTTTCAACTGTGACTGGACTTCTTTGTGACCATGGGTCAATCAGTTCAATCAATCAATGGTATTTATTGAGTGCTTACTTTGTGCAGACTATTGTCCTAAGATGTTGGGAGGATACAGTATAGCAGAGTTGGTAGCCACATTCCCTGTCCACAAGGAGCCTACATGGATCTTACAATCTAGAGGGGGAGACGGACATTAAAATACATTATGGGTCACGTCTGCTGTGTGACTTTGGGTAAGTCACTTAACTTCTCTGGGCCTCAGTTACCTCATTTGTAGTGGGCATGAAAAGTGTGAACCCCATGTGGGGAAGGGAATGACTTGATACTGATACTGATAACTGCTAAGATACTTAGTGTGGCTCAGTGGAAAGAGCCCGGGCTTGGGAGTCAGAGGTCATGGGTTCAAATCCTGGCCCCCCCCAATTGTCAGCTGTGTGACTTTGTGCAAGTCACTTCACTTCTCTGTGCCTCAGTTACCTCATCTGTAAAATGGGGATTAAGATTGTGAGCCCCCTGTGGGACAACCTGTTCACCTTGTAACCTCCCCAGCGCTTAGAACAGTGCTTTACACATAGTAAGCACTTAACAAGTGCCATTATTATTATTATTATTATTATCTTGTATCTACCTCAGTGATTAGAACAGTGCTTGGCACATAATAAGCACTTAACAAATACCATAATTATTGTAAGTGCTGTGGGGCTGAGGGTGATAAATTAACCTCATTCACAGTGTCTCAATTTCCTATTCTGTAAAGTGGGAATCGTAATAAGGTGTCTTCCTAGTTCATAGGGCTGATAAAATTATATAACTGATGTGAATGTTCTTCAGATAATTAAAAATACAATGTAAAGTCAAGGTATCACTATTAGAAATTTGCTGAGTTTCCCCAGATTTTGAAAATTTGTAAGGAAACAAATTTGGTGAAGATATCGTATGTGAAGGCTTGATATTTTCCAAAAATACTGCATTTTTCACAACAAAAGGTTAATGCGGCACAACATAATTAATGTTGTGAAAACCTAACCTGTAGTGTAGCAGAAGAAGACTGATCTGAAATAACTGGTGTTTCACCGTATTAAACCATATTATTTTTATAAAGAGAATGATTTGACTTGTCAATGAACACAGAAGAAATTGCAAGTTTCTAATGTATGGATGCAACAAATGTTTGCTATATCAATTCTTCAGTGGTAATAAATATATAATAATAGAACAACTTATCAGAACAAAGCATAATTTCAAGTAATTGCTTAACTAACATTGTTCTTTGATTCCCATCCAGCCGATACGCAGAGCTGATACAGCTCCTCTGCCTTTCAGGGTGTATTACAGTAATTCACTGGGGCAATGCAGACATCACTCTTGTGTTTATCAGCACAGGATGAAATGGTCCACATGAAAAAAGATAGAGTTCACTAGCTGAAGTCTGTGATAGTCAGAGGGATGGATGATATTAAGAGAAGAAAGAAATAGGCTCATCATGTTTCAATGCATTCTCTGGGAAAAAAAAAAAACACTTTCTTCTGTCTGAGTGGATGGCTAAGAGCATCTAATGTAGAATGTGCATTAGCCTACAGAGGTCTCAAATGAAAGAATGGGTAGATTTGAATAATTATATTCTCAAAATTTACATCGAACAATTCAATATTACTTTTCAGAAGCAGTTTTTCTGATGCACATAATAATTCATTTTCACTCTTTCCCTGGACAGTTTTTAAAATCCTTAAAATTTCATTTTCCTGACCATCAATACAAACAACATTGGCTTAATTTAACTTAATTGTATAATTTAATACTTAAATGAAAAATTTCACTGCTTATATTTTCCTCATATTTGCACGGTCCATTGTTTATTTACTACTAATCAAATAAGAAAGGTAAAAGTGATTATTCCCTATTGTTATTGTATGGACACATCCAGTTAACCTGGTGACGCTGAAGCCTGGAATCAATATTTTACAAAAGGCACCTTCTGCACCATTAATGTTATTGTTCTCTGTATTTTGCTCCAGGAGAATAGGGGTGATGGAGGTGGAGATGGATGGAAGAAGGGAGAGGGGAACTGGAAAGAAGGGAGAAGAGTAATAGTGGAAAGAAGAAGGCCCAACCCAGGATAACAGCCTCAGGAGGAGCTAGTAGATGGATCGTAAGGTGACATCTCCAGAGTAATGGAGATTTTGTCATCCGTTCTTGCCACCCTAATGCCTGAGCTCCTCTGGCATCTGAGTTCTCGGGCATCTCCTGCTTTTCATTTGGGACTTAATGCTTCTTTTCCTGACTTCTTGTTTCTCTTCCCCAACCATATCTTTACTTTAAATTCCTCTTAAAAAATCCACTTCCTTCACAAACTTTAGGAAGAAGTGTGGCCTAGTGGATGGTCCGGCATCGGAAAACTTGAATTCTAATCCGAGTTCTGCCATTTATCTGCCGTGTGACAACTTCTCAATACAAATGGTATTGCTCTCTCTTAAATTGTAAGGTCCATGTGGGAAAGAGACTATGCCTAAGGTAAATGTATTGTGTCTTTCCCGGCTCTAACCACTGGTTTAACAAATGGCACAATTATTATGATAAAGTCTTCCCTGCTTAATGCCATATAATAATAATAATAATAATGATGGCATGTATTAAGCACTTAACTATGTGCAAAGCACTGTTCTAAGTGTTGGCAGGTTACAAGGTGATGAGGTTGGCCCACGGAGTCTCACAGTCTTAATCCCCATTTTGCAGATAAGGTAACTGAGGCACAGAGAAGTTAAGTGACTTACCCAAAGTCACACAGCTGAAAATTGGTGGAGCCAGGATTTGAACCCATGACCTCTGACTCCTAAGCCCATGCTCTTTCCACTGAGCCACGCTGCTTCTCATATGGTTCTGGTTGTCAAGTTATTACAAGAATACATCTCAGTTCATTACAGTCCTAAATTTATTAGGTTGAATGTTTGAGCGTGAAATAAAATATCAGGAGAGAGAATGCCAGAGAAGGAAACAGTTGGACTGCACAAGTAGGAAGAGGATTTGGAAATAGATGGAACTCTTCAGTTACTAAGCCAGTGAGGCTGGAGAGAGTGAGGAGAATTGAAATCCACAGATAATCCTTAAAGTTCATTTTGTTCATCAACTTCAACTTCCTTCTTTCCAAATCTTTGGTTACTGCCATCATTGAAACAGTGTATGTTCCAACTCTGCCTTTTAACCTTTCTCTCATTAAGAAATTAAAGCCAACACCCATTACCTTTCTGAAAAGTAATTTATATGTTACTGAGGAAGCCCTGTTTTCTCCCGAAGACCCACGTTCCTTCAACCTACATCTCTTCTGGCACAAAATGAAGGAACCATTGAAAAAGGCATTCATTCTTCTGAAACAAACTCCTTCTGGTAATGATCAACAGGTTCTACTCTATTATTAAATAACAGATCGGGCTTAAGATAAAATAACCATAACTTCATCTGCTCTTAATTTCCCACTTCAGAGAATGTATTTGTTCCTAACTCTTCCTTTGCCTTCGGCAGAGTGTCTTTCCTAAGTCAATGCTCCGCACACAGTAAGCGCTCAATAAAAGTAATTGATTGATTGATTTATCAAAGTATTTTTATGTCAATGCTCATTTTACGTCTTGGAATCTGGAAGGAAAGGGTTACTATGATTTTACTCTGAAATGTGAGAGGCACTGTGATGATCATAGGTCTTCTTTTAATGGATCCTTTTTTACCTAGTTCTCTTTCTCACCCAGCTTTATTTTTTTTTTTTCAGGAGGTAAATCTTGCTTAAGGCCACTTGCTGTAATTCAGTTTTCAGCTCTGGCTCCAATCAAAGTTAAGTGAGTTCACCCAACACCGTACTGAATACTTGTGGTGTGAACCACAGGAAATTGCCGCACTAATCTCTAAATTGAGAGCCATCGAAGACTGGGCCATTCATGGGATTGTTGCTGCCGTTTTCTTGCTCTTCAGAACGTCCATTGTTTTATATGAGAGCATTGAGACTGATTTAATTAAGGTGTTCTGAATAGACGTACAGTATGCCAGAAATAAATAATAAATATGGTGTAGCTTATGTAATGGTATATCATCATGGAATATACTGAAATGGTTTGCGATTACCCGTTATTGCGCACAATAAATCTACATTTATTTCACTGTTCTTAGGCATTAGCTTTTCTCAGCCATTGAAATTTAATTTAGTATTTGAACTGTACCTTCTAATGTTTTCTTTTCCCCCAGTAAAGATAGTTAAATACTTCTTTGGGTAAATTCAGTTCCCTTTTTTCATTAGAATGAAACATATATGTGGAATGTTACTACCTATAATTGTGATATTTAAGAGTGATATATTAAAATATAAAAAGGCAATTAAGGGTCCTATTTCTGCTTGACAATTAATTTATGTAGATGTCGTCAAGTAAAACAGTCACCCTTCTATTTTTCACTTTACATTGTAAAACAGAAGCGATTAATTATGTTTTAGTGAATTCTATAGATGATAGGTTATGATATTATGCCAAGATTTCAGCAAGATGTAAAAATTCTGCTGTAAATCAAAGGGTTCCCTGGGTGTAAATTCAGTGGAGCTAGTTTCTCCTTGCTGAGAACAGCTCTGTTAAGTAATTTAGTAAAAACTGAAACGGCTTAAAACAATCCATCTGTGAACCCATTATGAAATGGGAAGCTTAATTCTACTCACAGACGCAGAGTATATGTTGTCATGTACCTGGAGATTTCTCAGGAATTTAAGTTGGCTTATTCTTTCACATTCCAAACTTGCCGAATTCCACCCACAAAGTTACCCATGTGCATGGAGTTCCCTTGGGACCAATGAGGAAAGGTGGTTAGAGGTTCATAAAAGGGCTAAAACTACATGAAAACAGAAGGAATTTGACTGTGGAGCAAACTCCCCCCTGCCATTTTTTTTCTTTGCTCCAAATGCACAACTAATCTCCTTTCTGTTTGTCCACATAAGGAAAAATGACCCTCTAACAAGGATGACTGAACCTTAGAAAATGGTGAAAATACATAACAGATTATTAGACATGATCCCTGCCCTCAAAGAGCTTATAATAAGCAGGGGAGACAGACACTAAAATCAATTACAGATAGGCAGAGGAAGAGAAGAGGGCTTGTATCTGAGTTAGTCTTGAGTAACAGAGCATATACAACATGTAAATAAATCCTAGAAGAGGATAAGTGTATTTAAGTGGCATGGAAGCCATTAGTGAGATGCAAATAGTTGAGATATGAAATTAATCATGGAAGGCTCCCTGGAGGAAGTGTGAAAAAGGGCTTGGAAGAGGAGAAGAGCTGTGGTCTGTTGGATCTGAAAGGGAAAGGAGTCCCAGGATGAGGAAGGGGTGGGGACGAGCAGACTTTAAGCAAGAGGTCAGTGGGAGGAGAGGGTTAAATGAGGCACACTGAAAAAGCAAGCTTGAGAGGAACAGAGTACAAGCTGGTGTGTGGTGGGAACAAAGAGTGGATGGAGAGAGAAATGATTGAGGGCTTTACAGCCAATGGTCAGAGGATGAAGCATGGCCAAGAAGAAAGAGCAAGGGACTGAGGGTCAGAAGACCCAATCAATTCATTCATTCAATCTTATTTATTGAGCACCTACTGTGTGCTGTGTGCTGTACTAAGGACTTGTACAATACAGCAGTGAAGAGAGACAATCCCTGCCCACAACAGGGAAATAATCAATTAATCCTGAGGTTCTGCCATCTGCGCATCTCACTTTCCTCATTTGCAAAATGCAGAAAAAATTTTGCTTTCCCTTCTTTGTAGACTTTAAGCTATGTGTGGTACAGAACTGCATTCTGCGTTCTGATTTCTTATGTCAAACTCATGGCATAGTGTAATACCTGGGCACATAGTAAGCACTGAATAAGTATCATCACCATTAGTATTTATTGCGCACATTTTGAGGAGTAAGTGGACGTGAGCAGAAAAATGATCCAAGCAACAAAGTCAAATATGGACTGGAAAGGACAGAGACTGGAGACAGGGAGAACAGGAGGAAAGCTAATACAGTAGTTAAGTTGGGGTATAACAAATAGATGGACAAACATAGTAGTCATATGTTTGGGGAGGGGGGAAGGCCCATTTCTGTTTCTCCTCTTTAAGATGATCTAACATAATCCTCCCATGCATCCATCTTAATTAGGCAGGAGGAACACCTTCTCAGAAAGACTTTCGATCTTCTCATTCTTCTGAGTACAATAAATGCCTGGAATGTTTTTTTTCCCTGGGGAAGAATGAAATGTTGGACTGAAATTCCCTAATACTGAGCTTGAGACTCTAGTCCTTCCGGTGTAACCTTCTGGACATTTTCCAAGTCCTATTTCTGAAGAACAAGGCTAGATAGACCATCCAAAAGGGTATTGTTCTGAAGATTCCATCTTCCTTCCAGCAAAATGTAAAAGGGAAAGAAAATACAACATGGAGAACTTGAAAACTTTCCATCTGCCCAGTGATGTGGGCAGCTTATGAAATATTCTGAAATTTTCCAGGCTTTTGATTGTGGTAATTACTACATTATAGCACCTCCTTGGAGTTGGCACCAAGACTATTTGTTCCACTTCACTAGAAAAGAGGTTTAACTGTTGAAATAATTCTTTAAAAGCTGTATTTCATCTCAAAATTGAAATACTTCTGACAAGAAGCATGTTCCTACATATTCATTCTGCACTTTTCCTGTCCTCTGCCTAATTAGTAGTCTCCCCTAGTAGATGTTTTCAAAGTCGACTGGGCAGGAGGTAACTGGGTAGATAAATCACCATATTCACTAATTAGCTCTTTCATTCTCAAGCCTACGAGAGAAAAATAAAATAAAAAAAAAAAACAATGGTCATCTCACACTTGAACTATGGTTGGCCAATGGATGAAAAGGATCTTGTGGTGTGTAAGCATCCAAGTCTTGCCAAAGAGTTTAGCAAAAATCTTCTCACCATCACCACTGGGAATAACATTTGCTGGTGAGGCAGAGCAATGGAACTGATCACTTGGAGATTTCACTTCTGCTCGTCTTCCCGCAGATTCAGTGTAACTTTAGGAAATTTATGTTTTTCAGTTCCCTTCACAAACTACCATACATCTCTTAATCTCTGCTGTGGAAACAAAATTATTTTTTAACACAAAGTTTCTACTGACCCACACGCTAGATGTGTTGGACTTTGAACTAGAAATGGATTATTTTGGGGGCATAGCTAGGCTGTGCCCATTAAGGCACAGTGGAGTTGAAAAGTGACCTCATCAATTAGATCATTATGGAAAACAGTCTGTAAGATTGATAAGCAACTGGTTTTGATATTTTTTCATGTCACCCTATGCAGTTAATTAAATGAACCTGTTGGCCAATTTTAACGCTACAGTTCTCCCTGTAGGAATATCATGTCCCCTATATTATGGCTTCTGGGTCAAATGCCTTAATGGTTTGAATTAAAAGAATTGATAAAGTCAGGAAGAGAAAGAAACATCTGGCTCAGTGACCATAAGCACCCTACCTAGGCGCTGCTTCATCTGAGACTCACTGTTGAAATTATTAAGGTTTCCTTTTCCTAACATTTTTATTTCTTCCAAGTAGTTCTCTTCCTTTAAAAACTGTAGTGTTTGTTAGGTGTTACTATGTGCCAAGCACTGTGCTGATGGACTCACTGAGTACTAAGCGCTGGGACAGATAACCAGGTTAAACCCAGTTCCTCTACCTCATTTTGGATCACAGACTACGATGGAGAACAGATATTGAATCCCCATTTTACAGATGAAGAAACTGAGGCACAGAGAAATAAAGTGATTTGTTGTGTGTCACGGTCTCACAGCAACCAAGTGGCTCAAGAGAAGCAGCATGGCTCAGTGGAAAGAGCACGGGCTTTGGAGTCAAAGATCATGGGTTCAAATCCCAGCTCCACCACTTGTCAGCTGTGTGACTTTGGACAAGTCATTTAACTTCTCTTTGGGCTCAGTTACCTCATCTGTAAAATGGGGATTAAGACTGTGAGCCCCGTGTGGGGCAACCTGATCACCTTGTAACCTCCCCAGCGCTTAGAACAGTGTACTTAATAAATGCCGTCATTATTAAGTGACAGTACCAGGATTAGAATACAGGTCCTCTGACTTCTAGACCTGTGCTATGCTGATCTTTCGGGTAATAATGAAGCAGACTTTAAGTTACTGAGTTCTTAAAGCACCTGGGCCCTGCGGTGTTTGCCTGCCTCACACATTAGGAATTATTGTCATCCTATTAAAACCATTTAACTCACATACCGCACACGCCACATGTGGCAAACCTGACAGCCGATGAAAGAAAATTAAAAGAAAGTTAACAGATCCCACCTGCTTCAGAGTGGTATTTACGGGACCTAATGCGTTAATTAAGCAAGCTCACTCAAGAGGGAAATGAGAGATTTTGTCGACATTGAGTTCTGTAGGTTAGAAAATACTAGACTGGCTCCATGAGGGGAAGGAACGATTGAGATAAGATGATTTCTCTGGTGTCCCACGTGATTCCCAAGGAGCTGTATTATTGACATCCCTAGCTAGGTTTCCTGGTGTGTGTATGCTACGATGTTCTCTCTCTGCACTTGTCCCCAGATATTTGGCTGGCCTCAGATGTGGGAGAATTGGGGCATGCTCCATTTGATGCTGTGTGTACCATAGGACATTTTTCAGAAGATTTCTTGAGTTCACCCAGAACCTCAAACCTAGAAAGTCCAGGATTTTCTCTGAACTCCCTCCTTTCTTCAGAAAGATTGGGTTTCCCTCCTGGGGCCCCTTTAATAATAATAATAATAATAATAATAATAATAATAATGCAGGTATTTGTTTAGCACTTACTATGTGCAAAGCACTGTTCTAAGCGTTGGTGGGATACAAGGTGATCAGGTTGTCCCACGTGGGGCTCACAGTCTTAATCCCCATTTTACAGACGAGGGAACTGAGGCACAGAGAAGTTAAGTGACTTGCCCAAAGTCACACTTCTGACAAATGGTGGAGCCAGGATTTGAACCCATTACTTCTGATTCCAAAGCCCGTTCTCTTTCCTATAAGCAACGCTACTTCTCCAAAACGTACATGCGTGCTTGTTTAACACATACATGGTTTCTGATCCCGTTGAGGCAGGCTAGATTCTTTCAAATTTTCAGTGACCTCAACTGTCCTCGCTGATGAGTTGTCCTTAGTCAACTGCCTCTCTCCCTTGCAGTATGAAAAACACCCTGCTCCTTTAGTTGTAAGGACTCTGAGAGCTACCCAAAATTCATCCGGACTGGCAGAAAGGTGGGAAAACAGGATAGTGGGCAGGATTGTGAGTGCATGTGTTGGCATCGATTTTCCTGGAGTGGCCCCAGACCTCCATTTTTTATTTTTCTTCCCATCTCAATTGAACTCCTCTCTAGACTGTAAACTCCTTGGGCGCAAGGATGCTCTATGGTATCGACCTCACCCAAATTCTTAGTGTGGTGCTCTGCACAGAGTAAGGACTCAATAAATACCACTGATTGCATGATTGGAGTTAATTTTAGCTTCTTAGCACTAGGCTGGCCCTAGATTCAGAACTAAACCAATATTTCCTTCTGAAATGATCTCAAAAATCTACTAAATCTTCTGCAAATCTACCTATTTCTTAGACTTGTGTATTTGCTACAGGTATCTGTAAAGATAGGGTAAGGTGAGGTGAGGGTAAGGTGAGGATGTAGACTGTAATTCCTGAGCAGCGTGGCTCAGGGGAAAGAGCCAAGGCTTTGGAATCAGAGGTCATGAATTCAAACCCCGGCTCCACCAATTCATTCATTCATTCATTCAATCGTATTTATTGAGCACTTACTGTGTGCAGAGCACTGTACTAAGCGCTTGGGAAGTACAAGTTGGTACCAATTGCCAGCTGTCTGACTTTGGGCAAGTCACTTAACTTCTCAGGGCCTCAGTTCCCACATCTGTAAAATGGGGGAATGGGGAATGAAGACTGTGAGCCCCATGTGGGACAACCTGATCACCTTGTAACTTCCCCAGCTCTTATAACAGTGCTTTGCACATAGTAAGCACTTAATAAATGCTATTATTGTTATTATTATTATTGTTACTACCATTATTATTACAGGACTGCCAGGATGGAGCCTTTCAGAAATTTCTTTATTGCTTTCTTGTATTCGGGTCATAGGTATCGAGTTAACCTTGTATATTTGTGAATTTACTTGGAAATCATACTGTTAGGTGATCAAGTGTACTTTAAAAGAAACTCATTGCTCATCTGTGCCAACAAGTTGGAAAATATTTTTTAAAGCAGTAACTATACAAAATTACACAGGCAGACTTGATTAAATTGGTCAAATTGATATCTCTAAATACTTACGTCCAATATAACTACAGGATAGGAACAGAATACTACATCCCTCTTTGAGGCTACAGATTCCTACATTATGATCTGTTTTGTGGATCATTTATATTTGAACAGGGGTTAACTGATAACTGATAACAGGGGTTAACTGGTAAGATCTCCAAAGAGGCCTAACAGTTGCCCACAGGACCTATTGATTATTTAATAGATGTTACTTTTCCCCTGGTATCAGTCAGTGTAACATTGTGATTTCAGAAATTTGTGTATTTTAGCAGTCCTATTATAGAGTTCCCTTTCCGGTGGATGACCTGTTTTCATTTTTTTTTTTAATTGGTTTACACTCCATGTAATAATTGTGCTGAGGGAAGACAACTATCCTTGTTTCCCTCGTATGGGGACCAAACTGGGAAGCACCCGAGATCCTGAAGGATGGTCTGAAAAAACGTGAGTTGGCAGTGGAATGCCGGGAAACTGTTGCAATAGACAGATGAGGTTAGTGGGAGGGGTCAAGCCATGATGGGAGTCCTCAAAAGACAGTCTCAAAATCAGTGGCAGTTATTTTATGGGGAATTATAGTGTCTGTAGACAATCAGCATGGCTTAGTGGATACACCACAACCTTGGTTGTCAGAAGGACCTGGATTCTAATCCCGCTCTGCCCCGTGTCTGTCCTGTGACCAAGGGCAAGTCACTCAACTTCTCTGTGCCTCATTTACGTCATCTGTAAAATGGGGACTTAAGACTGTGAACCCCAGGTGGGACAGGGACCTTGTCCCATCCAATTTATCGCATCCACTCCAGCACTTAGTGCGGTGCCTGGCACGAAGTAAGCACTTAACAAATACCACAATTGTTATACTATTTTTATGGCTTCTGCTCTCCTCAAGAGTTTGGTATGAAGTCGCTGTAGAGGTCATCAAGTTAGTAAGAGAAGCCAGTTTACTCTAGGTTGGTCCTTGCAGTTCAGGGAACCCTCAACTGCCCCATTCGCAGGCCCTTACTCCCAGCTCGAGAATATGAAGTTTTAAATCAATTCCTTACAACCCTCCGTGCCAGTTTCACTTTATGAATATTTGACTCCAAGTCCATCTGTTTCCCCTCTCATCTTCCCACCCTCTTTCCCGATCCATTTGACCTCATCCTCCTATATTCTCTTTTCTCACTTCTCAATCAATCATTCAATGCTATTTATTGAGCACTTAATGTACTTCTGCCTCCAAACCTTCTTCTACTTTCCTCCGTCCTTGTGGCTTGAATATTTTTTTGGCTCTGACTTTAGTATTATCCCATTCACACATTTTTTTTCATATATTCATATATGAAAATAGAGCCCGAGGGGCTTAGTACCAAGTAGAATTTTCCAAATTACCCAAGTCTTCCAGGTCAGGGTAAAGAAAACTTAGAACAAAATGAAAATGTGTAAAATTTTCCCATTCATTTAGAGTACCATTTTCACTATACTATAAAGCCTTGAATTTTAATTTCTAGATCCTCCTCATCATTTTTGTGATGGGAATAATCACGGTATAGGTCACAGTGGATTCAGAAAGCCAGTGTTAGTGGAATGCTGATGCTTATATGTGTGTTTTGGTAAAGGAAAATGGCAACAGTCCAGTGTAACTTTGTACTGTGCTTGTTCCACAGGGAAGTGTTTATACAGAGAGCATTTTAGAAGTGTGGGGTCATTGTTGAAACTGACTGAGCATTGCTTTCTTCAGGACAACAGTACTAATTTTAACTCTTATACAAACCAAATGAGTCATTGTCTAAGTGATTGAGAACACAAAAAAGGTTACCAGGACAAGAAAAAAAAGAGGATTGAGGAAGAAATGGGATGAAAGGCAAAAATGATGGCAAACAATCAAAATTCAATGTGTCTTGACATGAATTACACCACAAACTTTTCCTTATTTTGCTAGTAAAAGTTTGAAAATGAAATTAAAACAGAAATAACCAAAGACACCTATTTATTTATTTGCAAAATGGGCCACTTTTGTCAACTCCATGGCAATTCAGTCTTTCACAAGAATAACAACTAGGGGACAGGGAATTGGAGTTGGCCTACAGGTATGATTTACAATGTCTGAATAAGCTACCCTTTCTTTTTTCAAAGGAAGGGAGAAGATCTATCATTTGCATGAACTTCTATAAAGGTGCCGTTTTCCAGAAAAAACAACTCAGGTATTTAACCTACACCTTGTCAGCTCTTCCAATGGAACTCTCATTCTTCTTTGAGGAGCCGGAGCACCGTAGTGGTAAATGACTCTAATATTTTTTTTTTTCCCCGGGCCATATGTGAGGTAGCTACATTTTCCCCTATGATTAATGAGATAAGTTCACATAAAGGTTATGCATTCAGCAGAAACCGAGGTAGTAGAGTTATGAGCACATTTAATAATCTTTTTTCATTAAAAGTTACATACTGTTCTAATTTGCTGATTGCCAAGTTATGTCCTCTTTCTGAAGAGTTTGCTGCTAAAGTTTAGAATGAAGGCCAGATCTGTCTGTAAAATACCGTAATGGAGAGTTCTAAGGATGAGCATGGGGAAGATGATAACGAAATAAAATATGCTCATCAGATATTTCAAATGGATATGTCCATAAAGAGGATGAATAGAATCTGAAACTATTTCTGTCAGTAGGAACACCAGAGATGAATGGGCATATCCTTTACCGGAATAGATTTTCAGCAGAAATAGGCAATGCATTAAAGAGGATTGCAAGCCATGTGACTCTGGTTTGCAGGAAGACGCTGAGGATTGGCTAAATTTCAGAATTGTGTCTTTAATCTTTCAGCTAATCCAATAACTACAGCCTTGACAGAAAAACCTCACTGCGGTCATTATGGCACTCTGACAGTCCAGGGTTTGTCAGAAGAGGCCATAAGGCTTTTAGGATACATCACTGACCTTGAGGTGAGGGGGAAAACCTGGAAACTCATCAATTGGGTATACTCCAGCTAGTTTCTGTGACATTCAGTCCCCCTGGGGAGTTGATGTGGGGTTACTGTGGAGATCACAGGTTAGTAAGGGAATCCAGACTGTTCTAGATTGGGTCTTTCAGTTCAGGGAACTGCTGCTTTTGGGGTCTCTGGCTCAGGGCTCTCTCTGCTGGAGGACAACCTAAGCAGTGGTTACTTATTTACTTTATTTACTCTAGCTTTAATTCTATTTATTCTGACGACTTGACACCTGTCCACATGTTTTGTTCTTTGTCCATCCCCCTCTTTTAGACTGTGAGCCCTTTGTTGGGTGGGGACCGTCTCTATATATCGCCAACTTGTACTTCCCAAGCGCTTAGTACAGTGCTCTGCACACACTAAGCACTCAATAAATACGATTGAATGAATGAATGAATGAATTTACTGCAGTGTTTCACTTAGCTCAGGGGAAAGAGCACGGGCTTTGGTGTCAGTGGTCATGGGTTCAAATCCTGGCTCCGCCAATTGTCAGTTGGGTGACTTTGGGCAAGTCACTTAACTTCTCTGTGCCTCAGTTACCTCATCTGTAAAATGGGGATTGACTGTGAGCCCCCCGTGAGACAACCTGATCACCTTGTATCCCCCCAGCGCTTAGAACAGTGCTTTGCACATAGTAAGTGCTTAATAAATGCCATTATTATTTTTAGACTGTGAGCCCACTGTTGGGTAGGGACTGTCTCTATATGTTGCCAACTTGTACTTCCCAAGCGCTTAGTACAGTGCTCTGCACACAGTAAGCGCTCAATAAATATGACTGATTGATTGATTGATTAGCATCTCATTTTGGAAGAGAAAATAGATTTGTACTTCCCAAGCGCCTAGTACAGTGCTCTGCACACAGTAAGTGCTCAATAAATACGATTGAATGAATGAATGAATCAATTCAATTAAAAGAGTTAAGAGACCTCTGGTTGGAGACTTATTAGGGAGGCCACACTGTTTATCTAGTGGAAAGAGTGCCAGACAGTGAGTCAGAAGACACGGATTCTACTGCCTTCTCTGCCATAGGACTGCTAGGTGACCTTGAGATAGTCACTAAACCTCACTGGGGTTCAGTTTCATCAGCTGTAAAATGAGGATAACTGAGATGGTGAGCCCCAGGAGGGACAGAGTTTGTGTCCAATCCAATAACCTCAATGCTTAGCATATAGTAAAAGCTTAAATAAATGCCATATTTATCCTCAATGGCTGAAGGCACCGGAAAATTCCTAATTTATTCATTCATTCATTCAATCGTATTTCTTGAGCGCTTACTGTGTGCAGAGCACTGTACTAAGTGCTTGGGAAGTATAAGTTGACAACATTGGTTCCCATCTGGTAAATATGGGTAAATTTCTCAATCTAAGCACCCAACCTACACTATTTTCTTACCCTTTCTACAATCCATCCAACAGATGTCAGGCTATTGCAGCCTATAATAATAATAATACTAATAATTATAATAATGATGGTATTTGTTAAGCACTTACTATGTGCAAAGCACTGTTCTAAGCACTGGGGAGGTTACAAGGTGATCAAGTTGTCTTGGGGGTGCTCACAGTTTTAATCCCCATTTTACAAATGAGGTAACTGAGGCACAGAGAAGTTAAGTGACTTGCCCAAAGTCACCTAGCTGACAGTTGGCGGAGCCGGGATTTGAACCCATGACCTCTGACTCCAAAGCCCGGACTCTTTCCACTGAGCCACACTGCTTCTCATATAATATACAATTATATATTGTCTGCTATGGAGACAATCTCTCAGAACCCTGCTAATAAAAAGTAGACAATTTTTAGTGACTCATTTTTTCCCCTTCTCCCATAGGGCCCCTCTTCATTTAGTAGGGAACATCTCCTGATTTACCTCTTTGGGATTGTGGAGATTTTTCAATTGTTTTGCTTGCTGGCACATCACTCAAATAAAATGTTTCTCATAGAAGAGTCTGGAGTAGCCTGAGGAGCTTCCTTGACTCATGAGGAAATCAGTGCCAAAACAATACCACCAGATTTAAGGGGTTTAAGGAGAAAAAGAGAAACCTGGGAAAAGAAATCTGACTGAAATAACAGCAAAGAGGGAGGGAATTTTCACTGGAAAAGACTAGGTATTTATCGGGCAGAGAAAGGAAAAGAAAAGAAGTATTAATTGTGAGATACTGGGAGAGAGACTATTACGATTTAAAATGATATTTAATCCAACACTAGAGGGGCTTCTGGAGAGAAAACATTTGGAGATTGATGACCTAATTGATTTGCAGGTTCAAGAACCTACTTCTGGAGAATTCAGGTTCCTAGTCTTTTCCTTGGGTTTAAAGAGTAGAAAAAAATATGCTTAGATTTTTAATAAGGTTCTCTTCACAGATGGAAAAAATACACTTTCCCTAGAAATTGCACCTGGTGAGTGTACTGTTTCTTTTCTTTTCATTATGGATTAAAGGTGCAGTAAAACTGGTGTTTAGCTAATCCCCCTCTTTGGTAATTCCAATTCGGGAAAAGAATATTTTTTAACTTTATTAGAACAGCTGATATCATTAAAAAGGTTATTATAATTAGCAAAGGATATTAGTCTTTAGTTCTTTTAATAATCATTGCACACTGAAATTATTTAGATAGCACAGCCTCTTGGAAAAGGTCACTGAACTGGAACTCAGAGGATGTGGCTTCTAGCCCTTGGATAATGCCATCAATTGCTGTAAGATCGTACGCCACTCAAATAGCTCTGTGGACCCAAAATTCACCTAGCTGTCTGAAACAGTATAATAATACCTGCCCCTTAGCTGGACTACATTCCTGACTCAAAACAAATATTGAGTGGAAAGGAGAAACAATCCAATGGAACTGGGTGTTGAGTGGAGTTGGAGGGAGAAGCATTGTGGCCTAATTGAAAGCACACACGCCTGGGAGTAAAAGAATCTGGATTTTAATCCAGCTCCTCCACTTGTCTGTGGTGTGACCTTGGACGAGTAAGTCACTTGACTTCTCTGTGCCTCAGTTACCTCATCTGCAAAGAGGGGATTAAGACTGTGAACAACTTTGTGGGCTAGGAACTGTGTCCAACCTGATTTTCTTGTATGTACCTCAGGGCTTAGTACAGTGCCTGGCAACTACGAAGTAGTTAAATACCACACACACACCCATACACGCACACACACAAAACAATCTGAAGTCATCCTTATTTATTTTACTTGTACATATTTATTATTCTCTTTATTTTGTTACTGATGTGCATCTAGCTTCACTTCTATTTATTCTGATGACTTGACACCTGTCAACATGTTTTGTTTTGTTGTCTGTCTCCCCCTTCTAGACTGTGAGCCCGTTGTTGGGTAGGGACCATCTCTATATGTTGCCAACTTGTACTTCCCAAGCGCTTAGTACAGTGCTCTGCACACAGTAAGTGCTCAATAAATACAATTGAATGAATGAATGAATGAAAAGGAATCTAGAGATGATAAATGAGATAATATATAAATATTTCAGAAGTAAAGTAGTACATATATTCCAATTGTCCCAGTGAGAATACTACTACTGCTACTACTACTAAATATGAACAAAAATCTATTAAATCATCAATCGTATTTATTGAGTGCTTACTATGTGCAGAGCACTGTACTAAGCGCTTATATATATATATATATATATATATATATATATATATATATATATATATATAAATATAACTCCCCCCTACTCTAATTGTGAGCCCCAAGCAGGACAGGGACCTCATAGAACCATTTTATCTTGTGTTATATGGAACACTCGGAGGAGTGTTTGACACATAGTAAATGCTCAACATAAACCATTAAAAAAAAACAACAACCTCACGTAAAATCTTACAAGGATAGTCTAGAGCATAAATAAAGTGATATAAGTATAGGTGTGCCAGAATTTCTTTTTACAAGTTTAGGCCTGCCAGAATTCCTTTCCCTCAGAATCTGTATTTTAATGTTATTTTTAAGAATATAAATTATCCCATTATCCAAACTTCAGACTATTGGAAAGACCCTCCAGTTTACCCTTTTTTGAGAGTTGCAGATGTCCAGCTGAAATCCTAGAACCAGTTTCAGTTCAGCTATCTAGGAATTTTAAGAGTTTTGGTGGAAAGACGAAAAGGTAGTGCTCCAGAGCGAAAGCAAAGCTTTAAGGATGGATTTAGAATATGGTAAAACAGAGTGACACTTCAAAGTACTGTGACCAACCAAGAAGGATGGGAGCCTAAAGAAGGGGGAACAGTAAAGGAGTTAGCTTTTGTCTTTGAACAAGCGAAAGTGCCATTGTACCAGACTGTATCATTCCCACCTATAACTTCACAGACACTGACTAAGGCCTTTCAAACTCATCGAGGAAGTAGAGACAAAAGCTAAGCACTTACTGTGATCTTTCTCTACTTTGAATCTGGATAAAATGAATACAATTCTGGCTTTCTGAAATCTGATTGTCAGATTTAATCCTCTTGGACTAAAAGTTAAATATGGTTCATAGGCACATTCATATTCCCTATCTATTCTTGGGTTTTCCAAGGTTTAGAATCTGACAAGTTTTCCTCTGGTGGATAGTGGATGTGACACAGAGTTCTAATCCAGACATGGAACATGATCATTGTTGGAACTTCATTGTTGGAGGGTTTAATATCATTTTTCCTAAATGTAAAATGACCACAGTAAACCCTACCTCTACCAGAGAGCATTGGGAGTGTTAATCAAGTAACATGTATGACAAGCTTTAATAACTATGTATGCTAAAAAAAGAAATTAGAAAGCTGCAAGTTATTTTTCTGCTGAGAGATACGTAACAGTGGCAGAAATCCTTCCAGAGAGTCCTTTCAGGAATCTTCTATTGAAGGCCATAGCACTGCATTGCATTTGAATGATTTTTAGTATCTGGTATGAGGAAACAAAACCTAAAATACATTGAGCAGCAAAACCCAAATTTGTCAACTAATGACTTTTTATAGAAATAGTCGAGCAAGCACAATATATTCCCTTACAGAATGCATAGTTTTGTTTTAAAATCAGTAAAATTCCATTGAGTATGCAGAGGAACTGGCAGAGAAACACAAATCTCGTATAATACATTCCCTACATTATACACCCAAACCCTTTGGTCTGTAGAATGGGATACAGAAATAAAATTTCCACATCAGCATTTTGAAGAATAAAAAACTTACAAATGAGTTAAGAAATCTCAGTTCAGCTCAAGGAATTATTAAAGTTACTTCTTCCTGTATGTAAAGTACTTGGGAGAAGTAAAATCACTTTTGTAAACTAGTTAACTCTCTGAGCCAAACAATGACCTTCAATGTCCTGGAGCCTTAATTTACTAAATCTTGAAGTAGTAAATTTGGAGTAATTCAGAATGATTCAGCTACATTAAATTGCTCTGTAGTCTATGGATCTGATAAGCAGGATTTAGTAAACTGACTCCTCAAAGTTCATTCAAAGCTCCTGAAGGGCAAGTTTGTGCCTATTTTACTCTCTCAAACACTTCATATGGTGCTCTATGTACAGTAAGAACTCAATAAGTATCAGTGATGACATTTTACAAATGATCAAATTTACAGAGAAATTAGCAGCGTGGAAAATCCACCAAATAACTTTGAGTATAGAGTTTTAAAGAAATCATGCAACTGATTAGGTGAAAATTGATTAGCCAGGGAAATTGATACCAATGGGGAGACTCCACCCCTTGGATTCTTCTCTGGGACTAGGGAACAGACTCAAGGCAGGCTCAGAAACAGTGGGAATTTGGGAGAAGCAGTAGGATTACTAAAGCTCAAAAAAATGGAAGAAAAGAGAGGACAAACAGGATAAGAATTACAGCAGTTATAGACAGAAAAGACAAAATGAGAAAGAGGATCTGCAGCAGAAGTAGAGAAGCAGGATGACCCAGTGAACAGAGCATGGGTCCAGGAATTAGAGGACCTCTGTTCTACTCCTGGAAATGCTACTTGTCTGCTGTGTCACCTACGGCAAATCACTTAACTTTCTGTGACTTGGTTATCTCATCTGTAAAATGAAAATTAAGGCTGTGAGTCCCATTTGGGACATAGATTGTTTAGATTCTGTCTAGTTTAGCACATAATATCTTGCCTGGAAAATAGTAAGCACTTAACAAATACCATAATAAAGGAAGATAGAAGCACAAGGAGAAACCAAAAAAGGTGGAAATGGATGGGTCTGATAGTTGTGGGTTAAGAGTTGGGTAAGTTAATGTGATAGGGAAATGTGATAGGGAAAAGTCAGTTAGAGCAGATAGATTTAGTAGAGAGTGGGAAATAGCGTGAGGTGAAAAGATGCTGGCAAAGAAAGGAGAAGTCTTCACAGGAGGGAGGGTCTTACCAGAAGGTTTACCTTAAGAGACTAGAAGACCAGACAAAACTGAAACACTTAGCGAGACCAAATTCTGAGGGTTAGTTTTCAAAATACCTCTGCATTGCTCCTGTGAATACAAAACTCCACTGACTAAATCTCCTGCTTCTGCAGATGGCTGAATCAGATAAGACACTAGCTTGGTTCACGAGACACCTTCAATGTTAAACGACAGAAGAGGAGTGGTTTGAAGGCCTTTCAGATTTTTTAATGTTATCTAAAGGGAACTCCAAACTCAATTTTTCACCAAGAGAAAAATAGTTTATACTTTTTGTATCAGGACCTTCTCCACTTAGATTTTTCATATGTATTTGTTGAATAAAGGAGAAAGCATTTTACTCAAGTTTAAGGCATCAGGGATTAACTTCTCGGAAAGTGAAACATTGAGGCAATTTCATTTGAATCCTGATTGAGACATTTTGAAGGAGAGGAGGGAGTTATATACCACAAAGTTGGATTAATGTAAATTGTTTTGTCCAAGGTTATTTGTTTAGATAATGGAGGTAATAGAAGGAGGACCCAAGGTCTCAGAGAACTGATGCCCTGAGACATCCCATCCTGTCATCATGCTCAAAGCAAGTTCACATCAGGTCACACTCCATTTAGACAGAGAAAATTCAATTAGGATCATTCCGTGGACTGAAGAGTCCCAGTGGGAATCAGGAGGGCCAATATTCAGATTTCATTGTCTTAACCAACTGTATGGCTTACAAATGACTTTTTTGGCCCAGCGTTGGGCTTCCTCTTGTGTTGTTTCTTACAGTTGTTAATATGAACACCGTTTGGTGAATCAAAAATGCATTTCCAATTTATACTTACATGAGTAACTGCTTTATGAATTCATTTAGGCATATTTCGTTGCAACAGACATTTATACATTCTATTTTTCACTTCATATCTTGATCAAGGAGCGATAATAAATGGCTCTCAGGACACCTTGGACTTTTTACAAGTAAAATAGTCTTAAAATACTTCCTCTTAAGACAATGAACAGTGTTTCAGGGAGAAAGAATACCTACACCTAGTGCTTCAGCTTTAGCACTTTTGTGTTTTGTGGTCCCAGTGGCCAGTTTGGCTGGGTCATTTTTTTCACTGAAATCTGTATTTTTGATTGGAAAATGTCTTAATATAGTAATGTTTAAAGCTGGCTAACCTGGGTACAGTAATGTAGTGGTAGTAGTGGTATTTATCAAGTATTTACTATGTGAAAAGCAGTGTTTATAAGCACTGGGGAAGAAATATATGAATGAGGGATAAATAAACTTGGCTACCAAGGGGCTCACGATCTAAGTATGAGAAGGTGAGGGTGGATGATAGTGACTCAAGGCACATAAGGAAAGGAGAACAAAAACACAAAAGACAAAGATGCCGATGTATGTGAAAGGAGCATCGGGATTCCGGTCTCCTCACTGCTCGGATCAACATTCTACAAATGGAGGAAGCCTCCTGCTACCTCCAGCCATGTCCTTCTCTAGATGAAGCAAGAGTTGATGGGAATTCCAGTGTTACACTGTTTTCTTTTCCCTTTGGTAGCACCAGGAAAGTTTGGCAGCCCTCTCCCCTCTCACTCCATCAGCACCAATGACCTCTTCAGTTGGGCAAAGCCTCGGTTTCTCCCTGGGGTAATCCAAGCCTGCTGCAGTCACCTCATGGGTGCTGAGTAACTCTTTCACCAATGGCACTGTAGGAGAGTTAGTGAGCACAGCAGCATGATTTTCATACAATGTTCACCCCAGGTGCGGAGACTTACGCAGAACTGCTCCAGTCACAAACAGGAAAGAACATTTCTTTGCCCACTCACTCTGGATTTACTGGGAGAATGCATGGTGGATTAGGGTTCCATAGCAAGGAATGAAATGGCTCCTTTCCTCTAAACTCACGGTATCAAAATATTTAATAATGAAAATATTTCCAATCCAACAAATGGGTCTCAATGGATCCCAGTGAAATTTTACTACTGGCACATAAACTGGCTAATATCTTGGCTGGAAACTGTTGCATGGCTTATTTTTGCAATCTTTATTCTAACAGTTTTCAAAGGGGGAGGCAGCATGGAATGAATACAGGACTGAGACTCAGGTAACTTGGGTTCTAATTCTGACTCCACCACTGCCCTGCTGTGTGACCTGGCCTCTCTGGGCCTCAATTTCCTCATCTGTGAAATGGGAATAAGAAAGGGGAACAATGTTTGGGACAGGAAATTTGTCCAATGTCATAATCTTACATCTACCCTAGCACACAGCACAAGTGCTAAAAATATTTTATTTTGTGGTGCATCTACTGTATGGGCACTGGATGAACATTCTCACTAATTGTTGGAGAAGGCCCATAAAGGAAGTACTGATCTGATAGTCCATCCATATGCATAATGGCTGGGTTAGAAGTAGACCAAATCAGTAAAACACAGATATAAAAACAATTGGCATGCTCACTGGGTAATTTATAGATTTTGAGAAAAAAATGACCCAGGTTATTCATGATTATTGTCAGTTTCTTGGCAAAAATACGAAGTCAAGAAACAAAACTTGGTTAGAGGGAAAACATTAAACTGGTGCCACTAATCTTTGTGGAGAGACATACGGAAAATCGGAAAGCTTTAAAAACTGTAAACCACGTTCAAAAACAATTATGTCACAATGAAATATCACTCAAAGGCCCTAGAACTGAATAGGTCAAATATTACACAACCTTTGGGAACATTCTGATTTTACCCAATGCACTTCGTAATTTCAGACATTTGGAACATTCCTGACTGCTTAGGGGAGACTTTCTTGCTCAAGTCCCTGTTTAATATCTATGTTATGCCAATTTCTGGCTTGTTTTATGGCCAAGAAGTTCTTCGCCTTTCCTTGAGGCTTAATTCACTTCCTTTGATAGACTATGCAGCAGTTCTTTCTAATATTACATCAAATGTTATTTAGTTTCCAATTTTTAACTAAGTCCATATCTCTAGATCTGGCTTCTGGTTCTTAGTGTTAAATTAAACCATCATCCCCCAACAACTGAATTTTTTTCCAAGATGTGACTTGGCTTATAGAATTTTTGATTTCCTAGTCTCCCTGAATTACCATTCATTTGTGACAACCAATGGCAATTGGATTGCATTGATAGAGCACAAGAAATGTTCTCAAAGTTTTTCATTACAATTATTACAATAATAATAATTATCAACTTGCAGTAAGCACTTATACTCTGCAGGACCCTGCAGTCACTACTAGAGAAAGGTCCTCGTTTTGGGGGGAGAAAATGTCTACCAATATAACATGTCTGTTATACTGTACTCTCCCGAGTTCTGGGGGGACAAAAACTCAGATTATGCACAAACACATTGCATCTACCTTTATTTCCTGACATTAGGACAATATAAGAATATAAGAAATGGAAAACTAGGTCAGATAAATGATCTACTCAGCCTACCATTCTGTATTCACCACAAGATACTTGGAGGAACAGCATGATGGATGAGCCTTGCCATCCATCTTCATGGTTAGGATACTTTCTAACACCTTTCTCTTTTCCCTCCTAATATCACATAGTTCCCTATTATGATTCTATCTAAACTCATCTAAAGCCAATCATTCCAGTTGCAAAGTTGGCAGAGATCCACTCAAATCTTCCATTCCTCATTCCCCAACTTCTAGCTGTCTTAACCAACAGCAAATTTTATGAAAGTCTACATACTCTTGGTTCAGTCTGGGCCTCTCTTTCAGCATCCCTGCCTGTTGACAAGGGGACCCAGCGAAAAAGAAACCATGATCACTTTGAAGTCATCCCTAAAGCTGATATTGCTTGTGACACAAAGTTGCTTCTTCCCACCCCATCCCTTTACAAAATGAGTTCGCTGGTCCCCAGGTCAGAGAATGGTCCCATGAACCCAGCCCAAACAATGACAAAAATCTTTGGTGGGGGTGGGAAGAGAAGAATAGATGACTATTAAAGACCCAGTTTCCAAGAACACCTTGGGTCAGGAACATCTCTTTTGGCCAGTCGAACTCCACAGTCTATTGATAAAGGGGATAGTGCCCAAAAGGGAAGCCAAAGACAAAATGGCTCTTGATTTGGGAATTTGAGATGTCACAGAGGGAAGAAACTGTCCAAATGCCATTCAGCTGAGGTTTCCAACTCCCACTAAGGCAATCTCCCTATGCATACCGTGTCCTAAAACAGCATCAACCCACCTGCTGCAAAAACATTCAGAATCTCCCGGCAGGTGTAAATTCCCATGAAAACCCAATATGAAGCGAATCAAAAGAAGTGACAGAATACGTTCAATTCCTTTCAGGCTCATGACCTGATACTCCTTGAAGCCATTGTCCTGTTTTCATTATTCCTGCTCTGATTTCCTTTAGGCCTTGAGCAAGTTGTCCAGTGTATTTTCATGGCTGATTTAGTAATACCAGCTTAAATGTCTGTCAAAATGACAGCTTGCAAGTTCATCATTAAAATTCCAATTCTCCTTTTCAATCCTGTTCAAATACGTTTATGTCCTAATCATTTTCTTGGAAAAGTTTCTTGGTGACCCATTTGGGTTTTTCTTGCTTGGCAGCTCTCTACATCTCATCATTTTCTTTGAGTGCCATTTTCTAATGACTGGAATTCTCATTACTGAATTTAATATAAGTGGTTTGTTATGATTAGCAATATTTTTGATGTAAACATTAGAGAAAATTCAATATTTTTCCCAATCCTTTGTGCGTATAAGTATGCACGGTTATGAAATGGTGAATGATGTCACAAAACTGAGTACCCTAAGTTGGCACTATACCAATCCTTTGGCCTTTGTGACATCCATTACTATGATACTGAATTATGTTTCAGAAGTTGGGAAAGTGGAATGCTGACGAGTTGAAAATTTTAGAAAAAAAAGTAACTATAAAGTCAGTTTTATATTAATGAAAAACTTTAAAAGTTAAATCAGCAGGCCTCTTACTGATTAATTCTGGTCACATCAGCATAGAAAACACTTTTGGGGAAGGATGGTTAAGTTAGGGAAGGCTAATGGTTAATTTGGGATTATCTAATTATATCTGCTTCCATCCAATGCCATGTAAACCAAGAGGAAAAGGAACAATGGCCATTTTGTCATACATCTCATTTTAAAAATCTTTTAAGAGAAACTTTGTTTGGGTTTAATGTTCCATTTAATTTATGAGTACAATTTTTCTTTAAGACAGAAGGGTAGTCTCCTTTGCCCAAAGTACCCATTGAATTTAGAACACAGAACTAGAATCTACCATATGTGATGGGGTAAGAGAGAAGTAATCTACTCCAAATAGTCTTGGCCATGTATCCTGATTTAGTTGAATAGTCTCCCATTCTGAAACGAAATCAATAAATTGATTGATAAGTGCTCAATAAATATGACTGAATGAATGAAGGGGCATCACCAAAAATGAAGCTGAACTATAACAAAGAATATGTTAGCATAACTTTGTGTCTGCCTAGTACTCTTAGGGACTACAGTAAGAACTGCCACTGATTGATTCAGCTGCCCAGGAGGTAGCTAATGAGGCATGTAAGTGTCTGGAATATTCCTTCATTCGAACATATTTATTTAGAGCTTACTGTGTGCAGATTAGCAAAGTAGATCAATTAATCAGTGGTATTTATTGAGTGCTTACTGTATTCAGAGGGAAAGCACAATACATTAGAGTTGATAGGCACAAAACCCGCCTTCAGTGATTTTGCGATCTAATCCAGGGAGGTTAGGTTTAGGGCATAGAGGATGTCACATTTTTAAAAAAATGGGGGCGGGGGGAAGGAAACAGGGTCTTAGATAAGGAAAATCTGAGACAATGAAAGACAAAATGTGTTTCAAGAAGTGAATGATGCGGTGATGGAGCTTAGCATTCCTAAGTGACTTTCGGTAGATGCCTAGACATATAAAAGTAAAGTCTTTTGTGAAAAACTGTAGCCAATCCATATTTTAACAGCAGATCTATATTTCATCAACCTGACTCAAAACTTTGCTAAAACTTCACCAAACTATTGAGAGACTATTTATTTTCACTGATGAAAAGAGATGAAGTATAACTTAAAGACTCCTTGGTCTCACACCAGGAAATCCAAAAACAGAAATAAGGTACTTTGAAAAGAGTTGAGGGGGTACATCATTTTTCTTGCTGCCAGCAGAAATGATATAATGACCTTTGCATTTCTACAGACAATAGGCAAGTCATTCATTCAATCGTATTTATTGAGCGCTTACTGTGTGAAGAGCACTGTACAATTGATCAGAATTGTTCTCCCTTCAATTTAGGTCATGAGCCCCATATAAGGAGCTGTGTCATATCTACCTTAGTGTTTAGTACTGTGCTTGGACACTTAACAAATACCACGGTTATCCTTATTAATTGATCCTTACTAAAAAGAAGATAGTTCTTCTTGGAAAATGATACAAACCTGAATCTGAAGAGCTGAACAGGAGTGCTTAGGAACTAGCTGGGGATTATTCATTTATTCAATGGTATTTATTGAGCACGTACTTGCATGCAAAGCACTGCTCTAAGCACTGAATTACTGGGCAATCATGAGAGTGGGAATTTCGGGGTGTTTGGGAAGTCTCAAAATTGAAGAGGATAACATCTAGAAAGGTAATAAGAGTTAGAGAGAAGCAAAGATTATTTAGTCTTTGGCAATAAAATAAGAAGGCCAGCATGTCCTTCAGGAGACTCAGAGAGAGATTGGCAGAATGAGAGATTACGTTTTGGATCAAACTGAACGTCTATAGAATTGTAGTGCTGTCGCTTTCTCATTGGCTCTCACTGCTTGAATAAGACCATCAGTGTGGCTCAGTGGAAAGAGCCCGGGCTTTGGAGTCAGAGGTCACGGGTTCAAATCTCGACTCTGCCACTTATCAGCTGTGTGACTTCGGGCAAGTCACTTAACTTCTCTGTGCTTCAGTTACCTCATCTGTAAAATGGGGATGAAGACTGTGAGCCCCTGTATTATCAGCTACATCCACCTTCTATCCTCAATATCAAATGGCCAGATAGTATCATCACAATGGGGTCCAAGAAAGAAATCACTGTACCAACACCGAAGCTATGCTCACATAGACAAGAAATGCTAGGCAAGAAATGTGTGTCGAATTCATTCATTCGATTGTATTTATTGAGCGCTTACTGTGTGTAGAGCACTGTAATAAGCACTTGGGAAGTACAAGTTGGCAACATATAGAGACGGTCCCTACCCAACAGTGGGCTCACCGTCTAGAAGGGGGAATAACAGCAGGTAACCCAAACAGCTACATGATGATGGACTGAAATAGAGCACCTGAAAGCTTGGACAACAGAGGAAATGTTTAAGGATTCAGTGAAGCATAGCCTCAGACATCGTAGCATAACAGCTAAATGTTGAGAATTAACTGTGACACACAGGCCAGCCCAATGTGGGCAAGGATTGTCTCTCTTTACTGCTGAATTATACTTTCCAAGCACTTAGTTCAGTGCTCTGTGCACAGTAAGGGCTCAATAAATACGATTGAATGAATGAATGAATGAAGGGGCATCAGCAAAAATGAAGCTGAACTATAACAAAGAATATGTTAGCATAACTTTGTGTGTGCCTAGGACTCTTAGGGTCTACAGTCAAATACAAACGGTTGAAATAATTTTAATTCATGGATTGATGGTATCTTCCATTGATAGACTGCTGGGAAGACTCTCCAGATGAATTACCCTGCACTTCATTAGTGAGCTACAACTCTTTAACGTAGTCCACCAGGGCAGAAAGTGACACTTCCCTCACCTTTGCGTAAAGTGCAATGGTACCTTGATATAAATACTTTCAAATGAAGGACTTTCTTTATTGATTCTTTATTGAGCCATGGTGTCTGGAAAGATATTTTCTGACTTTAATCTTTTCCTCCCTTTCAGCTGAATGTAAGAAGAAAAGCTTTATGTCAATCGTTCTAATTCATTTTTTTTTAAATCTTAAATTCACTTAATAAAAGTACTGTGTGGAGTTTCAATTGTGTTCTGGACAGTAGCACTGTTGGGTCCTATTCTAAGTGGTGGTATCTTGGTAGCTAGCATAATCACAATTAATCCCAATCAAGTGTCTGAAATTCACCCTTAGGAACATGGGAATAATAATGATGCTTTCTTAAAATCCTAAATTTGAAATACTTTGGGAGTACAAAGTATTATTCATGAAGATTATAAATCTAATCAATACCTCATTCTCTTGTAGAAACTTCCTTTTGAGAATTTTGAATGAAGATGACAAACTACTTTTTGTGGTTCTAAAACTGCCGAGAAATTAACAGATACAGAAGAAAATTCACAGTACAAATATACTAAATGTAGTATGCTGAACTCATATTTAGCTTTGGTCTTCAAGGTTTTCAATAATTTTTCCTGATATCACCAATAGTTCACGTCTTTAACTAGATCCATAAATTACATTTTAAATGGAAGAGATTGGGATGCTGCAGGGAGGGGAGTTTGGAAAAATTTATCTCGGGTCAGTTGCTGAATAAGAGTCTGCAATGAGTTGTTATTGAAACGGCTAACACAGAACTAGAATCTACCATATGTGATGCAGGAAAAGGGAAGTAATCTACTCCAAATAGTCTTGGCCGTGAATCCTGGTTTAGAAGAATAGTCCCGCATTTCTGAAAGCTGATTATACTCTACACAGTGCCCAGTTATGCTCATGAAACATTCAAAACCATGTGAAGAGGAACACCTTAACTTATGATTAGAAGAAGGTCAAGAATTTAAGGTTGTTTAACCTAAAGATCAGAAGGCTATGAAGGTGTCTTAATAACAGTTTTCAAGTCTGTGAAGGGTTTCCTGGGAGAAGACTGAAGAGTCATTCTCGACATCTTCTGAAGACAGAGCAAGAAGAAAGGGGCTTAAGTGAAAGCATTGGATGTAGTTGAATATAAGGAAGAACTTCTTGACTATCAGGGTGACAAAACACTTGGAGGAGCTACTAAAACGGTTTTGGAGTTTCTATCTCTGGAAAAATTTAGAGATAGTAGCCATCCATGCAATAGGGAATGGAGGATTATTCTGAAGTCTCAGGATTGAGGTTTATTTGCCTTTCTCGAAGCGAGACTACTTTCAGAGAGCAGAGAGCAGAGAAATTTTCAGGAGCATGATGATGATGATGATGATGATGATGGCATTTGTTAAGCGCTTACTATGTGCAAAGCACTGTTCTAAGCGCTGGGAAAGATACAAGGTGATCAGGTTGTCCCATGTGGGGCTCACAATCTCAATCCCCATTTTCCAGATGAGGTCACCGAGGCACAGAGAAGCGTGCATGATGTAGCTGAAGTTTAATTTAATATTAGGCTTACCAAATAGCATTGTCAATAAACAACTCTGGAAAATTAGTATGGATAATCAGGAAATGCACTGTCACGGCCATCCTGAGCCCTAGTTAATACTCAGTTATTTGTGGAATGCTGGTGTGGATCTTTATTTACCATACGGACGACTAGGTAATGAAACAGTGTTATGGTCATAAAGTGTGAAGGTTAAGGCTATTGCACTTCTGATATGTAGGTTAATTTAAAAGGTTACATTAGCATTATCCAGGGGCAGCGCTGATTTGTGCCGCAATCATTTTTACCAGCTGCCTGGATTTTTCCTGGCAATTGACTTCACTGGGGCCTTCCCAGCATTTCCATTTTGATTTCATACACCTCCTGCTTGCAATATACAAATTTACAGAGGATTAGCAGATCGAGAATTTTATATCGGATAGTCGTCTTTTAAATGTTCAAATCTTTTGGCTAGGGTACCGCAGAGCAAAACGTGTAGCGTTGACAAAGAGAATCCATGGCTGGTGAGCAGCTAACGGTACCCACTCCGCAATTACCCCCTTACCCACCCTCTGTCTAGCTGTAGCTCAGTATTCTATTCCTTCTGCTCTAGTGATGCACCAGACCTCTGCTTAAGCTTCATAATTGAGTTATAGCAGTCATCCACATATTAGATTTCAGGCTGAGCCTTGGAAAGTCTAAGTAATAGATTGAAAAATACAATTATTGCTTACCTACAGAATTCCTTTGCTCGGGAGGTAAGGCATATATATCAGAAAAGTTGTTGTGTGTTTTTTTTTCCCCAGGCCTATTCAATAAATGAACGTTACACCAGAATTTTTACCCAGAGTATCTTTGAAATGGGTTTTGTATTGATTTTTGTAACTACCCTGTTAGATGACGTTATCCCTTAGCGTGTCATGTTTAGATGGGTCCGCCCGGAGCAGGTCATTGAGGTGATAACTGTCATTTGGAGGGACAGAAAAGCAATCATAGCTTTTTCATTACTTACTGTTTTCCCCCTGCAAGTGTGGGATCATTTGACATATTATAGCTTCTGTGATTTAAGCTGCATTCTGAAATTAAGTGCTAGAATATCAAGCTGTGGGTTTAGAAAAATAAACTTGATGTCAAAAGCACCACATGCCCTGTAGGTCACTCATAACCGTGATCTAGTGGTCACATCCTGGGAAAAGGGAAAAACAGAGTGGCTGTTCAAAAGCAGTAAAGAACATATATGCTAAACTTTTTAAACGTTGAGAAAAAATACCATGAAAAATAAAAGAATGTGCCACCCAATCACTAGAGGTGAGTTTTAGAGGTGTGCTACTAAATTTAGGGGAGGAATGAAACATGATAAGGTTGAGTCACTGACATAAAATAAATATAGTCTAAACCTGAACTGAGGAATTTGAAAATACCACCAATTTCTGTTTCAGTGGTACCTTGCCTATTAGGATCACATTTTCCCCAACAATATTCATGAGATGAAAGAGCCTTTTTTTAAAACAGACAGAGTTTAAAAAGGCTTATAATGATACGCCTGAAACTCAGAATGCTGAACTCATGCTAGAAAGTCAAATGTTGTTTATCCCGCTAGACTCTAGCCTCATTATGATCAGGGAATATGTCTACCACCTCTGTTATATTGTTACATTGTACTCTCCCAAGCACTTAATACAATGCTGTGCATACAGTAAGCGCTTAATAAATAAGATTAATTGATCTGACCTACCCAAACTGCTTGCCACCCAAGTATAAAGATAGAACTTTAGGGAAAATCCTAAAGCTATCCAAGAACAGTGAGAAGCTATTCAAGAACACTGAAAAGCAGAATTGCCTAGTGGATAGAGTCTGAGCCTGAGTGTCAGAAGGACCTGGGTTCTAATCCTGGCTCCGCTACTTGTCTGTTGTGTGACCTTGGACAAGTCACTTAACTTCTCTGTGTTATCTGTAAACTGGGGATTAAGATTGTGAGTGCTATGTGAAACAGGGACTCTGTCCAACCTGGTAACCTATACCCAGCACAGCACTTAGTACAGTGCCTGGCACATAGCAAGTGCTTAACACCATTAAAAAGAAATAATAATAATAATAATAAAAATGATGGCATTTATTAAGTGCTTACTATGCACAAAGCACTGTTCTAAGTGCTGGGGAGGTTATAAGGTGATCAGATTGTCCCACGGGGGCTCACAGTCTTAATCCCCATTTTACAGATAAGGTAAGTGAGGCACAGCAAAATTAAATGACTTGCCCAAAGTCACACAGCTGGCAATTGGCAGAACCGGGATTTGAACCCATGACCTCTGACTCCAAAGCCCGGGCTCTTTCCACTGAGCCATGCTGCTTCTTCAAATGTGAGCCCACTGTTGGGTAGGGACTGTCTCTATATGTTGCCAACTTGCACTTCCCAAGCGCTTAGTACAATGCTCTGCACACAGTAAGCGCTCAATAAATACAATTGATTGATTGATTGATTTGAAACTGCTTTGTGATTATAAAGCAAAGATAAATTGAAGTGCTGTATACATGGTACACATTATAAAGCCATATTTGAAAACCTCAAACCCAACTCTGTGGAATAGAACACATATGACATCCATCATGAACCTAGCTGGGTGTTACTTCCCCTAGGAGTTGCCCCTGCTTTAAGCAGTAGTTGGAAGGGATTTCAAATTTGTCAGGAAGTAGGCTTTTGTTTCAGCTACAAACACCATTAATTTAAGCCAACAAACAAGAAGAGTCAACAATCTCCTCTTTAAAGTAAACCTGCTCCTTTGAAAGCCTAGTCTTCAGCTTGCCCGAACAACTAAGGGAGATGGCAGTTTAGGAAGGGGAAGCTTGTTTTCAAAGGAATAAAGAAAATAATCTTGCTCCTATGGAGTTGGGGACAGTTTGAGGCATTGGCTGCCCATCCACTTCCCCATCAAACGGCAACTGCTTATCATCGCCTTGAAGGCACTTTATCAGCTCTCTTTCTCCTACTACAATTCAATCCACTGCACAGTTCTTGCCTCTGAACACCAAGATACTCTCTGTATTGTAAAACTGTAAACTTGTTATAGATAGGGAATCTGTCTGTTTTTTGTTGTATCGTACTCTCCAAGTTCTTAGTGCAGTGGCCTGCACACAGTAAGCCCTCAATAAATATGACTGGATGCATGAATATTTTGGCCTCTTCTGTTTTACTGTCAAACCCTTCCCCATATCCTTTCTCTGGCTTAGAAGGACCTCTTTCTTCATTTCAACCCACATTCTCAGCCTTATTAAAATCACAACTCCATCAAGAGGCCTTCCTTACTAGGCTCTCGTTTCCCCTATATACCATCCCTTCTCCATTACTTTTTTCACTTAATAATGGTGGCATTTGGTAAGTGCTTACTATGTGCTAGGCGCTATACTAAGTTCTGGGAAGCATACAAGCAAATTGGGTTGGATACAGTCCGTGTCCCACTAGGGGCTGACAGCCTTAATCTACAATCGACAGATGAGGCAGCATTGCTCAGTGGAAAGAGTCAGAGGTCATGAGTTTTAATTCCAGCTCTGCCACTTGTCAGCTGTGTGACTTTGAGCAAGTCACAACTTCTCTGGGCCTCAGTTCCCTCATCTGTAAAATGGGGATTAAGACTGTGAGCCCCACGTAGGACAACCTGATCAGCTTGTATCCTCCCCAGTGCTTAGAACAGTGCTCTGCACATAGTAAGCACTTAACAAATGCCATCATTATTATTATTATGAGGCAACTGAGGCCCAGAATTGTGAAGTGATTTGCCCAAGGTCGCACAGCAGAAAAGTGGAGTTGCCAGTATTAGAGCCCACAACGTTCTGAGTCCTGAGCCCGTGCCCTATCCGCTAGGCTACACTGTTTTTCCAATCTGAATGCCTTTAAACATTTGGTGTTCAACCCCCCATCAGCCCCACAGGTCGGAAAAGAACATTACTTAAGGAAACTTCTTCAAAACACTGGTGACGTGGATGTCGCGTAAGGGAGATTTTGCCCAATCTCACAATTTGGGGTTACTCCTTCTCTCCATGGGCAGTGACGGTTACCCGTTCTTTCCAAGGTTTAATTATCTGCCACAACTACATTTCCTGTCAGGATTCTGCTTTTAATAACATGAATTGCCATCTATGATATTCTGGAGAATTTCTCCAAGGTAGTTTCCTAACTACAACTACTAGAGATTTCCCACTCTGATGGACTTTTCCTCACGGGAATATGGAACAGAAAGGTCACCAGAATTCAGGTATTGTACCATATAGACTCGGGTTATTATTGAACTGTGGGTACAAACTTTCATCACAGGCTTGTTTTTTTCCTGAAAATTTATTGGGTGGCAAACTCTACTTTGACCCTTTCCTCTTCCTTTCCAGTTTCTCCTGGAAAAAAGCTACCCACACAAGGAATCCACTCAACTAATTCTATATTGCATCACTTTTACACTGTAAGCGCTGTGTGGAGCAGGGACTGTGTTGGATCAGATTGTCATTCATCATTCCCAGCTCCTAGCCCAGTGTTTGGCACAGAATAAGTGCTTAATACATTTCATGATCCTCATTACTGTTAATTATTATTTGACAATACTAGAATAAAAAGCAGCTTTAGTTGGTGGGTAGATGGGCCTAGGAGTCTTAAGGACCTGATTTCTAATGCCAGCTCCAGCATGTCTGCTATGTGACCTCGGGTAAATCACTTTTAACTTCTCGGGTCTCAGTTGCCTCATCTGTAAAATGGGGATTAAGAGTGTGAGCCCCATGTGGGATAGGAACTCTGTCTTACCTGATGAAATTGTACTTACCCCAGTGCTTAGTACAGTGCTTGGCACATAGTAAGTGCCTAGCAAGTACCATAATTATTATTATTTGCCTAAATTGGATCCAC
The DNA here is from genome assembly GCF_015852505.1 of Tachyglossus aculeatus. Taxonomy (NCBI): domain Eukaryota; kingdom Metazoa; phylum Chordata; class Mammalia; order Monotremata; family Tachyglossidae; genus Tachyglossus; species Tachyglossus aculeatus. The sequence goes on along the minus strand of NC_052099.1, from coordinate 27,840,466 downwards.
CAACTGTGAATTTTCAATAGCAATTTTACTGCATGAGGCAGTGAAAATTCTCCACAGAGCTATTCACTTTCAATGTGGTGTGGAATAAAACAAAGGGAACTGGCTTTTTTCAAGAGCAACAATGAACTCGAGATTGTGTTAAATGCTAAATTATTGCTTTACCATTTATATCATCTATGACATTATATTCATTTCACCCAGGGTTCATTTTGGCCAAATTGACCAAGCAATACCCTCTCCTTGACTTGCTGAGAAAAGTTATTAGCTAGTTGTATTTGCAGAGTATTGCCTGCTGTATAATGAAATTAGGGTTTTCTCTTCCACTAATTAGGAGCTAAATATGAAGGCAAATCCATATTGTTTTTATTAATTCACTTTTTAAGATACCTTTTTTGCATAAGTTCTTTTTTGAACTCTCACCAATTCTTTCTCCTTAAGGGGAAAACAGCAATTGTGACAAGGAAAAGATAACTTCTGACTACTACTGAAAGAAACTTTCTTGCAGGCTTAGAAGATTCATCTTTCGAGTGCAGCTGAGTAGAAACCATTGTGTTTGCTTAGCCATGTGTTTTGTTTCCTGGAATATCATTTTCCTTGCTCTATCTCGGCTCCATTCAAAGAATATTGATTTTCCCAAAATATCACAAAGACTACATCCTACAGCATTCAGCTATTACAAAGCAAACTTGCCTTTACACATAGTCACCGTCTTAGTTCTGCTTAGTGCCAGGGATATTGATTTTTATACATCAAAGAAGTCCAAATAGTTTATTAAGGCCATTCATTTAAAATAGTGTTTTGTTATTGATGTCAATATTTCAGTTTATTTCCATTATACACTGGGCAGTGAGGTCAGTTATAAAGAGCTTCTGTCTCTCTCTTCGTCTAAAGTACAGTCCCAGAAAGCCACAAATGGCCTGATGTTATCTCTTCATTACCCTTAGGAATATAGATTGCTGGAATCTAGCCTAACCCTCTTCATGCATCGCTGAAAATGCATCCTCTCTACAGAGAGACTGCATCAGCTAAAGGACAAACTCACCATCTCAACGCAACCTCTGATCTAGTCTGTCCATTTGTGAAATCAGTTCTGCACTGGCCTTCTGCAACTTTACTTAAAATGAAAAAAAAAAGGCTCTGAAACTGACCATCAAAGCTAAGCATTTCAGGAATGGAAACAATTCATTTAGATCCAAAGCAGTTAAGTACCAATCACCATTGATGACTAGATGGCTCTGGTTGAGCATCACACATGCCAGTTCCATTTTAGTTGTCAGATTTTGCTTTCCATTCAATACGTTGTTAGATTTCCCTTGAGCTCATTTGGATCCACCCATCAGTGTATTTTGAGGGATTTCCCCAGATTGTCGTATCAGCTAAGTAAAAATAAGAACTAACGAAGGATGGTTTGAGGCATCCTTAGCATGTAAGTGAGAACCGTGTCCTTTATGAGCTGTAGATAATGATTCTCTACCACCACTGGTATACAAGCAATGTTGCAATAGTGTGGGGCAGAATTCCCCATTTGACACACCAAACAGTCCAAGCATGTAACCTTGCCACATGTCTGCTGCAAGTGGATGATATCTGCTGCAAGTGGATGATATTCCTGCTCCCTCTCTCCCAGGGAGCCTGTTTAAGCTTCACTGGGTTGTTACTGGAAAGAGCACTGGCCTGGGAGTAAAAGAGGTGTTCTTATGCCACTTCTGCCACTTGCTTGTTGTGTGACCTTCCTCATCTATAAAACGGATTCAATTAGCCTGTTCTTCTCTCCTGCTTAGACTTTGCACCCCATATGGGGCAGGGACTGTGACCAACCTGATTATTCTTAACTATCCCAGTGCTTGGCATATAGTAAGCACTGAATACCATAATAAATGAATAATTAATGAGCTGCGCTAAGGGATAAGATCTGATAGTGTAGTGCTACTCACCTTCCTGTGAGTCCCTCTTCCACAGTGGCATGAACTTTAGTGCACACGCTATTTCGCAGTATTGTGCAGTTATTAGCAAACATGAAACATGAAATACTTATTTTTAACATCCTTGACTGGATGGCTATCTTTAGAAATTAATATGTGGATGGAAAGGTTCAATAAAGAATCAGAATCTCACTGCTGAGATGAACCTGGTGGTTAAGGTTGGGAAGGGTATGAATTGTTAACCATGGTTATTCCAGTAAATTTGGCATTCCCAAAGGCAAGTGACTGGGGCTTGGACTATCTATAGTTCCTGAGAAAATCAATCAATCAATCAATCAATCAATCATATTTATTGAGCGCTTACTGTGTGCAGAGCACTGTACTAAGTGCTTGGGAAGTACAAGTTGGCAACATATAGAGACAGTCCCTACCCAACAGTGGGCTCACAGTCTAAAAGGGGGAGACAGAGAACAAAACCAAGCATACTAACAAAATAAAATAAATAGAATAGATATGTACAGGTAAAATAAATAGAGTAATAAATACGTACAAACATATATAAATATATACAGGTGCTGTGGGGAAGGGAAGGAGGTAAGATGGTTACATTGGGTTCAGAATGCTGAAACCTAACAAGCACTGAACAGTGCAGGGAATCTGGTTAGCTGTCTTTGGAAAGACACAGTCAAATGGGAATAAACAATCAAGCCAATACTAATGAGAAAATAATTAGGAGTCTGTACTGTGTGGAAGCATCATAATTTCAGTGGAGCTTTCTGAGCAGCTACTTTACAGATTTCCCTCCATCTCGGTGTTCTTTCTCTAGTACCTTACCAGAGGGTGTCTGAAAAGGCTGAAAAATGGATAAAATAACTGTAATCTGAAAGAATTTGAATAGGTAGTTAATAATAATAATAATAATAATAATGGCATTTATTAAGTGCTTACTACATACAAAGCCCTGTTCTAAGTGCCGGGGAGGTCACAAGGAGATCAGGTTTTCCCACGGGGGGCTCACAGTCTTAATCCCCATTTTACAGATGAGGGAACTGAGGCACAAAGAAGTTAAGTGACTTGCCCAAAGTCACCCAGTTGGCAGTTGGCAGAGCTGGGATTTGAACCCATGACCCCTGACTCCAAAGCCCGTGATCTTTCCACTGAGCCACGCTGCTTCTCTAATGTTTTCTTAAGAAAACACATAGCGTACCCTTCAGTGACAAAAGGTTTCTCACATAATTGCACATCTCTACCTGAAAATGGTCAGGCGATTTTCTAGTTCCACATTGCTACTTATTTCAGTATATTTGTAAGTATTAAATCAATCAATCGTATTTATTGAGTACTTACTGGATGCAAAGTACTGAACTGAGCACTTTGGAGAGTACAATATAACTGAGTTGGTAGATAACCTTGACAACTTGTACTTCCCAAGTGCTTAGTACAGTGCTCTGCACACAGTAAGCGCTCAATAAATACAATTGAATGAATGAATAAGCTCCCTGTGGAAAGTAAAAGTACTCATATGACATGTTAAGGGGTTTTACCTTTTTTGTTTTTGTTTTTTTGAGTGCTGATGGAACATAAATGACTGTGAAGTCTTGATCCAGTTGCAAAGATTTTAGGACCAAACAAAGTTCAGTGAGCAAATAGGAAGGCTGAGGTTTGGCAGACTGCAAAGGGTCTGAAATAATTTTAGATATAAAACTCATTTATGACCAAAGCGACTACAGCAGAGTGTTTATTCTGCACTGTAGCTACTCACAGAATCAACTGGTTTCCAGGATAGCTGCCTCAGTGGCCACTGGAGCACTCTGCCATTCATGTTATCCAACTATTTTCAGGATTCATTCTGAGCTTGTCCACCTTCTTCGATTTTAATCCTGGCTCTGCTACCTGTCTGTTGTGCAATCTTGGGCAAATCATTTCACCTCCTGTGTCTCAGTTACCTGATCTGCAAAATGGGGATTCAGACTGTGAGCCCCATGAGGGGCAAGGACTATGTACAACCCCATCTTCTGGTGTTCACATCAACACTTAGTACAGTACCTGGAACATAATATATATGTATATTATATATGTATATATGTTTGTACATATTTGTTACTCTATTTTACTTGTACTTATCTATTCTATTTATTTTATTTTGTTAGCATGTTTGGTTTTGTTCTCTGTCTCCCCTTTAGACTGTGAGCCCACCGTTGGGTAGGGACTGTCTCTATATGTTGCCAACTTGTACTTTCCAAGTGCTTAGTACAGTGCTCTGCACACAGTAAGCGCTCAATAAATATGATTGATGAGAATAAGCACCTAAATATCACAGTTATTATTATTAGATATAGTCACCACTTTCAGTATAGCCCTGGATGATAAATCTTAACTTCTGCCTGTTTCAGTCCCTTCCCCTAACCAAGGTGAGGAGTGTGTCAAACTTTTTTTTTGTTTTTCTAGTAGACAAATAATCCAAAGGTATTTGAACATTTCTATTTGAGGAATATTTCCCTTCATCTATTTCCTCTTGGGGTGAAATAACAATGAGAAGCAGCATGGCTTAGCGGCTAGAGCATGGGCCTGAGGCAGAAGCCCTGGGTTCTAATCCCAGCTCTGCTGCTTGTCTGCTGCGTGACCATGGGCAAGTCATTTAACTTCTTTCTGTGCGTCAGTTACTCCACCTGTAAATGGGGATTAGGACTGTGAGGTCCATGTGGGACATGGACTGTGTCCAACCTGATTATCTTGTATGTACTTCACCACTTAGTACAGTGCCTGGCACATAGTAAATGCTTAACCAATACCATTTAAAAAAACATTTTTAAAACCATGAGGAACTAAGGCTTGGCTATTCAGGAGATCCTTACTTTTTCTTTCTAATCTCTAAATTAAGAAAAAATAGACTAAAATTATAAAAACTCTCTTAGGATAGTATTCTCAAATTAGATTATAAGAAACAGTGCAAATATATTGCAGATTCTTTCAATGCAAAGGACAATTGTGAGACTTTTTCTCTATGCCCACCAAGACTGTGAGCCTGTTGCTGTGTAGGGATTGTCTCTGTTGCTGAATTGTACTTTCCAAGCACTTAATACAGTGCTCTGCACACACTGAGCACTCAGTGAAAACGATTGAATGAATGAATGAATGAATGAATGAATGAATGAATGAAAGAGTATATCCTGAGCTATTGTGTCCTTTCATTCTTCCTTTTGTTTAAATATTTTCATATTTTCCGCAGTCATCAACTGACGGAGAAGCAGCATGGCTCAGTGGAAAGAGCAAGGACTTGGGAGTCAGAGATCATGGGTTCGAATCCTAGCTCCACCACTTGTCAGCTGTGTGACCTTGGGCAAGCCACTTAACTTCTCTGTGCCTCAGTTACCTCAACTGTAAAATGGGGATTAAGACTGTGAGCCCCACATGGGACAACCTGATCACCTTGTATCCCCCTCGGTGCTTAGAACAGTGCTTCACACATAGTAAGTGCTTAACAAATACCATTATTATTATTACTATTATCAACTGTTCTTCAACGATGGAAATGTAGAGGCTGAGTCGAAAAATATGTTTACTTATTCTAAAACCATCATGTTTGGATGGCTTCAGATGCTTTACGGTTCTGAGTTTCACTCTGGAAGTATCTCCAAGGCCATCACTGGCTCTTGTCTTTGACAAGCTGATGCTGAGGAGACTCAAAGAATAATTACATTATATTTTCTCATTAGGGTCAGAGCAATGCTGAATACTTTCAACTTTTCCATCACTTTTCATTGACAGGCATACCCTCAATTTTTGGGGTAAAAAATGCCTTTATAAGCCAGAAAATTATATGTGTATTTCAAAATATTTCATATGAGGGTTACTTTTCATATTCATAGTAATAATAAAGCAATGTTCTCCCAGGAAGATTCCTCAAAGGAGCAGGCTGACACCTATGTACTATCTAACTAGAAACAAATTGATAAACTTCTGAAGCGTTCTTTGAAAATGAATGCCAGTACACAAGACTTCCCATAACTGCTTTTACACCTCATCTAGGAGCTCTGGAAATCTGCTGTCAAGCTCCATTTTATTCCATGTGGGGCCTGACAGTTCTAAGGTGGAAGTGTATCCTAATTCCTCCAAATAAATTAGATTTCTGCCATTTTTTAATGAAAACACAGCCTCTTGCCGAAGTCATAAAGAGACCCCATTGAATAAAGTATCAACACAGGCTCACACTGTTATCTATAGCACAGGTTCTGAACTGTAAGACAGCAATAAGTTAATCATATCTCTGTAGTCTCAGTAATGTGAATTAATCAGCAGTCAAATAGAATGTGAAAGTGGATTTATTCTACAGAAAGTGTATCACATTTTTCTATGAAAACACCAAGGGTTTACTTTGGAGACGGAATAGAAATGCAAGTTTGGGGCGAAGAAACGAAGAATTACATCAGTCTAATTTGACACTGAGTCAATAATCACGAGTTATTTTTTAATAAATAACACATTCAGCAGGGGATGCTTCCCAATTATTTCCCAACCTCCTCTTGCAATTGATGTTCCTTTGTTATGCCTAGATCTATTTCTATGTATATGCCGAATGTATAAAGTGTTAGATGCCAGGGTGAGAGAAGGCTGAGGTATGAAAACTTCCATATGAAAGAAGTAGTCAGAGAATCTTTTCCGTTTGTCTAATGAATGTTTGCGGTTTGAAAAAAACTTAACAAAGGATATTTAACAGAACATAAAAATGAATCAAACTTGTGATTGCAAACTGAGAAGTCCAAGTAAACGTTCTGAATACTCTGATATGTGCTTTTGAGAGAGCCAAAGTGCTTTTTATTCAAAGAGGCAGCCAGCCTGGGTAGCTTAGGCAAAATAGTACAAATAAAAGAAAAAGGTTGTGGATAAAGGTTTATTAGCCTCTATGGCTTTAATCATTTGACCTTTGATAGTTACTCAATAAAGATATTGTTAAATGACGAGATATGAATCAATTTTCCAATTAAGCCCTAAAAAATCCCAAATAATAAAAAAGATCATTTCTTCTAAGTGCAGATGATATAGCATGTCTTTTACACTTCATACATTCCAAAAACAACAGTTGCAGTTATAAAATAGAGTTCATGAGTAAACTATCTTTCCCTCTCAAATCAAATCAAGACTCTTGCCCCAGAATAGAAGCAATAGCTACAAAGAGATACAAACAGCTTTGTTTGATACCAGCCTTGATCTGTAAGGAATGAAAATTTAAGTTGAATCTCTCAGATATCCTGATGGAATAAAGGGAGAATGGTAGTCAACATGTCACGACAGAACCATCCCTTGAGGCTTTGCTCCACCTCTCCTAACAGTCGCAAGGGAGACCGAGGGAAGATGCAAGATAGTTTGGAATTTGCAAAAATCAGTTAGTCATGTTTGAATGGTAACCCTACAAAATCTTAAGGAGAGGTTTGTCTAGAATTTATGCTTAAAATATTTCTCTTGATACCAAAGAATATCGAGTTCGTTTTACCTTCAAGCCCTCTTCAAGTGGACTCATGCATTTCATGCCTTATTACTTATCTACTTTTCCTCTTTTAATATATATTGTCTGGCTTCCCGAGATTTAGAGTGGAAAACAGAATGATGGAACTGGAAAGAAACTTAAGACATCACCATGGCCAGGCAAGCAGGACTGCCTCTAAGCATACCTATGACAAATAGTTGTGAACCAAAGAAAGGTGATGAAAATCTCCATTGGAGACTATAGCAGTATTCAACCCTTGCTGTCGGGAAGGAATTTCTTTCGGATCTGCTTCCTTCATGTTGTGATCTGCTTCCTTCCTGTTTCAAGTCAAGGAGTTTTCTTCTTGATCTAGTGTCAGTGAAAATGGGCAACTTGTCCACTTTATAAACTCATGCATGCTGAGGGATTATCACCATGTCATGAAATTGTGGAGAAAAACTGCGCATTTTCCAGTTTGGGCATCAGGTCAGGCCACATTCTGACCTGAAAGAAGCAGCATGGCTTAGAGGACGGGCTTGGGAGTCAGAGGTTGTAGTTTCTGTTCCCGGCTCTGCCACTTGTCAGCTGTGTGACTTGGGGCAAGTCACTTAACTTCTCTGTGCCTCAGTTACCTCATCTGTAAAATGGGGATGAAGACTGTGAGCCCCACGTGGGACAACCTGATCACCTTGTAACCTCCCCAGCGCTTTGAACTGTGCTTTGCACATAGTAAGTGCTTAACAAATACCGTTATTATTATTATTATTCTCATGTCCCTTTTGTATGGAGAATTGACCTAATCTTCCTCCAGTGTCTTCCTGCTTCCAGGCCAACTAATGAAAAATATATGAATCAATGTGATATGAATGAATACTATAAAGTGGTATGATATTTTCTTTTTAGTTATATACATCTTCATCTCAAGGAACTAAGACACTTTGAAATTTTCCTATCTTCATTCTCTTATATATTCTGAGAGTGAACGACATAAAATACTGCATTTATTCCTAGCATCTGGGCCCCTAAACAAAAGAGTTTCCTGTGGGGCAAATTTTATACCAAAAATCACCCCATAATCTTCCCGGAGGAAATATATTAAAAGCCAACTGTTCTCCAAGAACTTCTACCCATATATTATATTTGTGGAACCTGGGGATTTCACATAGTTTTGAATATACGTGACAGCCTGTTCAGTACAAATGATATACATATATATGTGTACTTTGTGGTATTTAAGCACTTACGACATGAGAGGCACTGTACTAAGCACTGGGGTAGATAAAAGCTAATCAGGTTGGACACAGTCCCTATCCCACATGGAGCTTAATCCTCATTTTACAGATAACAGGCTCAGTGAAGTTTGGTGAGTTGCCCAAGGTCACACAGCCAACAAGTGGAAGAGCCAAGATTAAAATTCAGTCTGTGCTCCGGCCATTAGACCACACTTGTTCATAGATCGATATGTAAATGTGTAAACTCCATGAGTTCAAGATCCAAATGCAATTCACTCTGCCTTCTTACTACTCTATAAAGCCCTTTTTTATCCAGTGCTCACCGTCATGATATATGTCAGGCATGATTGGGGCCAATTAGATTTTTTTTTTAGACACATGCAGGCCCAAGATCGTGGCAGTAATGCTGCACCCTGATTTAGAATTACAACTGATATAAGGAAAAGAAACATCTGATAAGGCCCAAAGCCACGTAGTAATCAGTTGTCATCATTTTTAATCATGAAAAGGTAAAATGTTGTCCAGGATGGCAGAAGAAATGTTAAGAGAACTCACAATGTAACCATATAACTGCCAATAGAAATCTTCATTGTTTTTGAAATAATTGCTTCTTTGAAAAGAAGAGCCCTCCCAAAATAAGACAATTTGAAAAATCAGGCAGGCAAAGAGATTCAGTGTCTGGAAGAAGCGCTATGGAAATGAAATTCACATTTCAATGCAAAGTCTCTTTAAAGTGTCGTTCAGTGTTAGAGTATGGTAACAGGTCTAGGCCTATGACTTGCAAATAATTTAACATTAAAATGCTGCACACATCTAATTTCTCATGACACATACTCTTCTTTGTGTGTGTACTAGAGGATGTCAGTTTGTGTAATGGCTGACAGCCCAGACCATTACCATTTTTTAAGAGAAAGGTCCATCTAAGTTCTTTTCATTCAGTTTGCATTTTCATTTTTCTGTTCAAAAATAAATGAGAAAATACTTTTTTCCATTCATTTCTGATGGCAGGACCTGTCTCGCTACTACCAAGATTTGGAGTTTCTAGCCATCGTGAAGTAAAGTCATTTATCTGGGTCTTTAAGTTTTCTCACATATTACTCCCCCCGGTATTTGAGAGCTGACCATGTGTAATATGGCACTGTAATATGGAGAAGCAGCATGGCTCAGTGGAAAGAGCATGGACTTTGGAGTCAGAGGTCATGGGTTAAAATCCTGGCCCTGCCAGATATCAGCTGTGTGATTTTGGGCAAGTCACTTAACTTCTCTGTGCCTCAGTTACCTCATCTGGAAAATGGGGATTAAAACTGTGAGTCCCCCGGGGGTCAACCTGATCACCTTGTAACCTCCCCAGCACTTAAAGCAGTGCTTTGCACATAGTAAGCACTTAACAAACATTATTATTATTATTATTATTATTATTATTATTATTATTATTATTGTTACAGGCTTGGGAGAGGACACAACAGAGTTAGTAGACAAAATCCCTGGCTACAAGGAGCTTGCAGTTTAGAGTTAGTACTTGAATAGCCAAAGAAAATACAGGCACAAATGCAGAGAAGCAGTGTGGCCTAAAGAATTAGCAAATGACTGGCAGTCAGATATTCGGGCTTTGCCACTTATCTGCTGTTAACTCAGTTAACTTCTCTGCATCTCATTTCTCTCATCTGTATAAATGGGGATTAAATTTCTGTTCTCCTTCTCTCCATTCAACTGTGAGCTCCATATAATGATGGTAATGATCATATCTGTTTGGCGTGGGCAGTGGAGGAGAGGGGAGGAGAGAAGAGGAGAGGAGAGGAGAGAAGAGGAGAGGAAGAGGGAAGCTAGGAAAAGAGGTTTATACTAGCTCTAAGTTAAGATCACCACTTGTGTTCCCATAGAATTCAAATTACAAGCCCAAGCTTCTTTTTCCTTTAAATTATAATTTTTTGTACATGTTTTTACACATGGAAGCCTTGATAGCATCTTCTGAGAGAGCATCCTAGAATCTGTTAAAGTCTTTGGTGAAAGGCATTGCATTTGAAGACCTAATGTTAGTCTAAGGATACTAATGAGAAAACAAAAGATAATTATTTCATCATATACATCCAAAAAAATCGAACTACATAGAGGTAACAGTGCAGCTAGTTTCTGCCTTTTGAAAGGGAGTAATTAAGAAAAATATGGTTCTGAGTAATTTTTCTGGAAAGTGAACTTTTTATCTTAATTAATCAGAAGATGTTCTCTTTTAATGCAAGTCAATAGCTCAGTTAAGAGGCAACAAATGAAAGGGCATGCTAACAAAATCAAGAAAGCTGCCTAATTCTCAGAGGGAGTATAAAATATGTATTACCTGCAATATGGCCTGTTCTCATATAAGATTTGCTAGATCAAAAGACCATCCTATTTAAGGCACTTTTCTTGTGTCTAACACTATTTAACTGGTGAAATCAGAAGCTTTATCACTTCCAATTTCTTCAAGGAATAAAACTGACACACAGGCCAACTATCTTGGACCACTAAATAAGCTAAGAGTGGAGGAACGATGAGGCTTCTGACTGCCTTTACTCAGCAACAAGCCCAACCTCCACAATTCTTCCATAAAGTAGCCAGCCTCATTAAATTAGGGTTTCTGAGGGTTTCTCTAGTCCTCAGAACTTAGAATAATAGCTTCAAATGATGGATTTAAACTGGTGAGAATACCATTATTAATATCATTTGAGAAATATGTTGGATTTATCAACCCAATTCATTCCTTTTATGAAGTAGCGGAGTAAGGAACCACAACTGAATTCTATGGCACAAAGGTGTACTTCTCTCACAGATAAAACAATAATGTTTTGGACAAATGGAAAAGATTTTACATGATACTACCTTAATAACCACGATATGGATTTTACTTCTAAAATTTTTGTTGCTAACAGTTTCAAAGGGAATTGAGCCCTTCAATATACAACAGCAGTAATGCTTAATTTGGGCGAATAATTGAGCAAAGTGATTTCTTAAGTCCTTACACTAATTTCTCTCCAAGCCAAAAATCTCTCCACATTGAAATTTTTGATAAGGCTTTTTTCACAGCATTTTGGCTACTGACAAGAGACAAATATATCCAAAAACCTTTCTAGGCTAGAAATACTTTTTCTGTTATGAGGCATTTATGCAGAAACATCTGCCCTTCTTCCACTGTCGGTGTGTATCCCATAATTATGCAGTAGATATTATTAATATCTAGAGAAGCAGCAGGGCTTAGTGGCAACAGCACGGGCTTGGGAGTCGGAGGTTGTGGGTTCTAATCCCGGCTGTGCCACTTGTCTGCTGTGTGATCTTGGGCAAGTCACTTAACATCTCTGTGCTTCAGTTACCTGACCTGTAAAATGGGGATTAAGACTGTGAGCCCCACGTGAGACAACCTGATTACCTTGTATCTACCCCAGCGTTTAGAACAATGTTTGTCATATAGTAAGCACTTAACAAATACCATTATTATCATTATTAATCATATACTCAAAGTAAAACCAAGTCAAGGAACAGGTGGGATTCTACAAAGCTATGTTTTGGCCACAACAGTCGCTGAGGAGCCCAAATAAGTTGGAGATGTGATTTTAGGTAAGCACATGCTTACTTAATGGTTTCTTTAATACCAAAAGGACTCAAGTTGGATCTCTAGTACTGTGTATTTGAACAAGGTGTGCTTGTTCTTCCAAGGGTAGACCAATAATTCAAGGTAATCAGCAGAGTACATTACAGAGGAAATTCGGAACCAACAAGCTGTACAAACAGAATAGCAATCAGAAGATTTAATGCATTTCTGATGTACATTTAAGGCCCTGACACTGGGCCACAGATGTACATGTGTTGTGTTTTATATTGCTGAGATATGGCCTGTGAGAACCTATTATAGCATATCATCATCCACAACTACTAGGCCTCGGAAAGGAAAAATTCCATCACACATTACTCCTGCAGATGTATTAGAGAAACAAATTGTACTCGGAATTGAAAAGTCACAGGCTTATTCTGTCTTAATAAATTCCTGCCAAAAGGCTAAGTGTAAGACTAGAAATACTTCCCAAATGTTGTTACTGTATTATCATCTTTGACATCTCAAGGGCTGTTCCGGGGATCATCCTGATATCTTCAGAGTTCTCACAATAAATTTGCTTTTTAAAAAAAAAAACAAAACTGTGCTTGATTTCACGAAGTCATTTTGCATTGGCAGTAGCAGAGATTTAAACATCCTTTTTACTGAAGACAAGAGTTCTTTGGCATCAAGAGTTTTCCCATTTTGACAGCCTTATTGCACTAGTTGGACTACACATAATTATAACTGCCAAGTTTTATTTTAATTTGATTTTCCTTTAAAGGGATACATGGTTTGGAGTTACAGCTAAGAATGGACAATGGCAGTACTAGTCCAGTTTCAGCCTCTGAGACAGGACGTATCAAAAGCTTCAGGTGAAATCATTAGCCACAAACACTCGATCTTCAGTTGTTAACTGCAAGGCTTTCATGAAAACACCATTCCTCAGGTTGGTTTCAGAGTAAGAATGACAAATAAATTAACCCGGCCCCTACCCCTTTTTTAAAATCCTAAACTTTTGCTCAAATAATGTTGATCTGTTATCTTTGATCTGAAATTAGGGAATAGAGCTTCTCTAGCCATTGTTTTGGGGGCACTAGTTGGTTGTTAAGTTCAGGCTTATTATCCATATCATTGGATTTGCCACTTTAAACATTTAAAGCTGAAAAACAATCACAGGGTCTGGGAAGACTGACATCAGAATGCCAAGACATATGTTGGCTGACCTCCTGCCTCCTACATCTTCCTTCTAGGTCTATACTTCACTCTGCTGCCTGGATCATTTTCCTAAAATATCATTCAGTCCATGTCTCTCCATGCCTCCAAAATCTCCAGTGGTTCCCCATCCATCTCTGCATTAATCAGAGTTAACAGTTATGAGAATAACCACTGGCCCTTGTATTTGTACCCTAAATGGAACTGGTATAGCCTGCAAGGAAATAAAAATTGTCCTTCAAGGCTGTGAGAGGTTTAATGCACTTGACCTTACTATTATTTTTCTTTGTTTTTGTTTTTTTCTAACAAATTTGCATTAATGGGAAAAGGAAAACTCCATGTACCTGCTGTAGGCAAAGGTTCATGTTCTAATAATAACTATGACATTTATTAACAGCTTACCAGGTCCTAATCACTGAGTTAGATACAAGGTTAACAGATTAGACCCAGTCCCTGTTCCACAAGGATCACAAATCACCTTATTTGGGGAATATGGCAAGCAATTGCAGACTTTAGAATGATGTAGAAAGTAGCCTTAATAAATCAATCCATTAATTGCAGTGTTTACTGTGTGCAGAGCACTGTACTAAGTGCCTGGTAGAGTACAATATAGTTGAGCTGGTACATTCCCTGCTCAAAACTAGCTTGCTTACAGTCTGCAGGAGGAAATAAATATATATGGACAGTATGAAATTTGGACACAACATTAATACTGGCCCAATAATTTTTGAAATCCACTTATAAAAGGACATATATATTCCCACATATGCATATATGTGGAATATAATTTAATATGGTTTCCAATATTAATCTTGTTGTCTCAAATGCCAATAATAAAAATCTTAAAAGTGGAAAAATTTACAGAAATCACCTTCCTAGAGCACTACATTAAATCACTTCTTAGATGAATCTTGATAAACACAATTATATCCAATTACTGTCTGCAAGCAATATTGTACAAAAAAGAATGCTAAAGGAAACAACATTAATCTGGACATAGATGAAAGGAAATTCTGAAAAGTAAGTGAAGAGCATTACACTCATAAAGAAAATGTAATCAACTCTTTGATGCTATCAACCTCATGTTATTATTATTATTGTTATTATTTTATTATTACAATAACAATAACGGTGACAATAATTGTAGTAATTGTTAAGTGGTCACTGTATAACAAGCACTATTATAAGCACTGGGGTAGATACAAATTACTCATGTCAGACGCAGTCCCTGTTCCACATGGGGCTCACAATCCAAGTAGGAGGGAGAACAGGAATTAAATCTCCATTTTATAGATGAGAAAACTGAGGCACAGACAAGGTTAAGTGACTTTCCAAAGGTCACATGGCAGGCAAGTAGGGGTGCTAGGATTAGAACCCAGGTCCCCTGAATTCCAGGTTCTTGTTTTTTCCATTAGGCCACGATATTTTGTATATGGATTACAACAGTGAAAAAAAGAGTGGCAAAACAGGTCCCCTGAATTCCAGGTTCTTGTTCTTTCCATTAGGTCATGATATTTTGTATATGGATTACAACAGTGAAAAAAAGAAAGGCAAAAATAAAATGTAAATTGCTTAGCTTATAGTCCTCAATTTATATCTCTTTGTGAAGTCTCAAATACCAGTACAGTGCTTTGCATAGTGTAGACATTCAATATATGAGAAACTGCATGGCTCAATGGAAAGAGAATGGGCTTTGGAGTCAGAGGTCATGGGTTCAAATGTCGTTCCGCCAATTGTCAGCTGTGTGACTTTGGGCAAGTCACTTAACTTCTCTGTGCCTCAGTTCCCTCATCTGTAAAATGGGGATGAAGACTTTGAGCCCCCCGTGAGACAACCTGATGACCTTGTAACCTCCCCAGGGCTTAGAACAGTGCTTTGTACATAATAAGTGCTTAATAATAATAATAATAATAATAATAATAATAATATATGCTACTAATGAACGAATAATAGTAATATATGCTGTCCACCCACTTTGTGCAGTACACTGCATGTACTAGGCCCTTGAAAAATACTGAATAAAGAAGTCTAACGGTGAGACAAAAATATTTACAAGAATGGTCAAAATGAATAATCAATGAAGCAAGAGTTAGGGTTATAGAATATGCCCTTGTTCAGAAAGGGGCAAACAATTGGCGCTTTTAAAAAGCAGCTTATTTTCCAATCCCACTCTTGTTTTTGAAGACAGAGCTACTGATGTTTCAATCCTGCCCACGTGGATGGATGTGGCTGAACAGTTCTACTGTTAGAGGGTCCTGTTATTTTATCTCAACATTCTTCTGTGGCACTACTCAAAAGCCCAATGGCCTTCTCTTTTTGACTTTAGCTCCTATGAGTAAGGTTAATGGCACATGTCATATCTGTTCACTCAGTGAGAACAGGGCTATCTCGGCAAAGCTCTGCTTCTCGTACTCTGTTGCTTTCAGGAATAGATTTCCCCTTTCCTCTCAATTGCAAAAAGAACCCTGGTCATTGGTATAAAGGAAAGCCTGCAGAAAGCTCCTGAGAGAGAGAGAGAGAGAAGAAGAGAGAGAAAAATACAAATGCAGCCTTGATTCTATCACTATTGTCAGCATCAATATCTGAGAAAGCCCAGAAAACTGACTGGAAAGACAAACACCAGTGGATACTTTCTCAAACGCACTTAAGTCTACGGGGGCCCTCAGAGTTTTTTTTCAGATGATGAAAAAAAAAAGGACTACGGTTAGTCAACTGTTAAGAAACTGGCTGAGAACGTACAACTTGTCAACATAACTCACATCTAGTAAATGAATGAAAAGTAAATTGATCATTAAATTCTTTGATCAAACACCCAAGCAAGACACTCAGGAATCACAGGCCGTATATGTCTTTAATGTACAAGTTTCAAGTAACATGATTTCAGTGCAGACCCCTGCAGACCCCTGTGCAGTCTTCAGATCGTGCACTTTACTGTAGGTCAAGGCTGTTAATCACCAGAAAGCCTCCGGGCAGCCACATACAGCCTTATTTATGGGCAAATCAAGAAACTGAAATACTGAAGCGTGCCTGATTAGCTGCCCTAATATGCTACTTGTGGCTAATTTCTGAGCTGCTTAACTCGCAGGTGTTTGCCCTAGCCAATAAATCATGCCTTCCACCTCCTCTTTGCACTCGTGCTCCTTCCGTGAATATGTGGAGCCTTTTTCAGTGACAGGCAGGAAATAATTGATGGCATACTAAATCACTCGGGTGTTTAGTGAACTGGCTCTCCTTTGAAATCGGCCCTGTTCCTTTCCCTCTCTCCAGCCCATTTCAGATGTTATTGTAACCCAAGTCCTCTGTGCCACTGCCTGAAACCTTTCGAAGGTACAAAGTGTACATTTCCCCATTTTTATTTGTTTTCCTTGTAGAGCACACCCTTTGCATAAGACATGGCCATTAAATTTTCCACAACAGCCAGCACCGCAATGGAGCAGAACAGAATTCCAATGACTTACAAGTTGAAATGAAACTCTCACTGGGAACTTTAGGGAACTATCACCTTCCATTTCCCTTTTAATTTATTTTTTTAAATTAAGGGCTTTCATGGAATGGTGCTAAAACCAATCAAAATGGAGTTTGGATTTGAAGAGCAGGAGATTTATTTTCGACATTTTTTTAACAACCCTGGTTTTCCCAAGGTTTTATGAGTGAATATACTAAAGAGTAGCTACATAAGCTGACCTGTTGCATGTGATCTGCATGCAAATAGTAAATGGAGTAAAAGGCAATATGGTATTTATAACACTTTTGAGAAACCAAGATGTTCTTACTTGGAAAACACTATTAGGGAGTAATATTAATTTACAGGCTCTGGATGAGATTTTATAGATAAATATGAACCTGAGGAAAAAATAAATAGGTGGAACAGAACTTCATAACGTGGTTTCTCTGAATCAGAAAAATAACAAGCAGAAAGATAAATCACTTGTGTCAGTTGTGGTGCCAAGGCAAACCATAGTCAAGGGAGTAATAATAATAATAATGGTATTTGTTAAGAGTGTACTGTGTGCCAAGCACTGTTCTAAGCATTGGGGTAGATACAAATTAATTAGGTTATCCCTCATGGGACTCACATTCTAAATCCCCATTTTACAGATGAGGTACCTGAGGCACAGAGAAGTTAAGTAGCTTGCCCAAGGTCACACAGCTGACATCTCTATATGTTGCCAACTTGTACTTCCCAAGTGCTTAGTACAGTGCTCTGCACACAATTAAGTGCTCAATAAATACGATTGAATGAATTGAATGAATGAAGTGGCCAAGTCGGAATTGCAATCAGACTCCCAAGCTCGTGCTCTTTCCACTAAGCCACTTTTACTCCATTTTCTCTGAGAGGTGGTGAACACTAGGAGCCTTGGAAGCTAGTCTTAATTTCCCACTGCCATTTCTAAAATTGAAAGTGAAATCTATGGGATTTTTTTAACAGGGCCAGTTTCTTTCCTAAAGTTTTCCCTTCCAGGAAGCTATTCCTCAAGGAATGGCTGCAAGAATACACTTAAATTAAGAAATTTATTGCAGAAAGCTATGATTCTTCTCTCCACCCCTGACCCTCCAATTTGCTGCCACCTGGGAAAAAAGAGTGTTCACCTGCCAGTGCCCAAGTGATCACATTTCACAGTTCTAATATGAAGAAGCTACCATGCCCTGTTTTGTTGGATTTATTCTTCAACATTTCATCTTTTTGGATAAACTCATGTGAATGCTCCAGAGTGAATGGCTTAAAGGAAAGTAAAGGATGTGGAGGGAAAAGTCGGGTTTATTAAATGATAGGTGGTGAGATAAAGTGTTCTTGAGTCATGATGTCTCAGGTCTTGGGTCTTACAAAGCAACATTGCCTAGTAGAAAGCATGTGGCCCTGGGAGTCAAAGGACTTAGGTTTTAATCCTGGTTCTGCCGTTTGTCACTTCCCTGTGCCTCAGTTTCCTCATCTGTGAAATGGGGATTCAATATCTGTTCTCCATTCCCTTAGACTGTGGGAGTGACATAGTGTCCAATATACTTGTACTGCATCTACCCCAGGTCTCAGTACAACGTTTGGCAGACAGTAAACTTAAGAAATATCACAATCATTTTTGTGATTGAGCTGTAAATTCTCCAACCACTTTTATTTTTCCATATGATCCCTCTTTCTTTGTGAATTCAGCAGTAGTTTGGTACTGAAGGAAAGAAAAGGGGAATGGGATGGTAGGAAGAAAACACAGGAAAATAACAACAGTATGTTTGTGAAAAGAATCGATCAATCAATGGTATTTACTGAGCATTTACTGTGTGCAGACCACTGAACTAAGCTCTTGGGAGAATACAACAGAGTTGGTAGTCACATTCCCTGTTGAGAGCATAGTCACAACCAGCTGTCTGTAGAGTCATGCATTAATGCAAATAAATTATGGATATGTACACTTTTCCACCTCGGTATCTGAAGTTGTGGAAATCTCTCATCACCCCTAATATTCCATTCTGAAAGCTCTACTAGAAGAAAGGTAAACGAAACCTAAAAAAAAATGTCCCTTTATGCCTTCTTAACTGGACAAATTCCACCCTAAAACTATCCAGAGTCAGACTGAGCATGTCCTCTTCAAGAAAATAACACCCCCGTCCTAACTTCCAGTCCCCAAGAAAAATAGCCCCACTTTTCTATTTTGGCTGCAAGATTCTGGTTTTCTGCTGAGATCACAGTAGTTTGAGACATGGGTCAAGGAAAAAAGTCTGGTCCCGTGGTAGAGAAGCAGACGCAAGCTGGTTGAAGCCATGCCACCCTCTTCGTTTCCCAACTGCCACCGCAGGGAAAAGGCCCTGTCCTACAGGGCTTGGGCTAACAGCTTTCCTAAAAGTTAAAAAAGATAATCTAGACTGGAGTCATAAGGGGATCAGGGAATTATTTCCCTCCTAGGAGTAATGAACTCTTGACTTTACTGTGGTCACAGATTTTGCAATATTATTTCTTACGGGATTTGTCCAGTTACTGTGTCCGACCTGATTAACCTCAGCTTTAGTACTGTGCTTGGCACCATGTGAGTGCTCAACAAATATCACATTCATCATTATTATCATTTCTTTCCCAGGGTGTCAGTCATCTCCTCCTTTTAAACTGTGAGCCTCATGTCTGAGTCAACATCCTTGAACCGTTCCCTAAACTATTAATAACGTTGTGATCACCATCTTCAACGTGATTATTCCTGTTATTATTATTTTGCTAAAACAACACCTGGACAGAGTCCGTGTGCTTCTGAGGTGAGTGCATAGAAACAGTCTGTTCATGACTCTTCAACTCTTTTTTATCTGACCCAGTGATTTTACCATCTGTGCTTTGATTGGCAGAAGAACTGAGTGACACAGTGGATATTTTGGCATAGTCTGTGACCTCTATAAGCAGCCAAGGATTTTGGTTGCCTGTTGAAGAAGCAGAGGTTGCCCATTCTGTTCCATTTTGGTCTTCTGAGTAGTTTTTAAATAAAACCCCATGTGGGGAAGGGCGCTGAGCTTCTTCGGGTCAAGGATAATAATAATAATAATGACATTTATTAAGTGCTTACTATGTGTAAGGCACTGTTCTAAGTGCTGGAGAGGTTACAAGGTGATCAGGTTGTAGCACGGTGGGCTCACAGTTTTAATCCCCATTTTACAAATGAGGTAACTGAGGCCCAGTGACTTGCCCAAAGTCACACAGCTGACAATTGGTGGAGCTGGAATTTAAACCCATGGCCTCTGACTCCAAAGCCTGGGCTGTTTCCACTGAGCCATGCTGCTTCTCAAGGATCATGTCTACCTACTAATTAATGTCCCCTCCAAAGTGCTTAGTACAGCATTCTATGCAGAGTAAATGCTCACTAAATACTACCAGTTGGGTGAGGATAGAAAAATAGGCTTGAAAAAGGGTCTGCCTCTTTCAAACCAAACCAGCCTAACCAGTAGATTGCAACCAATGAACTTTGTTATAGTATTTGTTAAGCACTTACTAAGTGTCAAACACTGTTTTAAGCACCAAGGTAGAAATGAGTTAATTTGGCCGGCACAGTCTCTGTCCTACATTGAGGTTCACAGTCTAAGTAGAAGGGAGAATAGGTAGTGAAGCCTCATTTTACAGTTGAGGAAACTGAGGCACAGAGAAGTTAAGTGGCTTGACTAAGGTCACACAGCAAACATTTTGGCAGAGCCGGGATCAGAACCTAGAACCTATGACTCCCAGGACCATGCTGTTTAATAATAATAAGGATGGCATTTATTAGGCGCTTACTACATGCAAAGCACTGTTCTAAGCTCTGGGGAGGTTACAAGGGGATCAGGTTGTTCCTTGAGGGGCTCACAGTTTTAATCCCCATTTTACAAATGAGGTAACTGAGGCCCAGAGAAGTGAAGTGACTTGCCCAAAGTCACAGAGCTGACAATTGGTGGAGCAGGGATTCGAACCCATGACCTATGACTCCAAAGCCCGGGCTCTTTCCACTGAGCCACGCTGTGGCTCTTTCCACTAGGCCATGCTGCTTTATTCTTGTGCTAAAGCCTAGAAAAGATTATAGCAATCCAAAATACAAATCTTCTTAGTAATAGCAGCATGCAATGAAAATAGCCCAGGAAGAAGAATGGCACTTGACTACATAGCAGTCAACTTTATAGTTCTGAGAGAATCGAGAATTCCTGGTGGACAGAACACTTTCAGCTACCGGATTCATCTTCTTCTGGAGAGGTCTTCCATTCTCCAGAGTAATGACTTCTAAGATGTTGGATTTGCAATCAGAAAATGGCTTCTCTCAGGTCTCCAAATCTGCCCCAAGGGACGTGAGAACTAATGATTCCATATCTATCTTAGGAACAAATGTGCTTTGCTGCTATCGACCTCGTCATCATCACCCTCAGAAACGACAAGCGCAGGAGTATTCGCTAAGCATCTATCGGGGGCAAAGCACCGTTCTAGGCATTCGGAGAACCTATAACAGAAGATGCATTCCCTGACTACAAAGAGAATGCAATTTCATGGCAGGAGCAAGCAGATAAAAATGACCAACTAAACCGTAAGCAAAAGAAAAGATATGAACATATGTAAGTAACAGAGAGATAAACTGATAAACACATGAATTCTAAGTATCTTCACAGCAACTGCATTCATCAAATAAATGTGAAATAAACACTTGTAATAAACTATCATGGATCTCAAAGTAATCTAGTGTAGCTCATGAGACTGGGGGGTCAGAAAACCTGGGTTCTAGCGCCAGCTCCAGGACTTGCTTCCCATGCAATCTTCTGCACCTTAATTTTCTCATCTCCAGAATGGGGATGAGGCTGATTGTAAACTTCAAATGGGACAGGCCCTGTGTCCTGTTTGATTGTCAGGAATAAACCAGAGAACTTAGCATGGCGTTCGGCATGAAGTATTAGATTAATAAATACCATTATGCTTTTGTTTCAGGAACTAGTCACTGAATAATTCTAACCATGGGCTCCCGTAATCACAAATTGTCTTTAGATTGCAAAACGTAGCACATTTTATCTTCGGTGTGTGTCAAACAGAAGAGAAGTTCGTGTTGTTTTCAGGATCTTACAAAAGGGTCTAAATCTTACAAGTAGACATGAATTCCAGATAACATTTTGTAAGTGTGGCTATTCAGTGAAATTCATCGAGATCAAATGGGAAGTGGTTCCAACTCAAGGGGCTACATTTGTCATCATAAGCTTTACTGGCGGTCACTACAGAGCATATGAAAACAACTGCTCTAGAGACACACAAACAAGACATGAAGATGATTTAACTACATTGCAATGGGCAGCACACCAGTGCAATGTTAATACCTTTGTAATCAGCTGAGAGGGTTTTTATCAGTGTTTCCAGATCTTCATAATGTTCTATGCTTTTTTTTTAATGATATTTGGCAAACGCTCACCATGTGCCAGGCACTATACTGAGCGGTGGGGTAGATACAAGCTAATCAGGTTGGACACAGTCCCCATCCTACATAGGGCTCACAGTCCTGATACCCATTTTACAGATGAGATAACAGACACAGAGAAGTGAAGTGACTTACCTAAGGTCACACAACAGACAAGTGGCCGAGCGGGGTTTGGAACCCAGGTCTTTCTGACTTCCAAGCCCAAGCTCAATCCACTAGGCAACGCTACTTCCTTTTCAAAGCAAATTCACTTCATTTAACTTGTTATCATTGCCCAGGTTGGATTATTTTTGAAATTATTACAGCAATGTAACAGTAGCAATGAACTGTTGTAATACTGGTGACTGGCATACTGTTCACTGTAACAGGGTTAGCCTGAGTCAAACTGTGGCAAGAACACAGTAAAGGCTGCCAAGGGATGACAATTGTTTCAGGATTTTTTTTGTCAGAAGTCTTGCCTAAGCAACAAGGAGTGAGTTTCACATAGGTTATTATGACCTCTGCCAACATTCTAGTGTCTTTGCAGCTGTGCCATGTTTCACTGAAGAGTTAGTCTTTTTACTCAGAGTTAAGTTCTATGGACAATGATAAGCCTGAAGAAAAACCAAGGAAGTAGACCAGCAGGCTCCAGAGAAATCCTATGCCCATAACCAATATTTCATCAGCAGGCTGTTGTTATGGTTTTGTTGGGCACTGGGTGTCAAACACTTCTGTAAGCACTGGGGTAGATACAAATAAATACAAGACTACAACTGATTTTCTCATTTATTTTTTGGTTCTGTGCTTGCAGTGACTTGGGTAGCAGCCTGACTTGTAATGCAGGGACAGATTAAGAAAAAAAGACAGATAATTGGATGATTGTTGTTATTATTATTAGGTATTATACTTGTTAAGCACTTGTATGTCAAGCACTGTTCCAAGAACTGAGGTAAGATACAAGTTAATCAGGTCAGACATAGTCCCTGAAAATAGGATCACGAAAGTCAACACTTCCTTTGAAAGAAGGATGGTCAGAGTGGGGCATGATATGAAATAAAATTCTAGGATAAAGGTCTTTAGAGAAATATGTATAAAAGCCCTCTATATTCTTGTGTATATCAGTGGATATTTCATCTTAGTTCCTCAACTGAAATGTACCGAAATTTGAAAGACCACTGTGTCTTATAGGCCAAACTGAAATGCTCACATCACAAAAATCTTTTCCTTTTCGGTCTTATTCACATAGATGAGTAAAACTCTCCCACAGTTGCATAAGAGGAATATGAATATGACAAATGTGAAAGAAAAACATATGTGTATGGATGAGTTAGATGAGATATTCTTGACAAATGCTTTTTAGGTGACAAAGTTGCATGGCTTTCAATTAAATGTGCTTCTTATAACAGTGACGCAAATTTATCCTAGTACATTTATATGCCAACATATCAATACATTTTATTTTGCAGAGTACATTAATACTGGACTTCATCCTAACAATGAGGAGGGGTAAATGGATCACTTTTCAAAAGTGCAATAATTCTTTTTGGCCACGACATTACCATAAAGTGCATTGGAAGTGGTAATTAACTAATTATCCTCTAGTGGCCTAAGCAAATTAATCTCCAAAAGGAAAGCTATTTACTCCCATATTACTGAGGTCACAAGTGGGGAGGGTGTTCAAAATGTTGATTCCTAGATTTGTGAGTTTATAGCATTGTGGAAGATCACTGAGACTATTAATGTCATTTTATGCGCTCTAATGTGCACTGGAATTTGTTTCAGATGTAAAGACAAAATATTGGACTGTTTTTCTCTATGTATCTTTGTAAGTCAATGTCTATGTTGTAGTAATTGAAGGAGCTAATTGAGCACACTGATTTTTCCTGGCTCTTTTACTCCTGTTTCATCACTCAGCACATGTCTAACCTTTTCTCAAATCTCTCCAATCACTGGTTATTCCCATCTACCTCAAGCAAAGACACCTTACCATTGGCTATAAGGCTCTCCACCACCCCTCCCCATATTGCACATCAGGTTTCCTCACCAGCTATTATGAGGAAATTATTTTGCACAGGATCTTGGTCCTGAAGTCTCCGGGACTGGATCTTCTAGACTGTTCCTCCATCTCGTCTATGTCGCAGCCTTCCCTCATGCCCACATCCTGCTTCTGGCCTGGAAAGTCCTCCCTCTTCATATCTGACAGACACCCCACCTTCAAAGCTTTATTGAAGGCACATGTCATCTAAGAGCCTTCCCCTGACTAAGCCTTCATTTACTCTTTAACCACTCCCTTCTACATCGTTCTGATTTGCTCCCTCAGCTCCACAACACCT
Source organism: Tachyglossus aculeatus (assembly GCF_015852505.1). NCBI lineage: Eukaryota > Metazoa > Chordata > Mammalia > Monotremata > Tachyglossidae > Tachyglossus > Tachyglossus aculeatus. The sequence continues at coordinate 27,815,877 of NC_052099.1, read as the reverse complement.
GCGTATATATCCATTATTTATTTATTTACTTATTTACATTAATGTCTATCTTCCCCTCTAGACTGTAAGCTCATCGTGGGCAGGGGATGTGTATACCAGCTCTACTGTATTGTACCTTTTCAAGTGCATAATAGCAATAAGAATGGTATTTGTTAAACACTTACTATGTGCCAGGCACTGTATTAAGCACTGGGATGGATACTAGCAAATTGGGTTGGACACAGTCCCTGTCCCACATGGACCTCACAGTCTTAATCCCCATTTTACAGATGAGGTAACTGAGGCACGGAGAAGTGAAGTGATTTGCCCAAGGCCACACAGCAGACAAGTGGTGGAGCCAGAATTAAAAGCCATGTCCTTCTCAGTCCCAGGCGCATACTCTCCACACAGAAAGCACGCAATAAATCAAAGAATAATTGCCCTATATTTTTCCAAGGATTTAGAAGCAGGTGTAGTACTAAGTGGGCACTCAGTAAATCCTGATACTTCTCTTAGTCCCATTAGTGATGATGGTCTCTCCAATTGCAAAGGATGGATGAGCCTTGATCCATTAATTCATTCATTCAATCGTTTATTGAGCCTTTACTGTGTACAGAGCACTGTACTAAGCACTTGGGAAGTACAATTCAGCAACATATATATAGAGATGGTCCCTACCCAACAACGGGCTCACGGTCTAGAAGATCCAGTCCCAGAGACTTCAGGACTTCAGGACCTGTGCAAAAGAATTGATTTTGGGGCCCAAGATTTGCTCAGAGCCACTCACACACTTTCATTCCTGCCAATCATCTACCCACTGGGTAATTGTGCAGCAAACAAGTAGGTGAGCAAGAGGGTCACCCATTGTGATGTATGTGAAAGAACTGTGTGTACCAAACCCACTACCTGGAAGAGTGACTGCAGCATAAAGTGGATGCCGTTCAGTAGCTGTGTATACCAGCAGGTGGTTCTAAGGTCCAGGCCTCAGAAGATGCTGCACTTTTATCCACCCATGTTAGAAAGTTCTTTTCAGGGTTTCATTTGACCCTCTCCAACGCATGAGATGTCTTAGATGTTTCTTCATTTAGGAATCCACCCCTGAACTGGTCTAGCCACAGCACAAATTCCCGTATTTCTGACAGTTCCAACAATCTACCGTAATGGCATCTGAGTCAGAACTATAGAGGGCCTAAATATAGTAAGAGCCTAAATATAGTATAAATGCTTAGTTATGGGCTTCCCAAATTCCATCACTTAAAAATTAAATTTCAATTTTCAATTTAACTGAGTCCGATACTGGATTCACTGACAGAAGTAAAATGTGCAAAACCTGAAAATGTAGGTGACAGAGTCACCGGTCTTTTTAATCTTGACTAAGGATAGAACTGATTTGGTGAACAAAAGAATCTCTTAATTATGAGGATTATTAAGTATAAAGTTGACTTACTGAAAGAGCTTGCAAATTCTCCTTCTCTGAAGGTCTTTTAAAAAGAAGATGGATTCTCAGCTCTCTGGGATGAGTGAAGAGTGAGGGGTTGGTCTGCATGCATCTTAAAGTCTATTTCGGCCAGAAGACTCAATCACGCGAAGGCCATTCTGCCATTGGCTTGGGAATTGTAATGAAACAACCTAAATGAGAATTGAATGGCATGTGTTAAACTCTCCAGTTGGTATCTCTTTCCCTTTTTTAAGAGGGATTGTACATATATGTAATGTTTTAGAGTGGAGTTTGCATCCCCTGCGATTTGATTTGTTTAGGTGACTAACAAAGGAGTTGCCTTTGGCAAATCAAAAAAAGGAAAAATGCCTCATATAACTCAGTTATGGCAAATGAAAAAAATACAGTCCTCCTGCTCATACTTAAGAAGCAGAGACGTCGTGGGCATGGCATGTATTATATCATAGGCAAGCAGGATAAGGCAGGTATTGGGGAATTAAAAGGGCACCAGCTGAAGCTGTCAAAAGACTCTCTCAAGATGTAGCCCGGAAGAATTATATCACAAAGGTCACGCAGAGAAATAAGAGTGTCACAAAGTTAAGTACATCTAGAGAAGATCAGATAATAGGGAACATCTTTCTCAAAGTTAAAATGATAGATTGCAAAAATGGTAAAGTAAAGCACATGGCAGATATAAAGGGAAATCAAGACGAGGAAAAAATGAAATAGAAGGGTAATACAATATAAGTGAAGCTGTAGAAATCATAAAAGAAATGCTTAGAAACAACAGTGAAACTTATTGAATAAAGTAAAATTTATTCAGAACACTCAGATGGCAAGATTTAGAAAAATAATCCATGAAGTGGCATTCTAGATGATTGCAAGATGCTAGAAGAATACATTTTTAAAATTGTCGTGTGCTTGCCTATAACACTACATGAATAATTTAACAGAAATGCCAAGATACATGAAAATAGTATTATCCATAAAATGTTCATGCCTGCCCCAAGAATGAATTTTTAGGAAATGGATCAACCTCCTCTATTAGAATTTGATATTGACCCCTGCACAATATGACAACTATTTTTAAAACCGCTAGAGTCTTAAATAGGGACTTCCTGTTGCTTGTTAATTCTTGCTTTGACTTATTCTTACAATAATTCTGTAGAATTAATGTTGTAACATAGTAGAGAAGCAGTGTGGCTCAGTGGAAAGAGCCCAGGTTTGTGAGTCAGAGGTCACGGGTTCTAATCCCAGCCCCGCCATTTGTCAGCTGTGTGACTTTGGGCAAGTCACTTAACTTCTCTGTGCCTCAGTTCCCTCATCTGTAAAGTGGGGATGAAGACTGTGAGCCACACGTGGGACCACCTGATCACCCTGTATCACCCCCAGTGTTTAGAACAGTGCTTTGCACATAGTAAGCGCTAACAAATACCATCATTATTATTATTATTACTCCTTAGGTAGGGTGCCATGCCTATCTAATTTCCCCCTCAACATTCTGACCCTTTCCATGATCATCATGAAGCAATGTTTTCCTTGTACTGAACAGGAGACTTCTTCAGGCTATCATCACTTTTGATAGACCATTAGGCAGGCAACTCTCAGCATGACACTGTCAAGGAGAATGGATAAAATGCAGATTTCAGGCTTCCTTCATTTCACACTTTTTTAGCACAAATTTGCCCTCCCATGGATTTCTTTGAACAGGATAATCAATCAGTCCTATTCATTGAGTACTGTGTGCAGAACACTATAATAAGCACTTGGAAGAATACTGGAGAAGCAACATGGTCTAGTGGAAAGAGCACGGAACTGGGAATCAGAGGATCTGGGTTCTAATCCTAACTCCACCTCTTACCCGCTGTGTGTCCTTGAGCAAATCACTTAACTTCTCTGTGCCTCTGTTCCCTCATCAGCAAAATGGGGACTTAATACCTCTTCTCCCTCCTATTTAAACTGTGAGCCCCATGTGGGATCTGCTCTTCTTGTATTTACCCAAGCACTTAGTACACATAGGAAGTGCTTAACAAATACAGCAATTATTATTGCAATATAACAGATTTGGTAGACATGTTCCTGCCCACAAGGAATTTACGCTGTAGAGAAAAGTTAGAGCCACTCTACTTTCACCAAGTTCCCACTCCTCAGCACACTTGGAAGATCTTCTCTTTCCCTTCACATTGAGAATGGCTTCCTAACTGGGGTGAATAGGGCAACGGAATGTATGCCCGTGTTCATTTGTACATGGTCAGTATATGGATTTGTGTGGATGCATAGCAAATCAATCCAGTTTTCCTTAGAAAAAAGTTTCGAGCCCAGCCAGCAGAATTTATCTTACTGGATAAAACTAGATATACTTTTTACTGGCTTCCATTATTTGGATTTTTTTTTCCTCAGGATGCAGCCCTATTTTTAAGTGATAACCAACTGCACAAGAGATCCAATCCTCACGTTCCATAACCCTCTTGTTGGAATGTGGAAGAATTGCATATTAGGATAATAATCTACACATTAGGAGGTGAACAGTGGCTGGCTCATCATCCTTAAAGAACTTCAATATCTGAGTACCAATTACCAGGCATGATTCAGATCTCTGGTTACTTAACAGCTATTACCTCATGCAGAGGTTGCAGTAAAAGCTAAAGATGTACATTGTTAATGAGGAGTACTGATTGTCATCTTTTTCTGCAAAGGACATAGTTTTAGGAAGGGAACATATATCTATACTGTACACAGTCAACAGAAGTCTGAAACTAGATATTCATTCATTCAATCAATCATATTTATTGAGCGCTTACTGTGTGCAGGGCACTCTACTAAGCGCTTGGGAAGTACAAGTCGGCAACATATAGAGACAGTCCCTACCCAACAGCGGGCTCACAGTCTGGAAGGGGGAGACAGACAACAAAACAAAACATATTAACAAAATAAAATAAATAGAATAGTAAATATGTACCAGTAAAATAGAGTAATAAATCTGTACAAACATATATACAGGTGCTGTGGGGAGGGGAAGGAGGTAAGGCCAGGGGGATGGGGAAGAGGGGGAGAGGAAGGAAGGGGCTTAGTCCGAGAAGGCCTCCTGGAGGAGGTGAGCTCTCAGTAGGGCTTTGAAGGGAGGAAGAGAACTAGCTTGGCAGATGTGCGGAGGGAGGGCATTTCAGGCCAGGGGGAGGACGTGGGCGGGGGGTCGATGGTGGGATATGAGACAACGAGGCCCAGTGAGGAGGTTAGTGGCAGAGGAGTGGAGGGTGTGGGCTGGGCTGTAGAAGGAAAGAAGGGAGGTGAGGTCGGGGGGGGGGGGGGGTGGGGGCGAGGTGATGGAGAGCCTTGAAGCCGAGAGTGAGGAGTTTTTGCCTGAAGCATAGGTTGATTAGTAGCCACTGGAGATTTTTGAGGAGGGGAGTAACATGCCCAGAGCATTTCTGCCCAAAGATGATCTGGGCAGCAGCATGAAGTACAGATTGAAGTGGGGAAAGACAGGAGGATGGGAGTTCAGAGAGGAGGCTGATGCAGTAACCCAGTCGGGATAGGATGAGAGATTGAACCAGCTGGGTAACAGTTTAGATGGAGAGGAAAGGGATGGCGAGATATCCTACCCCGCTCCGATGAGACTATGTTATCAAGGTACTGGCACCTCAACCTTGGGTTCGGTCAATCTGAATTTTATGAAACACAGAATATTTATGGAAAGCATTGCCAACTGTGAGCGTTGGGGGCATTTGGACCCCGAGACATTGTTTTACTCGATCTCTTCTTCTGTATTCTTTACTTCAAGCAATGTGCACTGTATTCCATGATTCAAAGAGAGCACCCGCTGACTGTACATTTATATCAGGTCTTTGGAACTCAGACTTCTGTTTAAAAGCAACTGATGTAGCACTGGAAGAAATGGTTCTAAAAGAGTAGTGTAAACTTTCTATTTTTTCCGAGTAGTGTGACCTAGTAGAAAGAGCACACACCTGTGAGTCAGAAGACCTGGGTTCTAATCCTGACTCTGCTGCTTACTTAGCATGTGACCTTGGGCAAGTCATATAGTTTCTATGGGGCTCGGTTTCCTCAATATGTAAAATGGGAGTTGAATGCATGCTCTCTATCCTACTTAGATTGAAATCCCCATGTGGAACAAAAACTGTCTGACCCGATTATCTTCTGTCTCTCCAGGGCTTACTACAAGGCTTGACACTTGAATAAGTGCCTAACAAACACCGCAGTTTTTACTATTAATCTACCTGCAAACTATCCTGATATTTTTGTCTGTGTTCCTAGGAGGAATAAACACATCCTTCCAGAATTTATGTGCTTATAACTCTACTCAGTTGCTTTGCCTACCTGTAATTTATTTTACTGCCCATCTCCCCTGCTAGATTGTATGCTCTTGAGCACAGGGATTGTGCTTAACAATTACGGCATTTGTTAATCAATCGTATTTATTGAGTGCTTACTGTGTGCAGAGCACACAGTTTAGTGTTTACTATGTTCCAGGCACTGTTCTAAGCACTGGGATGGATACAAGCAACTCATGTAGGACATAGTCCCTGTCTCAAGTGGGGCTCTGAGACTCAATCCCCATTTAAAATAAATAATAAAGGCATTTATTAAGCACTTACTATGCACAAAGCACTCTTCTAAGCACTGGGGATCAGATTGTCCCACCGGGGGCTCACAGTTTTAATCCCCTTCTTACAGATGAGGTAACTGAGGCCCAGAGAAGTTAAGTGACTTGTCCAAAGTCACACAGCTGACAAGTGGTGGAGCTGGGATTTGAACCCTTGACCTCTTGAGTCCCAGGCCCAAGCTCTATCCACTTTTCATGAAGCAGCATGTATACTAACTTCACTGTCATTTCTCAAGTGCTTAATATACTGCTGTTCACAGAACACGTGCTCAATACTACTAATAGATTTCCCTCCTCATCCAACTCCTCTTCCTCTCTCTCCCTAACTCGTATTCTCCCTTTCCCGCCCCACCCTACCCCCAACCTGTATTGGTTTTAATATGATGCACATTCTCAACTGAGCATGGAGACTCTTGTGTGCTCCCACCGATTTAATCTGTGCCCTGCTCTAAGGTGATTATTGGCAGTTGAAAGTACCAGCCCTTTAGAAATAAATGCCTCATAGAGCATTACCTAATTTAGTTAATGAAACTTGCATCAAGTCATTCTTCATTTTCCATAAAAGTAGAGCAGTCCAGAAGTAATTCAATTATTTTTACAAGCACTAATGAATAAAGTAAAGGTATAATTTCTAATAAATTACACAGTTATTTGTAGTTTAAAAAATTGTCCACTCAGAACAATTTTTTAAACTACAAAAAATTGTAGTTTAAAAGTCACTTTTATTTCTATGGTGTGATCTTCTGGAAGAGATATTAAAACTCTGCTCACTTTATCCTCAGATACTCTTAAAGAAACTCTGAAAGATTAATTTTCCTTAGAGGAAGCCATGCCGTATTTCAGGCGGGGAAAAAATGTCTTGGAGTTAATCATTCAGGTACTTTACATAAATGTGGTAATAAGAAATGAACGTATGTATGCATAAACACACACACACAATAATAGCACACATGTAGTGTTCACCACTCATATATAGGAGAACCACAGAATGTTTATTTTGAGCATGGAGATGAAAAGAGGGCAGGGAGTTTAGGAAGGGGGTGAGAAAGAAAAACGGTCATGAAGTCACTATTTTGAGTCTTTTCAGTCTTAATCAGAAAATCTCAGGTCTTGATAGAGAACTGGGTTGAGAAAATCTAGGAGTCCAACTCAGAAAACTAAGGGATCATGGTACCTTTCATGCCTAAGTGTGGCCACCTAAGACGGCGGGCATCTATGATCTATATGACCTAAGCCTGAACCCTAAAAGGAGTCTAAGCAACCCATATAAGGTCCCAATGGCTGCTAGAACAAAACATGCTTCTTGACAATTTCCAGTTCTTAATAGCACAATATTCTCTATTCTGCCACCATTTTCCTTCTCATTCATTCTATTGGAGTTTTACCTTGATTCTTAAAATTCTAAATATCAAAAAACTAAGAGTTATTGCAATAAATTACTCGGCTCTTAGAAGTTGAGGAAAACTAAGGAAACATAGTTTTATATCCTAAGATTCTTCAGTCTGTCATTTCAATGGGACAAGTAATTCTATAGGGCATGAACAGTGTGGCTTAGTGGATAAAGCCTGGGCCTGAGAGTTGGGAAAGACCTGGGTTCTAATCCTGAATCTGCCACTTACCTGCTGTGTGACCCTGGGAAACTCACTTCACTTCTCTGGGCCTCAGTTTCCTCATCTATAAATTGGGGATTAAGGCTGTGAGCCCCACGTGGGTCATGTACTGTGACCAACCTGATGACCTTGTAACTTACCCCAGTGTTTAGTACAGTGTTTGGCACAGTGTTAAACTCTTAACAAATACCATAAAAAAGGAAGCCCCCTAAACAGAAATTGCATTGACTCAATTTTTTTTTTCAAAAACAAAGAAACCTCAACTTCAGAATTGTAACAAAGACAACATAACTGGTATTTACATTTCACAAAAAGCATAGAGAGGTTGACCAAAACTATTAATAAACTCCATATATGAGAACTTTGATTTGGCAAGGAGAAGCCAACTGGATCTTCAATTATTTAGTAAGTTTATTTAAGCCTTCCCTGAGATACACATTTTTATATTGTCCTTGGAAATGTAAGTTATTTTCATTTGTGACAGAAAGGGCTTAAAATTCCTTGATAATGTATGGTTTCAAAATAAAATCAGAACAAACTGAACCTTCATAATAATATTTTAGCCAAATAAATTTACCTACTACTTCTGAATAGCTATTTCAACATTTCTTGTATGTCTCATGCAAAGTGTTGAAGAGGGCTAAACTAAGCACAGCTTAATGAACAGTCAGCTTCTATTTGAGTTTTGGCTTTACCTTTCGAGGTAAATTCAAAACAAAATGAATTCTGAGTACAAAACCTTAAAAACCACATAGACCAAATTGTTTGTCAAAGCCCTTGTTAACCACAGTGGCCTAATTTCTCAATGATGTAATCACATCCTTCAAGACTACTACTGCTTTTTCTCTTTCTTGACTTTGCTAATTAACTTGGGGGACTCTGGATTATATTAGGTAAACGATCCAAAGCATTTTATATGTAACAAAAACAGAGCCTTGCCTTCAGCCCTACCCAGTTCAGGATGAAATGAGTGTCAAGATTTTAAAGATATTGTAGATTTCAGATTGCACATGTTACCTGACTTATCTGATACTCAGAAAGAATGCATAAAGACTTACTGAGCCATAGTTGCAAGGGAAGACTTTTTCAAGGTTTTTTTTTTTTTTTACATTTTTACATTTCTAGCACAAGTCAATGCCGTCCAAGAGCTATCCTGTATCTATGGTGGGAAAAGGGTAAGAGAAAAGGTCACATATTCAAGTTAGAGGGGAAAAAAAGTACCAGGGGATTGTGAGCTACAGATACAAATTCAGAGAAAGAGAATGATCATAGGAGATGAACTTGGAATAAACAGGAGAGAAAAGGAGATGATTTTGTATATTAATATAAGATCTCTGAGCAGGAAAATCAGAATCTGACATTACACAACCCCCAAACCACGATCGTGGTGCCCCAGACATGGGACAGAGAAAACTCTGAATAGCCAGAGAAGATGCTATCCAACAGATAGTGACTTTAGGACACTACAAGTCTCTGTATCCTAGAGAGAAAGAGCTTGCCCTCCAAATACTGAGGAGTTGTGAAAATAGAAGGGAAGAGACTTTGGATTATGAGCAGTCAGTGGGAAATTCATTCAGTCGTATTTATTGAGCACTTTCTGAGTGCAGAGCACTCCAGTTCCTTGATTAATAAACTGGAATAGGTGAGTAAAGGTGTTGAGACTGGGGATTTTATAGCATGACTGAGTTTACAGGATTAATTTAGGGAGAAAAGTTGGATTGAAAAGGAAAGAAGTCAGGGAAATGTCACAGAAAGGAGGGCAAGGAGATTTTCAAAAGTCATGGATCCAAAAGGAATGCATATAGAACTCTACAATAAAAGGACCACCTTTTAAAGAATTTCATATATTTATGAAGGATGTCACTCAAAGAATTCTTCATTTCCTGAATCCTCTACTATTTGACATCAGGGAAGCTTTTTTCCCAAAGGCCATTTCATGGGGTGAGTCTCTTCCAGAGGATCTGCTCACCAATAATTGGGGTCCCGGGCTTATGAATAGGAAAAAAACAGGGAGAATCTTAAGGCATGGATCTTTTGTATCTTTGAAAAATGCCATAGGGTAAAGTACACTTGTGCTATCTGTTAATAGCAGAAGGTGCAGAATTACATTTTTATCTTGAGATGCAAAACAGTGTCATGTAGGGACTTCAGCTCTTTGAGCAAAAACAGTATTTCTGTAATGCATCTGTTCCGTTCTTACGTTCATTGAGTCGTTTTGCTGTGTAAGCAGGGTTTGGTTAATTTTTTGACCCAGCTTGCAGCGATGCAGGTTGATGGGATTTTCCATGAAGGATTTCTCGGGCAGGGTTAAAATGGAATATACTTGAGACTCACAGCATGGTTTTAGAAACCCAGCTAAGACTAACTCGGTTTTCTTTGGCTTGTATTGACATTATTTACATGATATGGATAGAAGAAGTCATATCCTATCTGCTTTTAGGAGTCAAAGCATAAATTTTAATGACATAAGATGTCAACTCCATATCTCCATTTTATCCTTTTTTTATGGCCACCCACCTCTCCAGTAAGTCAGCTAAGAAAGTTAAATAGTGCCTGCTTTTTGTATGAAATAGCCATCTACTAAAAACAGGGTGGCAAAAATTCACTCTAAATAGAATATGTCTGTGTGAAAAGTCAGTGTAAAATACAAAAATCCACATGAAAGCCCCCACATGACAGTTGGTTATGACTGTCAATCTACAAACTTAATGAGAACCTCTGCCCAATTTAATGAAGTCTAGTGCTTCACTCAGGCATCATTTTAAACATAACTTGCATACACAACTCTGCACTGTCATTTACAGGCCTCCACTAAGGTAGTTCAGTGAGCTTCTAATGGAAGAACTTTCTCATCTGAGTGACTAACCGTATATAAGCAGTTGCCACTAATTTACTCAGAGAGGGCAGGAATGTGGGTATTCGCATGACTGGTTTGGGGAGACCTTGGAAATGTTTAATCGGGTCTGGAATCATCCTGTGTGTACATTAGCAGGGAGAAGAAAAACAATAGGAAGAAAGAAAAATACTACCCCTCTATGTCAGAGGTGAAAGGAAAATCAAAGGCTAATTGGGTTGAAGTTGAAGATAAACTAACTCCATCATCATGGAGCCATTAGTCCGGCTTCTTTGAGGAGTCAGTGTTTGTGAGTTGGAGCTTAGCCTGGGTATAATCTCCAATTTAGATATCATCTGAAAAAATGCTATCTTCCTTCAGCCTGACTTTAATTCACAGTATGGAGGGAAGGAGGAATGGAATGGCTCACTTTTCTTTCACATATTTCTTTCTCACATTCCTCGTTTTCAAGTGCTAGGTGAATTGAAACAAAAGTCTCCTTGCCTTCAAGTGAAGATACAGAAGATAAACAAATGTCCGCAACTTCAGCCAAATGAATTTAAGATTCACAACGTCTCTCAGAATCTGTGATTGTTGAAATATTTCAACATAAGCATTCAGAAAATTCTCCCAATTAAAAAAGTCCATTTCATTTTCTTTCTTCTCCTTCCCCAGTGCTAAATTCCTGCCAATCTTACAGTTTCCCGGGGGAAACAACTAGGGGCCTGTTTTGCTCAGTCCTAAGAGCCAAGTCTGGGTGAAAGCAAACTGAAGAGTTCAGTCAGTGTCCTGCAGCAAAAACAATGAGTGGAACAAATAATTCAGACAAGTCAACTCCTATAGCTGGAAGCCTGCTATCACCAGACTCAGGCGCAGGCGAACAATGGTGCGGGAACAGGTACTTGTAACGTATCATCAACGAGGGTGACAATAAATTTACGAAAGGTCAAAATAGCCTCCATATGCAAACCTTCCAGTGGGAGTGATGTGGTTTTTTTTTCCGCACAATGAAATCTACTAGGTCTTTGACGATGCTGCCACCTGCTGATACATTACATTCCTCCGAATAATTTTAAGGCCGTGTTTCTTTCACCTTTTTCATTAAAATAATAGAGTCTTTCTTTCTTAAGTAGTCCGGAGCTGTCATTGTTCCTCGCCGTGCAAAGAACTTCGACTTATTCAATCAGCTATTTCAACATTTCCCAGATCTTTTCAGATCATGTTGGGATTCAGGTCTCTTGGGAGGAACTGTTTTAAGATGATCCTGGCTTACATCAGTGGTATCATTTTAGAGAGAAAGAAAATATAAACGATAGACAGACATTACATAATCTCATTAGGCACGTTCCCATGTTTTCAAAAGCACTTCTAATCTAAATTGCCTACAGCTCGCCAGTGTGCTCTGGATCCTCGTCGGCTGAGGTGACTCCTATGCCACAAGGGTCAACTGCTGGATGACTGAGAGCGCTAAAGAAAGGAACAAAATTTAAAATACCTAATAATAAAAAGGGAGAGAACGTATCCTTTGGAAATTCTCTCTTTCTTCACCTTGTGTTCATGAGAATAGTCCTTGGAAAGATGGCACCTACTGGAGAAGTAGCTCTACATTACTGGAAAGAAAGAACGGTAAAGGACCTTCCTTTAGGAATTCTCTTTTCCTTTTTGAGTAATCCTTAATAATAATAATAATAATGGTATTTGTTAAGTGCTTACTATGTGCAAAGCACTGTTCTTATTTCCTTATGTAGGACCCTAATACACCAGTCCTCCACTTTACTTTGAGAAGCAGCTGGGCTGAGTGGAAAGACCGAAAGTCAGGAACCTGTGTTCCAATTCTGGCCAAGCTACTTGCCTGCTGTGTTACCCTAGGTAAGTCCCTTAACTTCTCCGTGTCTCAATTTCTCATCAATAAAATTGGGACTCGTTGCCTGTTCTCCTGTCTCCTTAGACTGTCCCATGTGGGGCACGGGACTGTGCTTGCATTATATTTAGCATATATACTTAGCACGCATACTTAGCACTTAAATCAATCATTGTTATTGACACTCCGCTTATTTATAGTTGAACCCATTACAATTCTAGCTAAAGAAAAGTTTCTGCTTCAAATTGAAGCAGTCTGAGTATAGAACCATTCTTAGAAAGATATAAATATTTCTTTTTGCCCAGTGATTTTATTTCCCAAAGAACTTTCACTTACTTGTATCCGTTCTGTCCTTATAACATCTTAGTGAAATAGGAAGAAAAAAACCTACTATCCCCACATTACAGAGGCAGAAACAGAGGCATAGAGAGATTGAGTGACTTGTCCCAGGGTTACAAATCAGTGCACTACAGAGCTCAAAATCCCTTCATTGATGCTCTTAATTATTCTACTTCTCCCGGGATAAAGGAGGATCTCCAAGCTGTGAGTATGATTAATTTCACTAAGTGGAGACACCAAAAATAGTATTACTGAGCATGCCATTTGCAGACTATGCACTATGCTCACACCTTCTGAGGTCATAGGAGCATTAATAATAATAATAATAATAATAATGGCATTTATTAAGTGCTTACTATGTGCAAAGCACTGTTCTAAGCACTGAGGAGGTTACAGGGTGATCAGGTTGTCCCACAGGGGGCTCACAGTCTTAAACCCCATTGTACAGGGAACTGAGGCCCAGAAAAGTGAAGTGACTTGCCCAAAGTCACACAGCTGACAAGTGGCAGAGGTGGGATTTGAACCCATGACTTCTGACTCCAAAGCCCACGCTCTTTCCAATGAGCCATGCTGCTTCTATATATATATATATATATATATATATATTATAGAGAACATTATAACTAAGGTTTGTTGTTGACCAAGAACCCAAATAAGAAATTGCATTTATGTATGGAAAAAGACAATAAAGGGATAAGGTTGAGTATATTAACAATTCTATATTTAGACTTCAGGCACTTTGGACAGTCATAAAGCAGAATCTCGGGTTTCTGACATTATTTCTCTAAAGTGTTTAATCAGTACTCTGAGTGTCTGACAGAGGCAGGTTTAGGGAGAATAATCACATTAGTAATTAGAGTAAAATTAGTTTGAAATGCCATTTTGTGGAAATAAAAATAGGCCAATATCTGGTTTTCTTAATGACTTTACGTTTCTAAACCAAACCAGTTGCTCTCCTAATTGTGGTATTTGTTAAGCGCTTATCATGTGTCACACACTGTATGAAGCTCTGGGATAGATACAAGATAATCAAGTTATAACTGGTACTGAATCCCCATTTTACAGATGCAGAAACCGGGTGCACAGAGAGGTTAAGGGCACAGAGGAGTTAAGTGATTTGCCCAAGGTCCCACAGCAGATAAGAGGCTGAAACAGGTTTAAAACCCAGGTCCTCTCATTTCCAGCACCATGTTCTTCCCCCCTAGGCCATGCTGCTCTTCCTTTGCTATATGGTCCAATGAATTGTTTAGCTTTTGATTTTAATGCATCTCATGCATTTTAGTCAGTGCTCTTCTGTTGGGTTACTTTATGCCAGACAATGCAACCTCTGCACATATTTCAGCATCCGGGCTCATTATTCAGCATGTTTTCACCTGACGGGAAAACATATTCCCCCACCCTCTTTGAATTACGACTTCATTTCATCCATTTATGTCAACTTGCCTTCACCAGGAGATGCTAAGCAACAAGTGCTACCAACCTTTTATTTTCAGTGTGGGGGTGCCTTGGGGGTGGAGCACTGAGGGGAATAAGAGAAGCTTTCCAGATCCAGGGAAGGAATAAAGGGGGGCATGTAGAAAAAAGATGGAGGGAAAGATCTGGAGAGAAGGAGAAGCAAGGAGAAATTAGGAAAAATAAAAAGCTGGAAGGGAAAGGGAAAGGGAGAGGAAGAACCTCACTGCTGCCTCCATTTTTCTGGCGCATGAGTCATTACTCCCATCTCTGCCCCAAGTCCTTATTGGGAGGAACCATCCACCCACCTTACCTTACCTCTCTCTTCCCATGTTCCACGGGAGAGAGTCACAAGATATAGGATGTGTGGAGGAGTGGGGAGAGGGTTCCATCCCTGCAGACACCTCCTTAGCAGGTACCTATAGGGTCACATACCTAGTGCCTGCTTTCTAGTAAAAATCCCTGAACATAGTAGTGGCTACTTCCATCCCAGAACAAACCAGCTCCACTGTCATGATAGAGATCCCGAATCTAAAGTGTCCGTGCTTGGGTTGTCCAATGGAGAGCTGGACACAGTGATGGCTCTGAAGCTTCAGACACCATCTTGTCCCTGTGGATTCCCCCAGGTATCAATTGAGTCAATTGAGTGAGACTGAGGCAGCGGGATGACTTCATCGAGAGGATGAAAAATTGCTCACATCCAACCTCATTGTTTGAAAGTCAGAAAATCTATCGATCAATCAAACAATCCATCAGTAATGAGTTCAAACTTTCTGTAAGTTTCTGTGCTAGATGCTAGTTGACTTGCCCATCTATACATTTTATTCTCTATATATTTTATTTGGGATAGGGGTAATGGAGAGAGCTCACAGGAAGACAGAAACCATCAGGACCTCATCAACTGGTGAGTGAACTGGTTGGAAAGATTTCACATTGGTTCCCCACTAATAGAAAATATAATTACAACCTTTTCTTTCATTCTTCTTACTTCTCCATGTTTTTCACTAGTCAACAGGTTCAGCTTTTCACGATTTTGTCCTGAATCATTTTGCAAACCTTGCTGTTTAAATATGCCCACTGGGTTACATAGGAAGAACAGGATATGATCCACTACTATATACGGCTCCTTTTTATTCTCTCACAAAGCAGTGTTACCATTTCTATATTGTTTTCTCTTTCTTGAGCTTCCTTTCTATTGCTACATTATTTTGATAATGAGGCACCCCTTAGTCAATAAGCCACTAGCCCAGTGAATAGAAGAATGCTACTTAAACCTTCCTGACTTCACAAAAAAATAACCCATCCAGTGGAGAAGTCCAATCAATTTAAAGAGCTGTCTTGTTTTAACTCTCACCACAGACAGAGGCCCCTCTACTTCAGCTTGTTGCCAGAGGGCTCATACGTAAATACTGCTCAACTTTGAAATCAAAGAAAGGTGAGACAAGGGTTCATATTTTCTCATACTGAAGTATGGGACCTGTCAAGAGACAAGATTGGACTAATAATGGCTGGAATCAGCTTTAGCTGGTTAATAACAGTCCTTGACATCACGTGACAAGATGGCATTTCCTTGGGTTTGTGTCCTCAAAAAAGGCAGCGGTGCTAGCAGACAGTTGAAAGATTTTAATCTCTCCACTAATGAACAATTACAGTCACTTAAGGAAACCAAGAAAACAGTATGCTAAAGGAATTGCAAATATTTTCACTCACTCTAAATCCAGTGTTTTCCTCTGTATGCAAATGATAAATGACAGAGGCCTGATAGGGTTTCTTTTTTTTTTCCAAAGTATTCCCCAATTAAATATTTATTTTCATTTTTACAAGCAAATTTACCTTCCTTCTCCCTTCATAAGTACTGTAACTTCTGTCAGTTCACCTCCAGATTATGCTTTCTAACAAATTCTTCCCCTTTCCTTTTCCCTTCTGTTGTTCAGAATAATCCTTTGAACTTTGGAACTTGCATATAAATCACAATAGTTCATTTTGGAAGAAGCAAATTGGAGATTTTTCTATCCTCCTGTTGCATTAATTTATATATACCAAATAGACATGAATGACCGCATGAAGGTTCTGTAAGACAAAATACAACTTCACTTTTGACACATATTATGAATAATCATGAATAAATACTTATTGAAGGAGTTTATGTAAAGAGGTCAAAGGTTCATGGTCTAGTGGAAAGAGCATGGCATTGGGTCAGGTGACCTTGAGTCAAATCCCTGCTCTGCCACTCGTCTTCTGTTTGATCTTGGGCAAATCAACTAACTTTATGCTTCAAATTGCTCGTCTGGAAAATGGGGATAAACATATCTGTTTCTCCTTCCCTGTTATAGCTTAAGTCCTTTATGAGGCAGGGGCTGTTACAAACTGATATCTTGTATCTACCCTGGTGTTTGGCACATAGTAAGCTCTTAATAAATACCATCATTATTATGAATACACTATGATTCATGACAAAAGCCCATTCTGGAGCTTTCACGTCGGATTTTTCCTTTTGAATTTTTCCAAATTTAGCCCCAGGCAAAAGACTGATAGTTCCATTAGAAAAGAGGCCAGAAATTCTATGATGTAGAATACGGTTTCCTGGGCAGAAAACAAGGAAAATTTCATCAATAAATTTTTCGAATTCTCCTCTGAATGCTTGTGACAATTTCCAAGCCAACAATTTGGTGGTACTCATTTACAACTCTGAAATAATTCCCAAAGACTAGCAATAACCATTTGCCTTAAAGGTTCTAGGAAGAGAAGAGGAAATGAGAAAGTTGCATATAAGTATCTAGCAGTCTAAGCACAAATAAACGGTTTTGTTTACCAAAAGGTAAGTTGTAGAATGTTTCCTCAGACTGATAGAAAGTTTAATTAAAAAAAAATCTAGATTATGAATAGTGCCCATTCAAGTGCAGTTGGAAATATAGGTCACTGAAAAAGTTTCTGCCCTCATTGGGCCAAAGGTGAGAAACAAATTCTCCCCTTGAAAGCACTTGTTCCTAAACTGGAAAAAAAACATCATAAGTGGTAGAGTTAAACTAGTTAAAACCAATGCCTCCCATAATGTCTTTATAAAATTGAAATATAAAATATAATAATAATAATGGTAGTTGTTAAGCACATACTATGTGCGAAGCATTATTCTGAGCACTGGGGGGATACAAGGTGATAAGGTTGTCCCACGTGGGGCCCACAGTCTTACCATTGTACAAATGAGGCAACAGAGGCACAGAGAAGTTAAGTGACTTGAACAAGGTCACACAGCTGACAAGTGGCTGTCAGGATTCGAACCCATGACCAAGACAGATGTCACGCATACCATATATGTATACCATAGAAAAGCAGCGTGGCTCAGTGGAAAGAGCATGGGCTTGGGAGTCAGAGGTCATTGGTTCGAATCCCGGCTCTACCACATTTCTGCTGTGTGATCTTGGGCAAGCCACTTAACTTCTCTGAGCCTCAGTTCCCTTATCTGTAAAATCGGGATTAAGACTGTGAGCCCCAAGTGGGACAACCTGACCACCTTGTATCCCCCCCCAGTGTTTAGAACAGTGCTCTGCACATAGTAAGCCCTTAACAAATGCCATTATTATTATTATTATTATTATTATTATTATTTTTATATACCAAGACAGAAGTCACATCTCCTCCAAGAGGCTTTCCCAGACTAAGCCTCACATTTCCTCATTTCCCTCTCCCTTCTTCATTGCCCTGACATGATCCTTTTGCTCTTCCCCCACCCAGCCCCAAAGCACTTATGTTCATATCTGTAATTTTATTTACTCCTTTGCTCTTCTCCCCCTCCCAGTCCCAAAGCACTTATGTACATATCTGTATGTTTAACTTTATTGATGTCTCTCTCCCCTACTCTGGACTGTGAGCTCATTGTGGGCAAGGAATGTCACTGTTAATCGTTTTATTGTACTTTCACTGTTTATTCTTGTATTGTACAGCATTGCCCACATTAAGCGCTCAGTAAATACGATTGAATGAATTTGTTAAGTGCTTTAATATGTGCCAGACACTGTACTAAGTGCTGAAGTAGATACTGGTTAATCAGATTGGACAGTCCACATCCCACAGGGGGCTTACAGTTTTAAATCTCCATTTTACAGGTGGCATAACCGAGGCACAGAGAAATGACTTGCCCAGGGTCACCCGGCAGACAAGCAGTGAAGTTGGGATTAGAACCCAGGCTCTCTGGCTCTCAAACCCATGCTCTGGCCACTAGCCCATGTTGCTTCTCGATGCTCCTCCCTAGCATGTTCATAAGACTCCTAGCAAATTCCTTCCCAGTCATGGAACTTTAACTTCCTTTTTTCTTCTTCACCAAAATACCTCCCCCGGTAATGCAGAAGGGATCACCGGATGACCCGAAAATTGAGGACGCGGCTACCCACATTCTCAAAGCTCAGTTAAATACAGCTGGTGAAACTACTCCAGTTACCAGAATGAGGCATGGTCATGTACTAACGTGCAGGGAACTGGGGAGAACTTTCACAAGACAGAGACCATTTCAGCCTCAGAGAATCGGGGAGAAAAAAAAAGCATCCCCTTTATAGTACACACATCTAATGTTTTGTTTTGTTAATATGTTTTGTTTTGTTCTCTGTCTTCCCCTTCTAGACTGTGAGCCCACTGTTGGGTAGGGACCGTCTTGTACTTGTACCAACTTGTGCCAACTTGTACTTCCCAAGTGCTTAATACAGTGCTCTGCACACAGTAAACGCTCAATAAATACGATTGAATGAATGAATGAATGAATCTTAATTCTGCCACTGCCGGCCTGGTGGAAGACCATATGTGTCTCTAAAACTGTTCAAGAAATACATGGATATATCAGTTGTGCACAGAATTACAGTGCTCTTGCTCATGGTATAGAAAGGGTAATTAACTGCTCCCAAGTACTGTCCAAGTCAATAGATAACTTGCACAATCCTTTGATCACCGCTCAGGTATAAGTGGAAACAGGTGGAATTACCGTGTTCTGTTTAAACTCATTGAAACAGGAAAAGATAAGGAATCTTATTGACTTTGTGACAGATGCATTTTTTGAAGATGCCTGTGTAAAAAAAAAAAACCCACAATCTTATGTAGGCCTCAAATCTACCCAAGGAAACCTCAGGCTAGGATCACTTAACGTTATTAAGGTTTGTCCCATGTAGAAACAACTAATGGTTTTGGAGTCAGGCAACACTCATCCTGCCTCCAAACCCTCTCAGGGAAGTTGATGTAGCCAAGCACCTGAAAGATAACATTTTGGGTTTTCCCCAGTTGGCTCCCCTTGCTAATATCCCCAGGGGCCTCAGAGAGGTCCCCAGAGTCCAGGCAGAATGGCAAATTGGTTAATCCATCAATGGTATTTATTGAGAACGGTATTTATGGCTACATAGGAGTCTGGGCTGGGCTCACTCTGGCATCTGCTCTTTGTCTCAATCCAGGCAGCAGGCCCTGAAATTAGTCTTATTCCGTTTAGTCTATGACAAGCCGGTTTCATGTCCTGCCATTGAATTTCATGATGTACCCAGTCCCATTGTTTCTGGCTTGGTGGAGGGATTATTTCTGGTTGGGTCCTTTCCTTCTGTTCCTCCATTTCTTTCTTGCAAGCGTATGACAATTCTACATCTAATATTAGTCACGAAAACCTACTCAAAGCATATGAAAATGCCTGTGCTGTTGATTCCCTGTGTTTCTGAAGAAGCAGCGTGGCTCAGTGGAAAGTGCCTGGGCTTTGGAGTCAGAGGTCATGGGTTCAAATCCCGCCTCTCCCACTTGTCAGCTGTGTGACTTTGGGCAAGTCACTTTGCTTCTCTGCACCTCAGTTACCTCATCTGTAAAATGGGTATTAAGACTGTGAGCCCTCCATGGGAAAACCTGATCACCATGCAACCTCTCCAGTGCTTAGAACAGTGTTTTGCACATAGCAAGTGCTTAATAAATACTATCATTATTATTATTTTATATATACATGTATATACTTTATATCTGCATATGTATTTTAATATACAATATAAACTGTGTGTATGTGTATGCATACACAGCTGACCTTTCAGTCTCAAAATAACACTTTTCAGTGTGTGGGGTGTGTGGCTACGAAGAACAGTGATTGACAATGCCTAAATAATAATAATGATGATAACAATGGTACTTGTTAAGTGCTTACTATAATAATAATAATAATAATAATAATAATAATAATAATGGCATTTGTTAAGCATTTACTAAGTGCAAAGCACTGTTCTAAGCGCTGGTGTGGATATGAGGTGATCAGGTTGTCCCACGTGGGGCTCACTTAATCTCCATTTGACAGATGAGGTAACTGAGGCACAGAGAAATGAAGTATCTTGCCCAAAGTCACACAGCTGACAAGTGGTAGACTCAGGATTAGAACCCATGACCTCTGAATCCCAAGCCCGGGCTCTTTCAAATGAACCACACTGCACTGTCCTAAGCCCTGGGTCGATACTAATTAATCAGGCTGGACACAGTCCCTATCCCACATGAAGCTAACAATATTAATCCCCATTTTACACACGAGGTAACTGAGGCACAGAGAAGTGAAGTGACTTGCACAAGATCACACAGCAGACATGGCAGAGCCGGGATTAAAACCCAGGTCCTTCTGACTCTCAGGCTCGTGCTGCATAACAAATAATGAAAACTATGGCACTTGGTAAGCGCTTTCCGTGTGCAGGCACTGTACTAAGCGCTGGAGTGGATATAAGCAAATCAGGCAGTCCCTGTCCCAACAGGGCTCACGCTCTTAATTCCCATTTCACAGATGTGGTAACTAAGGCACAGACAAGTTCATTCATTCAATCGTATATATTGAGCGCTTACTGTGTGGAGAGCACTGTACTAAGCGCTTGGGAAGTACAAGTTGGCAACATATAGAGACGGTCCATACCCAACAGTGGGCTCAATGACAATGACTTGCCCGAGGTCACACAGAAGACAAGGAGTCGAGAGCTGTATGTATACACACACACACACACACACACACACACACACACACAGAGAGTTTATATTGCATGCTAGTCGTATGTGGAACATGTTATACCTGTGTAATGCAAATGAGTGCTAGAGAAATCTTATTCTAAAAGCAGAGGAGAAATTATTCCATTCTCAGATATCTTTGAACCAAATTAAAACAATGGCATCAGAAATAAAAGAAGCCACCATTCACTGTAGTTTGTGATGCTCCGTTGGAAATGTAAAGATATAAATCTCCAAGGTATGCCTAGGGATAACATTGGTTTAGAACTTCCTTTACCTTTGGCATGGTGTGTGGAAAAGTCTGAATTCAATGGGTTTGGTCCTGGTAAATCCTACCTTTTCTATAGCTGAATCAAAGACAAAACTTGCGATTCAAGTTGATCTTCTTTGCAATCAGGATGGCTATGCTTATTTTAATTTATTTTATTTTGTCCTAAGCAATTAACATTAAACTAAACAATCAAAGCCCCGAGCTGCACTTGGAACTAAACTGGAACTTGAAAGGGAACACAATTAGGACAACCAAATGTAGGTGAAACAGAAAGGGAATCGCAATACAAAGCAATTCCTTTAAGCACTTCTTGAAAATGAGACACTTTAAATGACAATTTAATGGGAAAGGACATCTGACATTTGCATTGCTACCAGAATATTGTAACAGTGCCTTACAGTTGGTGTAATTAGAGTCCTCACTCCAAGAGGAAGAAAAACCTGTCATACGGTGGCAAAGCCCCAAGCAAAGCAAAACTCGCAATGTCAGAGCCTTGAATTTCACACTCTGTTCTGAGGTGGATTCCACAGTCTTAAAGCAACTAAACCTTTTCCTCAATTGTGAAAGGCACTAGTGAGAATAATAATTTCAGTACTCTAAAGGGCTTTCCATTACCTATTTTTGAAGTTTGAGATTCATTGGCCTGAGTAGTTACAGTGATAGAATGATTTGTGAAAGGGATGCTGGAAACAAGCTTTTTCTACTAGAGCTAAAACCCCTTAGGATGCTCATGGCTGAACTGGTTCATTTGGCTGGTAAGGTGAACTAAATAAGAGTTTATGAAGAATTTGGATACAAGGGAGGTATAACAGTGGAGGTGACTCTATTATCAGTGATGAATCACATTATGGTTTCTATTGCATTTTTATTTAGTTATTTGTTTTCAATGGCATTTGATAAGTACTTACTCTGTGCCAGGCACTGTACTAAGCGCTGGGATAGTCAGTTTGAACACAGTCCCTTGTTCCACATGGGGTTCACGTTCTTAATCCTCCATTTTACAGATGAGGTTACTGAGGCAAATAGAAGTTAAGTAATTTGCCCAAGGCCACACAGCTGGCAAACGGCAGAGTCAAGATTAGAACCCATGTCCTCTGACTCATAGACCTGTGCTCTTTCCACTGTCATACTGCTTCTCTCTCTCTCTCTCTCTCTCTCTCTCTCTCTCTCTCTCTCTCTCTCTCTCTCTCTCTCTCTCTCTCTCTCTCTCTCTCTCTCTCTCTCTCTCTCTCTCTCTCTCTCTCTCTCTCTCTCTCTCTCTCTCTCTCTCTCTCTCTCTCTCTCTCTCTCTCTCTCTCTCTCTCTCTCATATATTTGTTAGGTATTGACTATGTTCCAGGCACTGCTTCCTCTTGATTCCTTTGGTGATCTGAGTATCTATGGAGCATGGGAAAAACTGTGGCGACTATAAACATCACAAAGACTCCACTGTGTCCTCTTCAACTGCGATCTGGCAAACTAGGATAATAACCAGATAATGTCACACTAAGGAAGAAAACTGCGATCTGGCAAACTAGGATAATAAACAATGTCACACTAAGGAGGAAACACAAACCTGTGTTCACTGGGACACACAGAAGCATAGCTCCATAGACTGCTATTCTTTAAGCTCCTCCTCCAGGCTGTAAGTCATTGTGAGCAGGGAATGTGTCACCAACTCTGTTGTATCATACTCTCCCAAGTACTTAGCATAGTGTTCTGCACAAAGTAAGTAAACAATCAGTACCGTTGATTAACTAAAAAGCATTGGGACCACCTGGGCTATTCGTTATTTATCCGGTATAAGGTGTTTTGTTGTCTGTCTCCCCCTTCTAGACTGAAAGCCCGCTGTTGGGTAGGGCCCATCTCTAGATGTTGCCAACTTGTACTTCCCAAGCGCTTGGTAGAGTGCTCTGCACACAGTAAGCGCTCAGTAAATACGACTGAATGAACGAATGACCAGGGTTTGAGGGGTGGGCATCCTGAGGAGAAAACAGCCCCATTCCTAGGGCAATGTGCCATTCCTATGGCAAGAAAGCTCAACCCTCCCCCTGAGACCAATTTGTGCCTCTTGCTTAAAAAGAAAACAACAATAAAGTTACTGAAATAATGACCAACGTTTGTGCCTCAGTTGCTTTAAACCTGTATATATACATATACATAAGTATATGTATACATATATACATATATATGTATATATACACATATATACCTGTATGTATATATACATATACACACATATATATATATATACCTGTGTGTATATATATACACCTGTATATATGTTTGTACATATTTATTACTCAATTTATTTATTTATTTTACTTGGACATATCTATTCTATTTATTTTGTTAGTATGTTTGGTTTTGTTGTCTGTCTCCCCCTTTTAGACTGTGAGCCCACTGTTGGGTAGGGACTGTCTCTATATGTTGCCAACTTGTACTTCCCAAGTGCTTAGTACAGTGCTCTGCACACAGTAAGCGCTCAATAAATACGATTGATTGATTGATTGATTATCCTCTGTAGTTCAAAGAATTGTCACTGGACTCTCCCAGATGCTCAGCACATGGTGCTCTGTACACAGTAATCACTCAGTAAATACCACTCATTGATTGTTTAATGTCACAGCCACTCCTCGGCCCTCCACACACCACTGTCATTTTGTGGCCGACAGAAAATGGCAGGCTCCTCAACAGGCCAAGTGGAGAAGAAAGAGGGCGTTGACACTATGGTCATTCTCCTCCATGGTGTGGCCTGGAGATCAGGACTGAATAAGTCTACTCAGGATCGTACATTTTAAAATGATTTTTGTGTTTTCTATTCTTACCTCTCTAATGAGCTATTAAAGTTTTTCGATCCCCTTATAAAGACCCCTCTTAATGCAGTCTGCATTCTACACTGGTGATTCAATGGAGAAGTCATATAGTAACTGTAAGCAGTGAAGTTGTTGTCGCCAGTAATAACAATCCTCTGAACTAAAGGGCAGCACATTTTATTTAGCGTGCTCAACACTTCAGCTTTACCAAACAATGTGTGAATGAGCAGGAATTTCACACCCACTTTTGAGAGGAAAAATAAAACGGGAACACTTCTCAAAGTAACATGTCCTTTTGTGCAAAGGAGGGCCAGACCCTGACATAGGACATCGGGAGAAGACTTGGATTATACATTTATCTGCTCCTTTTTACGGATGACCTTGAAAATGCTTAGAGAAAGATAGAGGAAAAAAGCAATTACATTTTTGAAATTACACACCACTGTTCTCATTCATCTTGATAAGCACTTTTAAGAAATTCAAAAGAAAAAAAAAGAAAGGTTAGAATACTGCTTTTATGAGGGTTATGGAGATTTTTCTTCTGCTGGACAGTTTTAAAATAAACTTAGATATACAAAGATGTATCTTTGTGAGGCAACATTAGCCATTTTACAAAACTACTTGTGCTGGTACATGTTTTAAAAGTGGTGTTTTCCATCTGTTTAAAAAAACACTATTCACTGGGCACGATCCTATTTAATCATATATGAATCTAGCTCTCTGCATTAGGCTGTTACATGTGCAATTTAGTTAAGTCAGGGGAATTATTTATCTGAATAGAGTATAAGCATCTCTTTATATGCCATCCACTTTAAGCTCCCTGAGGGCAGAAACTGCGCCCTTTGTTTTTATTGTACGTTTTGATATTCCTAGTGCAGTGCTCTGCATACAGCAGGTGATAAAGAAATAATAAATGATAATGTATCAAGTGCTTACTATATGCCAAGCTCTGTAATAAGTAATAAGATGGATATGAGAGCCAAATCACACATATACCCTGTTCCATACTGGGCTCACGGTCTAATCGGGGAGATCAGATACTGAATCCCATTTTACAGATGAGGAAATTGAAGTGCAGACCAGTTACTGACTCGCCCAATGTCACCTAGCAGGCAAATGGCAGAGCTGGGATTAGAACCCAGGTCCTTTGACTTCCAGATAATAATAATAATAATGGTATCTGTTAAACACTTACTATGTGTCAGGCACTGTACTAAGTGCTGGGGTGGATACAAACAAATTGGGGTGGACACAGTCCCTGTCCCATGTGGGTCTCAAGTCTCAATCTCCATTATCCAGATGGGGTAACTGAGGCCCAGAGAAGTGAAGTGACTTGTCCAAGGTCACACAGCAGACAAGTGGCAGAACCGGGATTAGAACCCATGTCCTCCGACTCCCAAGCCTGGGATCTTGCCACTAAACTATGCTTCTTCCTTTATTACTAGTAGTTCAACAGTACAGAGGAGCTCCAATCAACTTCGGTCAATCAGTCATATTTATTAAACACTTACTGTTTGTGCAGAACACTGTTCTAAGTGCTTGGGAGAGTGCAATATAACACTATTGCAGACCCATTCCCTGCCCACAATGAGCTTACAGCCCAGAGGGGAAGACAGACATTGATATAAATAAATTACAGATATGTGCATAAGTGCTGGGGTTGGGGACAGTGAATGAAAGGAACAAGTCAAGGTGACACAGAGGAGGTGGGAGAAAAGGAAAGGAGAGAGTTTAGTCAGGGAAGGCCTCTTGGAAAAGATGTGCCTTAAATAAGGCTTTAAAGGTGGGGAGAGTAACTGTCTGTTGGAAATGAAGAGGGAAGGCATTCCAGGTCAGAGGCTAGATGTGGGCAAGAGATTGGCGGCGAGATAGACAAGATCGAAGTATGGCGACATTAGAAGAACCAAATATGTGGGCTGAGTTGTAATAAGAGAAGCAGCGTGTCTCAGTGGAAAGATCATGGACTTTGGAGTCAGAGGTCATGGGTTCAAATCCCGGGCTCCACCAATTGTCAGCTGTGTGACTTTGGGCAAGTCACTTAACTTCTCCGTGCCTCAGTTACCTCATCTGTAAAATGGGGATTAAGACTGTGAGCCCCCTGTGGGACAACCTGATGACCTTGTAACCTTCCCAGCACTTAGAACAGTGCTTTGCACCTAGCATTTAATAAATGCCATTATTATTAGTAGTAGTAGGAGAGTAGTGAGATAAGGTAGGAGGGGATAAGGCTGTTGAGTGCTTTAAAGCCAGAAAACCCACACTCCACCTAGATTACCTTCCTTCCCTACTCTTTGAATTGCTATGCAGGGAGAATGCTCATATTTATTTTTATAGTATTTGGTAAGTATTTACTTTGTGCCGGGCACTGTACCAAGCACTAGGGGTAGATCATCATCATCATCATCAATCGTATTTATTGAGCACTTACTATGTGCAGAGCACTGTACTAAGCGCTTGGGAAGTACAAATTGGTAACATATAAAGACAGTCCCTACCCAACAGTGGGCTCACAGTCTAAAAGGGGGAGACAGAGAACAAAACCAAACATACTAACAAAATAAAATAAATAGAATAGATATGTACAAATAAAATAAATAAATAGAGTAATAGATGGAAGATAATCAGGTTGGAAACAGTCCCTGTCCCACGTAGGGCTCACAGTCTTAATCCCCATTTTACTGATGCCGTAACAGAGGTAAGGAGAAGTTCAACGACTTGTCAAGGTCACACAGAAGACAAGTGGCAGAGCCAGCATTAGAACTCAGGTCCTCTGACTCTGAGGACTGTTCTTTCCACTAGGCCATGATACTTCTCTAAACTTCTCTAAACTTTCTTCTAAAGTCTGCATATGAATGGAAATAGAAATGAATATACACAAAAACCCCCACATTTGGTTAAATTTTGTCCAATTCCTTGGAAATAAATGTTAAATTTGAAACTGCTGAAGTAAGAAAACCCAATTTTCCCAGGGCTTAAATTTGTTCTCTGTTAAAAGCCAGGCATTTTAGAAGGAAGCTTAAATATTTCAGCCCACCAGTGGACAGCTTCGTGTGCTAATATTAATATTTGCCCTTAAGGAAAAAGAGGCATTTAATGATTTAGTAGCAGTCCCACAAACATAATAAAGAAACTATGTATTTCAGTTCAAAGATGGAGTCAGCCCTTGAAGTTGGTGTTGAGTTCTTTTCCACTCAAATTAGGAGAGAAGTGTAAACTTTGAAATGCCTGAACCCACACTGAGCATTGTGGAAACTCAACAAACTTCAGCTTCGACTCCAACAGGAAAGTGCGATAGGGACTATATTTGGAAGCTCCTGACAGTTAGCAGATAGAAAGAGAAACTTCAAAAAATCATTCTACTTCTCCGCTGAGGATCCCCTTGGGAGCACCACTGGAAAGAATTCTGTCGATCTGCCACAGCTAATAGTCACTCAGCAACCCAGTATAACCACTATTCCAGAATCAATGTGCTGTAGCTATTCAGTAGTACCACATCTGATACTTGAAAGGATGGAAAACATGGTGTGTGACAGCTGCTTATGAGTGATAGTGATAGGGAACAAAAAGCCTAATGGGTATTGGAATCTTCCCACCCGGCATACAAAAAGCCTGGGAAGTGAATGATAACTTCCAATGGAACTGCGCTACTTTTCAGCAGGCACCTTCCTGTGTGCCAGATTGGCATCTCCAGCCGCTCGACAGCAATTATTCACACGCCACGTCTAGAGTGGAGGTGTGCTTCTCTTCTGCGGCGTCTGCTATCACATGCGGCTTCTGTCTTTACATGAAACAATTTTCACACCATGCTCAGAAGAGGGAAGGGATGGGGGAGAGGGGTTGAGGACTGACTGGACAATACAGAAATGAACATAATCCTGTAGATCTACCCCTCCACTTTGAACATCCTCTCAATGCCTTTTAGCTTTCCCAAATGGATTCTTCATAGATGTGGAAAGAAAATCGTGATTCCATCTTCATGAGATTCATGTTCTTCTCTCTATTTTTCAATGCCTATTCTCTGGCTTATAACAATTTTCAGTGCCAGATTTTCCTGCTTTTTCTCCTTAATCAACTGCCAGTGGTTATCGAACACCTCCCTTGTGCAGAGCACTGTCCTAGAGGCTTAGTCAACATATCCTGACATTTTTTTTCCCCAGATGTCCATACTGTCAGGCATTTGAGGAAAACTGACACTTTTTCCTTCCCAAGAAACCCTATAGAGTGGTCTTGTCATTAATCCAAACTTAAGTGGAAAACCCTTTTCTCATAAACATCCTTTCAGTATGAAGCCAACTGAAGAGGTTTCAGGCATAGGTAATGATTATAAGCTTGATTGTTCTCTCCCGAGGGAATGGAGTTATCTTATGTTCACAGTGGGATCTTCTGTAGAGTGGGGCTTCAAGTAACGAATAGTCAGAGTCACCTGATCACTTCGGAGCAGCCAAACAGTGAGAGATGAGATATGCTACAGAGGGTGTCCCAGCAAAGAGAGATTAGTGGGGAACCCTTGTGGGTGGCAGAAGATGAAACGCAGAGAGCTAGACTGGCGGAGATTATGAATGCCGTTACATGAGACCTCTGAAACGGGGGTAGCCTCTAACTCCTCCAGAGGGCAAAGTAATAGCAAAGTGGTCCAAAATAATAGCAGGATTCAACACAGGGGAACTGGCTTCCGAGTCTAGTCCCAGACCAGACCCACCTTGAAGAGCAATCGTCACTGAAAGACCCAGGACCACAGTTACATGCAGGGGGGCTTCTAGGACAGAGACCAAAGACCAGACCAAGACCAGAGCCACCTATTAGATGGCTGCTACCTCCAGGGGAATTATCCGTAATCACCCTTTCAATCAATCAACCGATAGTATTTATTCATTCAGTTGTCTTTATTGAGCACTTACTGTGTGCAGAGCACTGTAATAAGCGCTTGATCACTTACAGTGTACAAACCACTCAACTGAGATCTTGGGAGCATACACTACAGAGCTGATAGATGCGATCCTTGCCCTCAGCGAGCTTCCCAAGTTGTCCACAGCCACAGGGCCATCCTCGCTCCTGAACAAAGGATTGAAGGTAACTGGGGAACTGAAGCATCACCTGCCACGTTTGTCCCCAGCTAAGGTCTCAGGAATTGGGCAGGTAGCCCGTGGAATGAATTAAAATCATATCTCATGTTTGTGATCCATTGAGCCTCGACTGACTTCCCAGATTTACACATAAAGGTTGAAGCTAAGAGGTGCCAGGGATCCCTAGGGAAATGTGCCTGCCCATTCTTGCCAGAGAAAAGCAGAAAAAAAAAGCCTGCCAGAAAAAAACAACACATGCCTGGAAGTGAGAGGAACTGGGTTCTAATCCCAGCTCCATCATTTGCCTGCTGTGTGACCTT
Source organism: Tachyglossus aculeatus (assembly GCF_015852505.1). Classification (NCBI taxonomy): domain Eukaryota; kingdom Metazoa; phylum Chordata; class Mammalia; order Monotremata; family Tachyglossidae; genus Tachyglossus; species Tachyglossus aculeatus. The sequence goes on along the minus strand of NC_052099.1, from coordinate 27,786,311 downwards.
GGGCAAGCCATTTATCAGTTTGGCCCAGAGTTAGCTCTTAGGAATTACCACAGCTATTATCATTAAAGAGGATGTCAGTGCAGGATTACATTATTTTCTTTTCATTGACCCTTAAACTTTAGTTGGGTTGGATTTGCAACCCTGACTCACTAATAAATAATTTACTCTGAACCCAGTTACAGAAGCACACTGCTGAGTGAATGCATTCTCATTCAGGGGTCAATTGGTTCCAGAACCCCCCTTGGAGAGTTCATACATACTCACGGTTTCAGCTACCAGCCCTTCTAGTTGACTCCCAAATCAACTTAACTAACCCTGGTCTCTGTCCTCCAAAATCCCACTTACCTTCCTGCCCCCAGGATGTCTCTACATGAGTGTCCTGTCATCATGTCAGTCTCCGCATGTCCAAAACTGAACTCTTTCTTTTTTCCCTTATTATCCTCTCCTCCGACTAACATTCCCATTCCTGTTGACAGCAACACCATCCTCCCTGCCTCGTCTTATGCCGTCACCTAAAAATGGGGAAAAGAAAGTACTAGCATGGTCCAGATGAGAATAAAAAAAATCTTATCTTCCCTTGAAAAACATCATCATAAGGGAGAAAGGTGGTAGCTCATTAAAGGAAATGATGGCATGGCAGAATGCCATTTATCAGCCCATTTGGGGCCATAGGAATTCTGAAAGTGCTCTACCTGGGATTAGTTCTGGCACCTCAAACTCTGAGTAGATTCCCTGCTAGAAAAGAAGAATGCATGTTATTTACTGTTCGGGTGGAATGCATTTCTTCTTTGAAGGGCATTCATCCCTTTCCAAAGACCAGAAGCCACCTCAAACTCAAAATGCCTGGAAAACCTCACACAGAAATTTGTGCAGTTTAACAAATGGCAGACATCCATTGATGAGTAATTCATCTCTCTTAGAGAAGCAGCATTCCTCAGTGGTAAGAGCACGGGCTTTGGAGAGGTCATGGGTTCTAATCCCGACTACAGCAATTGTCAGCTATGTGACTTTGGGCAAGTCACAATTTCTCGGTGCCTCAGTTACCTCATCTGCAAAATGGGGATTAAGGCTGTGAGCCCCCCATGGGACAACCTTATCACCTTGTAACCTCCCCAGTGCTTAGAACAGTGCTTTGCACATAGTAAGTGCTTAATAAATGCCATCATCATTATTATTTCATTATTATTATCATTACCTCTCAATTAAAAGTCTAAAAAAATGAAGACCATATTATTCTACAAGTTAGAATTATAGTCTTTAGGAACTGGTCCACGGACATTGAGATTGAGATGGACATTGCAGTATTTCAAACAGCCACAGGCTCTGCAGGTGGCTAAGGCACCAGAGCCACCAGGAATTATTTTATGGTATAACCTTGTCATGGCCAGGGATCACATCTTCTTAACTGTCCTCCTCCGTGACCACAGTAAAGTGATCTGCACACAGTAAGCACTCAGTGGCTGCTGACAGCAGTGTGAAAGAGACTGTAGTGGCCCATTGTTATTTTCAGCCACCACCACATACGTGGACACGCTTTAACAGCCAAAGTGATATATTAAATATGAAGGGCACTACCCCATGAAAGGAGAAAAACTGTTGTCCCTAATTTTCAAAGGTGCCTGCCCTTACACAGTAGGAGCAGAGATTTTCTGTAAGAATAAGTAGTTCATAAATACACTTTAACTATCCTCCCTCACATTAGTAGAGCTTAAAAATGTACTGAGGCACAAATGGTTTTGAATTTCCTGATTTCCTCCAGAACTGTGAGGAAAATCACCCATCTGTCTATATTGGAATTATCACTCCGTACATTTATGGAGTCTCTCCCACCGGCTGCTAGACAATCTGTATATACCCTTCTCATTTGGCAATTCCAGAAGTTGTAACAGGAAGTAAATCTTTGGATAAATTGATTAATTTCCCCAGTGATGAGAAGTGCCTTGGGAATTAATTAGCCATCAATGGACTCATCCACGGATACAGTGTCAGGAACTGTCAAATAAGAAGAGTGGGCCTATTTTTCCATCACAAGTTCCTTCCAGAGACTGACCACTAGACCTCAGTTTCTGTCTCTCTCTCTCAGATACTGAGATATTCATAGCAAGTAGACTTACTCTTTTCTCTTCCCTGGCTCCTTCCCTGTGCTTCCTGCACTCATAGCTATGTAAACTGTCCAGGGGCATTGCTATGATTATTGAATTCATTCATTCAATCATTTATTGGGTGCTTACAGTGTTGAGAGCATTGAATGAATACACAGAACACAAGGGACCACAATATTTTGGTCCAAAATATTGTAGGCTATTATAGCCTATTGTGATGAGGCTACATTTCTCATTAAGGGAGCATACTCAGACCATTTTCATCAATATGTAGGCTTCTGGCTCCATTGTTGCTTGCTACCTTCTCTGATTCAACCTCTTGACTCACCTTGAATTCAATGAGTTCTGGGATTAAAGATGAGGTGCCAATCTAGCCTCCAGCCAAAAACAGTTCCTCACTTCCTCTCTACATGGCACATGGGGGGAAGAGATGCAGATGGTAAAACGTAGTTTATAGAATGCAGAAGCAGTCACAGAACGATAAATCAATCAACCCAGGAAGGGTGTAGGCAACGAACAACTTCATGACAAAAGTCAAAAGCTAAATCTGAAAGAGAGTTCCATGTAGAAACAAGTCAGTATGTGAGACCCATGCCTGGGCTAATGAAATCTGGTATCCTGGGGCTTTACATCTGTTGTCTAGGGTTCATATTTTTCTGATCCTCTTATATAGTTTTCACTGGGAAATACTTCGAGCCTCTGCACCTGGGCTTAAAGCAAGATCTCAAATCCACTTATTTTTCATGGCGGTGTGGTGTTGAGAAACAAGAATTCAGTTTTTAAGAGGGAAAGAGAAATCTTGTCCCCTTATTATACATCTATTTTCCAATTAACCCCTCTGGAAGAGGGGTGCCATTATAAGTAAATATTCTAAATACTATAAGTTAATATTATCATAATAAAGATGGTGAAAATACAACAACAGTGCACATTGTTAAATCAGTGGGAATCTGAGGGCATTCAGTGGGTGTTTGTGGAATCTTATTGTAAAGTTAAAGCTGGCCTACATTTTCTGGAATAGGGCTCAGTGGGGTTGGTGGAATGTGACTTCACAGATATTTTCTTGGTCTGCAGGACATTGACCCCAAAAATAATGAGGAAGAGGATATGAAAGATAACACAATGAAAATGAAAGATTGGTATGTGTACACATAATTCACCTACAACAAACTTTTGTATTATTGCAAATATTCACTCTGAGGTCATATCACATTGTGGATTTTATCACTTTAAAAAATATATGTACATTGGGCAATTTTTGGGATCCTTAGGCTGTATCATTGCACTTAACATTATATTCTTTGGGAAACAATATTTCATTTGGGACTCTTTCACTTAATACTCTTCTTTCAGGAAGAATGTTAACTGAGAAATGCTTGTAGATATAATGGATTATAACATACCCAGGTACAGGTAACACACCCCTGCCCAGATATTTTTCTTAGTCCAGGATCTGAAACCTTAACTCTGATTACAACCCCATCTTCCAGCAACTGAGTTTTAATCCAAGTCAGGTAGAAATGGAAAACCTTTATCTTTGCTACCTAACTGATGTATCCTATTGTTCATCAAGTGCTGAAAAACAATAAATTGAATGGAAAATCATTGCTACTAAGGATTCGGTACTCCTGCTTTGGAATTCATCATCGTTTGACAGCAAAGATACATCTGGATCATAATCCATTATTGATAAGCAAACTGAATGAAAATCAATGACAACTGACAAATACACCCAGGTCCCATTTATAAAATGGATTTGGTAATTGATAAAAGCAACTAAAGTCCCAGTCTTTAAACCAAAGACAATTTAGAAGGTATTGGAAAAGTACAAACCTGTATATCTAGCATCTTCATATTTTTTCTAGATTACATTTTATAGACACTAAATAACATCGCCAAAAATAAAAAAACAAACCCGGTGAGAAAGAGTGAAGGCAAGCTCCTTTCCAAAGCAAATGGTCAATCAAAGGTATTTACTTATCATCTAATTGCAAAGCACTGACAAAGTGTTTAGGAGAATACAACAGAAGCAAGCCTTACATTTCTTTCCCTCAAGGAATTCACATCCTAATGGAGGAAACAGACAAAACTGATTGCTTTTCATTCATTCAATCTATTTATTGAGGGCTTACTGTGTGCAGAGCACTGTACTAAACACTTGGAAAGCACAATCCAGCAATAAAGACAGACAATCCCACTCCACACGGGTCTTTTTACCAACAGTAGAAGAAGAGGAGGTCATAATAGGAAGTAATAGAGGTGTATGGGTTGAAATAGATGAATAAATAAGTATATAAATGTACCTAAGTACAAAAATAAAATCAGAATCCAGTCAGCTCTTTAACATTGAAGGAATGCATGTACTCTCACAGCTCTGCTAAGTAGAACATATAAAAAGGCATTTAGACTGCAAACTTGTTATGGACAGGGAAGAGGTCTACTAGCTCTGTTATACTGTACTCTCCCAAGCATTTAGTTCAGTACTCTGCACAATGTAAGTACTCAATAAATATGATTGATTGACTGAAGGTAGCAGGATAGCCAAAAGGTGGCTGGATAAAATATAATAAATAATATATAAAATAAATAAATACCATATAAAATATAATAAAGGAGAAAATATAACTTCATGGCCATTCAATAATATAGTATTTGTTAAGTGCTTATTATGTGCCAAGAACTGTTCTAAGCACTGAGGTAGATACTAGGCAATCAGGTTTGCCCCACTTGGGGCACACAATCTTAATCCACATTTTACAGATGAAGTAACTGAGGCACAGAGAAGTTAAGTGGCTTCCCCAAGGCCACACAGCAGACAAGTGGCAGAGATGGGATTAGAACTCATATCCTCTGACTCTCAAGACAGGGCTCTTTCCATTAAGCCATGCTGCTTCACAATCAATCCTACTAGCAGATAAGTTTTCCATCTTTCCTGCTGTTCCCCAACTCTTGCAAACCAAATTCAACCCTCCTTCTCTATGCTTCTGTCTTTTGAGTCAGAGCTTCCTATAAATTAATGGTATTAACTAAGCCCTTACTGTGGGATAGAATGATATAGTGGATTTATTAGCTGCGTTCCTGCCCTCAAGGAACTTAAAATTTAGTGGGAGACACAAACATTAAAATAAATTGGATTTAGGGGAAAGAATTCTATGTACCCTAATGTTCCAGGGTCATATTCCTGTATTCCACAAGTCACCGAGAGACCCTGCTCTTTACTAAAATACATGTGTAAAAATTAGTTTGTAGCAGGAGGTAGAGAAGGGAAGGAATTTGAGATTTGGAATTGGAAAAGAGAATCCTCTTTGCCAAATAATAATAATGGCATTTATTAAGCGCTTACTATGTGCAAAGCACTGTTCTAATCGCTGGGGAGGTTACAAGGTGATCAGGTTGCCCCTCGGGGGGCTCACAGTCTTAATCCCCATTTGACAGATGAGGTAACTGAGGCTCAGAGAAGTTAAGTGACTTGCCCAAAGTCACACAGCTGACAAGTGGCAGAGCTGGGATTTGAACCCATGACCTCTGACTCCAAAGCCTGGGCTCTTTCCACTGAGCCACGCTGCTTCTCATGTTTAACACAGTCTTTTGAACCTAGTACTCAGATTGAACACTATTGATTGATTGATATTATTATTATTAATTATTTATAAAGTATTTATAAAGCACTTACTATGTGCCAAGCATTGTAGTAAGCACTAGGGTAGATACAAGCTAATTGGTTTGCACACAGGTCTGTGGTCTTTCCATTAGACCATATAATACATGCAGAATGAGGTTAATAAAATGAGCAGGAGGAAAATTCTTATTACAATGAAAGGGGTATTGCCAGGACTTGATGAGTCTGATCCTCTTCAAATTTGGGAATTGCAAGGCATTTGGGATCACTACAAGGAGCAGCGTTCCAGAGCCAAGAGTTTTTCCCTTTTCAGTTAGACAGGGTAAGACTCCTCATATGTCACCACTCTCTTGTGTCTGACATCCATGATGGGCAAAACGAGTCACTGGGGAGTCAGAGAGGAGAGAGAAGCATGGTGATGAAGCACGATTTATTCACTCATTCCAACCTAGCACACCGGCTTGATTACTGTGTTTGGCTGATCCACAGTTGAAAGAAGCTACTGTTTCTATTAGGGAGGAGGAGGTCAGGAGGGAAATAGAGGAAAGGCACAAGAAACAGGAGCTTGTGTGATGAGTGAGAATGCACTCATCCTATCTCCTGAGAACACATCACCCACTGAAGCTAACAAAAGGGTCAATTAATACTGAAAAATGATAGCTATTAATTGTTTACTTCAAAACTAAGGTATTCCAGGCAGTTAATTTGCTTTCAAAATTACCAAAAAGGTATCTGGATTTCTTTAATGCCAAACAATTCACAGTTCCAATGGCAGAAGACGTCCAAACAAAGCTTCTCTTCTGTAACCATTTACTACGGGGGGCATTTTTCCACTAAAGTCCTTGTTTGTAATGTCATAATCCTACATTCATATGCAGTAACACGAGCATTATTTATCAGTTTCTGTATTACAGGGTCGTGCAAAATGGTTATTAAAGTTGACTGGATTGGTTTACCCTTGGTTCTATTTGTAAGTGAAAACACAACCTGCAGTCACCGAAAAGGACCTGTTATTTCCCTCATGATACATATTCCTGGTCACAATTTAAAACAAGTCAAAAGTTGAATCTCTACAGCCTTCAAAGTAAACCATAGTCTAGTCAAACTAAATGAGCAAGTAAAAATGTGTAACCTCCATATATTTCCTGTGCATACATGATTTTAGATGTAAAGCTCAGACAAATCAGGTTCTATTTACCGGCATTTTATCTCTTCTGATTTACTCCTACGCTCAGGGTCAAGGGAACAAAAGACTTCTTTCACAGAGAGGAATAGTTTACACCTGGAAAAATAAACTGAAAAAGACAACATTTTCATATCGCTGATGATTTAGTGTCTTGAGAGAAACGCTGTATGCCACTTTTGTAATGTCATTTTTAAAATGGAAATGCTTGGACGTACTTTAGTTCATGACTTCTGAGATTCTCACAGCAATTCTGTGTGAATTTTCCATCACATGATACAAATGGCACCTCTACAATACCCTCATATGCACCAATGCTAAATCCATTTTAAGAATCTGAGTCAGTCACCGCTAAGTGCAATAAAACTAGCAGGGAGACGGATGTGTCAAGGCATAGTGGAAAGACCATGGACTCTCTCCTAGCTACTTCTCCACTCTTTTTTCCCAATACACTCCAAGTTCCAATCTCCATTCCTCTCAAGCCAACCTATTTATTATGCCTGCTCACTGTGTCAGAAGTCAGAATGCCTGAGCTTTAATTGATTTTCATTCTTAGTAAAGCATGTATTCAATGTGAACTGCAAAAGATTGAGATGTTGAGCAGTGTGGTTCAGTGGAAAGAGCCCGGGCTTGGGAGTCAGAGGTCATGGGTTCAAATCTTGCCCCCGCCACTTGTCAGCTGTGTGATTTTGGGCAAGTCACTTAACTTCTCTGTGCCTCAGTTACCTCATCTGTAAAATGGGGATTGAGACCGTGAGCCACATGTGGGACAACCTGATTACCTAGTATCCCCCCCCCCCCCGCCCAGCAATTAGAACAGTGCTTGGCACATAGTAAGCATTTAACAAATGCCATCATTATTATATTATTTGAACAAGAGTGACATTATTCCCTTGGAAAAAGGAAGCTTCAATAACTTTTTTGGACTACTGGGGTGCATTTAATTACTTACTGCTACAGAACATGAGACTGTTAGACTGTGAGCCCACTGTTGGGTAGGGACTGTCTCTATATGTTGCCAATTTGTACTTCCCAAGCGCTTAGTACAGTGCTCTGCACATAGTAAGCGCTCAATAGATACGATTGATGATGATGATGATGAGAAGGTATGTTTAATATGAACTACACTATGTGGTATAGACAAGAAAATTTAGAGAGTTCAATGTTCAACTCCAGAAATTTTATGAGTTAATAATAATGATAGTATTTGTTAAGCACCTACTATGTGCAAAGCACTGGGGAAGATACAAGCAAATTTTGTTGTACACACAGTCCCTCTTCAACATGGCATTCTCAGTCAATCCCCATTTTGCAGATAAGGTAACTAGGAAAAGTCCAGGAAAAATGTGGAAGAATCAGACCAGCAACTAGTTGGATAGAGACTATAACAACGATAACAGAAGAACCATTAGAAATATTGCGGATTATGGCAGAGGACAGGACCTTCTGGAGAAAGTGTATCCATGGAGGTGCTATGAATCGTAAATGACTCGAGTGCACTTAATAACTGAGGCACTAAGAAGTGAAGTGACTAGCCCAAGGCCGCGCAACAGACAAGTGGCAGAGCTGGGATTAGAACCCATGACCTTCTGATGGTGCTCTATGCCATGCTTGCTGCAGGCTAATTAATGGCTTTATCTTTATAATGGATCTCATCATCTTCACCATCACCACTATCATCAACAGTATTGAGTGCCTATTATGTACAGACTTCTGTTCATCTGAAGAGCCTGTTCATAATCTTCTATGTAGCTTCTCCCATACTTCTTATGTGTGGGTCACCGATTTTCTTTACCCTTTTCATCTTTTAAATTGTGAACAGCCGATGGACCAGACTGTGTCTAATTCACCCCGTGTACTCTTTACCATTGCTTAAAACAGCACTCTGTGCTTAGAAAGCACTTAAATGTTATCAATACTATTCAGAAAGGGGTTTGTTTGCTTGTTTTGGGGAGTTTTGGCATTTGTTAAGCCCTTACTATTTGTCAGGCACCATACTAGGCACTGGGGTAGATACAAGATAATCATGTTGGACACAGTTCCTTATCCCACAGACCTGGGGTTTATAATCTAAGTCAGAAGGAGTCCGATTTAAACCCCATTTAACAGATGAGGTAAATGAGGAACAGAGAAAGTTACAGAAGTCCCTTAAGTTCACATAGCTGGCAAGTAGCAGTCCGGAGATTAGAACTCAGGTCTTCTTTAACTCCCAGATCTGTGCTCTTTCCACTAGATCATGCTTTTTCTCTGTTGAAAGAATGACAAGTACTAACATATACCAAATCCAATGACAAAAGCTTAGATTTTAATCTAAACTCTCATAGAGACTGTCTGAATAATTCCAGGTAAATTGCACAGTCTCTCTTCTGTTTGTCCCTAAACCTTATCCTTGGAATGAGCTAAAAATGCCTTAGCTCACAGGGGGAATAAAAAAAAAATTGTAAAAATATAATGCACTGTATAATTGACCATGAAGTAACCTCTACACCATATCCATTGAAAATGAAAGTTTTGGTCCAGAGACAATCTCCAAATCCAGGTATGGTTGTAGATCAAGGAGCTTTGAGTGTCACAATATAAGCAAATGCCCTCGGTGTCAGAACAGAGCTTGCTTTGATCATGTTTCCTGGATATTCTCCCTCTAAAACTTGCCATCTTTGATGTATGAATGTTTAAAACTACTGCGAGGTCCAGAGATGAAAGCAGCTACGGTAACTATTAAGCATTTCTATTACGAATGTCAATCTGGATGTCTGGCAATGCACATACTTTGGAGAACTTTCCTATAAAAGCGAGAAGCGCCTCCCACGCTGTACATTCTTTATGAGATATTTCCGGGAAAGTGAGAAGCAATGCGGCAAAGGGTGTGTATTTCTGCACAGTGACAGACTCAGTCCCTGAGATTTGACTCAGTGAGAGATGCAACAAAACCAAGATAAATCCCACTAGCCACCTGGAGCGTTGAGTCCAGGAGAAAGTCCTTTGTTGACAAAAATATCCTTCTGCAATACATTTGGTTGGTCTTCTTTAAATAAGACCTCATTCATTTCTGACAATCTAAAATGTTCATCCGGCACCTTAATTCTGGTCAGGCAATTCAGTAGATACTGACTTACATACCTGCTATTTAAGCACAGACTCAAATGTATCTACTTCATCTTCCTATCAGTTATTTCAGTGCCAGTCTCTTCAGCTAGATTGTAAAGTTTGTGAGTCTTAAGGATTTGTACTAATCCTATAATAGTCTTCCAAGAGTGGAGTACAGCTCTATGCAGCCAGGAGATGTTCAACCAATACTACTGATTGACTGTTGGATTGGTTGATGATTTGACTGATGTTAAGGGCTTTGACATGTATTCTATTGGAAAATAAACCATGCATACAACACATTCCTGGCCTCGTGTTGCTCACAGAGTAGCAAAATGAGTGGCAATAATGACAGCAATGACAACGATAATAAAAATGAAAATTTACCATGAATTTATGTAACGTATATCTATTTTACCATGTAATTCCACATTAGTTAGCTCATTTTTCCCCTCACAAAAGTGTTATCATCACTGAGAAGCAGCGTGGCTCAGTGGAAAGTGCCCAGGCTTTGGAGGTCATGGGTTCTAATCCTGGCTCCACCAGTTGTCAGCTGTGTGACTTTGGGCAAGTCACTTCACTTCTCTTTGTCTCAGTTACCTCATTTGTAAAATGGGGATTGACTGTGAGCCCACCATGGGACAACCTGATCACCTTGTAACCTCCCCAGCACTTAGAACAGTGCTTTGCACATAGTAAGCGCTTAATAAATGCCATCATTATTACTATTAAGTCATACACTTCACCAGTTTTTGAACATTTTCTTCAGACGGCCTTGTCCCTCCACTTCTCCACTTCTTCATGTGGCATCTGTTGTTGACTGTCTCCCCCTTCTAGACTGTGAGCCCATTGTTGGATAGGGACCGTCTCTATATGTTGCCGACTTGTACCTCCGAAGCGCTTACTTAGTCCAGTGCTCTACACACCGTAAGTGCTCAATAAATACGACTGAACTGAATGACTTCCTTTTCTCTGGTTCAGACTGTCAGGTCTCCTAAATCTTTTTAGAGGCTCTTTCTTTCCATCTGATGCTCAATGCAGTCCAAAGAGTTTCAACTCGGGTTTCCGAGAGGTGAATCTGATGTCAAGACGGCCAGTTGGGCAGATAGTGCTTTTTAGATTTTTTTTTAATTTGGAATGAAGTTTAATCCTTCTCTGACATCCAATTCTGTCTGTGAGATTACCAAAAGACACACCGGATCAGAAATATCATAGTGCTCAACTTAGCAAGAGTAGTAGTTTTTGAAAAGAAATTCCAATTCTGTCTATTAATATGCTTGTATAGGTTTGCATGTGCATAGATAATATGGATACCTGTCTACCTACATGCTTTCCTAGTTTTGACCTTCAAAAGTTTTCACATTATTTTCTTAACTGTTAGTTTCAGTAAAAATGTTCTGACACTTAGGAGAACATTGCTCTATGGCTTCTTCAGTTTCTGAAGTCAAGTCCTCCATAAAGACCAACAAAAACTTCAAACAACATAAGCCTCATTAGAAATTGCTGTAAACATTCAAAGTTGACATGACATCAAAAGCAAAGGTTAAACTCCATAATGCAGCCTTTGAATGTGGCAACAAAAGCTCTTTTTTATCCCTTGATCACTTAAGCTCACCTGTAGGAAATGTTACACCTCTTTATTAAACGAATGAATTGTCTTCCCTGTACAAACTAGAGACATTCTTGACAGGCTTAAAGTCATTAACACCTCTGAGGAATGCTCAGTAGAGCCTATAACAGTGAGCTATGCCTCTACACGTTAGGAACTCTGCAGCTCCCCAAAGTCACAGGAGGACTGTTCTCTTGATACTTGTGTAGCAGATTTATTGAAATGAGTAAATGACTAGCACGTTGGCAGAATTTTCCCCACACAGATGGGCATAATAAAGCATATTTGATGTCTTCAAATAAAGAGCTCCTGCCTTAACTTAGCAAACCTGTTGGATTAGTATCACAGGTTTGCAAAACAAATCATCGGTCACCATTGTCATAACAAATCTCTGCGTTTCTTACTGGTGTCTGGTGAACAAGCTTACCGGAAAAAAAAAATAAAAAAAAATCCCATGAACACATTCACAACAAAACCCCCAGTGAGTAGGAAAGTTAACAGTCAACAGAATACACCTTTGTGCTTTAGTTTAAAGACACTACTTAAAACAACATTTTTGTATTTCATCTAATGCCAGTCATTTAATAATGGATTTTGTTATTTTGAAAAAGATTATTCATTTTCTTTGTATTACAAATATAATTTGTAATTTAGATTCTGCATAATATTATCAAAATGTTTCAGGATTTAAAAATAAAATTAGAATTTAATCCTCTAAGGCCTTTTGGGTTTCGTTTTCTTTTTATCTTTTGTGAGGCAACCAACTCCAGAATTGATCAGTATCGCATAGCCTTGTTTTGGCCTCGCTGTGAACAATTCAGTTCCTTTATCACCTAATGTTTTTGTGGTTTACAGGTTTGATTTGTGTCATCCAAGATCTCTTTCAGGCATGCTTCCCTACAGAGAGACAGGCAAAAGGACTCGAATTGAGAATCGATATATTTTTAGTATCTCTTGCTCATGTTGTTATCTCTAAATACATTTATGAGTCCATTTCATAGACATTTGTTTCTCAGTGAAAGTTGGAATAGCCAAAAATGGTTTATTTCGTAGTCAGAGTACCCAATGGAAATGAAAACCACAATCAGAGAACCACTTCCAACAAAAATTCACTCAACCTAAATAGAAGCAATAAATGCTATGAATTCCAAAGCAGGGCTACTGCTAGGAACTGCTTCCCTAATGGCTCAGTGAGTCACAGCTTAGGCACATAATAATAATAATAATAATAATAGTATTTGTTAAGCACTTACTATGTGCCAAGCACTATTCTAAGCACTGGGGTAGATAAAAGGTAATCAGGTTTGTCCCATGTGGGACTTTTAATCCCTGTTTTACAGATGAGGTAACTGAGGCACAGATAAGTTGGCTGAATTGCCCAAAGTCTCAGAGTGACAGAGGCAGGATTCAAACCCATGACCTCTGACTTTCAAACCGGTGCTCTTCCCACTAAGCCACGCTGCTTCTCCACTTCTCATTTTCAACTCCATGCATACCTTGGCCCAAGCAAGGTGAACATTACTCATCATATAAAAGAATCAGGGTTTCTTAATCCAACGATCTCTCTCAGTCTCTTAAAAGACTGGCCAGATTTCTTGTCCAGGGAAGTTGGAAAAGCCCATGATTACAAGAAAAATGGGATTGTGGCTTGTTGGTTGGGTTCTGCAGAGAGAAGGAATTGCCACTCTACATTTGGAAAAATAGAAGGATTGGATGTAACCTAGTTTTCCACAGAACACAGGTGTTAACAATATAATTTAGACTAGTTTGGGGTTGACTCCTTTTAATTATGCGGGAGACAAAGAATCCAAGTAAGAACCTGTTATATTTGCCTTAACCTGTGTTGCTTAATGAAAGGGTTAGGATTGGATAGGTTCATTTTCTGGGGGGCTCCTTTAGGCTATCCCTTTGGTATGTAAAGTAAATGGTGATAGTATGTAAATGTAAATAATTATAGTAAGTGCTTAACAAATACCATCATTATTATCATTATTAAAGGTAACATATCTATTGCATTGTACTCAACCATGTTCTTAGTACAGTTAGAAGCAGTGTGGCCTAATGGAAACCTGCCCTGGGTTCTAATCCCTGGCTCCATCACTTGTCTGCTGTGTGACCTTGGGCAAATCACATAAGTACACAGTGGCTCAGTTCCTTCTTCTGCAAGAGTTCGTGAGTTCTAATCCTGGATCCACCACTTATCGGCTCTGTGACCTTGGACAAGTCACTTAACCTCTCTGTGCCTCAGTTACCTCATCTGTAAAATGGAGATTAAAACTGTGAACCCCATCATCTGCAAAAATGGGGATTAAGGCTGTGAGCCCCCAGTGGGACAACCTGATCACCTTGTAACTCCCCATTGCTTAGAACAATGCTTTGCACATAGTAAGTGCTTAATAAATGCCATCATTATTATTATTATTAAAATGGAGATTTACATCTGCCCTCCTGCCTACTTAGACTGTGAGCCCCATAAGGACCTGATTATCTTGTATCTACCCCAGCACTTGATACATAATAAGCACTTAACAAATACCACAATTATTATTGCTCTGCACGCAGTAAGCACCCAATAAATATCACTTATTGACTGACTTAGAGACACTGATGTACTCTAAAGCATTGACTTATATAGAAAGGTAATTCCCTAATGTAAAGAAAATAGATAATAATGATACTACTACTAAAATTTGTTAAGAGCTTACTATATGCCAAGCACCATACTAAGATTGGGGTAAATACATTCTAGCCAGGTGAATTATTATTGTTATTGAATTTGTTAAGTGTTTACTATGTGTCAAGCAAAATTCAAAGAGAAGCAGCATGGCCTAGTGGATAGAGCACCAGCCTGAGAGTCAGAAAGTCATTGCCACTTGTCTGCTGTGTGCACTTGGACAAGTCACTTCACTTCTCTGGGCCTCAGTTACTTCATCTGGTAAATGGGGATTAAGACTGAGTCCCATGTGGGATAGGGACTGTATCAAACCTGATTACCTTGTATTTACCCCAGTACTTAGAACAGTCCTTGTTACGTAGTCAGCACTCAATAAATACGATTATTATTAGATATACATTAGTGGTCGAGCACAGTTACTGTCCCACATGGGGTTTACAGTCTAAGTAGGAGGGAGAATTAGGCAGCTTTTCCCATCTTATAGATGAGGAAACTGAGGTCCAGGGAAGTCAAATGACTTGCCCAAGTTCACACAGCAGACAACTTGAAGTCCTCTTACTCACAGGCCTGTGCTCTTTCCACTAGGCCATGCATCTCCCCAGGCTCTATCTTGAATTTTGCTCTATCTTAAATAAAAAAAACCTCACTCACTAATTGATTAACTGGTCTTTGGGATCCTTGAAAGGCCGAAAATGAATGAGGGTGAGTTTTTTTTTATGGAACTTGTTAAGCACTTTCTATGTGACAGGCACTGGGATAGATACAGAGTAATCAGGTTGGACACACTCCATGTCCCACAAGGGACTCACAGTCTTAATTCCCACTTTACAGATGAGGTAACAGGCACAGAGAAGTGAAGTCATTTGCCCAAGGTCACACAGCAGATTAAAACCCAGGTCTTCCTGATTTCCAGGCCCATGCTTAATCCATTAGGCAACACTGATGAGTTCTGGAAGTTATCAAAGAGTAGTGTGTTTGGTAAAGGGTGGGTCTTTGTTCCTTTATACAAGGTTCCTTATTGCTCTCACCGAAGTTAAGTATAATATACAGTCCAGGCACGTGTTCCTGAAGGTTTCAGCAAGAAATAATAATAATAATAATGATGATGGCATTTATTAAGCGCTTACTATATGCAAAGCACTGTTCAAAGCACTGGAGAGGTTACAAGGTAATCATGTTGTCCCACTGGGGTCTCACAGTCTTAATCCCCATTTTCCAGATGAGGGAACTGAGGCACAGAGAAGTTAAATGACTAGCCCAAAGGCTCACAGCTGACAATTGGCAGAGTCAGGATGTGAACCCATGACCTCTGACTCCAAAGCCAGGGCTCTTTCCACTGAGCCATGCTGCTTCTCTAACAGAAAGAACATAGCACTGGAAGTAAAGAGACTTGGGGTTCTAATCTTGTATCCACCACTTGCCTGCCGTGTGACCTTAGTTATTAAAGTTCTTTGTGCTTCAGTTTGCTCATCTGTGAAATAGGAAAAACAAAAATTTCCGTTTTCCCACCCCTTAGACTGTGAGCCCCATGTGTGACAGGATCTGTTTCTGAACTGATTATCTCATACCTACCCAGTGCCTGGAAAATAGTAGGTGCTTAAATATCACAGGTTTTTCTATTATTATTATTATTATTTCCAGCTCCAAAACACCCAAATACCCTTATCCAACCGTGATACCTAGACCACTTGAAATAGCAGCTAGGAAATAGCAACTTGCAGTCAGCTGAATTGCTCCCAAATCTCTTCCCAGCACTGGTGTGCCATGCACAGAAACAGGATGCCTGCTCCTAAAGCAGTAAATTGCAGTCATACCCATCCCCTAGGCAAAATCTCACCCTCACATATATCTTGGAGTATAAAGGACAGGTACATACAACATATGCATACATACATACAAACACACACACACCCTTAAATTGAGAGACAGACACCTCCAGGAATTTAAACAGAGAGTCAGATTGAACCATTGGGTTAGGCCAATTTGATGGGCAGACACAGGGGAAGGAGGTGGGTAATAAAGCGACCAGCAGCTGAGGTTCAGGACTCTGTCAGCCACAGGCAAAATATACATGTTGTTCTCCTCAAATCAGTCATTCAAAGAGTTTCTATGAGGACTTTTTGTGTGTAGACCGCTGAAGTAAGTCCTTGGAGAATACACCACTCTCTCCTCATCCCTCATTTTCCGTTATCTACCTAAGCACTCAGACTGGGGACAGATGAACCAAGTCTAGCTGAAGTTTCTGGATCCAGTTCATCCCTATTCAAGCACCTCTCTCCCATTTCCATGCAGGAATATATTGGGATTCATTGCCCCTATTAGACTCCACCTCTAACCTCCTCTTAAATGGCCACTGTGAAGATATCGGGCCATTACATGCCAAGGCAACGTGAGTTTGTTGAAAGGAATACAGGTCTTCTGTAAGGATGATATGGCATTTTCAAAGCAGGCTCATAGGAAGCTTTAATAATATCACACCACTGAAAAGATCAATTTTATCATTGCGATGATGGTGGTAAATCTGTCCTGTGTGTCTTCACTCCTGACCTAAAGCTCTAAAGATTTTGGCAAATATCTGTCTGCTGATCTTGGCAATCTCTCGACCTCATGGTGGGACCTTGAATTACTCGACCATTTCATAGCTCAGTTTTCTATCTGCAATTGTATGGTGGTGATAATTGCAAGATATCAACCTCATAGGGGTGTTGTGAGAATGAATGATGACACAACTATTAATAATTAAATAAAAACAGGGAGGAATAATGAGGTAATAAGGTCTGTGAAACTGCTTTAGAGTCTTAGATGAAAGGTAATGTAACGTTATAATGTTGTAATAGGCAAGAGTGAAAATAGTCTCAAGAGGAGGGTTGATACAATAATTGAATAGTATGATTTCCACTACTATTCAATTATTGTATCAACCCTCCCCTTGTTTTTACTCCTGAGACTATTTACACATTTGCCTATTATAATTTCACTGCCCTCAAATTTTTATTTGAAGCTGTCTGTGTTTCTCCTAAGTCACTTCTCTGTGAAATGCAAAGGGAAATGACATTTACCTTTAGGAAACTTTCTAATTCTTCCATTGAGGTGCACAAAGTATAACTTGGACCTTATACATCTTCAGCTGGAATGTCTAAAATTTCCTGGAATGTCTTAGCACAGGCTTGGGAGTTAGTGGATTTGGGTCAAATGCGGGTTCTGCCATGAGCCTGCTGTCTTAATTTCTCTGGGTTTCAGTTTGCTCCGCTGTAAAAAAAAAAAATGAGAAGATGCCTACTGTCCCTCTCTCTCAGAGAGTGAGCCCCATGTCAGACAGGGACTGTGTCCAAACAGCTCACAATGTATCTATCTCAGAGAACTTAACAAATACCACACATTAGTATTACTGTATATAGAGCACAGGCCTGGGAATCAGAAGGTCATGGGTTCTAATCCCAGCTCTGCCACATGTCTGCTGTGTGACTTTGGGCAAATCACTTCACTTCTCTGGGCCTCAGTGACCTCATCTGTAAAATGGGGATTGAGATTGTGAGCCCCATATGGGACAGGGATTGTGTCCAATTCAATTCGCTTGTATCAACCCCAGTGCTTAGTATAGTGCCTGGCACAAAGTAAGCACTTAATACTATTATTATCATTATATTTTGGGATGAATTTCTATGCATTTCTGATCTGACTGAAAACTACCCAATGAAAGTCAAGTCAAGAAAGTGACATTAACTATTGTCCCCCTCATTGGTGAAGTACAGTCTTATTCTTACTGAACTATATAGGAAACTCAGCACCTTCATTATTTTGGGAACCTCTTCCTGGTACTTGAGTTTTGGCCTAGTGCTTCCAACAAGCTTCATTTTCAGCTTTATCAAAAGTATCAGCTTAATCAGAAGTTTTTCAGCTTTACATGCAATTTCAGCATGGAAACAGTTAACTTTAAAAGATATATTTGGAGGACATGGTGTTTCTTATACTGTAGTTGTCTGACCCATATCTGATATATCTCAGCTTGTTCCTAGGACTAAAATCTTTTCGCACTGAATGTTCAATGTTACCCCATTCTTTATACATAGTACTAATCACAACATTTGAACCCAGATTATCTTGGGTGCCCCTCATGGAATGCTCAGGACATAAAGACTTTGCATAGAAAGTTAAAAATCAAGGCAATATGTAAATGACTAAGTATCCGGAGTGGAAAATAAATCATGGATAGAGAAAATATTATAGAAATGTGTATATACAGAGATATAGATAACAGGTGTATGTATAGATGTATTGAGAAGCAGCGTGGCTCAGTGGGAAGAGCCCGGGGTTGGGAGTCAGAGGTCCTGGGTTCTAATCCCAGCTCCGCCACTTGTTAGCTGTGTGACCTTGGGCAAGTCACTTAACTTCTCTGAGCCTCAGTTACCCCATCTGTAAAATGGGGATGAAGACTGTGAGACCTACATGGGACAACCTGATTACCTTGTACCTCCCCCAGCACTTAGAGCAGTGCTTGGCACATAATAAGAGCTTAATACCAACATTGTTATTATTATTATGTAGAACGATAGGCAAATAGCCTACACATGTTATGTACTCTAGGTAAAATAGGACCAGAGGGAAGACACTGCAGAGCTTCCTTATTATAAAACACTATTGTATCATCACTATACACTCCTTGAGAGCAGGAATTGTGTCTACTTTACCGTAGTATCCCAAGTACTTAATACAGTGCTCTGCACACGATGAAGGCTCAATAAATACCATGGATCGATGATAATATCAGTGGCCATATTCACTGAGAACCCATTGTGTGAAGAGTTCCAAGCAAGGTGTATAAACTGCCACATTCATATGCATAATGTAGGGGATGACAACTTATATAAACCAGGAGAATTCTAAGTTCATATCCAAATGGACTCACAGGGGATTTAAGCTAGCAGTCCCTTTCTGCTTCCTCAGTTCTGGTAGCAGCCTAACCTATTCCCAGGTTATGCAGCTAGACTGCATAATTCACTTTAAGTCTTGAGCTTAAAATGAGCCAGATTTGCCTACCGGCATGAAATCCAGTGCAATGGCAGGTAAGTGGGAGAAGCAGGAGAGGAAAAGAAATTAAGGAGAGAAAAGGAGAGCGAGAGAGAGGCTAGAGGACGAAGAAGGGAAAGTAAGGGAGGAGGGCAAGAGGGAGGCGGAGAGAAACCCTGCAGCATTTATAAAGTATTCATTCTTAACTACTTATACAGTAGTTGTATATAATTCATTCAATCATAGTTATTGAGCGCTTACTGGGTGCAGAGTACTGTACTAAGCGTTTTGGAGATTACAATACAATGCAATGGAGAAGCAGCACGGCTCAGTGGAAAGAGCCCAGTCACTTTATTTCTCTGGGCCTCAGTTACCTCATCTGTAAAATGGGGATTAAGACTGTGAGCCCCCCGTGGGACAACCTGGTCACCTTGTAACCTCCCCAGCGCTTAGAACAGTGCTTTACACATAATAAGCGCTTAATAAATACTATAAAAAATAGAATAAAATAAACAATAGCAGACACATTCCCTGCCCACAAGTTCACAGTCCATATAGGTATATATACACATATATCATATACACACACAATAATGACTTCTTGCAGGCTACAAATATAACTCCTTGTGAAAAATTCTGATTCCGTTTTCTTTCCACAGTAAAACTGATTGGTGTTCTATCTTTCACACGATTTTCTTTTTCAATCAATCGTGTTTACTGAGTGCTTACTGTCTGCAGAACACTGAATTGAGCACTTGGAGAGTACAATATAACAGAGTTGGTAGACCCGTTTTTCTGGCCACGAGGAGCTTAATCGTTCAATCCTATTGATTGAAAGCTTACCTTGTGCAGAACACTGTACTATGTGCTTGGGAGAGTACAATATAACAACAGACACATTCCCTCCCCACAACAAGCTTACAGTCTGGAGGGGGAGACCAGACATGAATATAAATAAACACAGTAGGGGTATGCACATAGGTGCTATAGGGTTGAGAATAGGGTATGAATAGTGGAAGGCAATACAACAGATCCCAACCTAGCTCCTAAATGCCAGCTCATATGGTCCCTATGAGGTGCATTAATCTTTTAACCCCTTTAGGCATGTTAAACATCGATTACCCTGTGCCGTTGTCCAGGGGTGAGATATGTGAGCTGGGCTGAAGACGGGCTACCAACAGCAGCATCTTACGCGGAGATCATGAACAATCAATCTTTTTCAGGGTCTGGAGGCAGAGCCGCTTTGGAAGGCCATCAGTGCGTACCACTGTATTTGAGTGGATTTGCAGCTGACACTAACTTGTCTCTCAAGTGAGAGCTCGCAAATCACTCTTGACCTTTCTGGCTTTTTGCAATATGCTGCTGCAGAATGCAGGCTGTTAACCAGTCAAGTAAGGATCTACAAAGAGATCTGGGAAAAGGCTTGGTTTACTCTGCCCCTTCCCTCCAGGGCACAAAACTGAAAGAGTGAAGGGGAGTAAACACCCCCGCCTTGTACTGCAAAACATTCTTTTCCTTCATAAATGACCTTCCCCAAAAAGTGTGTATCTCCATTGGCTTTTAATCATAATAATAATCATAATAATAATAGTATTTATTAAGCACTTACTATGTGCAAAGAACTGTTCTAAGCACTGTTCTTTTCTTCTTCAGAGTTCCTTAGAACCTGAGCTAGGTAGTGCTAAAAATTAATAGGTAGGCATTGTATCCACCTGGTATTTCTGCAATATTATGAAAGGTAGTGGATGAAATTCAGGCTAACTGTACAGGCCTGGGGTTTTGAAAAGGTTTAATAAGCCACATGCAAGCTTAAATGCATCCTTTGGAAAGATATTTTTATCTTGTCTGGGATGAGGAACCTCAAAAGATTTCAAACGGTTCTGATAAGGCCTAAAGGGTTTAGTTTCTATAAATCCTGACGGAAGCATTTTGTCTCAGTATGATTTTAGGGAAAGAAAGAAACAGCCTTAAACTTCATTTTCAACTCATAATTCAGTCTGGATCAGAATTCAGAAAGTCTGCTTGCAGCTATGAGTCCCATTTTCACCTCAAATAAAGTAACCTTATTGGCACACGCTATTAACCTCCTTCTGCCACCATCCTGGTTTGTGAATGACACTACCGTTTACTTTAATGAGGCCCAATTCCACACCTATTCCCAAATGTCATTACCTAATGAATGGCCCAACTCTGACCCAAATCAACAGGCATCAGTGTCAAGCAGAGACATAGACATTTTTAATTTTGTTGCAACATATCTACTTCCTTCAGAGTTAATGTTATACATCCTGATTTTAGGCTTAGCAGGCAATCATTGCAAATGGGATCGCCTCATAGGACCAAGTCTGCATAATGAAGTGGGAAAAAGGATGCAAATAGGGCCTTATTCTGTATCCCAGAATTGTCCCTTTGAGGCTGGGAGCATTTCTTTCAATTCTGTTATAGCCTTCTCTTCCAAGTGCTTAGTAGAGTGCTCTGCATGAAGTCAGTGCTCAATAAATATAACTGATTCCACTGTGGTAACCCCTGTCTCTTTGCAAAACAGAGGGCTTCTATTAACCTAGAAATAGTCTTGTACCTAATTATCCCATTAAAAGGCAGGGTGGCATTGGTGATTGTAGCAATGGAAATTATTCTACGGGCAATTATTTTGGGGTTGTTGTGGTAGAGAATGTTATTTTTGAAGAATAGAAGAGAGGAGAGGAAAAAATGGAAAGCATTTACTTTCAAATCAAATAAATATTTAATGTGCTTTGGTGACAGTGACGTTTATGAAATAAAAAATGGGGGTTTTGATTATTATTAATTTTAGTGGAGCAAATAACTGAAGCCACAAAAATCAGTTATTCCAGCTTGAGACCTAGGCTAAAATTAAGGGCTCTCATGGTGCAAATAGAGCATGGGCCTTGGAGTCTAAAGGTCATGGGTTCTAATCCCAGCTCCGCCACTTCTCTGCTGTGTGACCTTGGGCAGTTACGAAAATAATATGGACTCTGTATTTTTATAATATCTTGAAAATTCACACTCTGATTTTCAACTTCATTACAATCCTCCTTGATATACTATATAACATTCCTCTGCTCTGAATGCTCTTTTCATGATGATGAAGCTTATGAAGCAGCTTTGGCAAGAAAAAAAAAATTCTTTTTTTTAAAAATGGTATTTGTTAAGTTACAAGCACTGTACCAAATGCTGGGGAATATACAAGCTAATCAGTTTGGACACAGTCCATGTCACACACGGAACTCATAGTCTTAATCCCCAGTTTACAGATGAGGTAACTGAGGCCAGACAAGTTGAGTGATTTGCCCAAGGTCACAAAGCAAACAAGTGGCAGAGCTGAGATTGGAATCCAGGAATTTATGGCTTCCAATCAATCAATCGTATTTATTGAGAGCTTTCTGTGTGCAGAGCACTGTACTAAGCGCTTGGGAAGTACAAGTTGGCAACATATAGAGACAGTCCCTATCCAACAGTGGGCTCACAGTCCAGGTCTGTGCTCTATCCACTAAGGCATCTGCTTAAAGAAAGCCCATTTCTTTCTTTACATTTTCCTTTCTATTTCTTTTCACCTTTCCTGTCATGTCACTGCAAAATTCCTCATTTCTCTGATTCTTATTTTCTAAAGTTATGTAAATTCTGGTCTTTGAGTCAAGGGCAAAGAGATTTTACTACACAGAAGGCACCACCTTCACTTCCCACAGGTCTTTTCATCTGAAACTACACATCCTTCTAAATAGGGAATAAGGAGGGAAAGTACCGCTGTAACTTTAAAGAATGATCTTCATTTCGCCTGGAGTTTTCCAGTCACTTTTCCCAAATATGACACTGAATATGATCATAAAGTGCCTAGTCAACATTTCTTCAATCAAGTAGAATTTGGGTAATTCATTCATTCAATCGTATTTATTGAACACATTGTGTGCAGAGCACTGTACTAAACGCTTGGGAAGTACAAGTTGGCAACATGCAGAGATGGTCCCTACCCAACAATGGGCTCATAGTCTAGAAGGGGGAGACAGACAATAAAACAAAACATGTGGACAGGTGTCAAGTCGTCATAAAGGTAATCATAAAGGACACTTGATCAGTTACATAATTAAAATACAACTTTCCCAATTCCTACATAATTTAAGACAGCGATTCATAGAACCCCAAGACTAGAGTTTCTTTCAGTAAATAAATCACAGCATCAACTGCCACTCAATTACTAAATTAGCCAAGCAACGGACAATTATAGTTTACTATTAGTTAGGCCAAGACAAAGAGTAATTATGAAGCAGGCATGAAGATTTCTATCCTACTTACTTTATTTTGTTGGTATGTTTGGTTCTGTTCTCTGTCTCCCCCTTTTAGACTGTGAGCCCACTGTTGGGTAGGGACTGTCTCTATGTGATGCCAATTTGTACTTCCCAAGCGCTTAGTACAGTGCTCTGCACATAGTAAGCGCTCAATAAATACAATTGATTGATTGATTGATTGATTGAAGATCTTTTACCTAAGCTTTTCCCTCATCCCAATTAACTTGCACAGCCTGTTGCAGCCAGAGGGCATTTCTCAGAGTGGTTTACCTGTCTCAGCTTTGCTCTTAGCACTCAGTGCCAGGAATACCTAGAAAATTATCTACTAATTATCTAGTAACTATGTTGGTTCATGTCTAAAGGCACAGCTTATCTAATTACAAGTGCCCTTCCTCTTTTCTTCTAAGGAGTGGGTTTAGTTGAGAATTTCTCCAAAGGACCTTGCTTTTAATGTCAGTAATTATGTGCTTTACTTACTTTTGAGGGGTCTTAGCTCAGTAGCCAACAACAACAAACACTGTTATTCAAAAGATGCGTTCAGATAAGAAGGTAAACTGTAAGCAGTAATTATTTTTGACATTTTCAATGTCCTTTTCTCTTTTGACAATTAGCCTTCAGTACTGTCTTGCATTTTTAACATGATCAGAAACATTGGTTGTGGTCTTCATTATTTATAGCTTCTTCAGACATTGTCTATCCCCTGAAGCCAGTAGATTTTTTCTTTCCTCTGCTTCTCACTCCAGGAAGCCAGGTTAAGGGTTCTAATCTCCCTCAAGGTTTTAGTCTCATAGCCTGCAAATGTGGGGCTGGAAGAAGAATGCTCCTTCCAAACTTGCTTCTCCATTTGGACAAATACTCCTACTCCTGAACATATCCTGATATGGAATTTATTGAGCGTCTACTGGGTGAAACACATTGTGCTCAGCACTTTTCAACTATCAGCACTCAAAATAGGGATGGCAATCAGAGAAATTTACCTAACCTTTATACCCTTGGGGCTCATGAGGTGTTAGAACAGGAAAAAAAAGAAGTTAACTACTAATAGTAACTGTGGAATTTGCTTAGGACTTACTCTGTGACAAGAGCTGGATTGACTCAGTGGAAAAAGCATGGGCTTGGGAGTCAGAGGTCATGGGTTCGAATCCCAGCTCAGCCACTTGTCAGCTGTGTGACCTTGGGTAAACCACTTAACTTCTCTGAGCCTCAGTTACCTCATCTGTAAAATGGGGATTAAGACTGTGAGCCCCACGTGGGACAACCTGATCACTTTTCACTTGTCAACTGTGTGACCTTGGGCAAGTCACTTCACTTCTCTGAGACTCAGTTACCTCATCTGTAAAATGGGGATTAAGAGTGTGAGCCCCAGGTGGGACAACCTGATCACCTTGTAACCTCCCCAACGCTTAGGACAGTGCTTTGCACATAGTAAGCACTTAATAAATGCCATTATCAAATATGGGATAGATATAAGATAGCAACAATAATTCTGCTACTTGTTAAGCTCTTACTGTGTGCCAGGCACTGTACTAAACTCTGGGGTGACTACTAATGAAACAGGTTGGAATCACAGTCTTAATCCCCATTTTACAAATGAGGCAACTGAGTCACAGGGAAGACATCGGGTCAGGCACAGTCCCTGTCAATCAATCAATCAATTGTATTTATTGAGCGCTTACTGTGTGCAGAGCACTGTACTAAGCACTTGGGAAGTACAAGTTGGCAACATGTAGAGACAGTCCATACCCAACAGTGGGCTCACAGTCTAGAAGGGGGAAACAGACAACAAAACCAAACATATTAACAAAATAAAATAAATAGAATAGATATGTACAAGTAAAATAGAGTAATAAATATGTACAAGCATATATACATATATACAGGTGCTGTGGGGAAGGGAAGGAGGAAAGATATGTCCCACATGAAGCTCATAGTCTAAGGAGGGTGAACAGATATTTTATCCCCATTTTACAGATGAACAAAACTGAGGCACAAGGAAGTTGAGTGACTTGCTTAAGGTCACCAGGGGGCAAAGTGGTGGAGCCAGGATTAGCACCCAAATCCTCTGAGTCTCAGGTCCGTGCTCCAGCATGGTCTATGGGAAGAACATGGGCCTCGGAGTCCAAAGATGCAGGTTGGAGTTCTGTTTCCACCACTTGCCTGCTCGGGGACCATGAGCAAGTCACTTAAGTGCTCTATCCTCCTGTTTACTTGTCTGTAAAGTGGGGATACAAAACCTGTTCTTCCTCAGCCTGGGGGCAGGGATCTGTTGGGGCAGATGCAAGGTCATCAGGCTGTCCCCCGGTGGGGCTCACAGTCTTCATACCCATTTTACAGGTGAGATCACTGAGGCCCAGAGAAGTGAACTGACTCGCCTAGAGTCATACTGCTGACAAGTGGCAGAGCCGGAATTAGAACCCACGACCTCTGACACCCAAGCCCAGGCTCTTTCCCCTAAACTACGCTACTTACTCTCCTGGGAGTCAGAAGATTGTGGGTTCTAATCTCGGCTCCGTCACTTGCCTGCTGTGTGACCTTGGGCAAGTCACTTTAATTCTCTGTGCCACAGTTTCTTCATCTGTAAAATAATGAAATGGCATTTGTTAAGAGCTTACTATGTGCAAAGCACTGTTCTAAGTGCTGGGGGGGATACAAGGTAATCAGGTTGTCCCACATGGGGCTCACACTCTTAATGAGCCCACTGTTGGGTAGGGACCATCTCTACACGTTGCCAACTTGTACTTCCCAAGCGCTTAGTACAGTACTCTGCACACAGTAAGTGCTCAATAAATATGATTGATTGATTCAGCGATATTTACTGAGCACTCACTGTGTGCAGAGCCCTCTACTAAGCACTTGGGAGAATACAACGAGACAGAATTCCCTGCCCAGAAGGAGCTTGTCTTTACTGATTATTCTGATCCTACCTCAGCTCTTGGTGTACAATGACACTTAATAAATACCAACGTGATTATTAACTCCATCCTGTCCCCCTGCCATCATGCAGAAGCAGAAACTGACCTTCAGAACATTTAAAACTTTGCTAAGGATTTGACATTGGCTGACCTGCACGCAATACAGTTTGAAATTGGGGAGGTCGGGCTGGAGGCTGTTACAGTAGCAGCCTAATGCTGGCAAGAAAGGGAGGCTGAACAAGTTTGGTGGCCGTTTTGATGGCAAGCAACCGATGTGAGAAACGCTGAGGAGGAAGAACAGTGGATTTAGTTATTGATTGGATATAAGAGCTGAAAGAGAGGGAGGAGTCAAGGATATCAAGACTGTGGGCTCCTGGAACAGCAAGGTGTTACTGACAGACATGGACGTCCCCTTGAGTTTAAGTTTCCAGAGTTGTCATCAGCATCTTGGAGCTCACCTATGAGAGAATCAAGTCCTTTCTTGACAAATGATAAAGAGCCTAAAGGAAGATAGAAGGCTTCTAGAAAGTTTGTTGGGTCTTTGGGTGTGATTGCAAGGGTTTGACTGCACAAGACAAGATCTAATATGCCACTCACCTTTACTCAGGTGATAAGAGGGGGAAAAAAAAGCCAAACAAGGATCCTCCCATTCTGCCATGATCAGCCAGAGTTTTTGTCAATCTTTCCAGACTAAGCTCTCATTTCCCCTTCTCCCTCTCCCTTCTGCATCCCCTATGCAGATGGAACTCGATGCTTTGAGTACAGACATTCACCCCACCTTCAGCCCCACAGCACTTACGTGACGTGCTTTAATATCTGTTTCCCCCTCTACTAACTCTACTGGATTGTACCCTCCCAAGCACTTACACAGTATACAGTGTTCCACACACAGTGAACACTAAAATACCCTGATTGATGGACTCAATCTTAAATATTTACTAAATTCCTCAGGGCAACCACATATTTTTAGTAGCTACCAAAACCCTCTAATACTAATAACATCAACTGCTTCCATAAAGCCTATGAGCTTTTTGCAGTCTTTTCTGTTTTTCTTGACCTCTGCTATAAATAATGTGCCACAAATATCATATCTTCTAGATCCCACTGTGATCCAGAACCTCACTGTGATTATAGTGATATTGTATCACTATAGTGATACTGTGATATTACTGTGAAGCAGAGTGGCTCAGTGGAAAGAGCACGGGTTTGGGAGTCAGAGGTCATGGGTTCTAATCCTGGCTCCCTCACATGTCTGCTGTGTGACCTTGGGCAAGTCACTTAACTTCTCTGAGCCTCAGTTACCTCATCTGTAAAATGGGGATGAAGACTGTGAGCCCCACGTGGGACAGCCTGATCACCTTGTATCTCCCCCAGTGCTTAGAACAGTGCTTTGCATATAGTAAGCGCTTAACAAATGCTATTATTATTATTATTATTATTATTGGAGAGTGTGGTTAAGGATGTTATTCAGTAGTCTGTCCAAGAAAGCTCTAGCCAGGCATCGAGAGCAGTGAAATTCTGCAATAGTTTGTTTCCTCAAATTCCTCTCTCCTCTTTCTGCTTGAAAATGATGTTAATGGTGGCATCCTTGAAATCCTTTGCCATTCTCCTACTTGACTGTGTGCGCCATTTGGAACAAGGACTGTGTGATTAACTTATATCTACTCCAAGGCTTAGAACAGCACTTAACACATAGTAAGCACTTAAAAAATACTGTATAAAAGTAGTTTGGCTATTAAATAATAGAAATTGTTACACTCCTATCCCCTTGAGTTCCATATGTAGAAGCAGCGTGGCTCAATGGAAAGAGCACTGGCTTTGGAGCCACAGGTCATGGGTTCAAATCTGGCTCCGCCACTTGTCAGCTGTGTGACTTTGGGCAAGTCACTTAACTTCTCTGGGCCTCAGTTACCTCACCTGTAAAATGGGGATTAAGACTGTGAGCCCCCTTGGAACAACCTGATCACCTTGTAACCTCCCCAGTGCTTAGAACAGTGCTTTGCACATAGTAAGTGCTTAATAAAAATGCCATTATTATTATCTGAAGCCTTCTCTCCTTGTCCACAAACGTCTTCTGTGAACTCTCAGAAGTATACCAAGTCTTTTGCTATTTCTGAAATTGAATACAAAACCTCTTGTACAGTCCAGCTTTGGGACTGATTCTGGTAACCCAGTGCTTTTCTCATCTGGGATAATGGAATGGAGTCTCCTAGAGAGTAAGACACCTGCTCTTACTAAGACACCTGTAATGATGATCCCCTCTCAGTTTCCTATATCACTTTTGGTTATGACCATGTGGTCAGAAACGTTTGCCATTGAGATGCAGGAAAGTGATGTGAAGGCAGAAGGGAAAGGGTGAAATGATGAAAGTGGCATTAATAACATTTAATGTCTTAACTCTTGACAGAATCATGCAAATTAGGCCCTTACTAAGGAAAAAAAACTGAATGTAGCTTTTCCTTTAAAGAACATTCTGGATTCAAATAAAGTGAATTCAGAAATCAAACAATTCAACCCAGGTGAGTGCCTGGAGTTGAATTTCGGGGACACCCACTCTCTCTCCTGCAGGCGGGAATTCACTAATTTTGGAAGTTATAATTGTTCTCTAAGCAGTGGATGAACCTTCACATGATGTTTCAGAGAGTTTTTGTGCGTGTATTTAAGTGGTGATCTGTTATTCTTACCCCTTGGATTTTATTTGAATTTTTTTGTGTTGTTCGATGCTAGCTTGATTGACAGACAGCAGGGAAACAGGCTAAGCAGTTCCAGGCCTCCACCCTCGCCTCCTTTCTGTCAGAAACATAACAAAGGTGCTTTCAAACCTAAATGAAGCAAGTCATAGCATTCCTTCCCTGTTGTCACAACAGATTTAGCAGGCCCTTCTGATGTGGTTTCCAGCTTTCTCATCTCCCTTGCCTTGTCAGAGGGTTGCCATCATTTAGAAAGGTACACAGTATTTTGAAAGGATTAGGGGATAAAACACAACTCAATCCTTTATAAAAGAGAGACAGAGAGGAGGAGGAGGGGGGAGAGAAGTGTCAGATGTTATAGAGCAATTGGACAAGAAATGACGTACACAAAGAAAACCAGCAAATTGATAGAACTCCTGTTCCTGTGAAGCTGTAGCAGGAAAGAACGGATTTTGACAAATATTTACTGCCAAAGAGGAGGCTACTGGAGTGAAAGGCCTGTAAGTGGGTTATGGCAATGTATAAAGCAGGAGGAATGAGGTGAAAGTAAACACTGCCACTGACCATATTATCTAACCAGGAGGTGAGGGCAAAGAATAAAATGAGCCAGTTTTCCTTCCTTTGGAATGAACATCATTTCAAATATCAACAGGTGGAATTATACAAAAGCAGTGGAACTCGTTAAGCTCTTACAATGTGCCAAGCACTATACTAAACACTGGGGTGGATACAAGATAATCAGGCCCCACATGGGACTCACTAAGTAGGAAGAAGAACAGTTATTAAATCCCTATTTTTGCAGATGAGGCACAGAGAGGTTATGGGAGCAGATTGAGGAAAATGCATCACACAGGAATATGTGATATAACTGAAGATAAAACTGTGATAGGGCCTTGGGGATAGCACATTGCCGTTTTCTTTAGGAATGTCATTCTTGTCAAGTGTCCTTCTTCCCAAACGTAGTATCTCCTGTTTTGCTTTGTAGTCAAAAATTTTTTTCCCACAAGTCTTGTTAGAAACAGGGGTAAAACGTGTTCATGCTGGAGATTGCAGAAAATAGTGGAATGATGAAAGTTACATGCTAAATTGAAGGCCAAGCTGGCAAGGGGATCTATTTGACAGGGCTCTGTGAAAAGTTCAAATGACTTTTTACTTCATAACCGCCTGCTTTTTGTTCAGAGAAAGTGTGGAAAGTACCCCATGCTTTCCAGACACTCTTCTTATGTTTCCACATTTCATTTTCCGTTGTTTTTTAAGCCCTAAACTTTCTTCAGTCAACAACCCATCAAGTTTCCCTTGCTGATATCCCTGCCAAAGAATGGTTTCTTTCACCTTCACCTTCCGCCTCCCTCGCCCAACCTTTGAAAATATTTTCCTTTGTTCTTTCTACCACTTTCAATGGAACATCCATATACAAACCTCTTAATCCTAGCCACCTGCTCTCTCACCACAACACCCAGGCATGACAAATGAACTTCATTTTGACAGCTAATTGCAGATAATAATCCTCGTGGAAGTCCACGGGTCTTGGGCTGGGGTTGGGTGCTAGGAGATTTTCGCAAATTATTTTTAAAGACATTGTTTATCCAGAACAAAACACTTTAGAAAATGCCATTCTGTAGAGGGAAGGGCAATTCCCCATTTGGAAACTCTGCTCTGAGTGCATTTCTAGGAGGAGCGTGGAAAGCTTAGGCGGGTAGCTAGAGTTGTCCTACTGATTTACTCAAATGTTTTTTTATTAAAGTTAAGACCCAACATATGTGAGAGTCAGAGAGAGAGCAAGTCAGGGAAAATAAATGAACAAGTATTGACGTGTGTAGATTTGGCTGGAAAGATGAATAGATTGATCTTGGGAGTGTATCCTCAGTATTTTTGATAGGACAAAATTTTCTAGAACGTAGACTTCTTTTTCCTTTGTCCAAAAGAAATTCATTTAGATTACATTGAGGAAATGGATGTGAATAAATCAATGTTGCTTGGCCTACCTCTTCTTGAAAGAGATTTACGTCTTCAAAAACAGTTACATTGTTCTGTCTTTCCTGAAGAGAGTGTATATATGTGTACATATATCTTTTTACATAATATCTGTTACATTGTTCTGTCTTTCCTGAAGAGAGTGTGTATATGTGTACATATATCTTTTTACATAATATCTGTCCTTCATGTTCAAAGAAGCCACTGTCAGTGATCTGAATAGCACTAAACTAAAATTCCTGAACTAATGGATACTACTTGAATCATGGCATGTCCCTGGGACAAATACCTGCAATGAGAGAAACTGGAGGGTTCGATGAATCAATCAATGCTATTTACTGAGTGATTCCTGTGTGCAGAGCAGCTGTACTAAGCACTTGGGAGAGTAGAATACAACAGAATTGGTAGACAAGTTTCCTGTCCACAGAGAGCTACAATCCAGCTTATAGTCTGTAAAAATTAAAGAAATGGGGTTGTGTCCACATCTCACAGATGTGCATACGTTAGCCTTAAACTGTAATACTTTGTATTGTACTCTCCCAAGAGCTTAGTACAGTGCTTTGCACGCAGTAAGCACTCAATAAATACAACTGAATTGAATTAAGGAATGCATAGGTTAAATCTGTCAGTCATGTTGAAACTACACTGCTCTTTCACCAAAGCACACAAAACACAGGTTTTCAGAACAAATCCAACTGCACCAAAAGAATTTTCATATCATCAACGTTTTTGGCTTTTGGAAAGGTATAGTTTTTTACAGAATGGATACCTTTCTATAATGGTAGAGGTAGAGGTATCCATCCCTCTAATATTTGAAGGTTTATTGAAGGCTCATCTCTTCTAAGAGGTCTTCCTGGACTAAGCCCTCATTTTTTCTTCTCCCATTTCCTTCTGCATTATCCTTGCACATGGATTTGCATCCTTTATTTAACCTTCCTTCAGCCCCACAGCACTTATGTACATATCCAAAATTCATTTATTTCTATTAATGCCTGTCTCCCTCTCTAGACTGTATGCTCGTTGGGGTACCAAGTCTGTTATACTATACCTTCTCGAGTGCTTTGTAATAATAATAATAATAATGACTGTACTTGTTAAGTGCTTACTATGTGCCAAGCACTGTTCTAAGCACTGGGGTAGATACAAGGAAATCAGGTTGTCCCATGTGGGGCTCACAGCCTTAATCCCCATTTTACAGATGAGGTAACTGAGACACAGGGAAGTGAAGTGGCTTGCCCAAGGTCACTCAGCAGACAAGTGGCAGAGCCGGGATTAGAACCCATGACCTCTGGCTCCCAAGCCCGGTCTCTTTCCACTAAGCCACGCTGCTTCTCACACTGCACTGTGCACTGTGCTTCTCATGCTGTGCACTGTGTGTACAATGCTCTACACACAGTAAGTGCTCATTAATTATGATGGATTGATCTAATAATAGAAATAATTCTATTTGTCAAGCATTTACTATATAACCAACACTCTTCTAAGTGTTGGGGAAAGTACAACTTAATCAGGTCATATAAAAACCTGTGCCACATGGAGCTTGAAATCTAAACAGGTGGGAGAACAGGTATTGAATCCCCACTTTACATTATGAGGAAACCAAGGCAAAGATAAGTTAAGCGACTTACTCAAGGTCATAAAACAGGCAGGTGGAGGATCTGGGATTAAAATCCATATCCTTTCCATCTCAAACCCACATGTTCTTACTACTAGGCCATGCCCGCTGTGGGACTGTAACAGTTCTGATTGTAATGGCATGCATATCATTCAGGAACACGTAGTTAGAACTGAAATATCAACAAATACTAAGCCTTACCATGAAATGTGCCCAGTCTGATTTTTCACAATGAAATCAAACATCAAATGATTGAGCAAAACCTGGGCTTCGATCCTAACTGTTCTCGAGTTGGATCAAAACATTGAAAATTTCATTTTGACAAAGATTTCAGAGCTTTGAGATATGTAATCATATCGGGTTGAAATGGCACTGCTGCAACCCTGGACACTGATGTGAAAACTTTTTTTAATTCCATTTGATACATCATTATCATAACATAGTCCCCCTTGGCTTTTTTTTTCCCCATTCAGAAATATTTTCAGGCCAGCAAGAGGCGCAAAAATGTAAGTCTTAATTTCATAACTTTGATGGCTCCACTTCTCCTCCTACAGTAACTGATATTGCACACTTCTACTTTTTTACAGTCACGGGGATGCAGTGGACAAGGAAAGCCCGGTTTAAATCTAGCTCTGAATCAACTTTCCAATTACCTTTCAAGGCAACTAGAACAAGGACTCACCCCTGATACTCCAGTATGTCACATTGGTAAGAGTAAAACATTTCCTAAGCAACTATGTTTTACAAGATGGAAGAGTTAATGCCAAGATTGCTTGCCTGGGGACATGGAGAGGTAGATATTAAAATCAGCTAAGGGGTTAGACAGGAGAAATCCGATTGTGGGTGCGTTGGCCACAAGGAGGGCTAAAGGCTAGTATGTTCAAACTCTGCCTGGTGGCAGCAATTACTGGAAGGCAGCCTAGAGCGAGCCAGAGGCATCCATCAAAGCAACAGAAACTCAGTTCTAGAAACAAGTTGTAATGTCTGTTTATCATAGAATGTAATTCCCCAAAGTAGAGGAATAAAGGGAAGTGGCAAAATAAAGCAAATTTTTTTGACATTAGGAAGAGAAGCACGGGCCTAACCTGTTCTCAATGCCATCTCTGTTCAAATAAATGCTCTCCTTGGCAGCTCATTTCACACATCAGTCAAATCCCAAATATTACCACCCAATCATGCCAGGCACTAAAGCCACAGAAGAAACATGGTGACAAAATCGGAGGGGAAGTTACGGAAGGAGGTTTTGGTAACTGAACATGAATCTTGTTGCCGCCTGTGCGGGTTATGTAAGGTTTATTTAGTGAAAAATGATCGTTGGGTCATGCCAGACAATCCCTTTTTTGGTTAAATCTGAGAAAACAGCATGAGAAGATGGGTGAATGCTGCATTCTTCTCCCTTAGCCATCAACCTGCAGATTAACCAGGATGTGGGACGATGCTTTGTCCCTTCACCCACCTTGGTCGAGAGTCAACAGAACCTGTGCCAGAACTGGGTTTCCGGAGTAACCTGGCTCAGGGACACATAAATGGCAAATTTCCCACAAAAATAACCCAGCTTTGACTACAGCATTGGCAGCACTGATAGGGAGGTGAGGGATATTGTTATTAATTCAAATTATAAATAGTACAGAGGATCAGAGTACATAAATATCTCTCCTTTTAGGATACAGGCAAAGGCTCCAGTATGCTGCTTCAACAAAAGTTTTCCTAAAATTAGAGGATAATCACTCATGACTCCACTTTCCTACTGAAACAATACGTCAAGTCTGTTAACAGAAAAGGGACCATAGTGAAAGCTAGATTTTGGAGGACACAGTGTCCTGATTTCTCTTTTTTAGACAAAGCAAAAAAGCAACTCATCTTGATTTTTTTTATTCGTTTGTTTGTCCCTTGGAGGGGTTGGGAGGGCAGGACCGGAAGATAAAACAGAAGAATCTGGATAAAGGGGTTAAAATTTGAAATGTAAAGACCATCAAGCCAGACAATTGGAGCCTTCTAGCAGATAAAACTGAAGCATATACTTTTCAAAGAAATAGTTACAATAATAAGCTGTCAAAACAGACTCTGCTTCCAGCAAAGGACAGTTTTTTTTCTTTCAGCATAATCTTTCTTTCGAAAATCAAATATTGAATTATACATCTGTATTTAGTTCATTGTGTATAATAGCCCAACAGACAATGGACTGTATTCATGCACATGGGTGGGGATGAAAAAGCTTTTCTGTGATTGATACATGACCCTTCCACAGTATCCACATGTCTAGCCTGTCACTTGCTGGGCTGTAACGCTTGCTATTTTTGCACCCGAAAGTGTTTTTGAAATTTTTCCCCTTAAACTGATAATCTTCCCCAAGTCTGTCAGTCAATCAATCAATAGACCAATGGTATTTATTGACCACTTAGCGTGTGCAGAACTCTATATATAAGCATTGGGAGAGTACAATACAACAGAGTTTGTAGACACGCTCCCCATTAAGAGACATCCCTTTCCTGCATGTCAAAACCAGGCTGATAATAATAATCATATTTATAAAGTACTTTCTCTGCGTCAAATACCAGTTCAGACACAAAATAATCGTATTACACACAGACCAGGTCCAGATGGTTCTCACAGCCAAAGGGGGAGAGAGAGCAGATATTTTCTCCCCATTTTACAGAGAAGGAAAAGGATCACTGTGACTTTCCTAAGATCAATTACCACTATCAAATCCCCGTTTACAAATGAGGAAGCTGAAGCACAGGAAAGTTTAGTGATTTGCCAAAAGTTATTGAACAAATACCCTTTCCACTACGTCACATTGTTTCCCCGCTCCTCCCAACCCCTTTTATTTCACACCACTTTCTTACTGCTCTTGTGAGCCTGGTGGTTAATTGAAGGAGGCAGAGGTGGGGGTTAGTGATATCCTCAGTCGATACATGAGTGTGTAGAGAGGCAATGGAGTCAGGATTAATAATAATAATAATAATTTTGGTATTTGTTAAGCTCTTACTGTGTGCCAAGCACTGGGGGAAATACAAGGTCATCAGGTTGTCCCACGTGGGACTCACAGTCTTCATCCCCATTTTACAGATGAGGGAACTGTAGGCCCAGAGAAGTGACGTGACTTGCCCAAAGTCACACAGCCGATAAGTGGCAGAGGCGGGATTAGAACCCACAACCTCTGACTCCCAAGCCCGTGCTCTTTCCACTGAGCCACGCTGCTTCTCTAACTCTAGTGTACACTCCCTTGCCAAATTTGAAGGGTTGAGAAGATGGGCGATGATGTATGAACCAAAGTATCTAATTGATCTGCTAAAGTGCCAATTGGTTTCAACGGCCACCATGTGCCAAAGAAGAGCTGTCCTAATCAATATCCCTTCTGCAGAAACTAAGATGTGGTTCAGTTGCAACGGAATGCCTTTATAAATCTTCATACACACGAACCCTATATGTGAAACTAGAAACATTAATGGACGCTTTTGAGGTTACATAAATATTCTTCCTCCTCTACTTCGAAAACAAGCCTAGAGTTAAAAATGATCAAACTTATAAAGGATAATTAACCCTCAAAACAGAACTCTAAGTAGCCCTAATATCATTACTTAGGCCATTCCTTTGGGCATGTTCGTCTGACTCATTATTGACACCTGTCTACATGGTTTGTTTTGTTATGTCTCTCCCTTCTAGACTGTGAGCCCGTTGTTTGGTAGGGACCGTCTCTATATGTTGCAAACTTGTACTTCCCAAGCGCTTAGTACAGTGCTCTGCACACAGTAAGCGCTCAATAAATACGATTGAATGAATGAATGAATGGTGTTTAAGGAGCCATTTTAGCACTGATGAATGAATGAATGAATGAATGGTATTTAAGGAGCCATTTTAGCACTTATCACTTTGGCACTTACCTAAGTGATTTACGATTATTTATCTGTCTGTTCCAAACAGGAGGCTGTGGTGAACTAACTGCAACTAACTGCAACTGTAAGGCTTCAATTAAAGCTGGTAAATGCAATGCGGATATCAAGGAACTCCAGGTCCAGTACAAAATTAGGAATGGGTTATAGGCCTTGTGGAACCCGTGAAGTAGCTAATCAGACAGGTGCATCTTTCTAGAGATAATCCTCTCTCTTCAAACAAGATCAGTACAGTTTGGAGCATAACTAATTCCGAAGCATGCTCAATTACATTTTCAAAAAGAGAAGACAATTCTAATCTAGAGAGTAAGGGTAACGAGCAAACGCCTGTTAGATTGGAAGCTATTTCACATTAATCTTGAATAGAGTGAAAGCATCCACATCCTGTTTCACTAGGTCTTTGAGCTGACGACTTCCAAGTCGGCAAATCTGGATCAAAACATCTGTGAGCCAGATCCGCACAGCTGTACGTCCGCTGTATTTGCTGTTCTATCTGCAGCATGTGGCACATGCCTTTCACTTTAGATCAGATAGGTTTGGGAGAAATCCATTAGGCAAAGTCTGGAATAGAAGTTTTGAAAAATTCCAGCAGAAATCGGTTCCAACAAAGTAATCTTTTGCAGCAGTTTGAAACCCTATTTGTGGACCCTGCTGGGCATCTTTGATTTCCATTACCCCAGGCTCCTCATGATTTCATTTTTTTTGGGTCAGTATGAGAGTCGACACCCTACTGCCAACTGATCCCATCATATTATTTAACTATCTTGCTCATAAAGAAAAAAAGTATTTTCTTTCTCACTTCTATTCAATGGGACTTTCTCCCTTTCAATTTCATTTAATCTGCATCTGTGTTTCCATATGCTTTTTTTCTTGGTATTTGTTAAGCACTTACTATGTGCCAAGCACTGTTCTAAGTGCTGGGGAAGATACAAGGTCATCAGGTTGTCCCATGTGGGGATCGCAATCTTAATCCCCATTTTACAGATGAGGTAACTGAGGCACAGAGAAGTTGAGTGACTTGCCCAAAATCACACAACTGACAAGTGGTGGAGCTGGGATTTGAACCCATGACCTATGACTCCGGTGCCCTTTCTACTGAGCCACGCTGCTTCTCTATGTCTGCATATGTGTACATATACCTTACATGTGTACATATAAGTTTGGTTTATAATAATAGCAATGATCTAAGTAGGTGGGAAAGCAGGCATTGAACCCCCATTTTTCAGATGAGGGAATTGAAGCACAGAGAAGTTAAGTGACATGTCCAAGGTCACAAAGCAGGTATGAGGCAGATTTGGGATTAGAACCCACAACCTCTGATTCCCAAACCCATGCTATTTCCTCTAGGCCACGCTGCCTCCTGTTTTATGTGTATTTCTTTCATTCCTGAATACAGACCCGAAGACCTTAGCCTCAACAGAAAATCTTCTTAAAATCAGTCTACCTAAGGAGAGAAGCTTCTGGATAGTCTAACAGTGTCATTCAAACAATGGTATTTATCGAGTACCAACACAGTGCCAAGCACTGCACTAAGCATTTGGGAGAATTACAGAATTATTTGGAATTCTTCATCCTTTCACAGAATCTTCCCTATTCATCTTTTTCTTGAGTTACTCTTCCAACCTGAAAGCTTGGAAGTTAATTGTTGAAACAAGAAGTGGGAAAGAATTTTGGAAGAGATAATGAGCAGAATGAATTATGAGATGTTGGCTAATTTATGAATGCTTAAATAAGTGTGTAATTCATAT
Organism: Tachyglossus aculeatus; assembly: GCF_015852505.1. Classification (NCBI taxonomy): domain Eukaryota; kingdom Metazoa; phylum Chordata; class Mammalia; order Monotremata; family Tachyglossidae; genus Tachyglossus; species Tachyglossus aculeatus. The sequence goes on along the minus strand of NC_052099.1, from coordinate 27,747,897 downwards.
CGTAAAATAGCAATAGTGAACCAGTTACCATCAAAGTCAAATCCTTCTTTCAACCTCAGTTAAGTTTCAGATTACTTAGCATTCTCTTTCGGTAATTTTATTTGTTGAGGATCAAATTGGGAGAACCCTTTGGGAAAACCTGGTTTGGGGAAAGACATTATCTTGTTCTTGAGTTTATATGTATGCTCAATGTGTTTGTTTTTTTTAGGCTCCGATTAGCCAGCAAGGAGAAGTGCTTCTTGGAGGGCTGTTTCCCATGTAAGAAGTCTCACTAATTAATTCTCTGGCAGTTAATCTGTCTCAAGTGAAGAATGGCTTCAGGATCACCTGTGAGCTCCTAGGCCTTCTTGTTACCTGCTTTTAAGTTGCTGCTAACTTTCCATGCTGAAATCTGATATGTCACAGGAAATGATGCATCAGGGTTTTGACCTTCAGAACTTCTCTTCTGTTATGCTTTCTCTCTTTCACATCAATCATTTAATCAATCAGCGGTATTTGCTATATGCCAAGAACTGTGCTAAGCGTGTGGGAGAGTACATACGATGAAGAAAGCATTCAATATAAGCCTATGACCGATTCAATTGTTAAACCGGAGCCCCCATTTAATTTTAATGTGCGCCTTCTCGTCTAGACTGTAAGTGCCTTGTAGGCAGGGAAAATATCTACCAACTCAGTTATATTGTACTCTACCGAGTGCTTAGTAGAGTGCTCTGCACACAGTAACTGCTCAATGTCTCATCGATCCCTGTGCTCAAAAAGTTTACAATCTGGTGGAGTAACAAACAATGGGGCAGTGAGTAGTACATCAAATCACTCTTTCTCTGTTTCAAATCTGCTGAAATAACAGAAAACCTGACCAACAGCTTTAGAAGTACTCAGTCAGCTCACTCTCTCCTACCTGTTATTCATTCTTTCCTCTCACTACATCCCAGCCCCCATTTTCTGTTCCTCACAAGCAAATGTACTTTCTGTGCTGTGTTCTTTCTCTCAGTCCACTGGCCCCTTGCTAACATTATGCTACTCTCTGGAACTCACTTCCCCTTCACCAGGACACTAATGTCTCCATCTTCAAAGCTCTTTTGAAATCCCATCTCCTCAAAGAGCCCTTCCACGTGTACTTTATGAATCTCGATTTATATCCCCCAACTGCCACTTCAGCACCTCTGAATCACCTAAACACTCTCACTTCCCAGTAGTAGTTATGTACATATATTCCATACCCTATTACTTAAGCAGTAAATCATGTACACAGACGTTTTCTTTCTTCCTCCATCTGTAATTTATTTTAATGTCTACCTCCTTCACCAACTTGCCATTAGACACCCCTGGGGCTTTTTCCTCAAGAGATCAAAACTGGGGTCACTAGGCAGCATGATGGCCTAGTGGAAAGTACACACACCTGGGAGTCAAAGCACCTGGCTCATAATCCCGGCTCTGTCACTTGTTCTGCTGTGGGACACTTGGCAGGTCACAACTTCCCTGTGCCTCAGTTCTCTCATCTGCAAAATGGGGTTTCAATACTTCTTCTTCCTCTATTTAGCCTCTGAGTCATCTCTTTTTCCTTATTCCTCCAATCAAGTGGGAGAAGAACCTTGACTGAGCAATAAATCAAACAACCAGTGGCATTTATTTCCTGAGACCAACTGGGTTTAGAGGACTATACTATCCGCTTGGGAAAGTGCAATACAATAAGGTTAGTAGATGCAATACCTGACACAAGGAGTTTACAGTCTAGAGGAGTCGCTGCTAAAACAAATTACAGGTAGGTGAAATAGTAGAGTATAAGGATATGTAATAATAATTATTATGGTATTTGTTAAACGCTTACTATGTGTCAAACACTGCTTTACGCACTGGGATAGATATAAGCTAATCAGGTTGGACACAGTCCCTGTCCCACATCTCACACTCTTAATCCCTATTTTTTACAGATGAGGTGACTGAGGCACAGAGAAGTTAAGAGATTTGCCCAAGGTCACACAGCAGACAGGAGGTGGAGGTAGGATTAGAACCCGTGACCTTCTGAGTCCCAGGCCCAGGCTCTATTCATGCTGCAGTATATGAGTTCTCTGCGGCTGAGTACTATTATAGTGCTTAAAAGCTAAAAAGGGTACAACACCAAGTGCATAGTCAATGCAGCGGGTTGGAAGGATAGGGAAAATGAGGGCTTAGTCAGGGAAAGCCTCTTGGAGGAGATGTGATCGATGGGAGTGACAGTCACGCATTGAAAGTCCTCTAGTTGCTCCTGAGCCTGTCCATGGAAATCAATTAACTGATAGAAATAGTTCCAGGAGGTGGCACCACAAGAGTTGTATTTTTATACATGTATTTGGAAGAGCTGCTGGTATCACTGAGTGATAAATTGATAAATTGACGTGGCATACATTGTGCCTGGTAAGTAGCAACTGAGCAGTGACTGGCAAAACCTTCTTGGAGTTGTTAAAAAGGTAGGATCTTTGGCTGCATTTTGAATAATTTGCTACTTCACCACACCTGTGTACAAAGCCTATTAATCAGATTATTCCAAGAGTAGGGTGGAATGCCCAGAGATGATGAATTAATCAGATGCTTACTGTACTCTTTTTAAAAGGGGAGAGGAAAACTTTAATAAATCACCAAAGCAATTCTAGTTTTCTGGATGAGGTAAGGAAAGGGTAGTTGTTTTTATATGCTTTCATTCTTTCAAAGTTAAGACGGTCTTTCCTCTAACAGGTTTTCTATAATTAGTGGATACATAAGGATTATCATTAAATATTAAAGGATTTGTGGGGAGCCAGATGGCTAACTCAGAGAGATTTAGGAATCTCATTTTTGTCCATCTGTGTCAGTAACAATTTAGAAGTAAAGCCAAGGACTCCAATAGGTACCAGAGAGGACATATACTAGTAGTAGCTTCAATCTGAGGTGACATGGTTGCCACATACAGTTTGCAAATACATTCTTCTCTTTGTTGCTAGCTGAATGAAGGTTAAAGTGGCATGGGGTTGAAAAGAGTCAATTCACCAAATTACACTTAAAAAAAAATTGAAAATGGTTTCCTATTTGACTCATCAGGGCCCCCAGTACAGGCAAGGAATTGCTTTAGAACATTTCTCTTGGTGAGGTAAAGTGGGATGAAGAGACTGCTTGGAAGAGCTTGGAAGTTTTCAAGTTCATTCATATTTGAGTGCTTACTTTGTGCAGAGCACTGTACTAAGCGCTTGAGAAGTGCAAGTTGGCAACATATAGAGATGGTCCCTACCCAACAACGGGCTCACAGTCTAGAAGATATGCCAAGTATTACCTTTAGTCACTTATCTATTCACTTGGGTCAGGTAAGTCCACTGTTTCACTGAGTACACTTGGAAATCTGCTATCTGTCTCCCATGATATTTTGATACTTTGAGAATTAGTGGAATACAGTTGCCTTTTTCTCTAAGTTTAACCCTGACAAATTTGACCACTACCAACATCATTCTATGATAGTCAGGCTAACCTCAGCAGCTGAAGAGCTAGGTGATAGATATTTTACTCAGTTGCTCTAAATCAGATATAGATATATAATAAATCAGCGTGGCCCAGTGGAAAGAACATGGGCTTTGGAGTCAGAGGTCATGGGCTTGAATTTCGGCTCTGCCACATGTCTGCTGTGTGAACTTGGGCAAGTCACTTAACTTCTCTGAGCCTCAGTTACCTCATCAGGAGAATGGGGATTAAGACTGTGAGCCCATTGGGGGACAACCTGATTACCTTGTATCTGCTGCAGTTCTTAACAGTGCTTGGCACATAGCAAGTGCTTAACAAATACCACTATTATGATCTTTCAGAATGTTTTTGATATACTCCTTCAAAAATGCCCAGTTCTTCCTCTGGGAAACGTGCAGTCATTCAAGCAATTTTGGGGAGGACTTAATCTCCCTGTAGTTAGAAAAATCTCTAAGTATTTATCAATCTCTCAACTGTAGTTTTTGAGCACTTACTATGTTCATAGCACTGTACTAAGTGCTTGGGAGAGGTACAATAGAGAATAGAGAATACAATAGAGAAGCAGCATAGCTCAATGGAAAGAGCATGTACTTTGGAGTTAGAGGTCATGGGTTCAAATCCTGACCTCCAATTGTCAGCTGTGTGACTTTGGGCAAGTCACAACTTCTCTGTGCCTCCGTTACCTCATCTGTAAAGTGAGGATTGATGGTGCGCCCCTCTGTGGGACAACGTGATCACCTTGTAACCTCCCCAGCACTTAGAATAGTGCTTTGCACATAGTAAGCACTTAATAAATGCCATCATTATTATTATTACAATATAACATAGTGGGGAGACACATTCCCTGTCTATTTCTCCTATTCATTACATTCCTTTACTGCACAACTAATTCAAACCTTTTGGGATGCTTAAACAATTCTGGTTGAGATAATAATTAAGCAACCAAAGGCTTATCTCTGCTATGTCAATACTCTCATTCTGTAGTTTACCATATTCCACTCTTAAAAGAAGATTGGGATTGGGTCTCTTTGGATTCTCTGAACAATCCCCCCCCCCCCCAAAAAAAAAAAATGGGTGCTGCCATGCTCTTACCACCAAACATGACAGGATACACAGAATGTGAATTTAAAAGCTTCTTGGGAAGAATTATAATTACTTTCCATAAGCTCAATAAAGTTTTGAATTTTTAAATTTTTTAGATGACTAACCACAGATTGACTTTAACATGATCTACTTGTCACCACATATCATTCTTGAGAGAAAAATTCTGGAAGAGGCTGCTTGTCTATCCTTTCTCATGTTAATTCCCTCCCACCCCCAACCACACACAGACACACATACACCCTCACACTCTCAATTGTTTGTCTTGAGCAGACTGTCAGCTGTACTCTTGTCAAAGGCAAAAGAAAACTTCTTTAAAAGGGAAATATTTTAAGCAAATCCACTTGTGGGCCTTTAAAAGTCATAGTTGTTGGTGCTTTTGTTGTTGTGCTATTGCAGTTCTGAAAACTCTCATTATAACAAGCCCAAAGGAACTCCTCCCACATGCCCAGATTCATTATTTATTCTGAGAGTTTTTATAGCTGGGTAAATACTCAAAAAGTTTAGGATCTGTTAAAAGAGCAAAAATGAAAAACCTCCCTCTTTCTTTTTTCTCCCTCTCCTACTCCTAAACTTCGGTATCCTAGAGCTCCAGGACTTTGGTAATGCTCTGGCATTCTAGGCCACTCTGAAACTTGTTACATTCAGGAGACCTTAGTCATTCATGTGTCATTAGGTCATTCTAAAAGCTTCTGTCTTCCTGGGTGAAAAATAAGAGATCGTTAAGGATTCATTCATTCAATCGTATTTATTGAGCACTTACTGTGTGCAAAGCACTGTACTAAATGCTTGGGAAGTACTGCAAGCCCTGATGGTAGGCCTTCGTGGGAGGAGGCTCCAGATGGGATGGAGTGCAGAAGATGGAGGAAGAGGGGGTCAGGGCCATATGAAGCATGTCAGCAATCTAAAACACGACTGGACTGAAGCTCTCTCAGATGAGTAAGAGGTTCCACAAAGTATTAGCAGAACCATGAACAACGATGATGATGGTATTTGTTAAGCGCTTACTATGTGCCACGCGCGTTTTTAAACAATGACCCGTGTAAGAGGCAAAATCCTTCAAGGTGACCCAATAGGAAGTCACTTTATCTTGCCACAACATCCATTGTCTAGGTGTTTTAAGCTCCGTAGTTCCAGCCCAGCAGCAAGGGAATGGAATAGGGAAGAGGTAGAGTTGGGCATTCCATGATCCCTGGCTCTTGCCTCTGTTCTTCCCCACATTCTAACTCCACTTGCTATTTGGCCCAGAACAATAATGTTTACTTCTCTGTTCACTCCTCCCAAGGGTCATTACAGTGCTTCACACATCATAAGTGAATACTAAACATAAGTATATATTTAAAGGATAAAAACAAAAACCGGCATAGGGACCTAGTGCAGATTGTATATCTGCACCAATTACGACCACATCAAATTGAAACAATTGTCATTTTCTGTTGCCTTCCTTGAAGAGGTCCTTATTTCTTATCTCTTTCCAAAGAGAGTTTGAGAAATTGTCTTATTTTGTAATTCCTGCTTTCTAGCAATTTGATACGATTGAATGAATGAATGAAAGAATATTGCTATAATTCTATTTATTCTGACGGTTTGGACACCGGTCTACGTGTTTTGTTATCTGTCTCCCCCTTCTAGCCGTTGTTGGGTAGGGAGCGTCTCTATCTGTTGCTGACATGTACGTCCCAAGCACTTAGTAAAGTGCTCTGCACATAGTAAGCGCTCAATAAATATGAATGAATGAATGAATGAATGAATGAATGAATTAGGTGATTAAAAAAATAATCCACAGGGAGACCATTTTGGGGTCTGCCCATTTAAATTTACAGGAGAAATGAGTTTTTTTTCTGAATTTCATCTATTTTTCCAATGATGCTTTTTTCATAAAGATTTGTGAGCCTTCTTGGTTTGTCATTAAACTAGCCAATATGCTTAATGGCAAATTAGTAGTATTAATAATAGAAAAGTGTTTATTATGTTTGAACCTGGACAATTTTCATTTTTTCTTAATCAGTAGACTCTTCAAATCTCACAGAGCCAAACTCCAATAGTTTCCCATCACTGCACAGCAAATATTTAATGAACAAGAGCAGAAACGAGTTCTCACGTTAGGGATATTTACTCCTCTTCAAGAAATGAGACTTGAGTGTAATTGCCAGTTGCTTAAAATAGCATAAAAAATAATTAAAATGAAATTACAGTCCCCTAGATTAACAGAGTACATTTTGTCATGGAATGTTCTAGATTTTTTTGTAAAATCAGGCTAAAGTTATTTATACATTTGCAGATTGCGGTAATCTGCCATTGGAATGAAATTTTGCCTCGTGGCCAACTTCCTACTCCCCACCTGCCACCCGTTTTCTTGTATGCTTTGGGCAATTCACAAGGAATCAGCCCTCTATGAGGTAAATGCATCATCTTTGATCTGATTCATAATAATATTGATAATGATCATATCTGTTAGCACAAATATGTGCACTAAGCAAGCAAGCACCGTGCCAAGCATCAGAGTTAGTTACAGAATGAAATAAATACATAGTTGACAGGATGGGGGTGTAGGATGGACAGTGAGAAATTAGTCAGGGAAGGCTTTGTGGGTACATTTAGGTACTTATGCATTTCACATTCTCTTTTGCAGTCATGTACATATATATATATATGTATATATGTATATATATATATATTCACTTTATTTTTGTCCTCATTGAAGGGTAAGCTTTCTGTGGGCAGGGACTGTGTCATTTGGTTGGGTATTTCCCAAGTGCAAAGTACGTTGTATCATACCAAGGGAGCTCTCACTCACTCAAAGCTGCTACCACTACTACTATTATGACTACGATTACTTTATAACTACTTCTGAGTGAGGAAGTCACTTGCTATGGTGCAGTCAATACCAATAGCCTCAAGTAACTGCCTGGGGGCCCTCCAGAAGAGGGAACTGTAACAGTTACTCAACTGCACTTTCTAGTGTTTATCCATCTGCCTTTCTCCCTCTATTAGAGCCTATTAACCAGGATTTAACTACAGAAGGCCCCCAAATTATGCTAACACCCAGCAAAAAACAAAAGCAACATATGCATACACACAAACTGCCTTTTTTGCTTCAACAAATTGATCCAGATCAACTGACAAAAAGCACCATGATTATTCCTCTATTTGGGGAGATAAAAGCAAGACTTCAAATGTTTGTATCATTAAAAAGCATGTATTCCTGAGACCATTAATTACTACTAATGACAATTGTGATATTTGCTAAGAACTTACTATGTGCCAAGCACTGTATTAAGCCGTGGGCTAGTTACAAAAAAAATGGCATTAAGCACTTACTATGTGCAGAGCACTGTTCTAAGAATTGGGGAGGTTACAAGGTGATTGGGTTGTCCCACGGGGGGGCTCCCAGTCTTAATCCCCATTTTACAGATGAGGTAACTGAGGCACAGAGAAGTTAAGTGACTTGCCCAAAGTCACACAGCTAACAATTGGCAGAGCCAGGGTTTGAACCCATGACCTCTGACTCCAAAGCCCATGCTCTTTCCATTGAGCCACGCTTTGGGATGGTACAACACCTTTCAGGAAAAATGGTCAAATAGAATCATATTGTAGGGAATAGTCCTTCAGAAAGTGAAACTCAATGAATAATGAGCCTATATGTTATTTTGGGCACACTGGGTAAGATCTTTAAAAACAACTTTGGAAATTAAATAGAATAAACTACATTCAAGTGCATTTATCATCGCCAAAAGGGGTTCTGAAAGATTCTATTTTCGATTCATTCTGAGACAGAGATGGTTGTAAAATTTTGCTTAGGTATCATAACTGCAGTTTGGGGAATTGGAGAATTTCTAACCTTCCCTCCACAAAAACCTACTGGAAGATTTTTTTGGGTGGGTGGGGATGGGTGTGTGTGCGTAACAGAAAGAAAATGAAAGAGAAGAAACTCTCCCTAACATCATGCTGTATATTCTCTACTTGGTGCACTACTGAGCAGTTAAAATCATCTGCTCAACAGTTCCACATCTTGCCTATTATAAAGGCCCTTGATAGGGCAACTCTAGGGGGTGTGGTTATCACGGGGTAATCACACCCCTGGGTATTCGATTCACAGCTGCATCTCAAATCTTGTAACACCCGAGAGGCGTGATTATCTGCTGTCATGCTTTAATTCTTAATTAAAACAAGAACCGGCACTCAAATAGGATTGGTGAGGGGATTATGCTCATTCTTGGTGAGACAAGGGGTGTGTGGGCTTCTTGAGACTTTAAATTCAGGGCCTGGAAGGATCTTCCACTCTACAGTAGAGGGCTTGTGCTATGCAACTAGATCATGTAATGTGGCACTCTATTTGCTTTGATAGTAAGCAAACTGCCTAATACCCCAAAAAACAATGGTTTTAGCCTTCTCAGAGGGTCTGCCCGCTTATTATGACGCTTTGGGCATTTTCTAGCTTAGAACATTTGATCATTGCCAGTCTATTGCTAAATTCTAGGAACCGATTCCAAGCGTACTAAAAATAAGTGGTCTGATTTCTATCATGTTTATTATTTAAAAAGTAGTGTTACTGGCTGTTGGGCTTTCACGCTACGGCCAAAATTATAATCTGAAAAGGAATTTTAAGACTAAGATATAGTAAGTGTAGTATAGATAAGTACGAGTAAGGATTGTATAGAAAGTATAGTATAGACGAGTAAGTATAGTATAGATAAGTATTAATAGTAAAAGGGTAGCGAGGCAAGATGGATAATTAACACGAGTTAAAAAAAGTATTAGTGATTTCTTATTTTATGTTCTTTTTAAACAAATATTAACCTGACTCTCGTTCACTTTTAAAGGTTACATTTACATTTACAAAGAATTTCCAAGCAATTTAACTACAATGAATTTCAACAAGGCAACTTCCTGTCTGCAGCGCTTACCTATTTTTAAATTTTATGAGGCTATTCTGGCAGACTTTTGTACCAGTTAAGATGAAAGTCCGGATGTGTGACATATTTTAAAAGAAAAAAAAAGGAGAAGGAGGAGGAAGAGAAGAGGGTGAAGAAAGGAAAATAATCAATTTGGTATCAAATTTATTCCAAAGCAAAGAAGTGCATTTTTTTTTTCTGATGGTGGAAAAAGACATGCAGAGAGGTCGAAGGTCAAACAAAGAGGAGACAGTATTGTGTAGGAACTGTCACGCATCACCACCTATTTTGACATGCACAGGGGCGTTTGTTGTCTGTCGAACATGCAAATTAAGTGCCTGCTGTCATAGCTGGCCGATATCTGAAAGTGGAAAATGAGACCACCTGTAACCAGTGAATGGAGTGATGGACAAGCATTCAGGGCTCGTCATTTCCAACGCCATTCACACCACCTCCGAATTGCATATGACATGTAAAAATCTTTTCTTAATATTCACACCCGGGAAGTTTGGGGAATTATGGAGGCTTCAACTGCTGCATCTAATGGGTTCTCCAAGCAGACAGCTGTGACTGTGAGCTGGCTTGATAATTAGGTGTCCAGGAAGATTTTATGCTACGAATCAGTTAAAAGGGAGAAAAGAAAAAAGAAAATAATGGCAAGCACCACTCACTGGAATGGAAATCATATTAACCCTTGGATATCTCTCCCCGCAGTAGGCTTGTAAGTTTCCCGTGAACCCGGATTAGTAAAAGCAGATACATAAAGGATCATCTTCCTGGTCCTTGTTCAGGTCTAATTTATAAACATATCCTAGAAAGCGGGATGCTAAATGGTAGTTAATACAGTTAGTGCCCAGGGAAAGACTTGGCAGCGGTAAATACAGCAGCTTCTAAAGCTCTCCAAAGTGTAGGCATGAGAATATTTGCAAAGCAATCTATAGTCAAGATGTGTATCGCATTAAAATTATTGAAAGGTTTTGGGTACAATAAGCACCCACAGGAGATGGTGTCTTGTACCTATGCAAATCAAAGAGCTTAAAGCATAGGGCTTCAATCCTTTTCCGTATCTCTCTTTTCTGAGGATTCCATCCTTGTCTGTTCCTCTGGGGCACCAAAACAGTCTCGTTTTGCACACGGAAGAAAATCTGCTTTGATGAAAATTGCACTGTCCGTGAGCTGTCTTTTAGGTCCGGTTCAAAAATACGGGTGTGAATATGCTGAGTACTCTATGCTGGGATTGAGTTCGTTGAACCCATCTCCAAAACCCTCTACAACTTCCATCTATGCCCAGGAGAAAAATCTTTAATTCAGTAATAGTGTCATCAGTGAATAATAAATGGCCAGATCTCTCCTCAAACGATCCAACTATGCAATTTTGGTATTTTGTCTCTGAAAGTTGCTGCCAGACTGATCTCATTCTCCAAGAAACTGAATGTATGTAAATAATGGCATTTGTTAAGTGCTTACTATGTGCAAAGCACTGTTCTAAGCACTGGGGAGGATACAAGGTGATCAGGTTGTCCCATGTGGGGATTTTACCTATGTAATCACATAGAGGCGCACAAACATACCCACATATCCTTTGAGTTCTTGCACTCAAGTTTAATTTATCTGCTATCATTCCTTCTCAGCAGCTCTGTTTCTTTTTAGGTGAGAACGTTTCTGAGCATAATTCATTGACTTGGCAAGGAGTTTGAAACTTCATCAGGTTTATTTGCGGGGTATAAATGGGTTTGGGTTAGGGTTGTCTTTCAGCTAAGATATTTTCAGGGGAAATGATTTAAGCTTGCTCACACTAGGAGAGAGCGTAAGGGTCATGTTCCTATTATCAGAGGGCAAATACTGTGTACTCCCACAGAAGACTTAGTGAATGGCCACCTTGGTTCATGTAATCTTTTGGGACATGCTAGCACATTAAGTGTTACTATTAAATTACTATTTCCAGTGATCATGGCACAAAGTGGAAATGTGGTAGGGCTTATAGAGTGGCAATCATATCCCAAACACATTTCAGAGATATTTGCAAGAGAAGAAATGCAGTGACAGGATAAATTAATGCCCTACTGGGAATACTGGTGATTAATGAATAGCTTTGGGTGAGGCAAGCCATGAGTTGGTGCTGTTAAGCATTTTTAAGTTGTACGAATACATTCTTGGACTGGGAGATAGACAATGGGTTTTATTCCTAGTCCCATCTGCTGTGTGATCCTCAGCAAATTGAATAACTTCTCTGTGTCTCCATTTCATTATCTGCAAATCGAAGATCATAAGACCTACCCCTTAAGAGTGTTATGAAGATCAATGAGACAGTCTCTCTGAAGTGCTTTTGGTTCCTCAGAGATAGATACTATCTATAACGAGCCACTGCAGCATGCTGATAGATGGTAAAACGTACATCAGTTTTCTCAGGCCACTTGTTGCAGAAATAAGATAATGCAATCTGAACCAGTACATTTATGCTAGATGGAAGTTTATCTTCAGATGAAACAGCAGTTAACATTTGATTTTTATTTAAGGATCGTATAGGATATGCATTTTGATTTATAAGCACTGTATGCAGTATAAGCCAAGTAAGGTAAAATTCTACAGAGACAGAGAATTTAGTTAAATAGGAGCCAGACTTATAAAGGACATTGTGAAATCAATGGCTGTCCATTATCTGGAAAATTTGTTACAATATCGAGGCCAAATATAGTTTTGATATTTTCCATTATTTTTTTAAAAGGCATCACTGTGGTAATTTTCTTATTATTCCTGTTTCTATGTGGAATTAATTCACATTTTCAACGAATCTCAGGAAGGAATTGTAGAATGTTAAATGTTTTTCCTGATCAGCATCACAATTTACCTTTGGTACTGCAGCTGCATCTCCAGTGGATGGCCTAAGTAGGCAGGAGTAGCGAGGATATATTTCCCTGTGGTTAGTGATTAGCTAGTTGTCTTTTGTTGCTTTCATTTGGACAGGTTATATGTCCCTTACCCTGCAGGGCCTCTGATCTCAATTTCAACATTATATCTAAAATTTCACCCTTTAAACCCCACTGCCTTAGCTGGAGGTTCGATTCCTTAGTAGTGTGACCTCATCACTGACCATTATAATAATAATAATGATGGCATTTATTAAGTGCTTACTATGTGCACAGCACTGTTCTGAGCGCTGGGGAGGTTACAAGGTGATCAGGTTGTCCCACGGGGGGCTCACAGTCTTAATCCCCTTTTTCCAGATGAGGTAACTGAGGCCCAGAGAAGTTAGGTGATTTACCCAAAGTCACACAGCTGACAGTTGGCAGAGCCGGGATTTGAACCCATAACCTCTGACTCCAAAGCCCGTGCTCTTTCCACTGAGCCATGCTGCTTCATTATAGACCATAGCCAGCTTTTCTTCACAGATACAATGGCATTAGCCATTGTTTCTACCCCCTTCTTATGTAAAGACCACCAAATAACTGAAAACAAGTACAAATTGCACCGTCAAGAAATTCAAAGCAAAATCACTCCGAGTTATACTCAAATACTCTACCCATTCAAGGTACTGCCCACTTCTTCCAGGTTTCAACCCCTGAGTTTTCACACGTCATTCCTCTGACTGAATTCTTGGTAATACATATTCCCTATATATTTCATCAAGAGAAAATCACTTTGGGCTTTAAGATCTTCATGGAATCAGTGTAGAAGGAAGGTAGCAGCAGTTTACAGAATTAAGGGACATAAAGCATTCAACTGTGGATGCCCATTGCTTTGCTTTCTACCAACCCTTCACATTTCAGAAAAAGGAGTTTTAGCATAGGAACAAAAGACCTGCCATTATGGGTCCAGCAAAGTATTGATCTACTCCGGTAATTTGCTTCAGACAGGATGGACGTGTACACTAGATTTGTGTCACATTCATTCTGTCTGAGTTCTCAGGAATTTCTCTTAAAGTTTCCTCATAGGTCACATATGAGGGAGAGTAAAGTCCAGTAAACCCACTTGAAAAGGCATCCGAACGGCATAGAGAAGCAGCGTGGGTCAGTGGATAGCATGCGGGCCTGGGATTCAGAAAGACCTGGGTTCTAATCCTGCCACTTGTCTGCTGAGTGACCTTGGTCACTTAGCTTCTCTGTGTCATAGTTACCTCACCTGTAAAGTGGGTATTAAGACTGTGAGCCCCATGAGGATCATGAACTGTGGCCAATCTGATTAGCATGGATTTACCCCAGTGCTTAGAACAGTGTCTAGCACATAGTAAGCACTTAACAAATACCACTAAAGAAGAAAAAGTAACCTATGTTGGCGGCCACTTCTTAGAGATGGAACTGGGAACTTAGCCATTTTATGAAATGACATGCCCCTAGAGTTTAACTTTGGTAAGAAGGGTAGATGTGAAAATTGAAGAATCATGAAGCTTTCAGAGGAATGTCAGCCAATAAAATTTACCAATATTTGTTCATTTTTTTTTTATTAACCCAATAAAGACACCATTACTAATTTCAGGCAGTTTAAATGCTTTGACTGGTATGATAAAATGTCAATATTTAGGTTAGCCTAAATTAAATATGTTTAAACTTAATTGACCTTTAAGGTGACTTCTAATTTATTTCACATCAATGATGGTAACCTTTGATGCTTAACATTTAGAAAAAGTTAGGCATTAAACAAAGGTTCTCAACAACTGACATATAGAACCCTGAAGATAAAGTACAAACTGTACTATTTATTTTTTTTACTGCATAGCTCACTGCAGCTACATATATATTAGTAAAGCTGTTATGTGGTTTTTAAATATGTAGCCTATATAAGTATGTATCATATTTATATATGTATCTTTTTTTTAATTAATAAGGTGGGTAGAATGAATTTGGGAAGATTTCATTTCACACTGAATATCCAAGTGGAATTATATCTTTGCTATAGGAAAAAACCCTGACCATTCATCTGTGTTTCCCCACATCTAATAAATTATATTTATTGTGAGCAAATTCTGGGGGGATTCTGAGTGGTCCTGCTAAATCTAATTCTATTTACAAATACACTGTGGATATATTTCAATAGCTGGAAAAGTATTGTCAAAAGCTTCAGAACCTTAGAATTTCATTAGTTTGGTTCTAAATCAGTGAGAGCAAAAAAAAACAGTTTAGGTAATAGTTAGGACCCTCATCCCCATCACTATATGAATATGTAAACACATAGTTTGCAAATATTGTTAGAAATGATAAGCAATAGGTTTCCTGTAAATAGATAGTATTCCCTTTTTATTTGGTGCAAAATGAATAGACAAAGGGTGGACTAGAATTGTTTCAAAGTTAATATTTTCATCCCTTTATATTTCATCATCTTTTTGTGGGATTTTTCAAGATGGAACTTTATCATTAATCAGAATTAGTGCAAATGAGCTCTATTCAGTTTGGCATGCCAAAAAAAAGTACAATTCCCTTTCTGATAATGTCTCTGTCCCCCAATTCTTCATCAGTTTAAGGAATAATGTTTCAGAACAAAAGACAAAATGCTTCGAATAGGGATCTTTAAAATGATTAGTTTAAAATTGTCTTTATAGGACTACAAAAGCCCATTGTCAAGATTTACTGTGAAAATGTGCTTATAGTATTCACAAAATGTCTCCTAATATTCAACAATAAAAACTCTAGCCTTTTCACTTTCAAGTTAATAAGCTTGCTTCAGGTATTTCTCTCTTTTTGCTGTAAAAACCGGCTTTCCTCTAGCACAAAATATATACTTGATCTTCTGAAGGAGTCTTGGTGCTTATGTCTCTGAATTAAAAATTCCTACCCTACCTCTGGGTTTGATAATAGTCAATATTGATAACAAACAATTCATTTAAACACTTCATAACAGGTTATCTCTAGCAGTGAATCACACAGGCATGGAAAAAGGGGCCAAACAGTCATTTACAAACTTTTTCCACAATTTCCCTACTTGGTAAATTCTCCCTTAAATTGTAGTTGAGGATATTTTAATAATAACAATGACTTTTTGGAGCAATAACCTAGCTTAGTTTGGAATGTTCTGTTCAATAGTTCTAGAGATTTGTCAAGCACATATTTTTCAGAAATTTGGAATTGCACTGAGCATGAATATAAATTGTCTGTCACATATGGTAGCAAACTGGAGTTAACTGACCTAAGAGTCAACAAAATAGTAAGCATTGTCTATAGTGATGAAGTCTTCAAATTGGAGTTTCATGATGGCAGCTCAAAGTTCCTTACATGGCCTTGTCTTCCAGAACTGAATGAGCTAGAGACAGCTGCTCCAATTCTGAACAATTAGTCAAGGTCAGGCACTGCAAATGCAGGACATTCACTATTTGTCAAAAGAATAATGGCCAGGGACCTACCCATTCTCAACTGGGAATGACTATTAGAGAGATTCATTCAATGCTTGGTGAAATTCTGGCTGCCCTTTTTTTTGTGTCTAGTGGAAAGGGGCAACCTCTCTGGACAATTCAAGTGTTCGCACTAACAAGGCTCACCCATAATACAAAACACAATCTTGTTTTAACTACAAAAGCATATGTTCATTGACACAAACCAATGTTCGTGACACTTGAAGAAAACAAGTGAAAATAAATATTTTCCAAAGCAAATGGAAACTGAGGCTTTCATACTATGAGTTGAGTTTTGAAATGTTAAGGCTCTGTGCCAATCTAAATACAGAAGGATAACAAGGCATGTATCCTTCTGTATGACTGGCAAAAACACTCAAAGCTATTAAGACAACTGTTGTCAGAGGAAGAGGCTACTCAAAGCACTCTAGAAATGCGTTCCCCAATAAAGACTTCCGAGTCTGTAAGATTGCACTTTGGAAAAAGGCAAAAATTATTCAATTGGTTGAGCATGTTTTAACCCAAAGTAGGAAACCTAAAGCAAAAAAAATTAAGAAGACTGCTTTAGACTGCTCAAGGTGGGGGGACATTTTATAGACACCAGTGTATAGGATAGTGCAATGTCAGTTTTGGCAATACAGTTGGGTTGAAAGACAGTTTTTAAGATATGCGTAAAGTGGATTATTTTCAAATTTGGGTCCACATATTAACGCTGTCCATGAAGTCACAACTAGCCACTTGTACAATGCCAAAACTGCAAGCTTGTTTGCTCTGAAATTGGATCTTTCCATCAATTTCCATCTTGTCCCTGTTTCAATACTGCCCCTTTCCACTCGTGCTACACCGCTCTAAGGGCAGAGAGAGTTGGGACTCCACTAGAGAGCACAGAGTAATTAAATAACATGTCTTTTCTTCTGCCCTTCCAGTAGCCCTGCGGGAGTGTGTCATGATGGTAAGGCGGCGGACACCACAGACACTGATCAGGGCCATCTGGGTTGTGTACTTATGGCAATACCTCATTAGCACGTTCTTGGTGACCGCATTTTCCAGGTGACAGTCTTTCCTTCAGTCTCAAGGCCCTCATTAGTGCCTGGCCTCAAGTCTTTCCGTAAATGAGACTTATCTTGGTCCAGACACTTTACAGCAGTGACCCCTCCCGCAACTGTAGGGTTCCAAGAAATATTTTTAAAACAAAGGTAAGGAAAAAGAAAATCTGTTAGACACAACAGAGAGAGTCATGTTTGCTAAATAGGACAGGAAGAGAGAACGGGTTCACCACCTCTCAATTATAAATCCTTAATGACACTTCATTATCTCATTGTTTACAAAGCAATGCATTCCTGATGAGTCCCCTCATCATCTTTCCATTTTGAACTGAATAAATTAGAGCTACCTGATGCCCTATCACAGAGGCTTTCCTCATTAGACATTTTGCTAAAATGTAGACATAATCCTGTGATTTTTGTTTAAGAAAAAAATATCTGAGTCTCTGCCTGTAATTCCAGTCGAAGGTGCTGTTTCCAGCTCCTTTCTCCACGAGCACAGTGAAAGAAATCGGATCTGAAATCCCACCCTATCTGGGTCCTGGATATTTCTGAGATGAACCTGAGTTCTGTCTCTAGGATTTTGCCAGTTCTAGCTTTTTCCATTTTAATAGCAATTTCACAGGTTTCTGTTAGGGTGTCCCATAGCTAAGAATAACATAGGAAAATCTGCTAATGCTGGGTCTTGGTGATTTTCAAATTGTAGTTAGTACCCGAAATAGGATTTCTGCCAACTCACATAACCTACAAAAGTGCTAGTTTATCAATTTACCCATAATGGTGATAATGTGCCATGCAGCCTTTTCCATTCTCCTAATTGCATCATTAATTATTTTCTCTAAATTATGAAGTTTGTTGTTTTACCTTGAATAATGTTCATAGAGTAATATTGCTGCAGTTCCCTAAAAACCTATTTTTCATAACCCATTTGACTGATAGCGCTCTATTTAGAAGGAACTCCCACTGTGTTTCAGAATTCACCGACTTTTAAAGCGGTTGCAGGTTGTGATGTCTGGGAAAATGATCCTACACAAAACACCTTAAACCATCTGTTGTTTCAATTTAATTTTAAAAAATGGAAGAATTGATAAAGTGTTAATATGATTCAGTATGTTTATTACAGTGCCTGTAGACCTGATTCCTATTTCAGTCACTAGCAAATACAGTCAAAACAGTTTCTAAGCATATAAAACTGGTTCTGTAATTGCTTCCGATTTTAAATGGCTTAACTGATGTAGGTACTATATTTGAAAAACACTTGGTTTTAACTACTCAAAGACAGTCCCCTGTTAAGCATAATAATAATAATAATGATGATGATGGTATTTGTTAAGCACTTACTATGTGCAAAGCATTGTTCTAAGCACTGGGGGATACAGGGTGATCAGGTTGTCCCACGTGGGGCTCACAGTCGTAATCCCCATTTTACAGATGAGGTAACTGAGGCACAGAGAAGTTAAGTGACTTGCCCAAAGTCACACAGCTGACAAGTGGCAGAGACGGGATTAGAACCCATGACAGAATTCAAGCGTAGTGTGGGTGAGATGGACAAAAAACATATCTTCTAGCTAATTGTGATTTTTATAGTAATCATGCAATGCCATAAAAGTATGCTCTGTGTATACTGTCCTCAGTAACATTTCATATTCTGAATCATTTCTGCCATAGGATCAGGGTATTTGCTTGATAAAAAGGGCTACGTCAGGCAGATGAAAAAAGTCACAACTGCCAAAAAGGAGAAAATAATTTCCAAGGGAAAAAAAATACAAAAATGATCCTTGATATTCCATGCAAGTGTTCACTCTTCTATCCTCTCCACCTTTTCCACCCTGAAAAAAGAAAATCCCATTTAAGACTTGGTGTAGATCCTCCCTCCTCTCAGTTCTACAGCTTTTCTTCTCAATCTGACAGTTCAGTTTGAACCTACTCAAACATATAATCAAAAGAAACCCAAATTTGCATGAGGCGAGATGATCCTGAAAAAGACACACACTGAAACTACAGTTTTTATACCTGGACAGTACAACATGTCTGCTTAATACGGCTCAATTTTGCAAATGCTTGTTTCTACCAGAAAAGGGGGTTCAAGTTATGAATGGAGTAAGTGGAGCTAAAATATCTGGGGATTCTAAAGGTCATAACTGTGTTCTGGCTTAGTTCTGAATTTTCAAGTATCTGAAGCGCGAGTGTTGTCGCACTTTGAAAAGCAATCCGTTCTTCATCCGCAAATGCTGGAAAGATAGTTTTAGAGGGTTTTAATAACCTCAACTACTCTCAGGTGATAAAATTGACACTTATGGAGCAGTACTATGGTATATGACAGGGTATTCATTAATAAAGGAATTCCTCAGAGCTCTAAAGCCTAAAAGAATTAATGCATCCCCAAAAGACCCAAGTACATGCTACAAAGTAATTTACATCCAGGAAGATGCAAATCATTTCACAAAATGCATATGATCCTGTAGGAAACACATAAAAAGCAGCCCTTGACTTTTTGCTATAAAATCTCATATTAGTTGCCATTTTCTAGTCCATTAAACACTCTCTACTCTAGTATTATCTGCCCATCCTAACCAAATATGACTCTCTAATGAATTGCTGAAACCATTTACTTTAAAGAATAGAAAGTACGAGACAAAATGTCATAACTGCATGAATGGTGAAGAAATTAGTACAAGTTTCTAAATATATGCCTTCTATTAGTAATAGTTTCTACATATGGGCCATAATTCCCTAATAATACATGTATAGGTATATACATTCCTATACCCACCCTTAAAGATGTTGCTCCACTGGAATCCCACTCAGTGTGACCACCCATAAAATTAAGGTTGCCAACTATCGTGGGTTTTTTTTTTTTTGCTTTTCCTGACAAATTCATGCCAGATTTACCTACTTTGATCAATTGTATTCATCAATAATAATGTGGAAAATGTTGTTACTATTATTATTCATTGTGGTATCAAACACTATACCAAGTCCTGGGATAACCAGACTGGACCTAAGATTGGACATTGTCCATGAGGGGCTCACAGTCTAAGTAGAATAGGTATTGAATCTCCATTTTACAGATGACAATTTAGGCACAGAGCAGTTTAGTGACTTGCTCAAGGTCATACAGCAATCAAAGAGCAGAACCTGGATTAGAATCTCTGTGTCCTCTGACTTCAGTCCCATGTTCTTTCCATTAGTTGGCCTGCATTAGAAGGACTTGAAGGTTATTTCTTAGAATGTTAAAAATCCATACTTAAGATAAACACCACAGGAAAAACAATATGTGGTTTTTACCATGCATTAGAATTAAGAAAATTCCAGCATTATGTTCTTCACCTCAAGTTGAAGGTCAGTAGTTCTTAATACTCTCAATATGTGGGAAATGTTTACAACAGCAGAACCAAGTAGGTATTTGGGTTGAGAGAAGAATAATATATAGTTTCTTTGTTCAAAAGGTCAGTCCTAAAATGGTAATGTAAATTTATACTGGACAGGCATAGGTGAGAATTCTTTCATAAATCCATCAGGACTGAAACCTGTCTCTAGTTCTTTTTTATTAGCTCACTTGATGACTGTAGCCTGAGGTAGCAATTAAAAGGAGTAACTTTATGGCGTTATTAGTGCAAAGAGTGTTCAAAGGTGAGCTATTTGTCATGCCTGATTAGCACCAGGCAAGGAAAAAAAATTACTAAATTGGTAAACCCAATCTCTTATGAAAAATTCTGCCAAATCAATTTGACTTTCCCATGTTCCATTATAGTTTTCTGCTTCTTCCAGTTTAAAAACAATGACATTCTGAAAATTCTACTCTGAAGATGTGTCATTTCCGGTGATAAGACATTTTCTCACTGGTGTTGATTTAAATTTCCCTTATATAATTATCTAAATGCTCATAATATCTTTCATACTTCTAGTGTCCTGGGTTGGGAAGGGCATCCAGTTTGACTGAAGGCAATTTTCAATCTTTGAAATTTATTCACATAGTGCTGATGATGAATTCTTGTGCATATCTGTTCCTTGAAAATAAACTCATTTTCTACGTGTTTTTCATCAGCACCAAAGGAGAATGAGTGATAGAGAGCTGTCTTTTGTTCTCTCCCTCTGGACTGTAAGCTCCTTATGGGCAGGGAACATTTCTAGCAACTGTTATATTGTAACTTACTCCTCTAGAATGTAAATTTCTAGGGAACAGGGAATGTGTCTACCAACTGCATTGTGTTGTACTCTCCCAAACAGTACAGTACTCTGCACATGGCAATTGCTCAATAATAATAATAATAATCATAATGGCATTTGTTAAGCATTCACTATGTGCAAAGCACTGTTCTAAGCACTGGGGAGGATACAATGTGATCAGATTGCCCCACATGGGGCTCACAGTCTTTATCCCCATTTTACAGATGAGGTAACTGAGGCACAGAGAAGTGAAATGACTTGCCCAAGTTCACACAGCTGCCAATTGAGGGAGCCGGGATTTGAACTCATGACCTCTCCATTGAGCCATGCTGCTTCTCTCACTGATTGCCTAAACACCCCCACGTGCTTAGTAAAGTGCTCTGCACACATTAAGCACTCAATAAATGACTGATTGCCAAAATGACCCCCCACTTATGAGAAAGTGTGTGGCTATATAACCCATAGTCCTACCCAGTAAAAGCCATATTATTCTTACTGAAGCCTCTATATTAGCACTGCAATTCCACATAAGCTCATAGCAGATTTAAACTGCTCATGGATATAGATCGTGTCTCTATGAAAATAACAATTTTTTATGATAATAATCATGATTACATATCCCTGTCAAAGGAAGGTTCTCTGCTCTCCAATCAAGACTTGTGACTGATTGTGTTCCAAGATCTTGTTGATGATGTTTCTCCCTTAGCTTTTTGATGGAAGCATGTTCTATAGTTGATTTTGATGAATCAACCTCAAGAAGCAGCATGGCCTAGTGGATAGAGCAAGGGCCGGGGAATCAGAAAGACCTGGGTTCTTGTCCACTGTGTGATCTTTGGCAAGTCGCTTCACTTCCCTGTGCCTCAGCTATCTCGTCTGTAAAATGGGGATAAAGACTGTGAGTCCCGTGTGGGACAGGGACTATGTCCGACCTGATTATCTTTTACCTGCCCCAGCTTTTAGAACAGTGCCTAGCTCATGGTAAGCACTTAACAAATACCATTAAAAAAAAATAAAGTCAGCTCAAGAAGTCAGATGAGGTTTCCAGTTCATAATCATGAAGAAGGTTAAATACTGTAACTGTTCTGAAAGCATTCAGTTTGTCTGGGAGTTTTGATACCAGAGTGAAACCATCCTCTGTCAGTTTCCCCATGATATGCTGACTGGGAACTATGTCTGCATAAACCCGAATCCTCTGCCCTTTTCCAATGATTCTGGTTTCTGCTCTGCAGAAAAACAAGTATTCTGAAGGACAGTCTTAAGGGTTAAGGTTGGTTGGAGTTCTTTATGGGATTGATTTAAAGGTTGGGTTCTTTTGGATAAGGATAGGAATTGTATCATTGACCTCTAGTACATTCCCAAGCAATCATAATAATAATAATAATCATGGTACTTGTTAAGCGCTATGTGCCAAGCACTGTTTGATGTGCTGGGAGAGATAGAAGTTAATCAGTTTAGACACAATTCCTATCCCACATGGGTCTCACAGTCCATCCCCATTTTACAGATGAGGGAACTGAGGCACAGAGAAGTGAAGTGACTTGCCCAAGGTCACACAGCAGGCATGCGGTGCAGCTGGATTAGAACCTAGGTCCTTCCGACTCCCGGATCCGTGCTCAATCCACTTCAGCATGGCTTAGTACAGTGTTAGTCCACGGCCAGTACTATTGATTATGCCACAAATGTGCTGATACCACTAAATCATGGAGCTATGGTGAGCAATAGATAAGAGTAAGGGTTTGCAATTTGCAAAACATAAAGTGCTGAAAACATATGATAATGCCATCTTCCATGTTCTGGAAATGTCTAGTTAAATGAACTATGATAGGCGCAGAAGGAAAAACCATTGACATTCCAAAACTTCTGGAGGACACTTATGACTAACAGGCCTCTGAAATAATGAGTGAACTGACTTAAATAAAAATAGTTTATGCTGATTTCATCCTATAAGTTGGAGACAGCTGGCAAAGTTCCCTGAGTTTGGTGATTCAGAGATGTTCCTAGAGATGTGACAACTGTTCATATTTCATCGTCAGTTGTTAAAACGTAGATTTTTGAATCAGCAAATCTACTAGTTTTTAAGAATTGGTAATACAGATTAAGTGATAAAAATCAAAATTGAGAGCCCAGTCATGAATTGCTCATCCAAATTAATCATATTTAAGACATTTCATTTATAAAGAGCTGACAAGAGATATAAAAGATGAGACATTTTATACTTTTTCAGAAGTCTCTTTAAAGCACACATTTGGTTTGCATTTTTAAGCAATGTCTGCTTGGTTGGCATAAACACTAGAAATAGCATCCAAATTGAATCATTTCAAAAATACGTACTGATGATTTTTAAAACATCATGAAATAATGTGAGGTCAAAAGTTAAAAAATCCTTTGTAGGCTCTAGAAAAGGAAAACACCACAGCTAATCATAAGGCCAAAGAATCAAAGGCCTCATTCCAGACATCCCTGTGAGTAAATAACAATACAACGTTACCAAGTGTAATCCTTTCAGGCAGCTATAATTCATTATAATTAAACAAAAGCAAAATTCACAACATTCTCTCATACACGTTTTCCTCTTGAATGTTGCCTAGGTGGGGGACACATTTAAGAAAAATAATAAGAATCTGTTCTGTTATTTCAGTTTGGGGGGAAGGAGCAGAGATTTCATATTTCGGCCTTTCAAATATAATCTTGGGTATTGTGACACAATGAAAGTTAGGCGTAAATAAATAATGGAGAGTGCAGCACATTGGAACGCTCATTTAACCTATGAATTGCAAGGTTATTTTTGTAGCTGTGTCCTGTCTACCAATACAGCAGATGATTTATGGTTTCCAGCAGAGCTTCATCATCATTGTTCTCACCTTTGTTTCCATCATAGTTAATTAAAGGGAAGGTCATTGTCACCTTATGTTTTAAACCTTCTTAACATAATATATCACCCTGAGCACACTTTAATAAGGGGATCTGTGAAGGAATGGTGTAATAGGAAAAAAGTTTACGGCATAATCCATCCTGTTAACAATTACACTTTGGCTATTGCACATAATGAAAGTTAATAAGTAGACAAAATGAAGGCTATATCTTGGGATTCATTCAACTGTTGATTAATTGGCTTGTGATATAATGGCACAAGCAGATACTCTGGCTTCCTAAACCACAGTCAAGTGTGTCCCAACAAAACCTTATTCAAAGGGCAACTTTCCGTTCCATTTTCCCTCCCACACTTTCCTCAAGAAAACCAGTAAAAATGCAGGTTATGAGGTGCCCAAGGGAAGCAACAAAGTAGCCCCTTTGCCATGATTATTCTATCAGCATACAAAAATTAGCAAGACCCCTTGGGAAAACACTGTGATGGCATGAAAACTGTCAGTAATGATTCGTCTCAGGAATATCTCTCAGTGGAACCTTAAATCCTCTAAACAAAGAAATTCAGAGCTGATGTACCATAACAGTAGTCCCTTAGGCCAGCCATACTTGGCTCTTTTTTTAAAAAAATGATTCTAAAACCAATGATTCGATATCAATTTAAATTTGAGCCGAACCAAACACTCTGGGGACTGCTGTTTGGGCTTGCTCCCGTTCCTGAGTACTGAGATAAATGTAGAGTAACTAACTTAAAATAGAATGACCCATTCAATTCAGCTGGGCATGGATGTGGAGCATAGTTAAAAGTGATTTTTAAGGAGTCTAGGCTAAATTCTTCTAGTCCCCTAAAATCGATGCTTAAAGCCAAGTTACCAAGTCTGCTGAGAACAATCTGAGGAGAAAAGATTAAGAGAACATTGCAGTTGTAGATGTCGTAAAGAGGATATGATTCCTTATATAATGAAAATCCAATATACAACTCATACATGTGGTGGGAATCGTGTCCTTGAATTCTAGGGTGCTCAACCAAGAGCTTAGTACAGAGCTCTAAACTCAGTAGGAGCTCAATGAGTATTATTGTTTGCTTGAATAAAAGCACTGACCATTCATTTTCAACAGTTAAATTCAATTTACATAAATGAAGTAGACAGTTCATTCCACACTGTCTACATCGAATGTTAGTTCCTTTTTGGGCTTGTTCATTTTTGTCAAGTAAGCTTAATTCTGTTTTCAAGCCTGCCTTCTGCTAACCCAGTCATCACCAACCCACCACAGAAGGAAAATATCCGGTCTCCTGATTGCCATCTGCTGTGGCAGTACCCTCTTGAAGCACAGTCTTGAAACTGTGCTTTACCCTGTCTGTAAATCTTTGATTCTACCATCTTGTATTTTGTACATTTTACCTTTCGGCTCACCATGCAAGAAGTGGCCCTGATAGCAGTCACTCAAGCAATAGTATTTAGTATTTCCACCTATGTAGGATCCGAGCAACATCCAATTCCAGGTTTCTCGTTCTTGAGGTGATGGGAGATCTCCAAGTCCAGATCTCCCAGTCTAGTTTCCATGGTGGATTTCAACAATCCTTGCTCTATTTATATGCAAGTGCCTCCACTGATAGAGCACATCTACCAGAGCCTTGGTGATTTACTTACCATACTGATAACTATTAGATTGTGTTTTTTCTGCCATTCTATCACATTGAGTGGACGAGCATGTCTTGTTTTACTTGTCATTATGTTAACATTAGTTTTTCATTTAAAAGAAAATTCATTACCAAATATTTGGACTAATATTTGTCACTGTTCCTTAATAATTATAATTGTGATGTTTAAGGGCTTACTATGTACCAAACCCTGTACTATTTGGCTAGATGAAATATAAATGGATCGGACGCAATTCCTGTCCCCTGTGAGGTTACCAGTCTACAGAGGCAGGAGGGGGAGAACAAAAAATATAACTTCCTCTTTACCACCTAAACAATTACTTAAATCTTTCCTCATGGGAAGTGTTTTTGGTCTCTTTAATCATTTTTACTGCTCTTCTCTAGATCCTCTCCCATTTCTCTTTCACATCCTTTTCTAAGAATGATCATTGAAATTGGACTCAATATTTTATTTAGAGAATGACCATTTGCTGAGCACAGTGGAAGGATTGCTTCCTGGATATTGTTTGTCGTATTCCTGTTAATACACATAAGTACTGTACCAATTTGGCTTTCTTAAATAACTACATCGTTGTGGACATATTTAGGTCATGTTTGGCTATGACTCTCAAATTCTAACTCCTCTACTTGTGCCTTGTCAGCATTTTTCAATCCTGCACTTGAAGTTGTGTTTTACTCCAAATATTAAAACTTCCATTTATCCCTATCGGATTGCCATCTTATTTTCCAGGGTCATTTTTCCAATTTACCTAGCTCTCTTTAAATGTTATTCCTGCCTTAGAAAGTGTTAACTACCCAAAGTAGTAACATCTGCAGATCCAATAAGAAAATTTTTGATTTCTCCATCGAGATCATCAATGAATATATGGATCGTGGATCCTTATGAGACACATTCAATTCATCCCCCAAATTAATACTGAGCCATTGATCTCTATCCAGCTGTTCACCCACCCAACAGTAGGGTCAAGACCATAATTTCCAAGCTTGTTGATGAGATTGTTTATGAGCGACAGATTCAAAAAGCCTTAATGAGATCTAGATAGATTATGTTTATTACCTCTTTCTTGCCTTTATGGACTGACAATCTATCATTGGAGGAAATTCAATTGGCCCAACATAATTTGTTCTTTGAAGCCATATTGTTTCTTTCCTAATACCTCATGCTCTTCTGGGTGGTTGCATATTGATTGTTTGATCATTTGTTTTAACATCTTCTCAGGTGACTGGCCTAAAATTAGTCATTTTTCCTTTTGTGGAAATTGGATAATATTTGCCTTTTACAATCCTTCAATTCTGCTCCTGCCTTTTAAGTTCTCAAAAATATTGATCTGTTCTAACACTTTCTAAGGCAGGAATAACATTTAAAGAGAGTTCGATAAATTGGAAAACTGACCCTGGAAAATAAGACAGCAATTTGATAGGGATAAATGGAAGTTCTAATATTTGGGGTAAAACACAACTTCAAAAAGACCATTACATTTTAGGTTCCTCAAGGGCAAGAACTGCATATTCTATTTTTATTTTAATAATAAAAATAAAGACATGTGTTGAGGGCTTACTATGTGCCGAGACTGCTGTACATAGGATAGATACAAGTTAATCAGATCACACAGTCTCTGGCCTCATGGAGTTCATACAGTCTACCAAGTGCCTAGTTCAGAGCTAGTTCAGTTGAGCATACAGGTCAATAATATTCATGATCAGGGTAGCCAGTTCTTTAACTAGTACTTTCCATTGTCTAGTTCAGCTTCTCCAATCGGTTTTGCCTTGGTCAGTCATTCTATTCAATCTTCCAGAAGTGGAAATAATAAATAAATGTTCAGTCATCTGTTATCAGCTTTCTCTTTCTGTAAAAAGGAAGGGTGACATTTCTTTTACCTATGAAATAATAAACTACTTTGTTATTTTACTGCTCCTTTCTAGTAAAACTTTCCTAATTCCTAATATAGCAATTAATTTATTACCTCACTCTATGTTTATTAAGCAGGTGCTGTGGACAAACCACTGTGTCATGTGCTGGAATTAAACACGGTCTCTGGCTTCTGAAGGGCTCTCAATCTAATAATGAAAAACCTGGGAGGGTTGATAACGGGCACATTAAGAAAGATTGAAATAGAAAAACAGAAGGAAGACATGCAAAAAGGGCCACAATAAATGTAAGATGATCTGTAGAACACAACATAAAGGAGCAGTTTCATACATAATAACAATAATAATAATGACTAACAATTATAACAGACCCTGAGCTCCTGGTGGGGAGAGAAAGTTTCTATGAACTCCGTTGTGCTTAGTACAGTTCTCTGCACACAGGAAGAACTCAATAGATATCATTAATGATTGATTAATATCAATGGTATTGCAACATTTGTTAAGTGCTTGCTATGTGCCACGAAGCACTATACTAAATACTGGGGTAAATACAAGACATTCAGGATGGACACAAATCCTGTCCAGACATGGGGCTCACAGCATAAATACTGTGCTGAATCCCCATTTATAGATGAGGAAACTGAGGCACCAAAGTCTGGTGGCTTGCCCTAGGACCCAGCAGGCAAGTGGCAGAGTCAGGATTAGAACTCAGGTCTAAATGATAATAATTTGTTTGTTATTCATAAATTTTATGTGGGAACATGCAACAGAGTTGATGTTACAGCTAAACAATATGTTAGTTCAGGGACCAGCAGCAGTCCACTTTGCTTAAGGCTGAATTCTGCCTTAAACCTACCCCTCTAATGTAGTGAAGACACAGTCCTGGGACTCAGATGGTCATGGGTTCTAATCCTGGCTCTGCTGTGTGAATTTGGGCAAGTCAGTTCACTTCTCTGTGCCTCAGGTATCTCATTCATAAAATGGGGATTAAGGCTGTGAGCCCCATGTGGGACAGGGACTGTGTCCAATTGAATTTGCTTATATCCACCCCAGCGCTCAATACAGTGCCTGGCACATAAATGGCATTTTGGTAACCACATATCTAAAATGAGGAAACTATTACATCTATCTCTGCTGGAGTTTAACACAGTGCTTGGCACACAGTGAGTGCTTAATAAATATTATTATTATTGTTATTATTACCATACCTATCTCCTATCTGCCTCTAAAGAGTAGGAAAAGAAGTTATGGTTTTTTGGAAACTGTGAATTCCTTCCACAGGGAATATTAGAAGATGAACATTCTTATACAAACTGTCAGTTGTTGTAAATATGGATCTTTTGTTTGCTATAAAGAATACAATGAAAATCACCAGTCTGCTTCATATGTATAATACATAATCTAGTTTGAACTGTTTAGTGAAAAGTAGTCCTTCTGATACTTGCTGCTTTTGTACATGAATGAGCATGCTTGATATAGAACCAGTAATCCTTTCAGAATCTACACCTCAAACGAATGTTGTTGAATTTAACCCAAGAAAAGGAACAGCAGGTTACAGTCCTACCTACATGAATTATTTCATTAGGGATTGGTTCTTAAGAAAAAATCCCCTTCCCTAATCATAAACAAGAGAGCTTTAAAATACGAATTTCAAAATAACTAGTTTCTGATATATAGGTACAGTATTAGTGTTAAGGGGTAATGAATAAGTGTTTGAGTTCTCGTATTTTAATTGATTCCATCTTGTTAAACTTTGATACTTGCAGAGAACTTTTGGTGTGTTTTTGAACTTTGGCTCAAACTGAGGCGGCAGGAATTAACAAAGAGAGATGAACCTTTCTCAAATGGACTGCACAGGACTAGTAAAACAATCATGGGAGTGAGGGAATTTTGTAAATATAAATCTGGCTGAAATTGTCATGATCAATAATGATAATTATAACTTCTAATAATGAGATAAGCGAAAAATAGCAATAACGATTATAAATACAGCAGAAAAGTTAGTCGTATCCTGCTGTCAGAATTCAGTGAGATGGTGGTTTGAGTTTCAGTTGTGTTTAAATAGCTATGAGAAGCAAACGCCTAGAACAAGGAATTTATAATGAGTAGGGTTTTTTCAGATTTTTTTTTCCTTTTTACCTACTTCATTTGTGTTTACCTTTTTTCTTCTGGTGTGTCCAGGGTAGCCAAACAGAAAAATTTATAATGAGAACGGTTTCATCATCAAGGATCTACAAGGCCATTCTCTTAGTAATACAATTCTCAAAAAATAAACAACCTAACATGTTAAGCACAATTACCATTGTTTCAGGGAGGCAAAAGCACCCGATTTTCACAGCACAGTGAAAATGCTACAGTTGAGCAACTAGGGAACAGGGCAACATAGACATGCCCTTACAGACTCTTCAGGCAAGGCCTGTGAGAAGAAAATGTCGTGTTTTGATGTTCCCTCACCCATGATTAAGACAGATTCAAGAGAGCTTAAAAAGATTTTCCAAGCCACATCTTCCCATTTCCATTAAAAAAAAAAATCTCCCATTGAAGGGTAAGATTCATTACTCCCATTAACAGGTCATGGGAATCTTCCAGAGAAGGAAAATTCTACTGATTCCCCCTTCCCCCCCCACCGCCCCTCCTGCCTCCTTACTCGGTGTCTGCCTGCTTTCCTTAAACTGAAAAACAGGGAGCTCTCAGAGATTGATTAACTGATGTTCAAAAAATAGGGATCGCTCTGTGATGACATTACAGTATTTGACATATTGTGATCTGTAAACAAAACTTTATCCACCAGAATGTTCTCTGGATTGGCCATTTAGCTGGAGTAAATTGCTGTACTTAAAGTTCCACCAGATCTTTAACGTTTATGTGGAGGAGACAGACTTAATTTAAAAGGACTCGTCCCAAGCACTACCGCATAATAAACTGACTAGAATTCAAATTTATCTCACTTGTAAGGAGAAAGAGCTGAGTCAGTGCCTAGGGGATTTGAACCTATGGTTACAGGAAAACTAGATGTGTCAAAGCTGATGTTTAAACCACTAAGCCATCCCCTCTGGCTTAGAAGCATTACTAATATGAGCAAACTTCCTTCAGAAGCTAAGTGAGGGTTAGGAGGAAAGGTAGAAGATACGTAAGTGAGAGTGTGAGTGGGAAACATCATTAGATTATTCTTCCTGTAGATAAATTTGCACCCTATTAGATGACAACAGTACTTAATATTTATAGTAGTTTTTCATCTAATGAGCTCAAGGAGCATCTCTTGTGCGTTATCCCATTACTCCTCAAATTCTTAATAAGAAAATTACCCTTACTTTCCCTATTACTGAATTCCAAGCTGGGCAAGACCATTGGACTGTTTTCTCCGGACATTTCCCTGCCTTCAAACGTGATTGTACACCTAGGCTTAGTCTGAGGTAGCATGGAAGAGTGGATAGAGCACTGGCCTGGGTTATGAGTTCTAGTCCCGGCTCCACCACTTGTCTGCTGTGTGATCTTGGGCTTGTCTATTCACTTTGCTGGGCCTTAGTAACCTCATCTGTAAAATGGGGATTGAGACGGTGAGCCCCACGTGGAACAGGGGCTGGGTCCAACCCGATTTGCTTGTATCCACCCCATAGCTTAGTACAGTGCCTGGCACATAGTAAGTGCTTAACAAATGCCATAATTATTGTTATTATTATTAAATCAGCCGAGAGCAAAGAGTCCACCTTCTTTTCCAAAACCCCAAGAACGGAGATAGAACACAGGCTTTCCAGACTGTCTTTGGGTAGAAATTGTCTCTATCTGTTGCCAAATTGTACATTCCAAGAGCTTAGTACAGTGCTCTGCACAGAGTAAGTGCTCAATAAATATGACTGAGTGAATAAATATGATTGAGTGAATGAATGAATGTATAAAAGGTTTTGAGCAGCCCCAGATTGAATGGCAGGGGGGATGGGAAGTGGCTGGTGTAATTATTAATAGAACCTAGCCATTATAATCTGTATCCTGTCAACTAATCCATACAGCCAGAGACATCTGTACGGATTAATGCCTGGCCACCAAACATTCATATCTTCTCAGGAAAATCAATCAATCAGTGGTATTTACTGAACACTTGCTATGTGCAGATCAGTGTACTAAGGGCTTGGGAGAGTTCAATACAAAAGAGTTCAGTGCTTAGACCAGTGCTTTGCACATAGTAAGTGCTTAATAAATGCCATCATTATTATTATAAAAGAGTTAGTAGGTACATTCCCTGCCCATAAGGAACTTGCAGTCCAGAGAGGGAAACAGATATTAATATATATAAATTACAGATAGTACATAAGTGTTGTGAGGCTGAGGGTGGGGTGAATATCAAGTTCTAAAAGGGTACAGATTCAAGTGCATAGATGATGCAGAAAAGGATAGGGAATCAGGAAAAAGAGAAATTAATCGAGGAGGGCCTCTTGGAGAAGATGCGACTTTGTAGGTGGGAAGAGTGGAGGTCTGTTGTATATGGTGGGAGAGAGAGTATGTGGACAAGGGATCGGCAGCAAAATAACATCAAGGTACATTAAGTTGGCATTGGAGTGAAGCATCTGGTCTTGTTGAATTAAGAAATCAGCAAGGGCAAGTGAGTGGGAGCAAGATGATTGAGCGCTTTAAATTCAGTGGAAGGGAGTTTCTGTTGTGGAGGTGGATAGGCAGCCACTGGAGGTTCTTGAGGAGTGGGAAGACATCGACTGAATGTTTTATGTTTTGGGTTTGTTTTAGAAAAATGATCTGGGCAGCCCAATGAAGTACTGGCTGGAGTGGGGAGAGATGGAAGACAGGGAGGACAGCAAGAAACCTGAATCAGTAGTCAAGGAGGGAGAAGAATTGTGCTTGGCTCAACATAGAAATATTTTAGATGAAGAGCAAAGCGTGGCTTTTAGTGATGTTTAGGAAAGATACTAATACATTTTCTAAAGAAATCTGACCCAACAAATTCTGGACTTCTAAATTTTAAAAATGGCCAAGGACATATCGGCCTTCCCTACTCTTGCTGATGATAGTGAAGCAGCATGGCTCAGTGGAAAGAGCCCGGGCTTGGGAGTCAGAGGTCATGTGTTCTAATCCCAGCTCCGCCACTTAACTTCTCCGTGCCTCAGTTACCTCATCTGTAAAATGGGGATTAAGACTGCGAGCCCCATGTGGGCAAACCTTGTATCCCCCCAGCACTTGGAACAGTGCTTGGCACATAGTAAGTGCTTAAAAAATGCCATCTTTATTATCATTATTATTATCATTATTATTAGAAATTGACTTTAATATCCAGTAGGGATAATATTTTTGTTAGTGGTAAAATCCAGACATATATCATGACAGGCTTCATTGAGCAGCAACAAAAAGAGTCCAAATCAGGTATACCACTGGGGCTAAGAAGCAGTGTGGCCTAGTAGAAAGATCATGCTTCTTGAACTCAGGGAGTCTTGGTTCTAATCCGAGCTCTGCCATTTGCCCATTATGTGACCTTGGGCAAGTCACTTAACTTATCTGTGCCTCAGTTTCTTCATCTGTTATATAAGAATACTGTACTTTAGTTCCTGTATCTGCTCTCATTATCTTCTATCTCTGCCAGCGCTTAGTACAGAGAAAGTGCTTTACCAATATCATTATTAGTATTATTCACTTATCCTTACTTGTGGGGACTGTCTAACCTATCCCAAGAGGCTCCCTTCAGGAATAATAACCAAAGATCCTTCTCTCACTCCACATCTTCAACTGAGTTTTCTTTTTTAACGAATGATTTCTCAAGCTCTGATCTTGAGGCTAAGAGTTCAAGTATGGAAAATGCTTTCCTGACAAACTGACAAGATAATTTATTTATCAAGATAAACTTGTTTTTGATGTTCCTTTAAGATAATGCCCTACAAGCTATAAAGCAGAATTTCAGAAAGCCTAATAAAGAAGCCGGGCCAGTTGAATGATAAACGATTGATTGATATAGGTTCCTTTCTTCCATGATATGTCCAGGTGAGCTTTCCAGAACTCAAAATAAATTATTTTTCTATCACTCATGGCTTCCCATTCCTCATATCACAAGAAAATAATTCCTTTTTTTGTTTATTTTAGCTTAAATTATATTTGCAATAGGGCACATTTGAAGAACTACTGATATCATATAAAATAAAAAGCTTTATGAGGATCTTGAGAAGTCATAATTGGATATATAACTAGTGGTAAATATGTTTATAGTCTAAGACTGCAACAATTATTCAACCTGGGTGGGAAGCAGCGTGGCTCAGTGGAAAGAGCACAGGCTTGGGAGTCAGAGGTCATGGGTTCTAATCCTGCTTCCATCATTTGTCAGCTGTGTGACTTTGGGCAACTCACTTTTAACTTCTCTGTGCCTCAGTTACCTCATCTGTAAAATGGGGATTAAGATTGTGAGCCCCACATGGGACAACCTGATCACCTTGTATCCCCCCAGTGCTCAGAACAGTGCTTTGCACATAGCAAGTGCTTAACAAATACCATTATTATTACTATCATTATTATTTATTTGAACTTGGTTGTCCAAGGGAGGTAATGAAGCCAAGGTTGGAGAAGGAAGGGACCTGACTTTCTTCAGGTATTTGTAAAGGAACTAAAGTTATTCTTGCCAACACCCTCAGTAATTAATTTCAATAATAATAATCATGGAATTTGATAATAATAATAGTAATGATGATGGCATTTATTAAGCACGTACTATGTGCAAAGCACTGGGGAGGTTACAAGGTGATCAGGTGGGTCCTACGTGTGGTTCACAGTCTTAATTCCCATTTTACAGATGAAAGAACTGAGACCCAAAGAAGTTAAATGACTTGCCTAAAGTCACACAGCTGACAAGTGGTGGAGCGGGATTTGAACCCATGACCTCTGACTCCAAAGCCCATGCTGTTTCCATCGAGCCACGTTGCTTCTCATAGTAAGCGCTTACTATGTGCCGAGCACTATGCTAAGCACAAGGGTAGATACAATATAATCACATCAGACCCAGTTCCTGTCCGCTATATTGCTCACAGTTATTTAATTCCCATTTAACAGAGGAAGAAACAGGTGCAGACAAATCAAGTGCCTTGCCCAAGGTCCCACAGTAGGCAAGAAGTCGAGCCAGGAGTAGAAACTATGCCTCTTGATTTGATTTTCAGTCCTGTGCTCTTTCCCTTGGATCAAAGCAATTGTGGGAAATGAAATGAAATAAAGAAAAATGTATTTCTAGATTCCACTCTCAAATTGAAACTCAAAGAAGGTCCCCCCCCCACCCCACCCACATACATTATTGTTTCTAAGTTGCCTTTAAAACTGGTGCTGAAGAAAGTTTGTGGGAAATTAACCCTGGAAAGTGCTGCTTTAAAAATTTCCCCTCCAGGAAACACACACACAAACACACACACCCCCATTCCTTTTGTACGTCTTTCCAAATTATTTCAAACTCTGGAGTGTTGCATTTCAATGTCACAGTATATGAATCAAATAAGCAACAACATCTGAAATTAGGCAAAAAAGACAGGATGAACAACTAAAATTAATCCCCCATGATAATCTGTTCCCATGAAAACTCCTTAAGGGAAAACACTATATCCCCATTTTGTTTTGTGCTGAGACCTAAGTATATCTCTTCTATTAATATTACATGCCTAAATCCCTGTGCATTAAAGCAAGAATATATCATGTCAGGAAAGAAAACCTCAAGTCTGAAGCTTACTGTGACCTTTAATATTAGCCCAATTAAATGTAATCAAGTTACAAGTCTACATTTCAGAAACATATTGAACATGGGAGTGAAATGAGAGCAGACTATGGTAGATTAACCAAGGCTCTATTTCCAAATATCTCAACCTCGTCTTGCAAATAAAAAAGCAAAACAAAGACGAACAGCTATCTAAACAAC
The DNA here is from genome assembly GCF_015852505.1 of Tachyglossus aculeatus. Taxonomy (NCBI): domain Eukaryota; kingdom Metazoa; phylum Chordata; class Mammalia; order Monotremata; family Tachyglossidae; genus Tachyglossus; species Tachyglossus aculeatus. Next base: position 27,712,625 of record NC_052099.1, on the reverse strand, counting down.
ATCGTCATCTTGAGCACCTCCTCTTCCAGGATGCAAATCATCTGAACGCGTTCAATAGAATCGATGTTTAATATCACTATCCCCATTCCATTTCATTTTACCCAATGGGTGGAAGGAAGGGCTATGTTGAAGATAATATGATATGGAGCTTTAAGCTCTCTTCAGATTTCAAACAGGTCAACTTGTCAAAGCATTTTAAAGGGAGCCAATTACATTAATTTTCCACAGCAGAAAAATACATATTTCATTTCCCTCTCCCACTAGAGATGGGGCCCAGAGATCCCATTCTGAAAGGCTCTTATCACTAAGTAACATTCGTACCCCCAAAGGAATCTTTGGCAGCCACTGGCCCATTGATATAATTGAGCAAGGTATGAGCTGTCTGACAGTACCATGGCACTACTCAATAGTGCTGTGCACTAAGCACAATGAAGCTTCAGCCAACAGCCACGTTGTCAATAAATTTCAATTACACTAATTGCCAAGAGTTCAATGAGCGCCCTTAGAAAGGGGAAAAAAGAAAGATAAAAACAGAAACCTAGGCCTAGTAGGGGGAAAGAAAAGGAAGCAATAAATAAACTGCATTTTTCTAAGGAGGGCATTAGTGTATTTTTTAACATGGCTTAACAAGCTTTTACAAGCTGTACCAGGTTCAGGGATCCTGTTTAACATTTCTTTGTTTCTGTCGCCAAACAACATCTACAGAAACTCAATTACGAGCCATTATCTTTCAGGGAAAGATCGTTTTCTAACTTTCTGTTTTTCAATGTTGTTCCTCCTTTTTTTCTGGAAGGAGAGTGCCTTTTCAAGTTGAATGGAGCTACGTAAGAAGAACCAAAGCGGGGGCTTTACAAAGGCAACCAAATGGGCAATTTGGAGACTGACTTTCCAAACGAAAATACTGAAAGAAACGAATACATAAAACATCCCATATTAAAACTGAAACCGCATTAATTTGTAGAGTGTAGTCCAAGTGCAGTAGACTCTGATTCAGCAAATAGTGTCCACGATTTGGTTAAGAAGGCGGGATGGCTTAAAGGACTCTGGGTATTCCAAGCCTGGCTGCTTAGCTTCCCTGCTGTTCAAAGCTTTTGTCAGTTCACCTAAATGTGATTTGTAACAAAAAGCTTATTTCCATCATATCTTGGATCCAAAGTTTAGGGAAAAGGGAGCCTTCACTGGCTTGAAGGTGGCCAGAGGAGTTGTCTTTCAGAGGCTCTCGGCACCAAGAGAGGACTCACCCTGCATCTCTTCTGGGACTCTTTACACTGCATAAATTCAGTGTTTCTCCTTCATTACACACTGGTTATGGGGACTGGCATGTAATGAGGAGGTTGGGGTGGGTTTTCCTGTCTGGATGACAAATGAGCATTCAGCTCTTGTGTCATGCCAGAATACCACAAGGTTGCTGAACAACCTGCATGTGAATGGGTTTTAGAGAGAGGCATTATTGTTTCATCAATTCAGCTCTCTCACCATCACTGCATTTTTCCCCCCCATGGTAGGAAACTTTTTCACAAGTAGAAGGCTCAATGATTAAAACTTATCTGTTTAGTTGGACATTTGGCATCAAATCCACTTTCTACTCAATATTCACCTATATTTTACAAAGTAGCCTTTGGAATGGGCCAGCTCAAAACTCAAAAGGAAAAAGTGAATCTAGACCTCTATAGCAGGATGGAAACTGGCTGCTGTTCGATCCTTACTGAGAAAACACTAGGCATTCATTACTTTTAGAACTCATTCTGCATGGTCGGCCCATTCTGCATGGTCCGCAGAAAAACCAGACTCAAACACGAGGCAAAAAACTTTGCAGGTGATAAATTAAAAACAAATAAAAGAAAGGTCAGATAGTGAAGGATAGGCCTGTGGACTCTTTTTGCTGCAGAAAGTTGGGCAGCCCAGAAATATCACAGAGAAGTTTCAATTGAAAGTTAGTTGAGGTTGTTGGAAAATAATTACGGTATTTGCTAAGTGCATATTACGTACTCATCACTGTGCTAAGCGCCGAGGAGATGCAATACAATAAGATCAGACACAATTGCTGTCCTGCATGGGGATAACCATCTAAGGGGAAAGGAGAGCAGATATCAAGTACCCATTTTATGGATGAGGAAGTTGAGATACACAGACATTTAAGTCCTTCTAGACTGTGAGCCCATTGTTAGATAGGGGCCATCTCTATATGTTGCCTACTTATACTTCCCAAGTGCTTAGTACAGTGCTCTGCACACAGTAAGCGCTCAATAAATACAATTGAATGAATGAATGAATGACTAGGCCAAGGTCACATTGCAGGAAATGATGGAGCTGAGATTAGAATCTAAATCTCCTGACTTTCATTCATGTGCTCCTTCCATTAGCCCATGCTGTGAGTCCATTCTAGACTGTGAGCCCATTGTTCAGTAGGGATTGTCTCTATCTGTTGCCAAACTGTACTTTCCAAATGCTTAGTACAGTGCTTTGCACATAGTAATCACCCATAAATACAATTGAATTAATTTGATGATATATTCTAAAGCGTGAGAATAGATGTCAAGGCAGGTAATTGTCAAGGCAGGTAACTATTGCACTGGACCTCCAATCTCAGGCAGAAAACTGGGCTGGATAAACTACTGTTTATACCCAATGAATGACATTTCTTCTCTTTCAAATCCAACTATAGCCACTTGGAATATCTAAAAATGTGTTCGAAAAATTAGTAAACTGCACACCAAATAAACTCTTTCTAATCATCTATAATGAGGTGCATTCATTGAGCAGAATTCAGAGAATGGAAGCATTTTTTTTAAAATCACTGAAATACTGTCCACGATAGCACATCTACATTTTTGGGGGGAGTGTTTGTTAAGCACTTACTATGTGCCAGGCACTGTACTAAATGCTGGGTAGATATGGCTAATCAGATTTGACGTGGTCCATGTCCCACATGTGGCTCACGGTCTTAATCCCTAGTTTACAAATGTGGTAACTGAAGCTCAGAGAAGTTAAGTGATTTCCCAAGGTCACACAGTAGATAAGCCGTGTCTCCCAGGCCTGTGCTCTATCCACTTGACCATGCTGTTTCCCTAATTCCCTACAATTTTTCCTTAAATAATAAAATCTCTCATCTCATTCCCCATGGAAACCAATCAATTACAGAGCATTTACCATATGCAGAGAACTATTTTAGGCACTTGCAGAGCAAGCTTGTATGATCTATAAAGTGAGTATATAAGGAGTTAATTCCTTATCTCATTAACTGAAAAAGTTTAAGAAAATCAGAAGCTCTAATGTAACATGGAACAAACAAAAACAAACAAAATAAAAACCAATTCATTTAGGATTGAACAGTTTTTCCATTTTTTCCCAGCATGAAGAAATCCAAAGAAAATTTACAGAGCTTCTTCTAAGGCTCATCATAAAAAAAGTTCAGAAAATAAAAACCCCACTAAGGAAAACCTCCACAAAATTGAGATCCCTGAGTAAACTGAAGCCCAATTCATTCCCTTTCTCAGCAAACTGAAATAGCTGCCCTTCCTCCCACCCCCTCCCCTTAAAAGACTGGATTAGAAGCTCTAAACGCTGCCCCATACATCTTTGGTGATGTTTCTGGATAAAAAAGCAAAATGGGTGAAACTCAGCCCTAAGAAGATTCAACTGATGCTTATGCTCTGGGGAAATCAGCTGAGAAAATTGCCAAGAATCATGTTTACCTAATAGTATTTGACTTCTTTTCCCCTCACAAATAATCTATAATCTAATCAGTCAGGTGTACACTGTCTTTCCGAGTCCCTAAAGCCGTACTAGTCTATACTTCAACCACAAATTTGTAGATGGGTACAATCAAAGGTGATCCGTTAACCTTGGCCCTCAAATACTAGTTACCTGAGAGCTCATTTTTCAATCCCTCCCGGCAAGACAGCTCAGGTTGGATGATCAAGCTTTGGACTAGCTACCTCTGTTTACCTGAATCTATGAAATTTTGGGTGAAACAGCAAGGCAGGTTTAGTTTATGATTCCATTAGTCTGCATTTTTATTATCTACTATTTTTACTGATTAGTCTTTACGAGGGTGTATCCTGCAGCTCTGGTCGTAGTCGTCACTGACTTTTACATGACTCATGTGCCATATTTTCTGTTTGGCTTAGTTTTGTTATTGAACACATACGTGTTCTTCAGTAGGAGCTATAAAATGTGCTTTAATAAGCACTGTAAAACCAGTAATAAAAACACAGTGAAACCAGGGTACTAGTGTTTTCCTCCTTATAATGTTCAAAAGAAGAATGCTGGAAAAGAAGTTTCATTATAATGCAAAATAATAGTGTCTTTATGATTTATGCCAGAGAAATAAAATTTGGAATAGTCTGAGAAAGCAAGTTTAATTTGTAAAAATGTTCTGCCAAGCAATAAATACCGAGACAGAAAACTAAGATCAAGATCCATAGTTTCGGAAAATGGATTGAAGAAATTTGATGAACGGAACTTATTTTTTTTTTACTTTGATAGCCTTCCTGCAGTAAAATATGCCATTACAGAGGAAATATTCTTATTTTTTAGGGAGGGAAAGATGTAATGCAATTAAAAACCTGAAGGTTTCTAAAATATAAGAAGTTTGAAGGGAAAGTTAAAAATAAAACTCCAGAGCTGTATTCACACAAGTGTTTATTAAGCACCTCTAGGAGGCTTAACACTAAACTGCACTTTAGCATGTGCAGTTTGTGAGGTAATTTACAAAAGCCAGAGAAGACAAAGGCAGAATGCGAGTCAATAGAGAGTCAGACACCATGCCAAGCTGAAGATCCACAAGTCTTTGTGGTATTCAAAATTTTCTAAATGACTGGAAGACCTGAATTTCTTAGAGAAAACCCAACCAACTGTTGGATCAGTTTCATCAGTGTCACCTAAGGACCATGCTCAGTATCAAAGAGAAGGACCCGATTACCGTCAGTGAGATCCTGGAATGCAATCAGCTTATCAGCACTAAAGCAACGTTCACTAAAGCAATGTTCAGTGCAACACAATTCTGCTGGGTAGGATACATAAGGAAAATGGCTCTGGGTAGCTCAATCAGAAGGAACCAGAAAGGGATACAGGCTAAACCAGAGGAGAGAAAATATATTGTACAGAAACAATGAAGTCAGCTAAAACAATTCAGTGTAGCAAGCAACCACTAGAGAACAGCTGAAGCAGACAGGCAAGCCCAGTGGGCCCAAAATTAGGAGAGGGATTGCTCTCTGAGAACAAAGCCTTCATGGAAGATCTGGATGGAAGGAGGCAGAGTTATCAATAGAGCAGCAGTGTGGCCTGGGAGTCGGAGGGATCTGCGTTCTAATCCCAGCTCACCACTTATCTGCTGTGTGACCTTTGGCAGTCACTTAATTTCTCTGTGTCTCAGTTACCACATCTGTAGAATGGGGATTGAGATTAGGATCTCCATATGGGGCATGGACTGTATCCAACCCAATTAGTTTAAATCTGCCCCCAGCACTTACTACAGTGCCTGGAACATAGTAAGCACTTAAATACATTCCCCACCACCAACCCCTGATCCCGCAAATAAAAAGTCAGACCCAATGCAGTGCAGAAGAGTAGCAAAGCCGGAACTAGAACCCCTGTCCTCTGAATCCCAAGCCCATACTCTGGCCACTGGGCCATGCTAGGACTTACTGCCAGTAAGGTCGTCTTTGAAAATAAGTAACAGGTTTATATATAGAAAGATTAACAAGAAAGAAAGAAAGATTCATCATATAAACACAGTTCTCTAGGATAAGAAGCAGGTTAGAGCCCTTTGGAAAAGGTCTTATATAAGCTTTTTCATTAAATAGAATAGTACTAGTAGTAACAATAAGTAATTTTTGTTAGGCATTTATCATTTAATAAGTACTGTGCTAAGTGCTGGGGTAGATACAAGATAATCAGATCCCATATGGGGCTCACTGTCAAGGTTGGAGGGAGAAAAGGTATTGAATTCCCATTCTGCAGCTCGGGAACTGAGGCACAGAAAAGTTAAGTGCCTTTCCCAAGGTCACAGTGGCATGTGTCAGAGCCAGAATTAGAACCCAGGTCCTCTGACTCTGAGCTCCATACTCTTTCCACTAGGCAATGTCACTTCTCATACAGCACATATTTTACTTTATGGTCCTTCCCACAACCTCAGCTTCCATCAGAATTGAGAAAATCTGTTTATCACATTCTGAGGAACACAGAATACATCCAACTTTTCTTCCAAACTCTTGCCAGAGTCAACCAGGCTTCAAATGTCAAGAGGTTTGTACAATAACATCTTAGACCTGTTCCCACTTGAGGATTCTTAAGGCGAGCATGGAAAGGATTTCTCTAGGCAGCAGGTCAAGTTTAGTTGGCATTTGATAAATAATGAAAAAAAAAACTCCTCCTTCTTCAAGCTTTGGTTAAAACCATACCTTTTGGGAACTTCTTTGGATCTTACTGTTTAGGCTTTTACATGAAGATGGAAAGTATTTATCATTCAGGAAGGTTGTAGAGATTGAAGTAGTGTAAGAATGAGTTTCATTCATGACCAACTGTGTCATTTGTGGGGTCTTAAGCAATGTATCATACTCAGTGAATGGGTGATGAGTGTACTATGTGAAATGGCTTAATAAATAAGTACAATCTATCTAGCTTGTCTTGGGCTGGCTATAAAATATTATCCAATTTCTTTCACTGTCTAGGACCCTCTAGAAATGCCAGTATGCACTATGGACAAAAAAAGAAGAGGGCTAAATTAAGCTTCCTGGAAATCAGTTCCATTTCGCTACACGACGGTTACTTATAAGCATAGGAAGCACCCCACAAGGAATAAACTCAAGCATAACCCAAGCCCCACAAAGGACAAAAAACACAAAACTCAAAACACACTTAGACTCTGGCTTGTTATAGAGAGAGCTGGGGAATTTGAATTATTTTTTTCCCATTTGCAAATGATAAACTCACAAGCTACACATTCTACACAATCCATGTAAAAAAGCGACTTAGTGGGGGGTAGAATTTGGTTCCACCCTAGATTGCAGTTAGGGTTGCTTCATCATATGCTCATTAAGCATCAACCCTAGCCATCCTGTATTTGTAAGATAGAAAAAAAGATATGGACCTAGGAAAGAGAAGCAGCGTGGCTCAGTGGAAAGAGCACGGGCTTTGGAGTCAGAGGTCATGGATTCAAATCCCAGCTCCGGCAATTGTCAGCTGTGTGACTTTGGGCAAGTCACTTAACTTCTCTGTACCTCAGTTACCTCATATGTAAAATGGGGATGAAGACTGTGAGCCCCCCATGGGACAACCTGATCACCTTGTAACCTCCCCAGAACAGTGCTTTGCATAGTAAGTGCTTAATGCCATTATTATTATTATTATTATTATTATTATCCCAGCTCTGCCATTTGCCTGTGTGACCTTGGACAAGTCACTAAACTTCTCTAAGCTTCAGTTTCCTCTTCTTCTTCCCCCTTATACTTCAAGGCCCATAAAGAGCATGGATTGGGTCTGACATGATTGTGTCATTACTACTCCAGTGCTTAACATAATAAGCTTTTAACCAGAACTACAGTAAATATTATTGATGTACAAGTGTATCTGAATCAGAAGTGATTCAAAATAGGTTTGATGGTTTAACCTGCCATGATGTGATCAAGACTGGGATGAATCAGGTCAGCTCAATAGGGTCAGATTTGGTCTGAGGCAGCCAGGGTGGGAAATTCAGGAGGGTACTGGGACAGGTGAAGTTATTTAGCCTGAATTATCCAGCCCATACTGGAATTTATTTCCACTTCAGCCTCCTATAATCACCTTTGAATCCTTTCTCTCTTCCCCTATGTATTGATGGGAATTAGTACAGCTTAGTGTTTAGAACACAGGCCTGGGAGTCGGGTCTTGGTTTCTAGTCCTGGCTCCGTCACTTGTCTGCTGTGTGATCTTGGGCAAGCCACTTAACTTCTCTGGGCCATAGTTCCCTCATCTGTAAACTGGGGATTAATAATAATAATAATAATAAGGATGGCATTTTATTAAGCACTTACTATGTGCAAAGCACTGTTCTAAGAGCTGGGAAGGTTACAAGGTGGTCTGATCATTCCACAGGGGGCTCACAGTCTTCATCCCCATTTTACAGATGAGGTAACTGAGGCCCAGAGAAGTTAAGTGACTTGCCCAAAGTCACACAGCTGACAAGTGGTGGAGCTGGGATTTGAACCCATGACCTCTGACTCCAAAGCCCGGGCTCTTTCCACTAAGACTGTGAGCCCTATGTGGAACAGTGTTGTGTCTATTCTATCTGACTATATACCCCAGTGCTTAGAACAGTGCCTGGAACATAGCAAGTGCTTAACAAAAACCATAATTATTATTATGCAAAGACATACGAATGTTGATTCTCTCTAAAATACACATAGAAGCAGAAAGAGAAGCTATCCAGCCCATCGTGAAACAATATTTACTGAGCATTTACTATGTTCATAGCACTGTTCAAAGAGCTTAGGAGAGTACAATGGAATTAGTAAATGTGATCATAGGCCATGGGGACTTTACAATCTAGTGGGGAAGATAGATACTAAATACATTTCAGATAGGAGGAAGGAAAAGGGTATATGTACATGAATCAGGGTTTAAGTAACAAGGCATCTTAGTTATGTACTCAAGTGTTGCAGGAGGTCATGAGTATTTGAACTCTTGGATGATATGAAGAACTAAAAAAAGGAAAAGGGCAGACAACAAAAGAACATATTAGGAGGAGAAGATGTGGATTTCAGAAAGTCTTTGAAAATGGTGAGATAAGCACACATCAGAAGAAGGAGGGAGTTCCATGAAAGGGAACGGGTTTGAGCAAGAAGTCATATGTGGGAGTGATGAGAATAAGGCACAGTGAGTACATCAACTTCAAAAGAATGAAGATTTTGCATAATGGGAGCAGAAAAGGGTTAAATAATTATGGTACTTGTTAAGTGCTTAGTATGTACAAAGAGCTGGGGTAAATACAAGTTAGTCAGGTTGGACACGGTACCTGTCCCACATGGGGCTCACACTCAAAACCCATTTGACAGATGAAGCAACTGAGGCCCAGAGAAGTTAAGTGATTTTTCCAAGGTCACACAGCAGACACATGGTGGAGCCGGGATTAGAACCCAGGTCCTTCAGACTCCCAGACCTGGGCGCTATCCACTAAGCCATGCTGCTTCTCAGGGAAGAAGAGTTGGTGATGGCCTGAAAACCCGCACTAAGAAGTTTCTGCTTGATGCAGAGAGGAATGGTAATCATTTGAGGGTTTTGAAGAGTTAGGACAGATGCTGAATGTTGTTTTAGAAAAATAATCTAATCCAGAGGAAGACTGGGGGCAGGGAGATCTGTCAGGAGACCCAGGAAGTGGTTGATATGGCAAGTGTCTGGAGCAGCATAGTGCTCTATATGTTGCTAACTTGTACTTCCCAAGCGCTTAGGACAGTGCTCTGCACACAGTAAGTGCTCAATAAATACGACAATGAATGAATGAATGCTCAGTTGGACAGAGAAGAAGGGGCTGATCATAGAGGGAAATCCAGCAGGATCTGGTAAAAAAATGAATAGGGGGGTTGAAACAGAGGAAGATCCAAAGATAATAACATGGTCGCAAGCCTTAGAGGAAGGAAAGATAGTGGACCCGTCAGTGGTGATGGGTAGGTTAAGCTGAGGAAGGGACTGGAGAAGGAAAATGAGGAGGTCAGGTTTTGGACAGATCGAATTTGAGGTGCTGGTGGAGACATCCATGGCAGGAGAAAACGTGAGCTTGTGGAGAGAGGGTTAATAAAATACGTTTGGGAGTTACCTCCAAAAAGGTGGTAACTGAAGCCATCTGGGGGAGTGAGTATAAAATGAGAAATCAATGTCCCTTAGTAAGTGAACCTCATCATTGTCCAATTCAAAACATTTCCATAACTTCTGAAAGGCTCAATTGGTCTTCCTTTATGTTCTTGAAATTAGGTTTTCTAGGCCTCAAAAATTGATCCTGTATACAGTCATCAACTTTGCCGGCCAGAAATAAACAAACTTCCAGGCACTTATGGCAGGAAAAACAAACAAAAAAACCCTCAAAACACTTCGATCCGATATCTGAAATTCTTTAGGGTTTAATCAATGGTGGATTCATTCAATGAATTGGATCAATGAACCCTGACTCCCAGTCATTTTGCATTTACAACACAAAAATATCCCTGAGAAAATGAAACTCCACTTTCACATGCAAATGAAAACTGCAGTTAAAACTGCAAAATAACAGCATACCTACCTGTGTTTGGCCTTCAGATTAGTTTTACTGGATTCAATTTAAGTGAACAATTCTTTAGAGAATTTTAAAGAGACTCAAGTAGTTGTTCAAAGTATCAAGCCCTAAACCACTTATTTTATTACATTAAATTCCATCTCGCCTGGCTGACAGCATAAGGTAAGCTTAACATAGCTCTCTTTGTCTTAACTTCCCAATTGAGGAACTAGGGTTAATAATATCAGATTTTCACAGAGTTGTGAAAGTGCTTTGGAAAGTTTCTTGAGCCCCTTGGAAGAAAGATGTTTCTAAGTAGCATTAATTATCTTCTATGTTAGGCAACCGAGGTCGTATTAACATTAACACCGAAAACTGGGAAGGACAGGAAGGAAAACAAGAATCGATGTCTAAAAGGAAGAGAGAATAATCTGGAAGTGCTATTGGCATCAGTGATTCTCTTCACTAGGAGAACTGGCAATGGAAAAAAAAGGCCACCTCATCTCTGAAATGAAAGAATCCTGGAAAATCAAATTCTCCATGATTCAAAAAGTATTCTATTAATGCAATGCAGGTTTCTCTACCTAGAACCTGTGCGTGAGTTAGATCCTAGGCACTTCAGTAAAGAGAAGAGGTGCATAGCACTTAAATAGAACTGAAAGGATGTAAGAACAAGATCAACATGACGACATTCCTCTTTCTGGAGTATGAAAGAGGCGTTTGACATTCAGGAAACGAGGAAAACTGATTGTGATGCTGTCAACAGCACCAGTTCGTAAATAGAGGCACTTGCTAAACACACAGTTACTAAATAAATAGTGTACTTACTGCTCTAAGAGTGCCCTTCATTCAATCAGAAGCTAAAAATAAGAGTTATTCATGGCTCCTGTTAAGAGGACACCTTCTTACATTCCACACCCATCTAAGCCTATTGCTGTGGATTTTTAAAATTATTATTATTGCTGTGACAGGAGAAACACATCAGTTTATCTGCACTAGTTCCAGATATAGGAAATGTGTGATCCACTCATTCTATTACCAAACTTTGTATCTGGGGAAAAAAAAAAAAAGTGATGCAGAAAATTTTCACACACGCGCAAAACCATAGGTCTTGCCCTAGTGCCATATTAAGAAGAAAAGATGAAGAAAAAACAAATCCAAATAATTGCCAATTTGGGAAATGGAACATGCTTAATCCAACTATTTTTCTCACTGAGAGAATTGATATTCATCACAAGAACCATGTAAGGATCATGGAGAAGGCCTTTAAAAAGTAAGAGCACCTGTAGTGCCAATCTGGAGTTGTTGAATAAAAGATGCCAGAAGAAAAAGTATAAACAAAACACCTGGCCCACATCCTCGAAGAAGCTGTTCTATCGCCAAGGTGATTTTGCCTAGAGGAATGCAGCATGGTTTGTGGTAGAGGAAACAAGTGGATTTTCCCTCAGCTCTAGGCAGTTTGCTTTCAGAATGGGAGAAAAAACTTGTGGATGGGGAGTCAAGAAAAGAAACCATCCATTGAACTGATTTAAGAAAATCCAAATGGACTTTATCCTACAATGTAGACCGAAAATATGAGGAATAAATAATCAGTACACCATGACCACCAACTGTAGCAGCCTGCGAAAGTTGGGGAACTGAAGGCATGAAACTGAAATTACCAAAAGTGAAAATTAACAGTCTGTAGAAGGAGTACCTCAATTAATCAATCATATTTACTGAGTGCTTACTGTGTACAGAGCACTGTACTAAACACTCAGGAGAGTGTAATATAAAAAAGTTGGTAAACATGTTTCCTGACCACAAGGAGCTTACGGTATAGAAGATTCACCTCCAAAGCTTTCAAACCATTTCTTCTCTGAGAAAAGTCTCAAAGATAACCAGCTGCTGGCCAGTAGATGGGGAAGAGAGAATGATTTTGGGGAAAAAAGAAGGTTGGTTGCAGCTGTGAATTAAATCATCAACTTTGCAAAAATATTCTACTTCCCAGGACTTGAAGAGGAAGACTCGGGGAAATAGTTCTGAAAGCTGGGGCTCTGAGTAGGAAGACCATTCATAACTCTTCTTAACATCTCTTCCTTAATTTTAAGACGTCCCCATTGTCCTCTAGCTCTTAGGTGGTGATGTAATCCATGCCCTAGCAAGAATAGCACAGGTCATAAATTGCTAATAGTACCATCATATGGGTGGAGAAACATTTATGTTGCCATTGCCTATTTCTCTTCAATCCCTACAGCCAAAGACCCCTCAATACAGAATGGAAAAATGCCAAAGGCAACCTACCATAATTCTAGCTATTAGCCAAGTTAATAGGGAAGCAGCATGGCCTAGTGGAAAGAACAGGAGCCTGTGACTCAGAGGACCTAGGTTCTAACCCCGGTCTGCCAAAGGCTTGCTGTGTGACCTTGGGCAAGCTTAACTTCTCTTTGCCTCAGTTTCCTCAACTGTAAAATGAAGACTCAATACCTGTTCTCCCCTGTACTTAGACTGTGAGCCCCTTATGGGGCAGGGGCCGTGTCCAATCTGACTAATGTGTATCTTCCCCAGTGCTTAGAATAGTGCTTGGTACATAGCAAATGCTTAATAAATGCAATAATAGTCATAACCACCAAGCACAGTAGAGGACATTTCTCTTTTTACCCTTCAACGAGTCAAGAACATTTCCTGTGTTAGACCCTGTAAGACGTTTTAGGGGAAGAAGATGAGGTCCTTTGACCTCAGAGAATTTTCTTGGATGGGTGTCTGTGTCAAGTGCTGCTTCTAAGGACGAGCAAAGGATCATTAGATGATCTATTGCACTTTTAGGTACACTAGGGACCTTCAGGGCAAGTGACTGTCTGATTGCTTATTCAGCCGAGACTCTTCTGAAGAGAAGAGCCCTCTCCAGAAGAATACAAAGCCAGCCTCTCTCTCTGCGAGTTGTCCTTCCTCTGTGAGACCGCTTTCTCTCAGAGTAATAAATGTTAATTCCATATGTGAACAATCCTTGTGCAATGAGTGTTGTTCATGTCCCAGGAAAACTGGCATTCTCTTCATCACTTCAGGTCCTGATGATATATGATCCATTAGGCATTTTCTGGATATAACAGTGAAATTACTTGGAAATCTCCCAGGAGAGTTACCTGGCTTGTAAATGATCAAAAATACCATTTTGGCCCCAAAATGCTTTTATGTGGAAAAATAATGCTGCCGGGCATCCTGAGTGATGTCACGATATAATCACAACATACCATGAGGCTCAGTTACCTATTTTAACATGTGGTAAGTGATACACAGGGGAAGTATTGGTTTTCATATCATGGGAGGGGGGAAAGCTGAATTCCAATAAACCATAATTGTCAGGGACGATGTGATGTTACAACCACCACCGGTTGGCACAGGAAACCTCCTCCAGTTTTCTGGGCTCCAATTGTTATATTGTACTGCCATCCACTGCTTGATTTCTAAATTACACTAACTGAAAAATCCAACTGCAGTTTAAGTGGACTTGGCTTCATTCCCACTGAAGGACCAGCTATCCCCTGACAGATACACTCTCAATTCATTTTCTCCTGCAACGATAACTGTGAAATTTACCCAGCTCACAAAGGAAGGGAAATAATTTCTCTAATAGCCTTAATGGGCTTTTAGAGCCTGTGGCCAACTTCCAAGGAAGGCAGACAGAAAAGATGCAGTGCACATTGTGCATGTGGCAGAGGGAGAGGGAGAAGAGAGGAAGGAGGGAGGAGAGAAAGAAGAAAGAGGAGAGAGAGAGAGAGAGGAAAGAGGGAAGGGAGGAAAGGTGAAAGAGAGGGAGGAGAGAGGGAGAAGAGAGAGTGGAGAGAAAGAGAAGAGAGGATAGAGGAAAGAGGGGAGAGAAAAGAGGGGAGACCAGAAAGGGGAGGGAGGAAAGGGGAAAGAGAGAGGGGAGAGAGAAAGGAGAGAGAGGGAGAAGAGAGAGGAGAGAAAGAAGAGGAGAGAGAGAGAGAGGAGAGAAAGGGGATAAAGAAAAGAAGGGGGAGAGAGAGAGGGGAAAGAGAGGGGAAAGAGGAAAGACTCATCCTCTGAACTTGAAGCAAGTTGTGGACTGGATACATGTATACCAACTCATTTTGTACTCTCCCATGTGATTAGTAAAGTGAGCTAAACATAGTATTCTTAAATATATATGGTTGATTGAGAAGAGATGGGAGAGAGGAGAGAGGGGAGAGAGGAGAAAGAGGGGAGAGAAAGGAGCAAGAGAGGATGGATGTGAGAGAGGTGGGAGGAAAGGGAGAAAGAGGAAAAAAAAGTCTCGTCAGATAAATTTATTTTATTTTGTTAGTATGTTTGGTTTTGTTCTCTGTCTCCCCCTTTTAGACTGTGAGCCCACTGTTGGGTAGGGACTGTCTCAATGTGTTGCCAACTTGTACTTCCCAAGCGCTTAGTACAGTGCTCTGCACACAGTAAGCACTCAATAAATACGATTGATGATGATGATGGTGATGATAAATTTCAGAGAAGATGTTTTAATTGAACTCTTTCAGAAATGACGTATTGGTTTACTGGAAGTTTTTTTTTTTCCACTACATCAAGAAGTACGACTAGAAACAAATTGTACTTCAAAGAAAAAAGCATATCAAAGTCTATTGTAGAATTAGGTTTTACTATCATTAAGATTATTGAAATAAATAGTAAGTTACTGTTTGGTCTTTTTTATGTTATGGTTCTGTTCCACTTAGTAATATATTAGAATACCATATAGTTCAAAGGAAGAGGAAAGATGATGCATGAATAATAAAATAGTCTCCCAGACATTAGGAAACCAATGATGAAGCCCCTGGCCCCTGACTCCGAATCACCTTGAAATAAGCCACAGAAAACATTGCAATTATTACCCAGTGAACCACACAAAACACCTTTCAGTAACACTGTAACAGTAACTGCTTCATTCTTATTCACTGGAAAAACTAATACAGAAAAAGCTAAAGAAATACATAGAATGCTGAGATTATTCTTATAGACAAAAACCTTAAAAAGTATCCCAGCAGCTTCTCCTATTAACTGCATCACTACATGCGACAGTTAACTAGCCATCACTCACTATATATATATATACCTGGATTAATATTAATGCTACATTTTCAGGCATGAAATGCATTCTGCTATTCACTTGAGCGAAATCATAGTGTAAACTTGTGTGGTAGAAACCAGATAACCTCTATTAGGAGATATAGATGAAGTTAGTTTATCCTTTTAACCTATAATGATGACAAAGGCAACACTTTTCACTTTCAATTGTATTTATTGAGCACTTATTGTGTGCAGAGCACTGTACTAAGTGCTTGGGAAGTACAAGTGGGCAACATATAGTGACAGTCCCTACCCAACAGCAGGCTCACAGTCTAGAAGGGGGAGACAGACAACTAAACAAAACATATTAACAAAATAAAATAAATAGAATAAATATGTACAAATAAAATTGAGTAATAAATACATACAAACATATATACATATATGCAGCAACAAAATGTGCCATCAGGGTAAATCGCTTAAAAAGGAATTAATTATCTGGATGCTTTGTCACAGCCTTTCAGATTGTCACTCACTGGGCATTCAAAGACCTATGATAGTCCAAAGCCGAGAAGTACTAATGCTACAATCTTGAGATGCTATTTCATACCCATTTTTTTAAGGTCAGAATTATCCCAAATGTAAATGTTTTTAGATTCTTTCTGGGTGTAACATGTCTGAGAGAATATTCACATTTGTCAAAGAGTTTTCTAATAATGTATTGACCTGTACAATGCACTCAGCTTTTCATCTCAATCCCTTCCAAAAAGCTAGAGTGTTTAAAAGTGATCAGAATCTGTTCTTATTAACCCCCCTGAGGTTTTTTTTTTTTAATTTTAAAACTAAAGTATTCTAAAACTCCACCTGGAACCTTGGTTTTGAGGGTATAGAAGCATTGTGAATCAGCGGAAAGAGCACGGGCTTTGGAGTCAGAGGTCATGGGTTCAAATTCCAGCCCCGCCACTTGTCAGCTGGGTGACTTTGGGCAAGTCACTTCACTGCTCTGGGCCTCAGTTCCCTCCTCTGTAAAATGGGGATGAAGACTGTGAGCCCCACGTGGAACAACCTGATCACCTTGTATCTACCCCAGTGCTTAGAACAGTGCTTGGCACATAGTAAGTGCTTAATACTTACCTATATATAAGTGCTTAACAACAATATTTCAACATAATATATATATGTTGAAAGGAGTGTTGAAAGGAGTCGCTTCCTCCCATAATCACCCAGGTCTATTTTTGAGTCTCCTGTGTGTCATATATATATTTTTACAGATTTATTACTCTATTTTACTTGTACATATTTACTATTCTATTTATTTTGTTAGATTAACAAAATGATGTGACATCATATAGAGAAGCAGCGTGGCTCAGTGGAAAGAGCCTGGGCTTTGGAGTCAGAGGTCATGGGTTCAAATCCCGGCTCCGCCACTTGTCAGCTTTGTGACTTTGGGCAAGTCACTTCACTTCTCTGGGCCTCAGTTACCCCATCTGTAAAATGGGGATTAAGACTGTGAGCCCCACGTGGGACAGAGCCCACTGTTGGGTAGGGACTGTCTCTATATGTTGCCAATTTGTACTTCCCAAGCGCTTAGTACAGTGCTCTGCACATAGTAAGCACTCAATAAATACGATTGATGATGATGATGATGATCACCCTGTATCCCCCCACCAGTGCACATAGTAAGCGCTTAATAAATGCCATCATCATCATGTGATGTGCTTCTAGACTGTGAGTCCGTTTCTGGGTAGGGACCGTCTCTATATGTTGCCGACGTGTACTTCCCAAGCGCTTAGTACAGTGCTCTGCGCACAGTAAACGCTCAATAAATACGATTGAATGAATGAATGGATGGAAGAATTGTTTGCAAAACTGCCAAAATACCTAATTTTCCAGTTTTAGCGACTGGTTGACCAAAAGGTGGCATTAAAGAGCAGACATCCCTTTTCTAGCAGGTGCATCCAACTTCTGCGCTTCCAAGGAGAAATTTCTCTCATCATATTTCAATCATCCTGCTTTCTTTCCCTCTTCTCTTCCCTCATTTTTTTTTTCTATACCCCCTGCTCCCTTTTATGTAATGTTGCATATTGGTACAATCCCTGTTTTCTCCCGCTTCCATTACTGTATTTGTACGTAATTTTTGTCTGTCTACCCATTAAATTGTAAGCTCCTGGACGGTAGGAAAGAAGGGTCTTGCGTCTACTGTACTCTCCCAAATCCTTAGTAGAGTGATTTGCACTGTCATTTTGTGTTCAATAAATAGCACTGGCTGATTTTCAGTCTCCAAGTCAGCATAGCTCTAGACTGTGAGCTTGTTGTGAGCAAGGAATGTGTCTGTTTATTATATATATATATTATATGTATATAATATATATAATATTATCATATTATACTCTCCCAAGTGCTTAGTACAGTGCTTTGCACATAGTAAGCTCTCAAAAAATATAATTGAATTAATAGACAACCCCAAAAACAGTGCTACGTAAACACTAAGTGAAAGTCCCCCAAAAAATAAATCCTTCATATCTGTTTCTCTCTCTCCCTCTCTCTCTCTCTCTCTCTCACACACACACACACACACACACGCACACACACACACACACACACACACTTCTTCCCTAACCCCTGCAACTTCTGAGAGAATTCCTATACCTGAACCAGCACAAATAGAAAATCACCATCTTTTTCATTGTCTGGGAGTAGCTTTGAACCATGTGTTGACTACAGTTTAAAATTCAAGTGATCAAATTACTTTATGAACTGAGAGGATGAAAAGACAAATTTGTTGGTGTCAAACGGACTGCAGATGACTCAGGAGGCTGGCACAAATGTATTGCATTCATCATGAAAAACATAATGAATTAGTTTTTGGAAGGTGCCCAGCAGGAAAATAGCTAGTTGAAACAGACTGGAGAGACTTTGAAGCCTTTTCTTTCCCCCCCTCAATCTTCAATATTTCTATCTCCCTATTAAATTCAATTAATCATTCTAGTCTATAGGGAAGAAAGATTTAACTGACTTTGTTCTTCCTTTCTTTGGGGAACTTTCTCTTTAGAGAATGCCGAGCAGAGACTTACGGGATTAGAGAAAATACCATTTTTGCTATGGAATTTAAGTCAATCTAACAAGACTACGATGCCTTGCAGAGAATGAGAGAGACTGGGAAAGAGATAAATGGCAGTTACAAAAATGATTCCAAATGTAGGCATAGCAGCAGCTTGCCAAAGCAATCAAAAAGTTGAGGTGAAACTGTCTTAATAGAGCTCCTGGTGCCAACATTCAGGAACAGGGAGAACAGTGTGAGACAAGATGAACTTCATTGTGTGAGATTAATCTATTCTCTACGGAGTACAAATTTGAAGCAAATAGGAATGTTACCTGCCCATTCATGCACATCCACACAAACAGCAAATGAGCAGAAACATAATTGGCAGAAATTCCCTATAATTTATCAGAAGAGAGCATTTTCTCTAGGCTTTCTTTCAAACATTATTCATTCAATTGTATTTACTGAGGACTTACTGTGTGCAAAGCACTTTACTAAGTTCTTGGGGAAGTACAATATGAGAGATACATTCCCTGCTGGTAACGAGCTCATAGTCTAGAGGGGGAGACAGACAATTATTATAAATAAGCAGCATGTCTCAATGGGAAGAGCATGGGCTTTGGAGTCAGAGGTCATGGGTCCAAATCCCTGCTCCACCTCTTGTCAGCTGTGTGACTCTGGGCAAGTCACTTAACTTCTCTGTGCCTCAGTTACCTCATATGTAAAATGGGGATTAAAGCTGTGAGCCCCTCCTGGGATAACCTGATCAACTTGTATTTTCCCTAGCACTTAGAACAGTGCTTTGCACATAGTAAGTGCTTAATAAATGCCATTATTATTATTATAAATAAATAGATAAATAAATTACAGATATTGTTGGATGAATGTTGTCACTTGTGGCCTGAAGGAGCTTAATATTAGATACCTCCAGTTTAACACGAACTATCTCCTTCTCACCTCTCCCTGACCTCCCTTCCCTGGGCAGTTTCCCAGAGCATGGGAAAGAAAGGGTGTTACTGTTGACGTTACTTCCCATCCACACTGAATATCCTTTTTTGATGTGTGGTATTTGTTAAGCGCTTACTATGTGTCAGGTACTGTCCTAAGTATACTGGGGTAGACACAAGCTAATCAGGTTGGATGCTGTCCCTGTCCTTTGTAGGATTCACAGCCTTAATCCCCATTTTACAGATGAGGTTCCTGAGGCACAGAAAAGTGAAAAGCCACATCCAAGGTCATACAGCAGACAAGTGGCAGAGCCTGGATTAGAACCCAGATCCTTCTGTTTCCCAGGCCCAGGCTCTATCCACTAGCCCTTACTGTTTCCGGCTATAACGTGGGGATTTTAATGCCCTTGGAGTCTGGAATGACTTCCTTCTTGATTTGAGCTCACCCTAATTCATTCAATCATATTTATTGAGCACTTACTGTGTACAGAACACCGTACCAAGCACTTGGGAAGTACAAGTTGGGAACATATAGAGATCAATCAATCAATCAATCGTATTTATTGAGCGCTTACTATGTGCAGAGCACTGTACTAAGCGCTTGGGAAGTACAAATTGGCATCACATAGAGACAGTCCCTACCCAACAGTGGGCTCACAGTCTAAAAGGGGGAGACAGAGAACTGAACCAAACATACCAACAAAATAAAATAAGTAGGATAGAAATGTACAAGTAAAATAAATAAATAAATAAATAAATAGAGTAATAAATATGTACAACCATATATACACATATACAGGTGCTGTGGGGAAGGGAAGGAGGTAAGACGGGGGGATGGAGAGGGGGACGAGGGGGAGAGGAAAGAAGGGGCTCAGTCTGGGAAGGCCTCCTGGAGGAGGTGAGCTCTCAGCAGGGCCTTGAAGGGAGGAAGAGAGCTAGCTTGGCGGATGGGCAGAGGGAGGGCATTCCAGGCCCGGGGGATGACGTGGGCCGGGGGTCGATGGCGGGACAGGCGAGAGCGAGGTACAGTGAGGAGATTAGTGGTGGAGGAGCGGAGGGTGCGGGCTGGGCAGTAGAAGGGGAGAAGGGAGGTGAGGTAGGAGGGGGCGAGGTGATGGACAGCCTTGAAGCCCAGGGTGAGGAGTTTCTGCTTGATGCGCAGATTGATCGGTAGCCATTGGAGGTTTTTGAGGAGATGGTCCCTACCCAACAGCGGGTTCACAGTCTAGAAGAATTAATCTCTCATCTCCCCATTTTAAATTGTATGCCCCATGTGGGATAGAGACTGTGTGCAACCTGATTATCTTGAATGTACCCTAGTGCTTAGCACACTGCTTGACACATAGTAAGCGTTAAACAGATATCATAATTATTGTTTCCCTCACAACTGCCACTCCAGCTCTTCCATGTTATCTAAGTACCTGGATATTTCCACTGCACTTTAAATCTTGAAATTTGTTCCTTTCCCCTACTATTCCCCTAGAGAAGCAGCATGGCTCAGTGGAAAGAGCCCGGGCTTGGGAGTCAGAGGTCACGGGTTCTAATCCCTCCTCCGCCACTTGTCAGCTGTGTGACTTTGGGAAAGTCACTTCACTTCTCTGGGCCTCAGTTCCCTCATCTGGAAAATGGGGATGAAGGCTGTGAGCCCCACGTGGGACAGCTTGCTGACCTTGTATCTCCCCCAGCGCTTAGAACAGTGCTTGGCACATAGTAAGCACTTAACAAATACCAACATTATTAGTATTATTACTTGCAATTCATTTTAGTATCTGTCTCTCCCTCTAGACTGTAAGCTTCTTGAGGGTGGAAATAGTGTCTAATCAATTCTCTTGTACTCCGCCATGCACCTAGACCCATGCTTTGCACCCAATAAGTCCTCAATAAATACTATTGATTCTCAGAAGGGTAGTTTAAGGCGAACCTGGGGTTTGAATTAATCTACCGTGGGCAGAACACTCTACTCACTGATGGGTTATGTACGATGGCTCGGAACGAGTGTCCGTGACAAGCACGGAACAGAGCCAGGGTGGGATGGATTGCAGGAATTCCAGGTAGCCATCTTGTGCCAAGCCTTACGTGGAAGGGAGGGTGAATGGGAGCACTGAACATTGCTAATTGCGTTGTCGGTTTTGGCACCTCTTCCCGGTAGCATTCAGGATACTTGCACACGGGATGCCAGTCTCTGGCTCAAGTCCGATTCCCCCTCCCCAAGGGCTAGTTGAGCCTTTCCTCAAGTTTCTATTGCAGCAGCTAATTAGCCTGCTAGGGATTTGGAAACTCATCACCTCCTTTGAAATTTCAAGTTGTTAAAAACTGAGAGGGATAATGACAATGAAAGAACTACGGACTCAATACTTTGTACTCATATTAGAAGGATTAGTTTTTCAATAATTAAAATAATAATAATCATCATCCTGCCCAGACCATGGAGCAGCTGGGTCTGCCTGGGGCCGATGTAACAAATTTTTAGGAATCCCTATTTTTAAGGTTTGGGATCATCTTTCTTACCAGCACTGATAACTAAGCATGGTTGCAATATATTTATCCCGAAGAATGCAGTCACTGCTCTATTTATTGCATGGCTTTAATGGGATTGGTCTTGAGGCAAAGCAAAGCATGATTACTGGTGTTAACTGACCTGTCGTGTGCGCAGAACCTAAGTCTAGCAATGAAAAATACTTATATTCACAGAATCGTGCTGATTGTTATGATGAACTACAAAGGGAGTAGAATATGTGGCCCCTGCTTTTGAACAACTTTCAAAAGACTTGGAAAGAACCAATCAAAAACATAGATATAAACGGTTCAAGTAGAAGAAACAGAGTAATAACACAATTAAAAGTTTTGCCTGATATGATGTTGCTTCTATTCCCTATGTGAGGGAGTATCTCTAGACATTAATTTCATTGTGGTAATTGAACTGCTCCAAAACAAAAGCAAGGCTATTGTCCTATTTTTGGTCCTAAAAAATGAGTGTTATTACCATTATGAAACATTCATCTTGAGAGAGGATTAAAATACAAGAACTGAAAGGACAAAACTTCTAATTGTATATCCAATGAAAACTACTTTGTCCTCTCCTTAGTCCTCAGGTAAATAGAAGATATTGTTGCTAAGTGCACTCTCTTATCCTTTTCTTTCACACTCTGCTTTTGCAGAGATAATTTTTTCCAATTTATCAAGGTTTCCTTGGAACACTATTCCTAACCCCCAGTGTCAGCAAATGGCTCAGTTTATTGTCATCTGCAACTTCATTTCCTTGCTCTTTGTTCACTTCAAAGCATCATATTTATATTACAAATGCTAAGTGCTTTCGAGTCATATACCATCTTGCATAATGGTCAGAAATAATATTTACAAATGGAAACACCACCTTTCAGGGCACTCCCGTGATAAAAGATATACCATTGCTGTAACTATAAAAACACACCAGTCACACAAATAACTTAAGTAAATCTATGCAGCGCTCCAAATAATTCGTCTGGCCCACACAAGAGCTGACAACTCCAGGACACCAACAAGATAGGAGAGGGAGTAAGAAGGATAGGGAACTGGGCAACAAGTTTTCTTCTTTCCAACTCACTGTCTTCATTTCTTTCAAGCCAACCTTTTAGCAGTACTTCACTCTCAACTCTCCCTCTTCCACCCTCTTTCTCACACTCTTCTCTCAGTTTGGAATTCCCTCCTTCCTCATATCAAACCTACCACGGCCCTCCCTACATTCAAATCTTCCCTAAAGTCCCTCCTCAGACAGACTTTCCACAGTTAATTTCCCGGCACCCCAGACCATCCTTTCATGGTATAGTGGATAGAGCACGGGCTTGGGAATCTGAGGTCATGGATTCTAATCCCGGCTCCACCACTTCTGCTGGGTGACCTTGGGCAAGTCACTACACTTCCCTGGGCCTTGGTTACCTCATCTGTAAAATGGGGATTGACACTATGAACCCCAAGTGGGACAGGGACTGTTTCCAATCCGATTTATACCTATAATTCTATTTGTATATACTAATGCTATTGATGCCTGTTTACTTGTTTGTATGTCTGTCTCCCCCCTTTGAGACTCTAAGCCTGTTGTGGGCAGGGATTTTCTCTCTCTGTTGCTGAATTGTACTTTCCAAGTGCTTAGAATAGTGTTCTGCACACAGTAAGCGCTCAATAAATATGACCAAAAGAATGAATTAATGATTGGCTTGTATCCACCCCAGTGCTTAGTAGAGCACCTATCACATAGTAGGCACTTAAATATCATAATTATTATTATTGTGAACTTATTTGCCCTCAAGTCAATAAAAAAGTAAAGGAGAAGGGATGGAAGGATTGGAAGGAATGGGAAAGAAGCTTGCTGGTAGTTACTGGGTTGGAGAAGCAGCGTGGCTCAATGGAAAGAGCCCAGGCTTTGGAGTCAGAGTCATGGGTTCAAATCCCAGCTTTGCCAATTGCAAGCTGTATGACTTTGGGCAAGTCACTTCACTTCTCTGTGCCTCAGTTCCCTCATCTGTAAAATGGGGATTAAAACTGTGAGCCCTCTATGGGACAACCTGATCACTTCATTACCTCCCCAGTGCTCAGAACATTGCTTTGCACAAAGTAAGCACTTAATTAATGCCATCTTTTTTTTTTTTTTTAGAGGAAATTGAAAGAGGAAGACACTAGAGATGTAAAGGTACACAAACGCCAGTTGAGGGTGTGGGGGGGGGGGGGAGAGGAACATTATAGTATTGATTGAAAGATGGTTACTGATGTACCTTCAAGTGTTTTTACTGGAAAATTGGGAAATGACTGAAGCAGAAGAACCAGCAAGGTCAGATCCTTTCCTAAATACGTCATTTTATATAGCTTATAAGACAGATGGTAGCATCAAGTTCTGGGAGATTAAATGCAATAGCACTAATGTCACAAGAGACCAAAATCTACTATGAAAAGTGGCTTCCCAACAGATTGATAGGAGTAATAAAGAAAATGTCATTAATTTGATTGTACTAATGATTTGTGGGTGTTTCTCAATATTTGCTATAAGCCGGCAATGCAAATGAAAGAGCAGTTGCTGCTAAGTTTCAAGGAAGAAGATATTTTAAATAAATTTGTTTCAGCCACTAGAGAGCTCAGAGAAGAAATTGAGCAGCACCATTTCCAAGCAGAGATATGTGATTCATTAAACTAATTGAATGAATAATTGCTTTGAATAATTACCCCCCCCCCCCAAATAATCAAAACATGATCATTCCTTTGTGGTGAATTTTTTCCCATCTTTCTCCACAAGAATGAGAATTATTTGTCTTTCAAATAAGCAGAGAAGCAGCATGGCTCAGTGGAAAGAGCCCAGGCTGGGGAGCCAGAGGTTGTGGGTTCTAATCCTGGCTCCGCCACTTGTCAGCTGTGCATCCTTGGATAGTCACAACTTCTCTGGTCCTCAGTTCCCTCATCTGTAAAATGGGGATGAAGACTATTAGCCCCACGGGGGACAACCTGATGACCTTGAATCTACCCCAGTGCTTAGAACAGTGCTTGGCACATAGTAAGCACTTAATACCAACATTATTATTATTATTTCAGAAGCACTTATGCTTGGATGAACATGGAAGTGGCAACACTAATGGACTGTAAGCATTAGTGGAGGTAGGTGGGGGATTATAAGCAATTTAAGCCTATTTTTTGCTCTCTCCAGAATCCTTAACCCTGGTCCACCAGGCCTCTCACATTATATTTCCGTCTGTTCTAAGCAAAAATTAACAAATTATTTCCCAATTTTGTGTAATCCCATAACTTTAAGAAATGATTAAATTATCTAGGGCAAAAACTGGCATAACAGGATCAAACAATCATACCTTTGTAATAGTCTAATTCAACACTGTATTTACAAACATCTTACCTTTTAGTAAAAAGTTGTCACATACCACTAGGGTTTGAGTCCCAGCAAGAGGCTAGAGACCCATTGTTCCATTTATCTCTAATCAGTGAATGGATTTGAGTCTAAAGTACTCCTCCCATTCCACCTCAATTTACTCACAATTAAATGGAATAGAAAAGGGATAACTAGGAAGACCAGTGGAAGTTACTAGCACTATAATCATTTCCTCTGTGCTGGTTCTTTGTCTCAGGATTGAGACTTATCTGAGGGTCAATCATTTATTCATTCATTCAATCAGGAGTAATCATTAAACGCTTACTGTGTGCAGAGGACTGTACTAAGAGAAGCAGCGTGGCTCCGTGGAAAGAGCCCAGGCTTGGGAGTCCGAGGTTGTGCGTTCGAATCCTGGCTCCCCACTTAGCTGTGTGACTTTGGGCAAGTCACTTCTCATCTTTGTGTCTCAGTTCCCTCATCTATAAAATGGGGATGAAGACTGTGAGCCCCACGGGGGACAACCTGATTACCTTATATCTCCCCCAGTGCTTAGAACAGTGCTTGGCACATAGTAAGCGCTTAGCAAGTGCCATTATTATTATTATTATTGCTGTTAAGTGCTTGGAGGAGTACAATGCAACAAAAAATAGTCACAATCACTACCAACAAGGAGCTCACAGTCTTGGAACACCCCACCTACTAGTAAGGGGAGACAGAAAAAAGGTGGTGATCCCTGACCTTTCCTAGTGAGTCAGCTTGGAGTTTTCTCCTTCCTCACCATGAGAACCTCTCTGTTCCCAGCTGGCTTCCATCACTCCCTGCTCCTACTACTGCTTTAATTTTATGAATACTTGGTCAAGGGTGGAGTCAAGTGGGAACATACAAACATGCTGTGGTCCAGATGTTTCTGCTAGTGGGGGTCAAACCACTGGATTTACACTGGTGTCATTTCCAAGTGCTGGTGGTTTGTGTTGAAACATCTTGTTGCCCCACAGCACATAAAGCAAAGCACATGTGGGAAAGTTTAGAATATAATTTTGTTTTGCCACTGATTACAAATGCTCTAGGTATTCATTTAAGTGTCAAAGGAAGTATAGTGTCAACTGTCATGGGTGCTAACTCCAAGGGAGTGGGGGGTTACTGCATCCATAAATAAAACATAATGATGGTATTGGTTAAGTGCTTACTACACATGAAGCTTAGTACAGAGCTCTGCACACAGTAAGCGCTCAATAAATACAATTAAATGAAATCAAGCCCTGTTCTAAGCACTGGGGTAGATACAAGCTAATCAGGTTGGACATAATCCCTGCCCCACGTATGGCTCACTGTCTTAAACCCCATTTTACAGATAAGAAACCGAGGCTCAGAGAAGTGAAATGACTTACCCAAGGTAATACAGCAGACGAGCAAAGAAGCCCGGGTTAGAACCCACTTCCTTCTGACTCCCGGGCCGGTGGTCTATCCACCAGGTTATGCTGCTTCATAAGATTGGCAATGTTTTTGGGGTAATCAATCAATAGCATATACTGGGCATTTACTGTGTTGAGAGCACTGTAATAAACACTTACGAGAGTAGAGTACTTTACAGATGATAGACACACTTCCTTTCCTCAAAGAGTTTACAATCTAGTGTGGTAGAGTGGGCAACTGCCTCTACCTTGACCAGTTCCTTAGAGCGGGAACTGGACTGAATGTGGATAGGGAATGTCACTGTTTATTGTTGTATGCTACTTTCCCAAGTGCTTAGTACAGTGCTCGGCACACAGTAAGCGCTCAATAAATATGATTGAATGAATGTTGACAATCTTTAGCTCGCCCATTAGTGATCAATAAATCAATTGCACTGGATGTAGCATGGCTTAGTGGAAAGAGCATGGGCTTGAGAGTCAGAGGTTGGGGGTTCTAATCCTGCCTCCGCCAAATGTCTGCAGTGTGATCTTGGGCAAGTCACTTCACTTGTCTGTGCCTCAGTTACTCATCTAAAATGGGGATTAAGACTGTGAGCCCCACGTGGGACAACCTTACTTCCTTGTATCTACCCCAGCACATAGAAAAGTGCTTGGCACATAGTAAGCGCTTGACGAACATCAGCATCATCATCATCAACATCACTGCACTGAGGGTTTGAAGAGAGTGCACTTCAAGACACAATTTTGCCTTCAATAAGACAGACACGAAAATAAATTACAAGTATGGAAAGTACGGCATATAAAGATATTTACTCAAGTGCTGCAGGTACAAAAAGGCAAAATTAAAATATCTCAATGCAGACATACCACTCTGCAATTCTGCCTTTGCCCTTTTTATGACTCTTCATCCATTTCTGAGCTCCTCTGAAACATTTCCATTTTCCTGCTTTTCGCAAAACATTAGTTCCGTTAATACCAATACCAAGGGATAAATGAAACCTACTCATCTCCAACACCAGATGATTCCCAATACATATTGAGCCAGATTTTCCAAGAGATCAAATGAGTCCCTGGAGTAAATTAGCTGCTTTGGGATATGCAAAAAATCTTCCAGGACACTAGGGCATGATTGAGTAAATTGCACTGATGTGGTGTATTAATCGGAATCTGAGTGGTCTGGAACAGTTAATTACCTCTGGAATGTAATGTATTCACAGGGAGTAATGCTTATGCATTGGGAGTATCAGGCTGATTAAATGACAAATTTCAAAGTAATATCCCTTCCAGACCAAATAGAGAATATTACCACCTATGATTTATTCTTGCAGCAAAATCTGAATAGGGTAGACTAGACAAAGGTGTTAATTTAAACACTGTTTGTTTATGAAAAGCGAGTACGAAAGCAGCATTTTCTACAAAGAAATAATTATCTACAGGGATAAAGCTAACTTAATTACCGACGCTTGTTGGAAAGAATCATACTAATGTTCTAAATGTTGTACCAGAAGACTTAACACAAAGACGGGATGTGCAGAGATTGAATTACAACAGAAGGCTAAACAGAAAGGTAAGAGGCAGCTATACATCTTTTGTTATTTGTGCTTCCTTTTAAATATCTATTTTTCACTTTGGAATTTCTCATTCCCTTAGGTGCAACATGAACTTAAAAGCAACCTAGATTCTTCCCAGGACTTTCAGAGTATATGATGGATCAATAATTTCTTGGTTTGTTTATGAAATATGCCAACTTTCTGGGACAGACTCATTTTTAAGAAGAAACCAAGATCAATATATATGTGCATAGATTTATGGGTGTTTTTGTTACAATCAGAATAAGTCTTTCTGTTTTAAGAAGTCTAAATGGCAAGCTTAGCTATTTTTTCTATGATCTACTGGCTTAAGGGTGTCAGTTACATTCTAATTACTCAACATATTATTTATGAGGCTCTCATTCTAACACCTTTTTTTGAAAGTAATTCCTTTAAATGGGACGAGTTCTAAAAAGAGGAGTCAAATTACAAGATTGCTAAAGCTTCAAAATGAGACAATCAGTATTATGCGTTCACTTTTCCGATATGCCAGATATTTGCCATTCCTGTGAATCCTGGCATCATTTCAAGCACTTAGCACAGTGCTCTGCATACAGTAAGTGCTCAATAAATATGATTGAATGAATTTCTATCCTTCCACCCCAAGACAAAAATAAAATTGAGAACCATGATCTTTAGGTTTAATGTTTTTAAAAAGATACAAAACAATTCACCTATCACTCTAGAACATATCATTTGGTATTTTCATTTGGACAACTGATTGAAAATTCAGAGTGTTTTATTAAAATACTACTGACTAAATGTTCACTTTCTAAAATATTGACAGCACCTACTGATGGAGTGTCCCGTTAGAAACTTCTGATGAGGCTGGGTCCTCAGTTTTGACACCCCGAGCCAAGATCCTGAGGAGCAGCATGGCCCAGTGAGAAGCAGTGTGCTTAGTGATTGGATAGATCATAGGCTTGGGAGTCACTAGGACATGGGTTCTAATCCCAACTCCACCAATTCTCAGCTTTATGAGCTTCGGGGAGTCACTTCACTTCTCTGTGCCTCAGTTACTTCATCTGTAAAATGGGGATTAAGACTGTGAGCCCCATGTGGGACGGGGGCCGTATTTAACCTGATTAGCTTGGATCTATCCCACCACTTAGTACAGTGTTTGGCAAGATAGTAAGCACTTAAATACCATTATGAGGAAAAAAAGGAATTGATTTTAGTGGTAGAGTTTGCGTAGTATCTCCCTTGCTCCCTCTATCCACCTGCCGTCCTTCTGTCCTTTCTTTATACTCTCACGCTGTCCCCTGCCAGCCGCAATGCCACAGAGCGTGAGAAGTGAGGAGGCGGTCAGAAGTGTAGGACATTTCAAAGAGTATGTGAAGATATTTTGCAATCAGGATCCCTTTATGGCTAAAGAAACTGCAGCACCATGACCCTGAAAAGAGCTGTGTGAAGTCTGCCTTTGCTGGCCAGCTAAAATAGCCAACTAACTACCTTTGAGGATTTATGCTGCGCCTTCCCACTGCAAAGAATATTCCTGTCTGTTTCCTTATTTCATATTTCAGCTTCTTCCTTCAAAACCTAACATACTTCTGTGTCTTCAATTCTAACTGACGATTTAGTATTCTTTTATTGCTCGCTGCTAAATTGTAAACTCATTGAGGACAGAAATTATGTCTACTATTACTACTGAATTTTCCCAAGTGCTCGGTACGTTGCTCTACATACAATAGCTAATAAATGCAATAATAACAAAAATGATGATTATAAGGTTCTGAACAAGTTAAAGTTGTTCCTTTTTTAATAATAATAAAAGCAATAATCACGATGTCAGCTTATTTGGGGCAGGGAATGTTTGTGTGTTCATTGTTTTACTGTACTCTCCCAAGCACTTAGTACAGTGATCTGCACCTAGTAAGCACTCAAAAAATACGACAATGAATAGCATTTGTTAAGGACTTGGTATGTGCTAAATGCTAGAAGAATACTTCCACAGTGCTCTTCTTCATTCAATTGATTGCTTTGTAAGATTTAGAGAAGCAGTGTGGCCTAGTGGAGAGAGCATGGGACTTGGAGTCAGAAGTCTGGACCTGGGTTCTAGTTCTGGCCCTTCCACTTGTCTACAGTGTGACCTTGGGCAAGTCACTTCACTTCTCTGTGCTTCAATTACCCCATTTGTAAAATGAGGATTAAGATTGCAAGCCTCATGCGGGACAGGGTCTGTGTCTAACCTGATTTGCTTGTATCCACCCCTGCACTTAAATACCATTATTATTAGAGGACTTTTAACAAGACCAGTGCCAGATATGTCCACCATAGCAGAATTTCCCTCTTTAATATCGTGATACTTTAATATCAAGGCCAGCCATTCAGATTATAATTGGCTGTAAATGACACCCCAAAAGCTGTAACTTTCCTCATCTGCAGGCACAAGGCACTTCACTATGTGTGAAATTCATTTCTGCTACAAAACACTGAAGAAAATAAGTCATCTCTCTTTATGAACTGCTTTCAGAATACAGACAATTCCATATAATTATCTGGCCATGTATGCAGATGTATTCACATAAATACGTAGGTTGTTGGTATAAATACTTTTTTTTTATTGGTCCTGGTGCTTTATAAAATGAAGAAGGCAGCCTGGAGGCACTGTTATGGAGGCATTAAGAATTCTAATAAGAACGGAAAACTAAGAACTAGTTTCAAATCGAAAGCTCATAGTCCTTTGGCAATATTTTGCAAGTGGAGAGTGGACAGGTAACCTTCATTACAAGGTTGCACTGAAGAAACAATATTTCAGGAGCTTTTTGAAATGAGCAAGGTGCAAAGTAAAAGAATATCATTCCAGGATTCTCTTGCCACCTGAGAAAAGGCCCAGAGCCAAAGAGGGAGAAAGAAACCAAAACAATGATTAAGAGTCAAGTCCGGGCTGAGGCTAAGCACAGAAATGTCAGAGAGATGGATAAGTTGTAGAGAAAAATGAGGGAAAGAGATGTTGAGATTTTGACAGCCATCCTTTGTAGGAACACTCGAGTAGAACAAAAGAGAATTAAAAATAAATTTAAGAAATGATTAGCTAGTTAAATGGAAATGTAATTGCTTCATAGGCTGATTGTCTGCCAGGGCTGATGTCATTAATGTGGCACATCCAGTAGGACAAAACAATGATGAGGGGAATTTAAATCATATTTGTGTTAAAATTTTTCCTTAAGCAATGTCTAGAAACTCAATAATTCCATTGATGACTTCATTCGGAGCTTGAAAATCGAGCCATGACTTGAGGACCAAATGAAGCCCAAAATATTTACATTTTTTAGTTATTCCATTACCTGAAAAATGGGGCAGCAAGAACTTTTAGTATCCCAGTCTTAAAAAAATGAAGGTAGCATAGCAAATATACAAAACAATACCATTAGACTCCATGCTTCATGACTATGGGACCCCTTAGTCTACCTTGTCTTTGACATCTTAATCGGCATTGAGGACCTGGTTTCCAAAAGGACTAAAGATACAACCAGAGAAGTCTTGACATTGAACCCACCCAGTGAGCTAAGTAGAGGTGTCAAATAATAAAGCCAAAGGTGGCAATATAGTTGGTGGCGTTCCTATCCTTTCGTTATAGAACAAGTTTCCTCTGCTAAATGAGAATTCCAGTATTGGCTCATAGTCACCTTCAGGCAAATCCTCCCCAAATAGAGAAAAGCCAATTAGTGACAAATCTCTGATTATGCTACTGTTTAACTGCAGAGGCTTTAGAATCTTACAAGCATTTGCAGTGCTGAATGTCCACTGTCCTGCCTTTATGAGAGGGCAACAAGTGTCAAGCAGCATGGCTTAATGAAAACAGCACGGGTTTGGGAGCCAGAGGTTGTGAGTTCTAATCCCGGCTCTGCTACTTGTCAGCTATGTGACTTGGGGCAAGTCACTTAACTTCTCTATGCCTCAGTTACCTCCTCTGTAAAATGGGGATTAAGACTTTGAGCCTCACATGGGACAACCTGATTACCTTGCATCTACCCCAGCACTTAGAACAGTGCTTGGCACATAGTAAGTGCTTAACAAATACCATTATTATAATGACAATAACCCAATTTAGGTGAAATAATCTCAAAGTTTCAGGGCCTGCTTCACCTCCCATTTTTTTTTTGACAAAATATAAATGGATAAAATCCTGGTTTAGATGTGTGTGCATCTCAACCATTGGGAGGATTCATCTATGGAAGGATCTAAAAGGGAGAGGGGAAGAAGATAGGGGATGGCAGTGCTAGCCATCCTGTGAGTCCAGGGCCCCTACACTGATGACATAGCCTAGCCATAGAAGAGCAATGATGATATGGGATATTTGGAAAAGCAAGGAAGTCAGAGGAAATCATGGAAGAATCATTAACCTTTGCCCATGATCTTTGTTCTTGGTCACGGCAATGGTTTTTAATGAAGAGCACACTGCCAAAAGTTAATACTGGACATTCCTTCAACTAATTAAATTACTGTCTACTTCAGGACAAATTGCCTGTAGATTTTTTTTGTGACCTGCTGTTACATTTCTGAATTGTTCCTGACTAGAGGAAACCAACTCCAGAGAAAAATTATCTCTATCCCAGTGTGATGCTGAAGAGTTGGTCTGTTTTAATCACCTCACGACTAAATGATCGCCTATTTGCTACAAGTTATATTATCTGATAAATTGAGTCTGGCTTAAATTCATTTAAAATTCTGCAACAAGCATATGTACCTGTTCCAAATGATTACAGTGCATCACTACTGTTCTCAAAATTCTGCACTGAACTCCTGTCAGATAGAACATTGATTTAAAAATGTTATCACTGGCTTTTGAACAACTTCCCCAAGGGACTCTTCCCATAACATGGGTGAATGTATTCTTTATAGTCCCTAATAATCCTCTTGATCTATATCCACTGACCTGGCAGAACGAATTATTTTGAATTCTACTTTCAAGAAGGTTTAGCTGGAACCCCAGCAAAACAAAGGATGAAGTCTAATTACCACAAATGTATTTTCTACCAGTACTAGAAACAATGTTCTGCACATTATAAACTCTTAATAAATACTATTACTACCGCAACCTAACCCTATGGGTCAAACTGAGCAAAATCTAACAGATTGAAATGATGGTGGAACAAAAAATTCAAGTTCTTTAGACTGCTGAAGATATTTATAGAATAGCTAGGGATACCTGTCCTAAGTGCTTGTTTTATCCTTATGAAAACTCTGAAAATCAAATTTAAAAAAAATTTTAGAAAAAAAATGAAGTTTTTTCCAGTGTCATTGTGATTGCGCTAAAAATGAAAACAGTCTGATGAAGTCCATCTTTCCTTCCTCTCCAAACTCTAATTTTTGAAAATGTTGTAGGTCAGCCACTTCCCTGTCTTCCCTAAGAAGCAATGGAGAAGTTTCATGAACTGTTTCCTGTCATTAATGAGAAATCTCACCCCTTGATATCCCCTTCCCGCCTATTCAAACTATCACTTCCCTTTGGTGAATGACTTCTAGGGAACCGAGCCAGGTGGATGAGGGATTTTTGGTCTTGTCTAAGCATTTCTACCGTATCTATCAGAGTGACAACTGATTGACAGTATGACAGTTTTATTTTATTTCTTTTAGGTAATAAAGATAGAAGACTAAAGATTCTTCAGAATAGTTCAATTTATGAACATATACAGATAGGTGAGAGATCTGTCTTTGAAAGGCTAAATATGAGAATCATGGCTTAAATTGTGGTTTACACTCTCATTTATTCTTTTGGGATTTCTACCTTCTTTCCCCCTGGCAAATGTGAGCTTCTTGAAACTATGCCCAGTGCTAAAATATCTGCTTACTGTGTGTCAGCTTGCAGGTCTAAAGTGATAAGAACATTGTTCTTTCAAGAATAGCAGAGTGAAGGTAGGATGTTAACAGGCATTATTGGAAAAAAAAAAAAGACCAGGTGAATTTAGAGCCGAGTTCTTCCTTAAAAAAAAAAAGGTAATTTCAATCCATAAGTTTTTTACCCCATTGTGTCTAGAGTTAAGAATCAAATGGCTTCAGAAAGTCAATTAAAAAGAAGAGACACTTCAGCTTAATCAAAATCTTTTCCAATCTATTTTTTCCTGTACTTACTGAAAACTGCTAACTTAATATCGCAGTCATGTACTGTCTTCAGAAGTTGACTCAATCAAAGAGCCAAGCGCTGAGTAATCAAAGATCTTAAATACTTGAAGCTCCTAACGCTGGCCACAGGAGGATTAAAAATCCAGTAGCCAGAACTCAATTCTTCGATCCAGCAAACACTGGTGTATAATGAGAAGTCCCTAAAGCCTGAGATCACAGCCGGCTCTGGCCTACTGTGGAACTAAGTGGAGCCTTCTTTAATTCCTTGAGAGATCTTATCTTGCCCGATGAAAATAGATATTGGCCTCTATGTGTAGCTTGATTAGAAGAATGGAAGAGGATTATAGAGAGTGCAGGGGGAACATTTGGAGTGACTGGTTTGCATGTTATTATTGCTCAGATAGGTGCAAACAGAACAAAGTTACCTAGTGGCAAACCAGAATTAAGGCCGTATTTATTTACTCAATGTTTAAACTTTGGTTATTTTGCTTCAACTAGGAACTTCCCAATCTATTATGAAATTTGATGCTTTCTGAGCTTTTTTAACAGAATAGTTCAGCTATTTGGGAATGCATTCATTTTTTGTTTAAGAGAATATAAATATAAACGAGTATAGCCATCTTGATGACCATGGCATAATGCATGAATGAAGGGGACATAAAAAGTGTGATTTTTTTTCTTTTCCATCTGAGGGATGAACACATGCCACCTCTCCCATTAAGCCCTCATATTCAATGTCACCAAATCTTGTGGGTTCTAGTTTCACAACATCGCTAAAATCTGTCCTTACCTCTTCATCTATCCAAACTGCTATTATGCTATTACACTAATCCAAGCATTTATGTGCCTCTTTGCCTGCTATTTCAGTCTCGTCCCTGACTTACCTGTCTCTTCCCACTCTAGTCCATTCTTCATTCTGGTGCCTGGATTGTTTTTTCACAAAAACATTCCGTCTCAGTTTCCCCACTCCTTAATAACCTCCAGCGGTTGGCCATCCATGTTTGCATCAAACAGAAATTCCTTACCATCGGATGGCCCCCTCATATCCTACCTCGTTGATTTCTTACTGCAACCCAGCCCGATCATTTCACTCTAACACCAAGCTATTCTCTGAACCTCGATCTCATCTATCTCACCACCAACCCCTTGCCCACCTTCTGGTACTTTTTCCTCAGTTGCACAAAAGTTGAGTGGATATTAGGCCCACTTGCCAAGAAATAGTCATCGACTTCTGGAATCAAGAACACTGGGCAAGATCCAGTTCTTGATATTCTAAGTGTACTTTCTAGAGAGGGAGATAACCAGAATTTGTTGCAAAACTTCAAAAAATTAATCAGCCCTTAAGAAAGGATTGAGTTGCAGGTTTAATTCTTTCTGTGATTCCAGGATTTTGTTTTCCCCAGAAGCAAAGGAGAAAGTGGAGGGGAAAGAAAACCTGTAAGCTTAACAGGCTATGCTCCTTTTGTCTTGGTATTGATATTAATGCCAACAAAATTAGTAATTTGACAATTAGTTCTCCATTTACCTAGAAAGACATGAAAGGAAGAAAGAAAGTAGTTTAACTAGATTATACTGAGACTCTGACAAGTCAGGTTCCTGTCATGTTATAGCCTTCCAACTTTAACATTTTCATGTCTGCTTGGCAGGTTATTAAAATAAATGAGGGTACATTGCTTGTCTCTAATGGGAGTTCAGGAATTTGCAAGCCACCTCTGTAAATTGACCAGTCGTGAAGACTGAAAGGAGTGGGCTAAAGTGGACAATTAGGATCATTTCTGCACAGCTGAGTGAAATATTCCTTGTTATTTCAACAATTCAGGCCCAAGGCAATTTTAGGAGGCTAAGTTTGTCAAGATAATGTGCCTTCTGCTTGTCATTTTTAACTCAATCCCACATGTTGCAGGTGCAGCCTAGCTAACAAACTAGGGAAGTCACTCAGTGAAGAATTTGCATATGGGATACAGATATAATGTGCTGAGAGAGAAACAGGCCAAGATAGAGATAGGCATTATAGTCACAAATGGTCAGTGGTACAGAGGTTTTGATGTTTGATGAAGGTTATCTAACAATTTATGTTGATTAAATGATGACCGTTATTGAGTCAACATGCATAGGCAAATACGCATAATAGAAAGAATCACAACCTGGCATGGCACACGTTGCTTCAGTCAAGTACTGAGGTAAAGCCACAGGATTCCCAGAACCTGCTCCCTCTCAACTCAGTTATACTTCATGAGCTGACAGTATAATGTCTTCAACCTTTTTTGTGAGACTCAGGATGTAGACTGAGAATACTGAAGTATCGCTTGAAAGAATGGGAGTATCACTAGAAAGGTGGAAAGAAAAAACCTATCAAGAAAAGCAACTCAACACGTGAGAAAGTAACAGCTTGTTAGACACTGATGACACCATATTCAGCTGGCAAAAACACTAGAGAAGGAGTACTACTGGGACAACTATTCAGACATGAGAAAACTGAACTCAGTCCCTTTCCAACTGGCTATATTTTGCCCTGGATTAAGAATATTCTGAAATCCTGGACTAGTCTTGCAAATTTGCTTCTGGGCTTTAATCTTGACCCTTTCTAATAATGTTCCAAGACATCCAGATATTGATCGTGGATGTCTGGATACACCAAACAGCAGTTCATATACCACCTGCGTGATCCCTGAAAACATTCATTCTTTCAATTGTATTTATTGTGTGCTAACTGTGTGCAGAGCACTGTACTAAGCACTTGGAAAGCACGATTCAGCAACAGATAAAGACCGTCCCTACCCAACAACAGGCTCACAGTCAAGAAGGAGACAGACAAAACAAAACAAGTAGACAAGCATCAACAGCATCAAAATAGATAAATAGAATTATAGACCTTTACACATTATGGCATTAAGTGCTTATACAAGTGCTTAGTACAGTGCTTTTCACACAGTAAGCGCTCAGTAAATATGATTGAATGAATGTGCCAAGCACTGTTCAATGCATTGGGGGGAGAGATAAGAGATAATATCAGGTTATGCTACAAGGGGTTCCCAATCTCAATCCCCGATCTACAGATGAAGGAACTGAAGCCTAGAGAATAATAATACTGATTGTATTTATTACGCGCTTACTAGGTGCCAGCCACTGTACTAAGCGCTGAGGTGGATACAAGATAATCAGGTTAGACACAGTTTCCATCCTACATGGGGCTCACAGTCTCAATGCCCATTTTACAGATGAGGCAACTGAGGCCCAGAGGAAGTGAAGTGACTTGCCCAAGGTCACACAGCAGACAAGTGGCTGAGGTGGGATTAGAACCCATGACCTTCTGACTCCTAGGCCCGGGCTCTGTCCACTATGCCCTGCTGAGTCCCTGCTTCTAGGCTGCGAGTGGGGATTCATTCAATTATACTTATTAAGGTCTTACCAGGTGCAGTGCACTGGACTAAGCGCTTAGGGATTGAGCCCATTGTCGCACCATCCTCTCCTGACTGCTGAGAAACAGTGCTTTGCAGAGGGTCAGTGCTGAGGAAAGAGGGTGGAATGGAGGAGTATTTACTGAGCAACTGTGCGTTGCTCACACAACGCACAGTTGTGAGAGTACAATAGAATTATTAGACATCATTCTCACTCTTGAGAAGGTTATGCTCTAGTAAGGGGAAGCAGACAATTAAATAAATCAGAGATAGGAGAAAGGAAAATGGTTTCTATACATGAGATTATGTGTAGATAATGTTTGTGCAAAGAAACAGCGAGGCATAGTGGAGAGAGCACTGGTCAGGAGTCAGAGGACCTGGGTTCAAATCCTAACTCTGCCACTTGCCTTCTGCTTGGTCCAGTCATTCAATTTCTCTGTGCCTCAGTTTCCTCATCTGTAAAGTGGAGATTAAATTTCTGCTTTCCCTCCTACTTATCATTATTATAGTCCCAGCTTTTATGAGAAGCAGCATGACATAATGGACAGAGAACAGGCCTGGAAGACAGAAGGTCATGGATTCTAATCCTGCCTCTGCCACTTGCCTGCTGTGTGACTGTGGGCAAATCACTTCACTTCTCTGGGCCTCAGTTACCTCATCTGTAAAATGAGAATTAAAACTGCTAGCCCCAACATGGGACGGGGACTGTGTCCAACCTGATTTTCTTGTATCTACCCCAGTAACTTTGTACAGTGCCTGGCATATGGTAAGCACTTAAATACTACAATTATCATTATTATTATCATTATTGTCACTTTTCTGCTGTTTGGCCTTGGACAAGTCACTTAGATTTTCTACACCTCTGTTTGTGTAGGGACTGTCTCTATATGTTGCCAACTTGTACTTCCCAAGCACTTAGTACAGTGCTTTGCACACAGTAAGCGCTCAATAAATATGATTGATTGATTGTTTCCTCACCTGTAAAATGGATATAAAATATCTGACCTCTCTGTTAGGATTTGAGTCCCTTGTGGCACAAGAATGTATCCCATCTGATCATTTCATAGCTACCCCGGTGCTTAGCTCAAAGTAAGCATCATCAGTCAATCAATCGTATTTATTTACCACTTAGTGTGCAGAGCACTGTACTAAGCACTTGGGAAGTACAAGTTGGCAACATTTAGAGATGGTCCCTACCCAACAGTGGGCTCACAGTCTAGAAGACTACATCGTTATCATACACTATGAATCTCCTGTATTAAAAAATGGGAACATGCTTTCAATTTGGCATTCAAATATTATGAAGAAGAAATTTATACTGGAATCACAGCGGGTAATCCCTGCCTTCTTAAAATTCTTAAAAGAGCTCACTCTAATAATAATGGCATTTGTTAAGCACTTACTATGTGCAAAGCACTGTTCTGAGAATGGGGCGGAGGGGGATACAAGGTGATCAGGTTGTCCCTTATCGGACTTACCATCTTCATCCCCATTTTACAGATGAGGTAACTGAGGCACAGGGAAGTTAAGTGACTTGCCCAAAGTCACACAGCTGACAACTGGCAGAGCTGGGATTTGAACCCATAACCTCTGACTCCCAGCCTGTGCTCTTTCCACTGAACCACGCTGCTTCTCCAATTGACTCAATAGTAAATTAGCTTTGGATGCAACTGTGTGGTGGTCCTATTGTTAGAGGTAGATGGGGCTTCCTGCTTAGATAGGGCTTCTTTGACATTATTGCAAGATAACTTGCAAATCTTTTCATTCTCAAGGAATTTATTATTCAGGAACCTAGTTGGTTTAACTGCCAATAGCATATTTTCCTAGTGAAAAAAATTAAATGGGCACTAATTTAATATGCCTAAGAATGTCTAAGTAAACCAACAGTGCTTGATGGGAATTTGGAGTGAGTCAGAACTAAGGTAAAGGAACTCCAGGTCCATTAAAAGTTTTTCACTATTCATTCAGTCTATTGTATATTTTGAGTGCTTAACATGTGCAGAGCACTATACTAAGCACTTGGGAGAGTACACTACAACATTAAATAGAAACATTCCGTGTTCACAGCAAGCTTACATATTGGGGATGGGGGAAGACAGACATTAATATAAATAAATTGCAGATATGTACATAAGTGTTGTGGGGCTGGAAGTGGGAAAGAAAAAGGGAGCAATTCAGGGTGAGGTAGAAGGGAGTGGGAGAAGAGGAAAGTGGTGTGGGGCTTTAGTATGAAGCAATGGAAGGGTTTGGTTAAAAGAACTATCAAAAAAAGTGTTCAAGTGGTTTTATACTTACACCTGGTGGATCTGTATTTAAACCTCATTATTCTTAACCCCTGACCTCTTCCAATTGTCCCAAATTATGGAATTAGGTACTCAGAGATCGTGGGTTCTAATCCCAATTTGGCCACTGGTCAGCTGTGTGACTCTGGGCAAGTCTCAACTTCTCTGTGTCTCAGTTACCTCATCTGCAAAATGAGGATTAAGACTGTGAGACCCACCTGGGACAACCTAATCACCTTGTACCACCACCCCCCCCGCCCCCCCCCAGCACTTAGAACAGTGCTTCACACAGAGTAAGCACTTAACAAATGCCATCATTATTATTACCTCATCTGCATGGTAACTTCCTTATTTGAGCATTGCTTTATAAACTGCTCTGACTTGTCCAGAGGAACAACCAAAAAGGATCTTTATCACTTAGTGCTCTATTTCCTAGGAAGTAAGCCCCACAACGAGATCAAAAAGGGACTGATCAAATTATTAGCTTTTTGAATAAGGGGTAATCATCTCTCATTCCATTTCCCTCGGCTTAAGGGGCACGGATAGAAGACCTCCTTCAGCAGGATGAACTGTTATTCAAGTGAATGGAAGCGTCTTTCATTTCAGAATGGAACTGTTTTCCAGGTCCAAATCTATGAACTTTCAAGGCTACGGCTCCCTGCATTAAGACTTAAAAATTGAATATTATTAAGAACTACAAGCAAGTTAATATATGTACTGTTTTTATAACTAGTGAAACTTAACCTAAGTGGTAATAATGAAAGAATTAAGCTAATGCCACTGTATGCTTGTTTTTATTGCTGTTGAAATTCAAACTACTAATCTCAGTGGATAGTAACATCACTTCTGATACTTTCCACAGATGTCTGTTCAGTCTTGACAATTAGACCATTTGAGTCTCTACTGGATGTGGCTAATTAAATATCTATTAGTGATCCAATAGTAGGGCATGTGAGCTACCTCAGTGTGCAGATTGTTCATTTAAATAGATAGTTTTCTGATAACTGATTAACTTAAAGCAGTGTGAGCAAAAGTGAAGAGTGAGTAGGCAAACAAGCAATATTAGAAAGGCTTTTTGGACCAATTGTAGCTTTAAAAACTTCTCTACAGAGAGTACTCCTAGAACAATAAGCATTAGCAATCAACTAATTTATGAAGTCCAGGCCTAAATTAGTCAGGGATTCAAAGCAATAGTATTTGAATTCACATCTTATATTAATTTCAGAAGGTAACCCTGTTCTCTAAACTAAGGGTGGAATTTGTGGGGTAAAGACATTATTCAATTTGAAAATTACTACTATTTCTAGCACCTAATGCTATTTTCCATTCTGACTCAAGACTCATGATCTCTCTGAGGAATTTGTGACCATTTCATTTGGAATTGCCCCAAGCTATGCTGATCCAATTCCAAACAGCCCAGTGCTATGCTTCATCAATTGAAGTTGTGTTTTGCAGTATTTTCAAGTTTCCTCTGCTCTCACCATTCAGTTTACCACTTAGCTGCCCGGTTATCCTGCAGTCAGTCATTCACATCACAGATATGTGAAATTAGGATAATGCCAAAAATCTCATTTCGGAGACCCAAACCCATGTGATTCTTATGTGAAAGCAGTTCAGTCAAAGTTAATGGTGCATTTTTGGGTGAACCAAAATTTAGTGAGATGGACAGGAATTTATCTTTCATTATAAAGTCTAGGAAAAAGACTAGGAAAGTAAACCACCCATTCTTACACTACCTAAATCAGACAAATTTCAATAGTTCTACAAACTTTCTTAACCACCCAAGAAAGCTTTTCTGAGCTTTAGCAGATGTGCTTTGCCTGTACTCACAGTTCAGCCACATGAAGGAGGTCAACCAACGTAGCAGAGGAAAGGAGATGAGGACAGGAAAAAAAACACTAACACCTAGATTTAAGAAGTCTGCCTGTGCACTGATTACCTGAGCACCTCTTGCGCTCCTATTTGGCCAAACCCACTTTCTTCCAGAAAGTTCTGTCCTCCAAGAGTACTCTTTGAGATATTATTCTTCAGGATCTTGGGGAATATAGATCCCAGAAAAGTACAACTGGCCAGATAACGCTAGGAAAAGTAGTCTTTCATGATTCTCAGAAATTTCATTCTCAGATAAGGTTATAAAAATAGCTTCTGACACCTCCTTTAGTTAATCCCCTCTTTTTTGGTTGCGTCTCCAATAATGCCTGGGGATTTACCCAACTCAGAGGTGACATACTGCGTTTTACCACTGGACCTTGCTGATGGTGATCTTCTCTTGCCATTTAATAGTAAGTATGACTAAAATTACCCATATACTGTACTTTAGATGAGATGACCTTGTTTTCTAATAGCCTTAAGATGGGTCCCTTTTGGTGCTTGGATTTGGGCCTTGGTAGCACACATCCCTAAGCAGCAAATGGGCATAATAATAATAATAATAATAATAAAGGCATTTATTAAGCACTTACTATGTGCAAAGCACTGTTCTAAGCTCTGGGGAGTTTACAAGGTGATCAGATTGTCCCACCTGGGGCTCACAATAGCTACTACTGTTGTTGCTGCTGCTGCTACCATTGCCACAAATTCCCATCTGTGTTTTGAACGGGTCAGTTTTACGGTGACTGAGGTAATGGCTTAATTTTGTGATCTTTATTAAGCGCTTTCTATGTGTTATGCACTCTCCTAAGCACTAGGGCAGATACAAATTTATCAGGTTGGACAAATACCTGTCCCGCACGGGGCTCAGTGTAAATTGGCAGGAGGAAGATTTAATCCGCATTTTACAGATAAAGTAACTGAGGCACAGAGAAGTTAAGCGACTTGCTCAAGGTCACACAACAAACAATTGGCAGAGCCAGGATTAGAACCCAGATTCTCTGAGTCTCAGGCCTGTGCTCTTTCCACTAGGCCAAGCCGCTTCCCGTGGCTTTTCAGTGTCACTGAGGCTCCATGTCGCTCGGTTCATACAAATACGTGGGGTTTGGTGGCAGCAGGAGTGAATGGAGTGGGAGTAAAAACAACGGAAAAGGAGCATGAAATAAGTCTTCCATATTTCTCTAAGCCTAAATTTCCCCTCCTTCTCCGCTCCCCATTTCTCTTTTTCCCCTTCTCATCTTCACCTCTGAGAAGCAGCATGGCATAGTGGATAGAGCAAGGACCTGGGGTCATGGGTTCTAATCCAGACTCCACCACTTGTCTGCTGTGAGAATTTGGGCAAGTCACTTCACTTCTCTGTGCCTCAGTTACCTCATTTGTAAAATGTGGATTGAGACTGTGAGCCCCACATGGGACAGGGACTATGTCCAACCTGCTTTGCTTGCCTCAATGCTTAGTACAGTGCCTGGCAAATAGTATGCACTTAACAAATATCACTATTAGTATTATTACTCTTGCCCTTTTCCTGGATCTGGAAATTGACGTCTCACTAGTTTTT
This sequence comes from Tachyglossus aculeatus, assembly GCF_015852505.1. Taxonomy (NCBI): domain Eukaryota; kingdom Metazoa; phylum Chordata; class Mammalia; order Monotremata; family Tachyglossidae; genus Tachyglossus; species Tachyglossus aculeatus. The sequence continues at coordinate 27,669,360 of NC_052099.1, read as the reverse complement.
TATGGTAGTTTGCTAACTAGCCTCCTATGGGATGTGTCGAGTTTTCTACAATGCAGATTTATAAATGGAAATATTTTTAATAAGCAGTCAAATTTAAACACCGTGAGGCTTTGCCAATCCCTCCATTGCTGCCTTTCACATCTTCCACTCGGTAAAAATCAATGACAGTAAGGAAACAACAGGCTGGGTAAGGAATGAAGTTTCACTTAAATAGGTCTCTTTTTTTTGCCTTTGTGAGTATATAGCTTTCAGTATATGTTGATTTGTGATGGCAATTTTTGTATTTCAAGGAAATATTATCTGAATGAAATTTATTTTGTGTGGTTTTCAAAGACCTACTCAGATTCTTTCCTGGAATAAGTATTTGGAGAAACAATGGTACAGCTAAAAATATTGATCCATCAACCTGATTAGCAAATGCCAAATTTAGTAATGCCAAGTATATATTTTCATGTAGATGAAAAAACTTTCTGCTTGTCATTAAAGGAACCTACTTCTATAAGTCAAAGTATATATCTAATTTAAATGCTTAGCATTCCAGGGTAAAAATACCTCCCAGCCACCTAACACTCACTGTCAAATGAACAACTATCTGTCAAAGTCTTTCAACCACATCCAATATTATTCCTGTTCAGCTGTGCTTCTGCACCACCGATACTCAGTTTCACTATTGATTCCATTGAAGAAGTCTGAAAATAAACTGTCATCTTTGGTCTCTTCTAAACCTTTCAGTAGGAACAATAGTAACTTCTACGTGAGAAAATCCTGATGAATCACATCTTTTTGAATGCTTCATCTCTCTGTGCTTTACATTCAGACAAAAAGTGAATCCTCCCAGTTAACAATATTTTCTATTTTCAAGGGATTTTTTATTTGAAGAATTGGAAGAACTCCTAGATTGCTAATCAATCACCAGAATTTATGGAGCACATATTGTGTGCCAGAGATTCCAGAGAAGGTGGTAACATGTTTTGCTCTGCATTTTACAAGTGACAACAGGGAGGGTTAAGTGCACTAAGCGAATTCAATAGAAGATTCAGAAATGAAACTAGACACAGGAGACAGTCTATTGACCAAATAGGACTGCTTCTCCCATAATAGCCATAGGAAAATTAAAAAAAGAAGGAACAGTGGCTAAGCCAGAAAACCTCTCAACCAAAATGCCTTAGAAACGGTACACATTTTAAGATGGAAATACACATTTTTGAGGTGTTTCCTCCATCCAGAACTACAACGCCAAACAAAGTCTACTCTTTCAGGTTTTCCACCAACTTCCCATGTTGGGTTAGTTGAAATAATGGAGAAAGCTGTGATGTATCCTTATCTAATAGGGAATTGCGTACTCAGTTGTCATAAAGACTTCAACATATTAAACTTATCTCCTGACCTGTAATATTTTTGAGAGTAATTCTGCCAGTGTAACAATTTTTTTAGTGAACTTGAATGGAAGGAAAAAAGGGACTTTTAAAATCAATTCATCTACTAATGACAGTGTCTTTTATTGTGGTCAGCAGGGGGAATATTAAGTAATATATCAAAATAGGCAGAGATACAGATGTCTTTAAAACATTGTCAACTCTGCAAAATTCTGTCTTGTAATTCAGTCTTCAGGTTTCACTGTTCCAACACCCCTTAGCTAATGTGACATTGATATAAAATGTGCCATTTACATGAAAATGCCAGCGTATTCAAGACCTTACGTGGAGTTCCGGTGAGCTTACAGAGACTCATACACATGATCTGAATGCTTTGAAACTATCGCAACTCTTTTTATGCAAGCCTGATTTAATAAATTTTTAGGCAGGGGAGAAAGAACATATGAAACAGAACACAAGGATCTTAACCTTTCACATATAGTCTACACTCACTTAACTGGAACAAGACCACCACTAAATTACCCAATCCAGAGCAGATAGTCCCAGAGGAAAAATACTGACAATTATTCAGAATATTCTTAGCAGTTTTATGATTTGGATCAGTGGAGTAATCTGGTTCGGTGATGTGGCTGTTTAGCGTGAGACTGCATCAGTGAGTGTTTTAAGACTCATCACAATGCTCTACACTGATTGATCTTTAAGAGAGAATCTCATGGACACTGGTTTCCTGAAAATAGATGTGCACCTTTTCTGGCCCCTTGCCATTTGGGTAACTGTTTCTAGGCACAGATGGTTAAGATCACTTAAGAGACCCCATTGTTGAACCTCGATCGCATGAGTGAAAGTTCAGAGAAGCATTAGATTGATCTTCCAATTCAGAAGATAGATTCTCTTGGGGGGTCATTATCAATAGAGCATATCAATATGAGTCTAAAGTGGATCAAATGTATTTGGCAGAGTGAAAATTTCAACTTTTGAGATTGAAAGCATAGAAGTGGAAACAACTAACAACTACAAAACTTTGAGGGAGTGGAAGACTTTAAGAAATTCCTGATAACTATAAATGAGGTAATGATTCTTTGACTTACCCACCTTGACCTTCCTAACTAGGTCTCAATCATTTCTTGTCCATCACCTGCTTCTTGCTCTCACCCGTTCCTCTACCTGGAACTCTTTCCCCTCTAAAATCTGTCAGACCACAACTCTCCCTGTCTTCAGTGCCCTTCTGCAATCACACCTCCCTCAGGAGGCCTTCCCTGATTAATTTCTCATCTCCCAAGTTTATATCCCTCAAATGCCACTTCAGCACTTTTGCCCTACCTAAGCTCTTAAATACTCTCTTTCACCCTTCTATTTCCTCCTACATAAGCACGAATTTATGTACATATTCTTTTTCCTTCTTCCTCCTAGCTGTAAAGTACAGTGTTCAGCACACTAAGCACTCAATAAATACAATTGAATGAGTTAATTTTAGTGTTTTCTCTGCTGCTAAATCACAACTTCCTCAAAAGCAGGAATCATGTCTACTAATTCTACCGTATTTTCCAAGTGTTTATCCTATGCACATGGTAGTGCTCAAAAAATACTATTGATTGAAAACAAAGTGGACTCTCCTGACTTTAGAACTTGTGATTGATAGTTTCACTCTTTTTTGGTTCTGTTACATTGTCATATATGCTGTAAATCTGGTTAGTGGATTCTTGTTTATCTTCCCTCTTACCAATGCCTGGTCTTAGATCATTGTACCCCTCATTATGGTCTCCACCAAAGGTGGGTAGAGAAAGGAGAGAAGGAAAAAATCCAGCGGGCATTTGACCTGATGATCTACAGGCATCTGTCCTTACAGTAACCTCAGTAATGTTTTTTAAGAGTCTGGCTGCTGATTGGGACGCAGTGATAGGTAGCCAGAATGATCTCAGATCCACAGACTAGATCCACAGAATCTCAATATAAACTCTCCATAATAATAGACACTTTCAGGCTCACTAATCCCTGAACCACCCACGCTAACAATTTGCTAGCCCACTGGCAATCTGGCCACGCTCCCAAATTTATACCAACTGTATCAGAATACAGTAGAAGAGAGAGAGGTTTGCGTGCATCCCAAGCAGCAGGATGCAAAAATATATGAAAATCTGTCCTTCTGCATCTCTAGCTTCTCTGTAGACTGTCGACAGGGTCATCAAATTTTGTTACATTATTAGCAACCTAAAAATGGTCATAATTGGGGCTGGATAAGAGTCACCAGAAATACCACACTTGATTCAGTTTACAATTAAACTTGGTTTCCATATGCCCTCCCAGCTGTGTCACTGAATCTTGCAAGGATGGTGATATAAAATTGCTAACCAGAAAACTGTCTTCCTTGCTTTGTTTTTCCCAAAGCCCTGATTTATTTATTTTTATTCTTATGGAATATGTTTTCTGGACATGAGAAAACATGTTGGTGTTGGTGAGAAAAGGAAATGCACATCAGTCTCATAGATACGATTCTAGTGACAAGGCCAAAAAGAGCAGGAGTTGCAGTGAAAAAAGTTCAGATTTGCTCAAACAATGAGAGAGCTGGGATTGCCACATCAGACTAGAAATGGGAGGCATCACTGAGATGGTATTTCTGTGAGCACTGACTATTACTGCAGTGGCTCATTTGAATCACATTGAAAACAGGCAGTCACAAGACCTAATTCGTTCTTGAACTCCACATCAGTTCATGCTGCTCGTGAGGTGACATCTATCCGTGAGAATAATCACCTGTCCCCTAATTGTGTTCCGTCCCATTCTTCGTGAACCTTGCACTGCCCTTCTGAATCCAAACGAGGGCTGACAGACCTAGTGATGAAATCCACTGCTAATTAAGCTGGATACACAGCTTTGAACTTATCATTTTCACCTCAAACAAGTGAGAAAGGAGTGCAGCTATTTAGCAATTTGCTATATTAAATTAGTGTCTCTTTTATCATACTTGTTAAACGTTTACTATGTACCAGGCAACATACTAAGTGCTGGGTTAGATATAAGATGATGAGGTTGGACATAGTCCTTGCCCTACATGGGGCTTATGGTTTTCATTCCCATTTTACAGATGAGGTAATTGAGGCCCAGACAAGTTAAGTGATTTGCCCAAGGTCACACAGCAAACGAGTGGCAGAGCTGGGATTAGAACCCAGGTCCTTTGGAATCCCAGACCTGTACTCTGTCTACTCTAGGGCTTGCCTCCTTGTCCTTCTCCTATATTTTTTACTGTAGACTGAAATCATATTGGGATTAATGGAAGGCCCAGTTAATCTCATGCTAGTCGCCTGATCAACTATGGATCAGAGCTTCTGGGCAGTGTGGTTTAGTAGCAAGAGGATGGGACTGGGAATTACAATTCTGGGCTTTGTCCTTGCTACGGAATCATGGCCCTTAACAGTTCTGTACCTCAGTTCCTAACTGTAAAATGGATAAATGGATATTAGTTATCTGTTCTCTGTTTAGGCTGTGAATCCCCATGTGGGACATGGAGATTGTCTGTTACGGTATTTTTGTATCTATCTATCTATCCATCCCAGTGCTTGGCATGTAGTAAGGGCTTAATAAATACCTTAATTAGGCCCAGCTCTACTTCAGCATGCAAACCCCTTTAAAAACCAGTGTTTTAGCCAAAATGCTCGTTAGAATAATTGACCACACAAAGAAGGTACCTCATCTTTTTTTTGAGAGACTCTCTTTTCTATTGCATAAGTTTGGCAATATCACTCACTTTATTCTATGGTACTACATTCATTCATTCAATCGTATTTATTGAGGGCTTATTGTGTGCAGAGCACTGTACTAAGCGCTTGGGAAGTACAAGTTGGCAACACATAGAGACGGTCCCTACGCAACAGTGGGCTCACGGTCTTGGTATTCTAGTTTAAGGAATTAGTCTGAAAAGACCCAGAAGCCACAGTTATGGCCACCTGTCAAAGAATAAGAGCCTGCTTAAAAAAAAAAAATCTTAATGAATCTCATTATGTCACTCAGAAATGCCTTTGAATTCAAATATTTGATTACTATCCCTGAACTTTACAAAACTAAGCTTAAGGTAAAAGCCCTTCCTTTAGAGGAAATTTGCAGTGATGCAGTTTTCCACTCATCTTAGGTAGCTGAGAAAATAAACCCAAAAGAGTCCACGTGATTTTTTTGAGGGTTGCTATGATATGGTTATATCTGTGAGTTGCACACAACAGTTCATGGATTGTGGATGAAAAGATTTGCAGAATGGTAATTTGCAAGACTGATTTATATTCCTTCATGGAATCCAGTTGCCTCCATTTCCCAATCAAACTTATTCGGAATTCTTCTCACCCACTCCCTAGATTGTCTTCAATCCTTTTCAAGCGCATCTCTACTTCGCAAATGTCACTATCATCTGTCACCTTCTTGAGCTCTTATTTGCAGTTCTAGATGACAACTTAGATTCTGTCCTCACTATTGGTTAAGGATTTTCTAAGAAATGGGAAAATATTATGTGTTCATAAAGGCTGTCCTTGAGATTTTAACCAGCAAAATTAAATAAGGATAACTGTCAGATTTGTAGAGTGCTTTCTATGCGAAACACGTTACCAAGTACTAGGTGCCTGCGAGATAAACAACTTGAACACATTCAGAGTCTACATAGGAGGGAGAGCAAAAAAGAAATCATTATGCCTCAATTTATATTGTCTGGCTCCCTCTTTAGAATGTAAGCTTCTTGTGGAACGGAAAAATGTCTACTGACTCTGCTCTATTGCACTCTCCCAAACCTTTGCTTTGCTTTTAACCGCTGGAGTATTTGTGATATTCTTGTGCCAAACAAGGAAAGACCCTTTCTCCTAAGAATTACAGAGGAGACCAAATGGTAGAGCAAATGGAGACCAAATGGTCTGAGTATTTGGAAATATATTTTATTTTTATTCCATTTACTTAATGCTTTCTTTGATACTGAGACCCTTTTCCTGGCCTCCAGGAGGCTCAAATCTAAAAAAAGGGAAGGAGAAGGGAAGCTGACCTCAGGCACTAGAGTGAAGAAATAACCTAAACGAAAAGGAAAGAAATATGAAAAAGCAAACAATAGCCGCAAAAACAATAATAGGTTCAGATTGTCCCTGGAACTGAAAAAAACTGTGACTCAGCAACATCTTGGTCTTCTGGGGCAGTGGAGTATGTTAATTCTGGGTTTAGAAAAGCTATATCAATCAATCAATAGTATTTACTGAGAACTTACTTTGAGCAGAGCACTGTGTTAAATGCTTAGGAGTGTACAATAGGGATTGTAAACATGGTCCCATTCCTCAAGGATCTTTCAATATGGGGAGACAGACATTAAAATAAATTACAGGTAGAGGAAATAAACGAGTATAAAATGATACAATGTCAACCTTTTTATTTGAAGACACCTCTGACTGTAAAACTCTCCTCAATGCATTCGTCACTGAAAAGGCCAACCACATCATGCACACAGTATAGAGGAAATAGAGCTTGCACCTACTAAATTAATCCAGCTCTTTGAAATAGGTGCTCGTATGTTTTCCACTTATTATTCCCACCAGACTCCAGCTATGCGCAAAGCATTATCCTTTGTCTTACTCTTGCTGTTGGGAAAACAATTTGTATCTGTCTCCATCATTAGACTGTAAATGTTTTGCAGCGTGGCTCAGTGGAAAGAGCCCGGGCTTTGGAGTCAGAGGTCACGGGTTCGAATCCTGGCTCCGCCACTTGTCAGCTGTGTGACTTTGGGCAAGTCACTTAACTTCTCTGTGCCTCAGTTACCCCATCTGTAAAATGGGGATGAAGACTGTGATCCCCCCCGTGGGACAACCTGATTACCTTGTAACCTCCCCAGCGCTTAGAACAGTGCCTTGCACATATTAAGTGCTTAATAAATGCTATCATGATTATATTTTGAGGGTCAGGGGCAACTACTTTCATACATTAGTCTCCCAAATGCTCAGTGGAGTTTTCAGTAAATATCACTGGTCGATGGATTGTCAAAGAAGAACTTCAGATGTTTTCAATGGAGGCCGGATATAACCCCTGCTCTCAAGCAGTTCACAATCTATTGTGTGTGTGTGTGTGAGAGAGAGAGAGAGAGAGAGAGAGAGAGAGAGAGAGAGAGAGAGAGAGAGAGAGAGAGAGAGAGAGAGAGAGAGAGAGAGAGAGAGAGAGAGAGAAGAGAGAGAAGAGAGAGAAGAGAGAGAAGAGAGAGAGATATCAAACTATAGCATTTTCATTCCTGGGCCATTTCCCTTCATATCTACCGTGTTTAGAGTTAGGGTATGAGAGGTGAGGTGAAGTGGATGAGAGTGGGGAAGAGAGAGTATGCATGAATTGTAGATGAAGTCATCAGGGGTCAGTTGGAAAATCATGGACCTGGTGGACGAGATAGTTGCCAACAGAATGTGTTTCATTAAGATTGTGATTGAAAGGCTGTCCAAGTTTTCACTCCTTTTAACAACCACAAATTATGACCTGTTGAAGGATTACCTATCACTTACCAAAGGCTGATTAGCCCGTCTTCAAATGGAAGATGGACTCATCAATATCTGCATCCTGCCTCTCATGCTACCTGTGATTGTGTGTTCTCCATGTGATTTTCTCTGCCTGACACACACGTACAAGTGATAAGCCGATCTGTAGAAATTGACTGTGGGCTAAGGTGCATGGGACCTTTTTTGGGTTGCATCATGAAGTGCTGTAGCAGCTCGTGTAATTTGATGATGCATCACATCACGTTAACTCACGCTTTAAAGCGATACAACATGCCAAATGACACTATCTTGTGTGACATTGTGACAGTGTGTCAAAAATTAAGCTTTCTCTTACGGGGCGATAGCTTGCTAATAAATCAGGCAGCCGGTGAAGTGATCTGTGTTACTCAACAGCTATCAAACCCTCTCTCTTGGATTGCCAGAGCCCAGAGTAGATTTGGACAGTCTGTCACCTGAATGCACATATAACCTTTTGCATTATTAACCACATCCCAACATTAATGAGTTGTGGGAAAATACACCCAAATAGATTACACCATAGGTGTAGATGTTGTCTGTTTCCCTGGGTGGACAACTCAAGAGACATTCTTCTGGCACTGGGAAGAAAAAAATGGACCTCAGTGAACATGGTTGAGGGAAAAGTCTGAATAGAGTCCATTATTTAAATACAGTAGCACCAGACAGAAAAACAAATTAAATAACCTAAATTCCCATCCTCTTCCCTTTCTTTCCAAGGGGAAACCCCCCCCGACAAATATCTCTACTATTTCTGATTGAAGTCAACATCGATATGCTTTCCTTCTTTTTTCCACCAAATTTACTGGCTCCCAGATGACTCCAGATTCAATTGCATGGAGCTAATTGATACACTGAAGCTAATTTTCTTTGAATAAAAATAAAACATGCCTGCTAGTATTTTTATTGCCCACAAATTACAAGCAGGTAAGAACTGAACGATTGATATGGTGTTTCCTTTATTTCAGTGGTAGTAGTTGCACCAATTTAATGCTGTTTAAGTTTATTATCTAATTGCATGCTTGTGCTAGCTTCAGAAATGGCATGACACTAAGTCAGACTTGGGCTGCGTTTCCCCAGCAGTGGAATATTCAATTATTTGTTCTGACTCATGTAATTCCCTGTATTCCAAGCTTGTTAATGTCATTACAGAGCTGAAATAAAGCGATTACTCTAAATGAGTATTTATCCGATAGGCAATGCAATTTCTGCCTCCTTTCGCTGACAGTAGACAATTATGAATTTTCTTTTCTCTCCTTATTCACTTTCCTCCTCTCTTCTTTCCTGTCAAGAAGGCACCAGCGCACCATGGTGTTCTATGAAATACTGTCAGATGGTGTAAAAAAAAAAAAAAAGAAAAAAAAGAAAAAAAAAAGGAAGAGAGAGTAGTGCACGCTCTCCTGGAAGAGTTACAGCTAATGACCACTGTTCCTACTCACAGGCAGGGATGACAGCTTGAACTAACTGATAATGGCATGCCTGCTGTTGAGCTTACCCACTTATGTTATTTCTCTTGACATGGTTCTAGGGAAGGCCTAATTTTTTTGACATTTGACCATGCAAATTTGAGGACTGATACATTATTCTGCATTTACATCTTCCCAGTGTTGCCGTTTAAAATGTGCTACAAGCTCCAGGAGCTCGGCTAATAAAGGCCACCGAATGAAAGAAAGTTAAATATGAATGTAAGAGGAGACCTAAATGAAGGGCTGGCTTGTACAGCTCAAAGATGACCTTCTGGAGATCAGGGAGTGGAAAACCCTTTTAAAAGCAAATATTAAAGAGTACAACATCAAATTCTTCCCTCTTAAAATACTGCAAAAATATTTTAAGTATCTCTCAGAACAGAAAAGAAAGGACATAGTTTTGAATGGAAATTGTTCTCCTGGAAATTCCATCTACTATATTCCAAGCACATGTCCATGTATCCAACCATCCTTTGACAGGAAATGTTAGTTCCTCTTGGACTTTGCTGACTCCCTAGAATCATTTCACATCCTTAAGACTTAAAACAATATACTAAAGTCACCATGCAGATCTTGAGATTCAAGGATTCTGAAATGAGCCCACCAATTTGATAAATCTGAGCCTTCAGGTGTTCTGTTTCTCATGCCCATGAATGCTCATTTTTGCCACTGCACTCCAAATGAAAAGTTGGCACTTCTGTTGGTAACCATGGCTGAAACAAATTCCTAGACAGCGTAATGGCCAAAGCCAATATTTAATCGATATTACAACTTGGAAAGAATGCTGGCTGGAGATTTGCCAGCTAAGATTAAAAGCTGCCCAAGCAAAGTTAGACTGCCCGATTGCAAGTACTTCTCACTATATGGCCAAGCCAACATTGTTAGCACATGTACATTTACCTCTGGAAAGAGATAGAATCCCAAAAGGCAAAACCAAGTCTGTATTCCCCTTACCTATTTTATCACAGATAGTGGCTAAGCAGAAGAAGAAAACACCACTAATCAATGATTATTACCAAGTGCTTAGTATGTGCAGAGTACTGTACTAAGCACCTGGGAGATTACGATACAGTTGGTAGACACAATCCCTGCTCTCAAGGATTTTACCTCTGTGAGGCAAAGCAGAGATAGGTCTCCTAATTGGTAGACATAGAGCAGGGATCAGTAAATGGAGAGGCTTAGCCTCTGATTAACCACTTCAATAAACTCTTTATAAAACCAGGTCATTTTATTAGATGGCCAGCCCCAAGACGAATCCTGTGAAATAGTACGGTGCCTGGCATGGAGTAAGCATTAACAAGTACCATAATTATTTTAGTAGTAATGGTAAAAGCCCTATAAGCAAAGCGCAGTATCAACCACTAGCAAAGAGATGCATTGATGATTGGTAAAGTTTCCTGGCTAAAGGGCCTCATGAACTAAGAATAAAGAGGTGGGGAAGGAGTTGGTGACAGACACGTAAAGAAATATCGGCTAACGTAGTCAGCAAAGGCAACTGTAGTTACCAAGGTAGCTGCTTGCTGGATAATTGTGTTGAGGCACAACTCTGAAGCCATACTGTGGTCCCTTGAGATGTAAAAAATACCCCAAATCCCTCAGGTGTATTGCTCGTTATGCTTCTCTCCATCCTTCCCCTCAGTCATTGCACTCCCATGTTTTCTCAGGTCTGAGTGTCAGGCTGAAGCTCATCAGCTGTTCTTGATGGAGACTGCATCATCATCATAAGAAAATTTTCCATGTTAACAGATCTCTTTCTATGGCAGTACTCATAGCCAAAGCTTATAGTTTTCCGGTGAGAATAGCAGGTTTAGCAATTGAGAAAATGAAAATCAAAAATAGACTGATACTGGCGATCGGATTTTGGGCTAAAATGTACCTTTCACCCCATTCCAACCATTGATTCCTCCTGAAATTCCTACTCCTTTAGGGCTGCCCTTTCATTAATTTCCTTCTCCCCAGGTCATTTTTTCCTGCACTCTGTCAAGCTCTGGTACAGTGTTCTGCAGAGTGTAAGGGTTCAATAAACATGATTGATTGACTGATCATAACACCCACTCATGTAGTGCTATCCACCTGAAGCATTTAACTATCCATTTAGGCACTCTACTCTTTATTCACTTACTCCTCAAAAAATCTCCAATTGTTACTCAATTCTGCATCAAGCAGAAACTGCTGACCATTGGTTGTAATCACTCCATCAGTTCTCTTTTAGACTGTGAGCCCACTGTTGGGTAGGGACTGTCTCTATATGTTGCCAACTTGTACTTCCCAAGCACTTAGTACAGTGCTCTGCACACAGTAAGCGCTCAATAAATACGATAGATTGATTCTCTTCCATTACACTCCAGCTCACACTCTTCCATTCTCCAAGGCTAACTTTTCCCACCACCGACCTTTTATTTACTTCCTCCTTTGCCCAGGATACCCTACCCTTTCAATCTTCCAAGGTATAGCCCTCCACAGATTCAAAGCCCTTCTCAGTGTTCATTTTAGATTGTTCAGGAGGTCTTTTTTCAGTTCGGGAGCCCCATGTGGGGCAGAGACTGTATCCTTCCTGATTGCCTTGCATCTACTCCAGTGCTTAGAACAATCTTTGGCCCATAGTAATTGCTCAACAAATACCATTAAAACAAGCAAACAAACAAAAAACCCACAAGTATTTCTTTTCCCTCTAATTAGTACCTTGAACATTTCCGAGCCAACTAAACAGGCACTCACACCCAACAGTAGCACTTGTGTAAATTTTGACTTATGAACACTACTTAAATACTTATGTAATGTAATAATGGCATTTGTTAAGTGCTTAATATGTGCAAAGCACTGTTCTAAGCGCTGGGGGGGATACAAGGTGATCAATACTTATCTACACAATACTTATCTACACATCCACTGTATAGATACACTGAGCTTCCACTGAGCAGCGTGGCTCAGTGGAAAGAGCATGGGCTCTGGAGTCAGAGGTCGTTGGTTCAAATACTGACTCTGCCAATTAGCTGGGTGACTTTGGGCAAGTCACTTAACTTCTCTGGGCCTCAGTTACCTCATCTGTAAAATGGGGATTAAAATTTTAAGCCCCCCCGTGGGACAACCTGATCACCTTGTAACCTCCCCAGTGCTTAGTACAGTGCTTTACACATAGTGCTTAATAAATACCATCATTATTATTGTTATCAATTTTTCTTTTCTTTTTTCAGTCTGTTAACTATTTTGTGTCCATATCCTCAACTAGATTGTAAATTCCTTGGAGGCAAGAGTTTATTATGGTTCTCTGCTCTCAGCAGATGTTTAATAAATACAATTGATTGATTCATAGATTGACTGTAAATTTAATTATCTATTTTTCTCTTTTCTGTAGTCTGTAAGCTCCTCGTGGGCACGGATAGGTTTTACAAGCCCTCTCCTATGCTTTCCCAAACAATGAGTACTGTGTGCAGAAAACTACTAAATGTGATTGACTGAGTGATTCTCTTGTTCTAATAAACTTGTCTTTCCTCTCAATTATAAGTATGTTTGTTCTTAATTAAATTGTAACTCCTTGAGGACAGGAATTTTGTCTTTGACTTCCAGTGTGCTCTTCTAAGCACTTAGGGTAGTGATCCACACACAGTAGGTACTCAATAAATACTATTGATTAATTAACCACTCTAATTATTCTTGTGGTTAACTATTTCCTCCAGTTCTTTATCTGTTGTTCCCATTCTTTTCCTATTATTGATTTCCAATTGTCTTTTGCCACAGGTGTCCTACTATACTTTGCACGTGCTGTATTCAATTCCATTCTCTTCCTGTGGGACCTTTTTTTTCTTCCGTTCATCAAGATCATTTTAGATTGCATTCCCCTTTTGTCCCAAGAGTTAGTGACACTCTCCAATTGAACCTCATCTTATAACTTTTAATCAGTGTGTTTTGAACTCCTTTGCACAGGTCATCATTAATGAAAATGATGAGGGAAAAGAAACACATTTTTTAACCATATTAGAGTTAAACCTATTCCCAATAGAATAACAAGAAAAAAGTGTCTCAGCATCTGATTCCTTCTCTAAAGATTGCACACTTTAGGATGGAAGTTTTTTTGCAATAAAGGAGACTTATGCTACAGTTTTGATGTCAATTCCAGTTGCTGACAGAGATTACTGGAAAACAACTAGTGAGTTCAACATTATGGGGCAATGTAAATGAGGCAAGAGGGGACAACCTCACAACCTCAGTTACCTCTTGAGACCAGAGAAAAAAAAAAGATTTTTACAAGTGTGATTAATGGAGAAATCTCCTGAGAAGTGTGTGAATTGCAAAAGCAATGAATCATTAAGTTAAACTGGGAATATATGCTTCCATTGGTGAGATAACTGTAGTTCACCTGCCGCATTCAAGAAGGAAAAGCAATATTAGTGGTAGATCTTTCATCAATTTGAAAAACATAAGTAACCAATTTATGATTGTCAGTACTGTCACAAACTCTAAAATATTCTAAAACACACTTGCAGCATAAATTGGAGAAGTCAGGGAAATCCAAAATGCCCAGGAACAAATCCATTTTCTTTTGATTATGCATAACATTCAAATAGTCCTGTATTATCACACTCATGTTTACAATTTGAGTTTACCTCAAGTGTTGAAGCTATATTTACACTGGCAAAGGCATTTTCCCTTTATTTACGCATTAGAGAAGGGTGTGGCTTAATGAATATAGCATAGCTCTGAGAGTCAGGAGCCCCGGTTTTTAAACCTGGATCTGCTATTCGTCTGCTGTGTGACCTTGAGTAAGACATTTAATGACCCTGGGCCTCAGTTTCCTAAACTGTAAAATGGGGATAAACTACCTGTTCCTATACCCCCACAGACTCTGAGCATCATGTGCAACAGAAACTGTCTGATCTCATCGTTTTGTATCTACTCTAGCAGTCAGTGCAGTGATTATCACATAGCACGCACTTAAAAAGCACCACAATTATTATTATCATTGTTGTTATTTGTAATAATACAGTTTAGCTGCAGGTCACCTACCAGTGAGAGATAGAGCAGAGAAAAAAAATTATGCCTCCTGCCGCCTCCGTTCATTTTTTCTTTCTTTTCAAAATGTCAAACCATAGTATTCCTTGTGGGAAAAAAAAGTCTGTGGATAGAAATTCCCCCCCTTCTCTTTACTGACTACATATTTCCATCAGAATATGTCCAAAAAAATGATACTTTACTGGTCATGAATTTTATTTAAACCATATCCCTCTTAAAATCTACATCCTTGTCTTTGTTCCCCACCCCACAACATCACAAGCTGAACTGAAAATGTAAATTCATCGAAAGTTATTTTGGGTTCAGGAAATTCTCAGAGTGGCTAATACAGTGGGATAAACTTGTCTCTCCCTATTATTGTCACTAGAAGTTCTAAATTATGTTCTTCGGTATAAATATTGATTCCATGAACTACTCTGGAAATTTTCTCTAAAATCATGGGACAAGAAAATTAGGTTATTTCCAGTTATGCAGCAATTATATTAGGCAAAGAATGAAAGAAAATTCTGACACAATATAGCACCAGACTAGAAATATTACTTCAATATATAAAGGAGAGGAGGTGAAGACTTTTATTTAACCTCTGCAAGGGAAGGGTCCGTGCCTCTAGAGAAGCAGCATGGCTCATTGCATAGAGCTTGGGTCTGAGAATAAGGAGGACCTGGGTTCTAATCCCGCTTCTACCACATGTATGCTGTGTGACCTTAGATGAGTCACTTCACTTCTCTGTGCCTCAGTTACTTCATCTGTAAAATGGGGATTAACACTGTGAGTCCCATGTCGGGCAGGGACTCTGTCCAACCTGAGTAACTTGTATCTACTCCAGCTCTTGAAACAGTACTTGGCACATAGTAAGCACTTAAGTACCATTATTATTACACTCTCCAAAATGTTGAGTATTTGATCTGTTCACAGTAAGTGCACAATAAAAGGAATGAAAAAATAAAACAGAAGAACTCTTTGAAGGAAGGGATCATTTCTGCAAACTGTATTACTGTGGAAAGCCGGATGTTGATGCAAAGAAGTCTGAAGTGCTCTTTCGATAATGAGGAAAAGGATTGAAAGTAAAAGAATGACATAGAGAAATATATACGACCCATGATGGTACTTGAAAAATGTAGTTTTTTCCTGTCACACAAGGGTTGTAATTCTGGACCCGAAGGCAGCCTCCTTTCCCCTCAAATAACTTTACATTTAGGAAAACATATGAAATGGGCCTTTACTTGGAAAAGCTGATGTTCCTTCATCAAGTTTACCACATCCTTGGGATGAAGAGGTGCAGTCTAATTTCCCATGAGCCTTTCTGGAAGAACTCCAAGAGAGTTTCATCCTACTCATCTTAGTCACCTTCCTAGGATAATCTAAATTCCCACAGTGAAGTTCTTTTGAGGTGGTAGAAAAATTCTAGCCCAAAAGGGAATTTTCTCACTCAGATCTTATGATCCTAGTTTCAGTTATGATAAGAGTTCAGCATGCAATTAAACTTTTTTTTAATTTCAAAAAAGGAGTAGTGGGGCAATAAAACTCACCTTTTCCTCACAAGTTACTTCTTTCTCTTCAGTCCTTAGTGAGGCTTCCCTGGTTCTCCTCCCTATCAGCAGCCCCCAGAATTGGGACAGATTTTCCTCATTGTGAAATCAGCAGGTGGAGATTATAAATCATGTGATAGTGGCAGAATTGGAAACAAAGGCATCAACAGCAACTGATGCCACATCCTCTCCAAAAATTTTCCAGATCAACAAATCAGCATAATGCAGCTGAAAGACATTTTTATAGACCCTGGAGATAGGCAGAAACGATAGTCAGCTGTTGAATAGTAGTCAGCTGTTCTCACCCATGACTCACAGAAACAGGAAAAGTGATCTTCATACATCCTAAGGGAACGTTATATGTTCTGGTTTACTTAGCTTGTGAGCACCATGTGGGACAAGAACTGTGTCTGAGCTGATAATCTTATATCTACCCCAATGCTTATCAAATACCACAGCTATCATTAATATGGTTTCTAGACTGTGAGCCCATTGTTGGGTAGGGATTGTCTCTACCTGTTGCTGAATTGTACTTTCCAAGCCCTTAGTACGGTGCTTTGCACACAGTAAGTGCTCGATAAAGATGATTGAATGAATAAATTAAAAATGTTAAAAAAATCTGGCAAGCAGAATTAATTTGGCTTCTTCTGACCTTCAGTTTGCAGCACTACTAGGGTATCCATTCGTTGCGTTTTATACTGACCATATAGAATGGATTTCAGCTGGCCGGTCCCCTGGCTCTGATGCAGCACTGGCTGCCTCTACATCTGGTTTTCTTATTTTAAGCATCCTGCCTCACTCTCCCTTGACTGCTGCTGCTGAGTCCGACAAACTGGAAGCAGTCCGCGGGGTTGTGGTGATTTGGGAAGAACAATGGTTATGTGGAACAATGGAGCGGACCAGGGAACATGCTCGACAACTGAATAAGTTTTGCAACCTTCTGCATAGAGCATTTTGGTTGTGTATCCTTACGACAGCATTATGCTATCTATATTAAGTGACATAGGTTACATTTTGGGGTTGGCAGAGGTGTATCCTGATATCTTTATTACCATCAGTGGCCACTCTAGTCAAATCCCACAGGGTGGCTAAGAAGAACCCATGGAAAGAGATTTTACTCTGGTCCACATCTCTTCTAGAGTCTCTTCCTGCTGCTGACCAGGAAAAGCAAGATAGAGAGTTGAGTCACATTGACAGAAGATGTGACTGATAAATTCTTCGAATCCCATGTTCACCTACCTCAGAGAATCTCGGGAGAGGAGTTCACTGGAGGCTTTTCTCCTTATTGATGGCATGACTCTTCACAGCCCAAAGGATGGAAATGAAACCAGATGAAAAATGCAATAGAGATTTAACATATTAAAATTCCACCTTTGGGAAAGGCCAAAGCATGTATCATTTTAAAAATCTAACACTTACTGGGTCTCAAGTCCATTCAGAGAGAGAAAATATCATTCAACAAGCATCTAGACCCCAAGTAGGGAAGCGTTTACACTTGCTGACAATTGAACCTATTCTGGTATAAATGTTTTTGCTCAGCTTTCTCCTCTGAATATGGTTATCTTTAAAGAAAATGGTTCTAAAAGTCCTGCTATTCTATTGTAATCTGCTAGAGCTTAGTACAATGATATGACTGATTGATTTAGGCCTTCTTTTGGCTTTTCAAGATTTTTCCCCACTGCTCAATTTTATTTTAAACTACAGCTTTTCTAAAGCATTTCATAAAGAATAATTTTCGAGGCTGTCAAAAGTAACTCTGCAATTTGCATCCTACATTTTATTATTACTGAATATACAGCATTTCAACCCACTATAAAATTCAAAAATAATTCAAATTCTGAACTGCATTTCCAAACCAAGCAGTATGATTTTCTACTTATGGGCTGCTGAAAAATGGATATAAGGGAGCCCTGAGAAATGCTGTGCATTCCTCTAGCTTCTGCTCAGATTACGATGGGAATTAACATGAATCAAAACCAAGCCCTCTTTCCTATGTGGAACAGCAAACTTAAAACCATAGCCTCAATTCCACTCATTTGGGGCTGCCCTGTGATCTTTGATCACACCAAGTATTACAGATGGGAAAGTACTACTTTCAAATTCCCCACGTGTTTCCAACTGTCAATAGCAGTCTTTTCATCTGTCCAAAGCAATTGTCCTGTTTCCAAGTCATGTGGCATGCAAGGCACATAGGCCCTCTATTAACCAAACGCAGAGGCATAGAGACACAGTGAGATGTTTTGCACCATGTATGCTCCCAGAGTTGAAATATTAGGAAGTCATTTTTTTTAAAAAAGTCATATTTCCAGGAAGGACAGATTGGAAGCCTGGTGATTGGAAGTCAGCTGATAGTGGATCAACCATATTAAAATACTCACTCTGGGAAGACAAAAATATACCTCAAATAGAAGCCAAAGTCTCCATTCAAGCACCCGATAGCCAACCAAACTCAATCCTCATCTTGAACCAATCACACAAAGGATGCCCTGGAATTAATATGCTAAATGTCTTGGAATTTCAAAGAAGGATGTGAAGCGAGGACGCTATTCTTTTAATAAATGCTTTCAAAATGAATATGCACTCCTCCCTCTAAATTATGGCAGAAGATTGACCACGGTAACTAATGTAATAGGCAAGAAGGCAGAATGGTGCACAATTCCCCAAACTCGATAAAATAAGCAATTACTCTTGTTACCAGAATGTCTCCGTCCATGGCAAAGTTGTCTGGGTCATAATAGAATCTAACAAACCTTGTTGCCTTTAAGCATCAATGGATTTGGCCTTATTATCACTCTAAGATGTGCACGTATAATAGGTCTCATCAACAAATGAAGAGGAAGTGTCCCTGGCAAGATATAAAATGGTGATAAAATATGTCCAAATGATTAATTCACAGAAATTCTCCATCACACAGCAATGACATGTGCACATCTCCTCTCTTATCCCCTTGGAGATTTTCATACTAAACGTATGTGCATATTTTTCATGGCCGCTGATATTTGAATTGCAGCCTGCTCCCATGCAGAACATGAAACACTTCAAACTGCATAATGCCAACTAAATTATAAATTCTCCAGTGGCCCCAAGTTGCAAGGGCCATAATAATGAGTGTGCTTAAGTGGTTTGTGTAGATTTTTTTCCCCTTTAATGTTAATGCCCTGACTAGCCAGATTTTTATTGTTTTAGCTGCTGCAATTGTCTCATACAATCAGAGCAACAATATTGTTTTGGAGAAGAAGAAAGCCCATATCATTTGAAAAGAATGAGGGAGGAGAGGCAGGAGTTGGAATAGTCAAGCGCAGTGATGGCCCACTTAGACATGTAGGTGAAATAGATTACACAATCGTTTGTTATCTGCAAACATCTGTGGTCATTCCACCTCTCCTCCTTTCAGACATTAATACCATTTGGAAACTTTCATGGGAATGTGCTTAAGGAGTCTGAGTGGTTGTCTTATTTCTGAACAATAAATGGCATGCACACCACCTGATTTCCCATTATTTAAAGTGCTTTTGGTCTGATGGTTTTTTTTTCTGGAAAGGTATATAGCAAAGATACTTTGAACATATTAATATAATCACAAATCATACTAATGCAAATGGTAATTATGTATTAAGAAAAAGAAGAAGGGGCATGAGGCTGTCACGTGACCCAGTATTCTGTCAGAATCCATCATGCTTTTGATCCCTGATGGGAATGGATCATCAGGGGACAACTGGATAAAAGAGATAGGCATTGTGTCTCCCCTGCTAGACTGCAAACTACTTAAAGGCCAGAATGATGTCTATGAATTTTACGGTATTCTCCCAAGCACTTAGTACAGTACTCTACACAGAGTATGGCCTCCCAATAAATAGTCTTGATTGAATATAAGATGAGAAGCTGACCTAGGGGAATCATGTTTATTCCCCTCAATTTTGAAAAAAGCATTTCCTTGCAAGGGTCTATTTCGGTAATTTATAGACAAAAAGGTTTGCAGACCTAGTGATTTTGTTGACCACGATTTCTCCCTTGGATTTTATAAAGATTTTTTTTGATATGATAGCATAAAAATATTGCGAGCCACTTGAAGTAAGGTCATCAGACTGTTCTTTTTTACTGTCATTACAATTGTCTGAGAAACAGTAGAAACACTTCCCTTGTCAACAGCTAATGGGATCATAAAATTCTCCAAGTGGAAAATCAGTATGAAAAAAAAAACAACAAAAAACAAAAGACAACCACCATATTCTTTAAATGGAATCAGAGAGAAAAAATTCAAGCACTGTTATCAACTGGATCAGTGACTCTCCATTTACTTTAAGATGAGGCGCACTGAAGATAAAAATAAAGAGGAAAATCTATTAAATCAATCATTGATGGTGTTTCATTTGGGTTATAGGGTTTTGTTACATACACACCTGTCATTTTCAAATATGCTGGCATTGTATTCATTTTGTGAATGGCTGGAAAGACAGTTGAATGACTCACACGCTATTTGACCATAAGTGCCTATGGAAAGAATTTCTTGCACCATGGGTGAGATTGCTCTACCAAAGACCTGTCTCTGAATTTATTGGGATGGTAATCTTCCTGCAGCCTCTGCTCAGAAACAGCCACCTCTTTTCCGAACTGCTACCTGCTTAGATGATTTCTCCACTGAGGGATATACCAACTTCTTTGCCTACTCGGAAAGGATGAACTATTTTGTGTTATCTGGGAAAGGTCTGGGCATAGGGCTCTTCCTAAACCATCTTTGTCTAATAAATGGGTTGTAACTAATCAATTAATCAATTAAGGGACGCAGGCCTACTGGACAGAGTAGGGGCCATGGTGTCAGAAGGACCTGGGTGCTAATCCCAGCTTCGCTGCTTGTGTGCTTTGTGACCTTGGGCAAGTCGCTTGACTTCTCTGTGCCTCAGTGACCTCATCTGTAAAATGAAGATTAAGACTGTGAACCCCATGCAGTCCAAATCCCAAAGCACTCAATAAATACGATTGATTGAATGAATGAATGAATATTTATGGTCAAAAGTTAGCAGAGCAGTGAAGGCCTGCAATCAATCAATGAATGATATTTACTGAGTGCTGACTGTCTCCAGAGCACTGTATTACGCTCTTGGGAGAGTGGGTAGATGCAAGCCCTTCTCACAAAGAACTGGTATTGCAAGTACAGAGCCTTCTTAGACCAGTTGGTGAGCTCAAACCTTGCTCATACGGTTCATCTGGCCATTAAAAATTAGAGGGGGGAAAAAACTAAGATTAATTGTGAGGCTCTGGTGTCCCAGACATGTGTGGCTATGATTAGATCAGGTTTGGGCTGTCTAACAGAGATAGGAGAAGCTGTTTTATAGTGGGTGTACTTTATAAATTGGGCAAGATAAATAGTCTGTTAAGACTTTATGGACTTGTCATGACAGCTAATTTCATGTGCCCTGACATAGTAGCTGAATGACTGTTCACGTGTTTGCACCCTGCTATAGGGAATGTAAATTGGGTCGGTTTGAAGGAACAATCATAATGACTGACAAATATGCTCACTCCGGTAGGGAAGAGAGGTTGCCAGACACCAGGCTTCACCGTCATGTGCATCAGTCTTGAAGAAAACTGAAGAGTTTAGGTGTCTTTTTCATGACAGCAAGAGAGATGGGGAAGGCTTATAAATTAAAGTTCCTTACATTTAAATGGCACCGGCTTTTAGAGAACGAGAAGCAGACTAACATGTCAGTAGTGCCTTAAGAAGTCTCCTTGCTATATTGCAACCATTTTGCTCCAAGGTTTTTCTTTGTCTTTTCCTCTAGTGTAATTTGTTCCCGATTTTACAGGCCCTCAGCAGCTACAGTTGAATTACAATAACATGCAGCCTTCCTCGGAAATGCTGGAGGGTATTCCAAACCTGGAGGGTAGTGCTAGCATCCTCTCAGACAGACTAAGGTGGTTCATTCGTGCTAGGGGGAAGGCTAATCTTCCAAGTGTTGTTCTCAGCAGAGTGCTAATTTGGATCTGTATTTCTGATTCACAGAGCACTAAGCTATGAGACCTCATTTGTGGCTTGAGGCAAATTCCAACCTAAAGCACAAAAAATAAAGAAAGCTACACATTCCTTGATGGCTAGATGAAATCTCCCCATACTTCCTACATCAGGATGTAATCTCCTATTTATCATTACTCCGAAGATTGTCTTCCCCTGGGTGGCCTGGTGGAATTTCAGGGCAAACTTGAAAGTCGAGGTGTGTGTTTTATGAAGCTTAATTTACAGAACATGATGTAAAATGGCCTGCATTATGTTTTAATGGGAAGGGATTTTTTCTTAAGATTCAGATTTACAATTGAAATATTTATATCACCTTATACACTGAAACGATATGTTAGTTTTCTCTGAAGTTTTCACGCTAGAGGATCTTGTCAAGCTATATTGTAGGAGGCTTCCATATCGCTTTTTGGATGCAAGAAACCTTCAGAAGTGTCTTACAACTGTGCTTTTATAAAGTGATTGATGTTAAGGATCACCTGCTGTGGGTATTGCTCTGTGGTTTGTTCAAATTAGTTTACACAGGTTCTCATTTCAACTCATTAAAAGTACCCATGGCAGAAGAGAATGATTTACAGAAAGAATGTAAATTTTCTATAAACCCCTATGGCCACATTACTGTTCCCCGAGGATTTGATACAGGGAAATTCATGAAAGACAAGGGTGTCAGATAGAGATGTAAAGTTCGAAGCATAAATTTTCTATATAAAACAGAAAAGGATCAGGCTGTGAGGATTGTTTCTCTCTAATGCAAATTCTACGATCAATCAGTGGTAATTACTGAGCACTTACTATGTGCAGAGCACTGTACTAAGCACTTGGGAGAGTACAGTTGAGGTGGTAGATCTGCTTCCTCCCCACAAGGAAAAAGATATTAATATAAATAAGTATAAGTACATTAATCGCATATCAAAGTCCTCAAACCACAGCACTAGCATTTTTTTTTCTTTAGGATGCACATGATCTTACGGTACCTAGTGATAGACCAGACCAGTCTAGGCCAGGAAACTGAACTCCCACTTTTTCCTCTTCTCCTCCCCTCCCCATCACCCCTCTCCTTCCCTCTGCCCTTCCCCTTTCCCTCCCCATAGCACTTGCATATATTTGTACATATTTATTACTCTATTTTCTTAATGATTTGTATATAGCCATAATTCTATTTATTCTGGTAGTATTGACACTTGTCTACTTGTTTTGGGTTTTTTTGTCTGTCTCCCCCTTCTAGACTGTGAGCCGTTGTTGGGTAGGGACCATCTCTATATGTTGCCAACTTGTACATCCCAAGCGCTTAATACAGTGCTCTGCACACAGTAAGTGCTCAAGAAATATGACTGAGTGAATGAGAAGCAGTGTGGCTCAGAGGAAAGAGCATGACCTTGGGAGTCAGAGGACGTGGGTTCTAATCCTGACTCTTCCACTTGTCTTCTGTGTGACCTTATGTAAGCCATTTAAGTTCTCTGTGCCTCAGTTACCTCTTCTGTAAAATGGGGATTAAGACTGTGAGCCCCACGTGGGACAACCTGATTACCTTGTAACTACCTTAGCACTTAGAACAGTGCTCGGCACATAGTAAGTGCTTAACAAATACCATAAAACAAATGAATGAATGAGACCTGGATTCTAATTCCAGCTGAATCCACTTGCCTACTATGTAACCTTCTTCTCTGTACCTAAGTTTCCTGATCTCTAAAATAGGAATTAAATACCCATTTCTCCCTCCCCACTGGACTCTGGGCCCTGGATGGGAGAGAGAATGTGTCTGATTTGATGATCCTCTATATCTACCACTATCTGAGAAGCAGAGTATAGCAGAGTATAGTAGAGAAGTAGAGTATAATGAGAAGTCGAGTATATCTACCGCTGTCTGAGAAGCAGCGTGGTTTAGTGGAAAGAGCACAGGCTTGGGAGTCAGAGGTCATGGGTTCTAATCCCGGCTTGTGAGCTGGGTGAATTTGGGCAAGTCACTTAACTTTTCTGTGCCTCAATTACCTCATCTATAAAATGGGGATAAAGACTGTGAGCCCCACATGGGACAAGCTGATAATCTTGAATTTACCCCAGTGCTCAGAACAGTGCTTGACACATAGTAAGTGCTTAACAAGTACTGCCATTATCATTATTATTGCTATTATTATTATCTACCAGATTTAGCACAGTGCTTAATCAATCCGTTGGCATTTATTAAATACTAACTGTATGCAGAGTTAGTGGACATGTTCCCTGCCCACAATGAGCTTACAGTTCAGAGGCTTAGCATATGGTAAGCAATTAATAAATACTATTTGTATTACTCTTATGAATATATCATCATAATTAAACCAAAGGCCTACTACTTTCTTGTCTCTATTTCCACAGCCCAAGTCCAATTTTAGGAAGGAACTCCTACAGAATTCTTTCGTGTCCTTTTGGTGAGATATTGCCACACCCGATGGTATGGAATCCTGTTTACTAGGAATAGGGCTAGTGTTAAACCCATTTCTTCAGGTCATAAAGATTAGTACTTTCAGGTCACTGCTAGTCTTGGCTGCATTTCAAAATTAGTTCTTCGGCTACATAATGTTTCATCACTGCTGTTAATCCACTGACACATCTAGATCCTTAAGAAGTTACTCTAATGTTAACTATGAACAGATTTTCGCAGCCATCTTTTCTCAAGACTTTTGGATGGATTTATATGACTCTCTCATGATGGATAAAGACTCCAGGGGGTTCTCTCTCTGATGCTCATTTGTGAAAGATGAATTTCAAGCCCCCTTGTACTTTTATCCATTTGGAATCCAGATTTCATTCATAATCAAAGCAAGGAGTTTAAGATATATTGCAAGTTGGCATAACCCAGTGAAACAATTAGACATTGATCCACTGATCTCCTTAACCGAAGGAATTTACGGAAGTCTGGGTACTCTTTCTGGGGACTTAGGTATCCTGCAGTGCAGAAATATTGTTTGGGAGAAAAGGCAGAACATCTGAATTATTTTTCCATGCCAGGTAAAGGCAATAAAGGCAATATAGCTGATCTTTGGCTGTGAAGATGACAATAATGATAATAATGAAACAACAGTAATGGTAATAGCAGTTGTGGTATTTATTAAGGGCCTATGCCACAACTTTATCATCAATTTTATTATTGTTGATCAGAGAATAAATGTCTAATTGTTCCACTCTCTTCTCCCACTACATCCCAGCTTGTACTCTTTGGTCTTCTAAAGCCTCACTCTCACATCTCCTGCTGCCAAACTCTTGCTCATGTAGGCCCCAGTACTGGAACTTCCTTCCCCCCTACTTCAGACACATTACCACCCTCCAAATATTCAAAACTCTTTTGAGATCATATCTCCACCAGGATAGCAATCCATCAGTGATGTCAGCACTTACTTTCTGCTGAGGTCTTCCCCAAGAAATCTCTAATCTTCCCACTTTATAGCCCCTCAACTGCCCCTTCAGGCCATCCACACCCTGAAACACTTAGGTATATAATTTATACACTCTATCCCTCCCCTCTTCTTGAATGTAGGTACTTATCTGTGCTAGTTGGTAAGATTCTTGAGGGCAAGAATCCCCCCCAAGTCTCAAATTATTTTGCATTCTCCCACAGGCAGAGTACAGTGCTCTGAATAAAAAAGGAGCACAATACATGTTATTGATTGAATCTTTATTCTACAGTTGAGTAACTGAAGCCCACAGACACCCAGTAACTTCCCTTAAGATTGCACCTATAGTCAATGATGGAGTCCGAACTAGAACCTCCATTTCCTAACTCCTTATCTAGTGTTCTTTCATTTATCAACACTGCCTGTGCAATAGACAGCCAGGAATAATCTGGTGATTTTGAGCTATCCAGTAATTCAGGCTCAAAAGACTCTATGGGCTGACTCTGAACGAATATGCAAGTGTATGGAAAATAATTTTCTAGGTAATTTGCTAAATAGACCTGTCTGAACTGAACTGAACTGAACTGAAAACTGAACTACACTTTTATTGGGCTGCAGGAAAAATAGAAACAAATGTTCCTGATTATTTTTGCCCTCTCTAGTATGTTTACTAGAGTGGTAGAGAGACAATAGGGGTAAAAATAGTTGATAAAAATGAGTAGTGTAGACATTCCCCAGTCTCATTCTCTTTTGCCTCATTCTCCCATCATCTAAGTCAACTACCGTGTTTCTCTTATGAAAGTTCAATCTACAGGATGATTTACAGATTTATTCTATGTACCCCATTCATTCATTTGATCGTATTTATTGAGCATTTACTGTGTGCAGAGCACTGTACTAAGCGCTTGGGAAGTACAAATCAGCAAC
This sequence comes from Tachyglossus aculeatus, assembly GCF_015852505.1. Lineage (NCBI taxonomy): Eukaryota > Metazoa > Chordata > Mammalia > Monotremata > Tachyglossidae > Tachyglossus > Tachyglossus aculeatus. The sequence continues at coordinate 27,643,165 of NC_052099.1, read as the reverse complement.
ATATAGAGATGGTCCCTACCCAACAACGGGCTCACAAAGAGAAAGGGAAATGATGGAAGAATAAAAGGGAGTCTGGAACATACATGACCAGTGCACTGGAGGATTGCATGCCTGAGACTGCTTGTTTTTACCAGATGTTGTTAATTCTTAATCGTGTTTAGAGTTACAATTCCAATTCTGGTTAGCTCTCAACTGGTGACTCTAAGGGATTGAGGTGAACTAATTCAATTTCTGATTGTGGGCTACACACTTGCACCAAACAACTGGGTGCTTAATTTCTCCAAGCATATTTTCTTCTACTACCATGGAAACTTTGTTAAGCAATCCAAAAAGAATGACATTGAACCACTGTATGAGAATGCTTAGCTAGCTTTCCAGCAGAGAAGACATTCTTCAAACCAACAGAATACAATCCAATTGATCAGGAAAAGGAAACGAGACCAATATAGGAGCCATCTGTGGATTTTGCTATACAAATGTATGTTTTCGTTGGGTGCATTAATCTCTGAGATGATAGTTGAAGTGCTCTGAGTATAATTAATTCTCACCTTCACTTCATTTTTTAAGAGCTTGTCTCCCTTTCATAGGGAAGAGGGAGCTTAATATCTACCCTCCTGAACATAGAAAGGAGATAAGCCAAGTGGGAAATAATTTTCCACCGCACACCTTATCCCCCTCCCAATGGGATTCCCTCCTCTATCCAGGCCCAGTATAGAAGAAATGGAAAAATTCCAGGTTAGCATAGCATTTTCTGCTGCACAACTGCTGCAATAGGAAGATAGACAGGCAGCTTCCTGTGGGCAGGAAACAGGGTCTACCAACTATGTTATAGCATATTCTCCCAAGTGTTTAGTATAGTGCTCTGCAAGCAGTAAGCGCTTTGATTGATGGATTGAAAAGCTCAAGTGTTTGTGTTTAGTATAGTGCTGCACCCACAGTAAGCACACAATAAATTCTTTTGATTGATTGATTGATTGAAAAACCTATTTTCACTTGGAATAAATAGATGTTTTTACCCACAAGTGGAGCCTTCTGCAGCATGGCTGTTGAATGGAAGAATCATCATACTGATGGGTCCGTGCATGAGGAAAGGGAAGGATTTATTTCCCTGCAATTAGAAGGATGCTTAGCTGTCAAGACAGCCAACATCTTCCCGTGGCTTGGCAGAAAACAGGGCAGATTGCATATGAATCTTTTTATGTTTCAGATGGGCTGTCAGTTGCTTTTATTCTCTCCTCTGCTTTATGTATGCTCTAGTCCTAAGTTTCTCAGGTTGACCAGAAATATGACCCTCTCATTCCTAATTAGAGACATCTAATGGGAAAACCACACATTCTACCTGTGTCTGTCACAATAAGCCTTTCTAATATTTCATCTATTCCAGTGGGTCACGTCTCATTAGCTTGGCCGACTTCATAAACTGATTTGACAGAGAATAAGATCACATGATTCATCAACTTCAAAGACAGATTTGGATATAAACAGATCAGCTGTCTGCCCATCCCAAAAATGTGTAAGGAGAGGAAGTCATTAATCCTACTTCCTAAAAAGCTGAATATCTTGATAACCTTATCATGAAGAGATCTATTAAGGTATAAATTATCATGGCTACAAGAAGAAGGAAAGGTACATCTTGGAGAAAATTCATTGAATTTCAGCTTGCATTAATTAAGATAATCATGAATCATAGGCCAGCAATGAATTCAGCACAAAGAGAAACAACACACACAGATGCACGCACACACACACCCACAATATCATGGAAGAAGAGGAGTTTTCTAATCATTCATAAGTGAATCAGTGGTATTTATCAATGAGTCAATGGTATTTATTGAGTGCTTACTGAGTGCAGAGAAGTGTACTAAGTGACTGAGCACTTAGTGCGTACAGAGCACTGTACTAAGTACGTGGGAGAGTGCAATAAATCCGTCCTTAAGAAGTTTACAGTCTGGTGGTCTTTTTTCACTTAATAAGTCTTATTTAATTTCCCCAAATATATAATGTACCATAAGGCAGATTGACTCACTTGCTAGTAAGCTGTCAACCCATTCAAATATGACTATTCATCCATTTATTCATTCAATCATATTTATTGAGCACTTACTGTGTGCAGCGCACTGTACTAGGTGCTTGGGAAGTACAAGTTGGCAACATATAGAGATGATCCCTACCCAACAACGGGCTCACAGAGCCATAGTCACAGGAGCAGGGATAATATAGATAATAGAAATCAATGATGGACCAAAATCTCTTTTTTCAGCCAGCAATTACAACCTTCTCTCAGTTCAACACATTATTAAAACTGATATCAAATAGCTAAATAGCTTGTTTCCTTTGATTTTACTGACTTAATAAATACTACTACTGTTACTGTTGTTACAGCAGTAATAGTGATTACAGTTTTCCTTCTCTACCACTATGGCATACAAGGCTGCCTTCTGAAGAATCCGGAAGAGGGAAATGAAGGATTTCCATCTTCTACCCATTTTACTCAGAAAGAGATCTGGTTTGCATCACAGAAGACATTAGCTCAGGCTAGTGAGCTATATATGGAGCGACAGAACTCAAGTCCCTGTTTTACATTCAGAAGAACTACCCTAGCAAAACATGCCACAAATTAAATCAAAATAGTATTTTACCCTTAAGTGGCAGCAGAACTGTTAAAAACTAATCCTAAAAATTGTAGCATTTGTTCATTCATTCATTCATTCATTCAATTGTATTTATTGAGCGCTTGCTGTGTGCAGAGCACTGTACTAAGTGCTTGGGAAGTACAAGTTGGCAACAATATTTGTTAAGAACTTACTAAGCGTCAAGCACTTTACTAAGCATTGGAGTAGATACAAGATAATCAGGTTGGACACAGTCTCTGTCCCATATGAAATTCACAGTCTAAGTAAGAGGGAGTAGGATTTACTCCCCATTTTACAGATGGGGAAACTGAGACCCAGAGAGGCTTAGTGATGTGTATCAACAGGGAACATTAGATATTGAAAGTCATTAGGGAGACCCTTGAGAAACACAAAAAGGACATTTTTACACAAGACAGATGCTCAAATATTTTGAGGCTTATAATAATAATAAAAATGATGGCATTTATTAAGCACTTACCATGTGCAAAGCACTGTTCTAAGCGCTGGGGAGGTTACAAGGTGATAAGGTTGTCCCACAGTCTTAATCCCCATTTTACAGATGAGGGAACTGAGGCCCAGAGAAGTGAAGTAACTTGCCCATAGTCACACAGCTGACAGTTGGCGGAGCCAGGATTTGAACCCATGACCTCTGACTCCAAAGCCTGGGCTCTTTCCACTGAGCCATGCTGCTTCTCTTATTTTTATGAATTACTTGGCCAAATTTGGAAGGAAGTCTTCCCATTCCTTACTAGGCTCTTCTAGGTAGCAAATGATTTAACCAACTCACCCATCAGTTTAAAACCATATTCAATAAATTTGTACTTGATAGAAGTCTCGTATATGTGGCCAAATATAGTCCAGGCATCTTGATCCATATGGATACCTTTGTCAAAAACACTAAGAATAGAGTACAAGCTTATTGACAGGCAGAGGCTTTGGGATTCTAGGGTATGATTTTGACTATTTGAGAAAGTAGTCACTGACATTTATAGACTCATAAAGAATATTAAAAGTATTTTTGTCATTTTAATTTTATCATCGGTGGCGTTTACTATGTGCAGAACACTGCTATCAAGTGAGATGGCAGTGAGCATGACTAAAAGAATTTGCAATAAACTGGGCAAGTTTCTCCCAACCTCTCCCCTCCCTTATAGGGTTATTTTAGAAGTAATCATACAGAAATAAAATATATTTCTTTCATTCATTCATTCAATCGTATTTATTGAGCGCTTACCGTGTGCAGAGCACTGTACTAAGCACTTGGGAAGCACAAGCTGGCAACATACAGAGACGGTCCCAAACCAACAGTGAGCTCACAGTCTAGAAGGGGGAGACGGAGAACAAAACAAAACATATTAACAAAATAAAATAAATGGAATAAATATGTACAAATAAAATAAATAGAGTAATAAATACGTTCTTGAAATTATCCCTCTTCCTAAGGACAACTGCTTTGACTTACTTTTACTAGAAACTATTTATTCTCCAAATCACTACGCATCATTTCTAAAAATGATTCTGAGACGTGGAAAGAGGCCGGGTTTGGGAGTCAGAGGTCATGGGTTCTAATCCTGGCTCTGCCACTTGTCAGCTTTGTGACCTTGGGCAAGCCACTTCACTTCTCTGTGCCTCAGTTCCCTCATCTGCTTCCCAAGCGCATAGTACAGAGCTCTGCACACAGGAAGTGCTCAATAAATACAATTGAATGAATGTAAAATGGGGATTAAGACTGTGAGCCACCTGTGGGACAACCTGATCACCTTGTATACTCCCCAGCGCTTAGAACAGTGCTTGGCATATAGTAAGTGCTTAACAAATGTCATCCTTATTATTATTATTAAAAAGTTCAAACAGTAGGCAAAATCAATTTTGCACTCTGTCCTCCCAGGGACTTATAGAAGTTCTTAAGAAAGCCTAATATATCTGTTGAACTTTTTAATGTGATGCATTATGTGAAACTAGATAAATATATTTTTCCTCTTCTGATTAAAACACACAAACACACACACTCTCACATACATCTAGGAAGGTGATTGTTTAGACAACTTCCTGACTGAGTTGAGCATGTCCTCGAAAAACACATAGCCTCAATTCTGAAGCTAAAAGTTAGTTCAGATTGCCCCCTTCTGGTTACTACATTCCTCAGGCTCACCGGTGAAGAAAAGACACCCCATAGACACAGTTTTCAAAAAATAGGAATTATTGTACATTTTCCACCTTCCGTAACAAGAAGCTCAGATAAACTACAGCTCTCCTCCCTCATATCCACCTCCCAGTCCTTGATGATCGTCATTATGTGGATTTTCACGCAGTGATTTCCTTTGCTATTTTGTGACTACTTATTAATAATAATAATAATAATGATGACTCTTGTTAAGCTCTTACTACATGCAAAGCACTGTTCTAAGCGCTGGAGGGGGGATACAAGTTGATCAGGTTGTGATCAGGTCCTACTGAGAGCTCACCTCCTCCAGGAGGCCTTCCCAGACTGAGTCCCTTCCTTCCTATCCCCCTCATCCCCCTCTCCATCCCCCCATTTTACCTCCTTCCCTTCCCCACAGCACCTGTATATATGTATATATGTTTGTACATATTTATTACTCTATTTATTCATTTTACTTGTACATATCTATTCTATTTATTTTATTTTGTTAGTATGTTTGGTTTTGTTCTCTGTCTCCCCCTTTTAGACTGTGAGCCCACTGTTGGGTAGGTACTGTCTCTATATGTTGCCAACTTGTACTTCCCAAGCGCTTAGTACAGTGCTCTGCACACAGTAAGCGCTCAATAAATATGATTGATGGTGATGATGATGATGTTTGGTTTTGTTCTCTGTCTCCCTCTTCTAGACTGTGCACCCACTGTTGGGTAGGGACTGTCTATATATGTTGCCAACTTGTACTTCCCAAGTGCTTAGTACAGTGCTCTGCACACAGTAAGCACTCAATAAATAAAATTGATTGATTGATTGATTGATTGCCCAAAGTCACACAACTAACAAATAGGCAGAGCTAGGATTTGAACCCATAACCTCTAACTCCAAAGCCCATGCTCTTTCCACTGAGCAAGACTGCTTCTCTCTCTCTCTCTCTCCCTCTCTCTCTCTCTCTTTCTCTCTCCATATTATATATATACATATATATTGTAATATATTATGTAATCATATATATATATATATTATATATATATATATATTTGTAATTTATTCATTTATATTAACGTCGGTCTACTCTCTAGACTGTGAGCTCATTGTGGCCTGGGAATGTGTCAATTTATCATAATGTTGTTCTCTCTCAAGCGCTTAATATGGTGCTTTGCATACAGTAAGCATTCAATAAATACGATTGAATGAATGAACTTCTCACTGACATTCTGCTATGATATCATATATATGGAGTTAAAACCAGCCCTTTTTTTTTCCAAACGTGGATTCCCATGGATCCATCCCCTTCCTTTCCATGCATATAGATATTTTCCTGGCTAAAAAATGAGGAGCTATATTAGTATGCATCTGCTGTGGGATGGACTGTCAGCCATGCATTAGTCTTTTCTTCCACCCCCACACATATGAGTAGGATCTAACTGTCAGTAGCTTCATCTCTGAAACTGAAGACAGCTAAAAATAAACACATATATATTATTCATGGCTCCAAACATGTTAGTCTTGTCTAATTTTCCCTGTAACTTTAGTTGGCAGTTAGCTGCAGGTGGATTTGGGCCTCAGTGGTATTTTTTGATGAAGAAAAAAAAGAAAACTTCACAAAATCAACTTCTCCCATACAGACAGGGACTATTCCTCTGCAATATGCAAAGGATGGATCCTTCTTGACATGAGTGAAAACTCGTTTTCGTATCTGTAAACAACTCTATTTTCACGCTCCATCCCAGTGGTCCAAAATGCTGATCAACAACGTGACCCCATTTTAAAGACGTTGCCTTAGAGAATTTTGTTTTTAAATCTTTAGGTGCTGGCCCAGAGACTGACCATATCGCTTTTATGCTGATGCATAGGGCAAGCCCTTTTCAGTCATTTAACAAGATGCCTTAGAAAGACCCCATCCCCAAATAATGGCTACAATCCAATAAAGCAGAGTTACAACTACTTGTGTTTACACAATTCCAATCTCGGGGCATGAGTGACAAGCTCATATTGGGTTGTTTGTTTTGGCTGCATCTATGAATTTGCTACTTCCAGGGACTTGATTTAATGGTGCTTGCTCTTCGGTGAATGAACCATTGAATTCCATCCTCCAAGCCAATTCAAGCAATGCACTGGCAGTTGAGAAAATTCCTAGGACTTTGCAGTACCCCAGTGGACTTTTTTCTTTAAAATTTCTGAATCTGTATAGTGTCCAGACACCACCTTCACATCAGAAACAAGAAAAAGTCTACTCTTGCTCTGCTTTTCTTCAGGTAGAGAGAAGCACCTGGAGAAGATAATAGCATCTTTACCAAGCTTGTTTGTCAAAACTATGGCAAAGTGGGAATGGGATCTGGCTTCTAATTTAGGGCTTCTGGAACCCTATTAAGAACAATATTATATTAGGAGCAGAAGGATTCTGGTAATATTGAGACATATGGAGGATTTAATAATTGAGACCTGAAATAATTTTCCCTCCAAAGATAGCAGTAGTAATCCTTATAATAGTGGCAGTGATAGTAGTAGCATATTGGGATGTCCAGCTGATGACAGAGCAAAATGGGCTGAAGCAGAATTTTTATCTCAATTACCCTGTTAGTGGCCTCAAACCTCAACCTTCAGAAGAGTGACTTAACTCTATGGTGATATTATCCAGGAGGAGCAAGTAAGGAGATCCCATATTAATCGCTCCCCTTGGTTTACACTTCAAATAGGTGTTCATTTCTAATTGATACCTCCAGGGTAGATCCCAGAATCAAAGACTTTGGAGAAAATTATCAGGATTTTAAATTGGTGTAGTAGATCTGAGGACTAAACGCCTGCCAAGAAGTTCACCAAACCTTGCCAAATTTATTACCCCAAAACCTCAACCTTCAGAAGAGTGACCTAACTCTATGGTGATATTAGCCAGGAGGAGCAAATAAGGAGACCCCATATTAATCGCTCCCCTTGGTTTACACTTCAAATAGGTGTTCATTTCCAATTGATACCTCCAGGGTAGATCCCAGAATCAAAGACTTTGGAGAAAATTATCAGGATTTTAAATTGGTGTAGTAGATCTGAGGACTAAACGCCTGCCAAGAAGTTCACCAAACCTTGCCAAATTTATTACCCCACCTTAATTTGTCAGCTTTATCCTCGACATCCCTTCCAGCTTCTAATTCCTGTACATCTCTTCTCTCTATTCTCTAATTCCCTGCTAAAATTTCTTCCAATCATGTCCAGAGAGAAGAAATAGTAATAATAATGATAATAATAATTGGTATTTGTTAAGTGCTTACTACATTCCAAGAACTCTCTGAGTGCTGGGATAGAATTAAAGTAAGGAAGTAAGAGACAGTGCTTGGGTTAGAACCCAGGCCTGTGTTTTTTTTTCCAGTAGGCCACTACCAATACATTCACTTTTACCCAGACTTCCCCTTCAAGCCACTGTCTCATTTGCCCCCACTTACAGAGTCTAGGGAGATAAGCCCGTGGCTAGTAGTAAAATGATAATAATAACAAAAATTGTGAGATTTGTTAATAATAATAATAATAGCAATAATATTTATGGTTTTCGTTAAGCGCTTACTATGTGACAAGCACTGTTCTAAGCGCTGGGGTGGACACAAGGTGATCAGGTTGTCCCACGTGGGACTCACAGTCTTAATCACCATTTTACAGAGGAGGTAACTGAGGCACAGAGGAGTTAAGTGACTTGCCCAAAGTCACACAGCTGCCCAGTGGTGGAGCCAGGATTAGAACCCACAACCTCTGACTCCCAAGCCCGTGCTCTACCCACTAAGCTACACACTTACTCTGTGTCAGGCACTGTACTAAACACTAGAGAGGTACAAGATAATCAGGTTGGATTAATTGTTACTTCCTCTTATCATTTTTTTTCCAAAATAGGTGAAAGTGGTATCTTCCTCAGGTGGATTCTACGCTGCAAAAATCGGGGTATGCAAGGGTAGGAGAAATGAGTATTGGTTCATCCGTTTATTATGTTCCAAGCAGTGGGGTAGATGCAATACATCTCTCTTTTGCCCAGGGCCATACACAGAGCTCACAGGGTAATGGTGGAGAACAAGTATTTAATCTCCATTTTAGAGATGAGCAAACTGAAACACAGAGAAGTCAAGTAACGTGCCCCAAGTTACAAGACAGGAAAAGTGGTGGAGCCGGGATCATAACCCAGATTTTACACCTTCTAGTCTTATGCTTTTCCTACATCATGACAACTTTTTAGGCATTCAGCTTTATAAGAAACTCAGTACCCCGCTGTTAACCACGTTGTTTAGTAAACTGCCTTAGCCCACACTAAGCCTTTCTGTTTCTGTTTTCTCCCCCTTTGTCTATCTGAGCAAAATTGGCAGCAGAATCGAGTGGCAGTATTAATTTCTGTGCTGCTGACGAAAATCTTCTGGTTGTGTCTACTGTTTTCTACGTATTGGCCGGTGTAAAGCTTCGGTTTTCTTCAACTGTCTTGCCAGGTCAGAATACTGAGCTGGATCCGAAAACTGGCTCACAAAAATCTGCGTGTCTCTTTCCATATGTGCCTCCAAGAAGACACTTAACTGCATATAGCAGTTCTTGAATTACCGACTCAAAGACCTTTGATGTTCTTGTTGAGCTGGTGCTTTGCACATAGTAAGCGCTTAACAAATGCCATTATTATTATTATAGAAAAACATTCTAACTCCAGCTTCCAAGCCTCTCACCGTAATCTCAGGCATGGCAGCACAGAGTCGTGCTAGCAAAACAGATGCGTTAAAGGCAAACTAAAGCCCATTTTCAGAGAATTTGGTATAGCAGCTGATGCCGGTAAAGATTACAGTAATAACAGAAGCAGCGTGACTCAGTGGAAAGAGCACGGGCTTTGGAGTCAGAGTTCATGGGCTCAAATCCCAGCTCCACCTACTGTCAGCTGTGTGATTTTGGGCAAGTCACTTAACTTCTCTGTGCCTCAGTTATCTCATCTGTAAATTGGGGATTAATACCGTGAGCCTCCCGTGGGACAACCTGATCACCTTGTAACCTCCCCAGTGCTTAGAACAGTGCTTTGCACATAGTAAGCACTTAATAAATGCCATTATCATTATTATTATTATTATTATTATTAATAGTGGAATTTGTTAAGCACTTACTATGTGCCAGGCATGGTACTAAGTGCCAGGGTGGATGAAAGCAAACTGGGTTGGGTGAGACAAACATAAACATAGTTACAACTTGAATGATTTAAATAAATGAGTTCATATAGATCCGTGAGTGCTAAGAAGAATTCAAAGAAGGTCATAAATGCAATGATCATATGTGCCAAGCATTCCTAGCCCAAAAGATCATCCCAATTTCTTGGTCTATTTGCCTATCTAGGATAAAAATTTACTGAATATACATCTGCCCTTCAAATATTGTATTTGTTCAAACACATTCAGGGGGCCAATCGTCTGGATCTACTTTTATAAGGGATTCATAAAGGGTCCCATTATTTATTTCACAATCTCCATTTTACAGATGAGGTAACTGAGAAGTGTGAAGTGACTTGTCCAAGGTCACACAGCAGACATGTAGCAGAGCCGGGATTAGAACACATGGCCTTTCAACTTTCGGGCCGGGACTCCATCGACTATGCCATGCAGCAGGCAGCACAGCACTATAGCACTCAGAAGAAGAGTTATTTTCCTCAGGAAAAATGGGAGGATCATTCTAGTCCTTTAGACTGTAAGCTTCTTATGGGAGAGGGACGTACCTACCGATTCTGTTGTGTTGTACTGTCCCAAGCACAAAGTAAACACTCAAAAGTTACCACCGATTGACCGACTGATTAGTGAGAAGTTGATTTGAAACCAGCTATGAGTAGTAAACAAGATCTGTACATGGTTGTTCTCTCCCTCTTTGGAATTCAAAATTGGCAAGGTCTCCAAAGTTGTGCAGGTTCTACGTTTGTGATTGTCCTGAGCGAAAATCCTAGGGGAATTGGAGACTTAAGGAAGAGAAGAGTCAGTGTGGGAACAAGTAGAATGATTTGGCCAATTACCTTGACCTGTGACTGAATGAAAAGGTTCTGTTGCCAAGCATAAATTGGGTTTGAAATTTGGTCAACTAATTTGCCTGTTCCCTGCTGCCTTCACTATTTTTAAAGTGTAGCCGACAGTGCATTTCTCCTGAAAGAGCCAAAGCAAGGTCACACAGCAGACACGTAGCAGAGCCGGGATTAGGACACATGGATCAGAAAGTTGCTGAAATCATAATACCTGTGCTTCACCTGGAGGAAGAATCTTGGCCTTGGAACTAAATTGAAGAGAGGTATATTGAAGTATCAGAGGTGTCAAATAACAACTCTTCTGGGCTTTCACCAAGTTCTCTTCTAAGCTATTTTGTGATCATTGTAACTACCCATCTTCCAATTTTCCTCTCCTCTATTTCTCCTCTGCAAAGTCCCTATTTCTATACCTCTTCTAGAAAAATCTGAGGCCACCTTATTGACTAACGAACATGGTACTTGCCTTCAAGAAACTTACCTCCTAGATGCTTTCTTCAAAGCCTTTTCTAAAATAGTCTATGCTGAAGGGGGAGTAGTTTGTTTTGTATTAGTAGTAGCAATAGCCACACTTACTGAGTGCCCACTTGATATGGTGTATTGTGCTAGGCTCCCGGAAAGTACAAGAATTTACACTCTACTGGGTGAGACAAACATAAACATAGTTACAACTTGAATGATTTAGAGTTCATATAGATCCGTGAGTGCTAAGAAGAATTTAAAGAAGGTCATAAATGCAAGTGATCCTATGTGCCAAGCATTCCTAGCCCAAAAGATCATCCCAATTTCTTGGTCTATTTGTCTATCTAGGATAAAAATTTACTGAATATACATCTGCCCCTCAAATATTGTATTTGTTCCTGCACATTCAGGGGGCTGATCATCTGGATCTACTTTTATAAGGGATTTATAAAGGGTCCCATTATTTCTTTTGAGGAAATTATACTATAAACAGGAGCATAGTGCTATTCTGGGGCTTCCCAACCCTATGAACATGCAAATAATTCAGAAATACAGAATACAGGTGACTTGAGAATCAGAGAGTCAGGTCACCCAGAGTAGATATGTTTTGCAACCACCTGATAGTTAATCATGAGACCACCTAGAAAAGATATACGGTATTCTCTTGGCATTTGGGGATCATTTTGTTTGTGGTTTGGCCTATCTGAGGTTGACCTAGACTGGTATTCAGGGCATGTGGAGTGGTGGGCTCCAGCCCTGAGCCCTGCCCTTAATTAACAGTGGTTGCTCTCCAGGCCTCATGAGTTGTTGAATCCATTTTTGCCACTTAATGGCATTTGAGAATGCAGCGTGGCTCAATGGAAAGAGCACTGGCTTGGGAGCCAGAGGTCATGGGTTCTAATCCCGGCTCTGCCACTTGTCAGTTGTGTGACTTTGGGCAAGTCACTTAACTTCTCTGGGCCTCAGTTACGTCATCTGTAAAATGGGGATTAAAACTGCGAGCCCCATGTGGGACAACCTCATCACCTTCTATCCCCCCAGCACTTAGAACAGTGCTTTGCACATAGTAAGTGCTTAACAAATGCCATAGAGAAGCAGCATGGCTCAGTGGAAAGAGCCCCGGCTTTGGAGTCAGAGGTCATGAGTTTGAATCCCGGCTCCACCACAAGTCTGCTGTGTGACCTTGGGCAAGTTACTTAACTTCTTTGAGCCTCAGTTATCTCATCTGTAAAATGAGGATTAAGACTGTGAGCTCCCTGTGGGACAACTTGATCACCTTGTTACCTCCCCAGCGCTTAGAACAGTGCTCTGCACATAGTAAGCACTTAACCAATGCCATCATTATTATTATTATTATATGCAATTTCACCTCCGTCAGGGGCTTTCTCCAACCAATACTCAGAGAATACAAAAAGAACATCTGCATAGGCACAAATTTACTCATTCGTTCAGTTGTATTTATGGAACATTTAATGTGTGCAAAGCCCTGTACTAAGCTCTTAGGAGAGTACAGTATACCTGCCCACAATGAACTTACACATGTATATTTAATAGTTTCAACTGAAAATGAGGCAATAAGCAGAATACAGAACAGCCCCATAACATTCCTATGCCACCTCTTCTTTCCTGTGTTTTACCACACAGTTTCTGTTTATACCCCTATTTTCCCTCATTTCTAGCATTGCCTTTAGACGAGTGGGCCAACAAAGCACAGTTATGATGCCACTACTTAAACAGTACATTCATTTTTCCCATGCACATTACAAGCAATCTCTTATAGGTTTACAATAAGTCCAGCAAAACCTCATGGATAATTGTGGACGTCCTATGAGTTTTTTTAAAAAAACACACAAACACATGCGCAAAATGAACAGTTAACTTCTATGTCAAGCTTTAATGGCAGGAAAAAAATTAGCCTTCTTAAAGAAAGGCTTTCTTCATTAGATTTAGGTAAGACATCCAAGCCATTTCACTTAAAAACCACCAGAGGCCAGTGCAAGACAGGCCTTTTTGAAACTAAAATATTAAATCATATTAAAACTACCAACCTCATCTAAGCCATTCTTTAATAGATCAGAATCAGAATATCACTACGGGGATAATTAAAGGACATATTGTTTTCAGGACAGCAGTTGATTAAAACTCTTAATAGGTAGATTTTCGTCTTTTGAAATATCTAATTAAACCTCAGAATGATTCTAAAGAAACTTCTGAACACCTAAAAGCAACGTTTCTGTGTTCTTTCCATTAGTAATTAAAGTATAAGTAATGGGAAATCAGTAACCCTGATTTTAATTCTAATACACTACGGGAGCAACATTATGTTGATAGGGGTAATAAGGGCGTTAATCACATCTTAGCTTTGGAATGACATCACCACACATATCCTAAAGTAAACCCATGCAATACATAAATAAATGGCACAGGCTATTACTGGTTTAGTTACAGAGTCGACTTGTAATTCTGGAAGATTACATTTGAAGCCATGATTGTGAAATACTAAAGAAATTATGATCATAGTTAAAATATGGTTACATTTAGAAAAACGTACGGTCCACATGTGCTGCATGAAATTTCATTCTGAGTGGCTTCTGAGAGATCATTTTAGTAAATGGGGAGCAAAACTGTCGAAACTAATAATTAGATCTCTCTGTAAATTCTCCTGAATGAGAAGTTATCACCTACCTGCAGTTTCCAATAACGATGGCTAAAACAGCGTGAGAAGTAGGATGGTCAAATGGATAGAGCACAGGCCTGGAAATCAGAAAGACCTGGTTTCTGATCCCAGCTCTGTGATGTCCTGCTATGTGACTTAGGACAATCACTTAACTTCTCTGTGCCTCAGTTATCTCTTCTATAAAGCGCCAATTAGGACTGAGAGTCCCAGTCAGATGTCCGAAGACAGAGACTGTTCAACTGGATTAGCCTGCATCTACCCCAGTGCTTAGTATAGTGCCTGGCGCGTAGTAAGTGCTTAACAAATACCATTAAAAAAAAAGCAGAACAGCAAGCCTAACTGAACTCAAGTTCCCCACGAAACATATTTTTGGCCATTGTAAATACCTTTATTAGTGACAGGCAGATAGTATCAGAACTCCATTTTTGATGTCTCAAAGGATGTTGTGACTTCTGGTTTATTAGTCCAAACATTTCAGCAAATCCCACTGTGACATGGAAAAAAATTATTGGCTGATCCATGGCCCAAGAGAATTTCCATTAATCTTAGGTTAGGAGGAGTTTAAAAAATAAGTCTAAAAACCTAGGTTTGAATAATTTCAAAAGTTGTAAAATGTTAATGCAGAAAGGTTTGGGGACTTGCTCCAATGCAGGGGCCTATAGATTTTCTAATCAGGCTACTGCATTTTAGAGTTAAAATGATTTCTGATGTAGTCTTTGTATTTGGTTGATTCTGACCGTTTCAAAGCTGCTTTTATTCAAACCTTTTTTTAATATTCCTTTTATCCTCACTGCCCCGGGAAATGGAAATCTTTCTTAAGTCCCTTATTATTGTCAAATGTAAGGGTTTTTTTATGATTTCCACTCTGAATTATTTGAAAGGAATGTATGGTAAAACACCATTTATGAATGGACTGCAGAAATAACTGATAGAATATGTTTCCATTACCTGGGAAAGAATTTAACATCTCTGAAAAGTAAGACTATTCTGGGAAAATCTAGAGAAACTGAGGGACCAAAGTGACCAGGCTGGCAAAACAATCTAAAGAAGCATTAAATGTCGTTCGAAAGACCAGCCTATAGTATGCAGAATTTAGCAAAAGAGGTGCTAATCTTTAGAACCTTAACATAATCTGAGATGCCACAGACTATAACCTCCAAGAATTAGTGATACATGAATAAGTGGGGAAGTTAAGAGTCTCTGATTCATATTTGGTGCAAGACAAGTACCCATAATACCACTCCAGCAATTTTAATTTAATAAACACAAATGTCAAGGGTCCACTTTAGATATGCTGCAGCTGCTGTCTTCCACATTCCCCGCTTCCCTGGAAAGTTCATCCTGGCTAGTTTTCGCTTCTTTCAGAGAACAACGTTATCTGAATTTTAACTCATCTTATTTTTTGGTGGGGATCAAGAAGTCATTCATATATTCAGGCCAATTCATTACACTGTTTCAAAGCAGAGAGAGATCTTATCATCCTTCCAGCCCTGCTATGTCTTCCTTTCTGCCAGCATTGCCCAGAGAGAAAATTCCATATGGAGGACACTGCACGCAGTAAGCGCTTGATAAATATGATTGAATGAATTAATGAGAACCCATTAGAAAGGACTTGGAGAAATTCATTTTAAATATAGCTCATCCCCCCACCCCGTACTGCATCGCCTATGTCCTTGAATGTGTATCTTCTAAGCACTTAGGTACTAACCCTCATGTCTTTAAGCTACCTGTAATCAATCAATCGATCAATCATTGGTCTTACCTGAGCACTTACTGTTTGCAGAGCACCGTACTATGAGCTCGGAAGAGTACAACAGAGTGGGAAGATGCAATCCCTGGTCAGAGTTGGTGGATAGGTTTCCCTCCTATCTTAGGGTCTAGAGGGTAAGAGTTTACAGTCTAACTCCAGTAAAATTAAATTTGTTTTACTGTCTCCCCCTCTAGATGTAAGCTGTTTGATGTGGTCAGGGATCAGGTCTGCTATAATTTTTTTAAAGGCATTCATTAGGGGCTTATTATGTGTCAGATACTGTACGGAGCCCTGGGGTAGATATAAGCTAATAAGATTGAACACAGGCCACGTCCCAATTGAGTCCCATTTTACAGATGAGGTAATTGAGGCCCAGAGAAGTTACGTGACTTGTCCAAGGTCACACTGCAGACAAGTGGCAGAGCAGGGTATTTTATTCTCCCAAACATTTATTCCAGTCCTCTGTTCACACTGAGTGCTCAATAAATACTACTGATGGGATGATTAATTGAAATAGCCTTCACCTTAAACCCTTCCCATCATCCTAAAAAGAAAACCAAGTGAACAAATTTATTTCTAAAGAGAGAAATAAAGATGTTCATTTCACGTTTTAAACTAACTGAAGCAAAATACGTTTGTGCATTTAAAGGGCCAGGAAGAGAAAATTGAGAGGGAATTATTGCTTGATTAGTGGTCCTAATGACTGAAGCAAAGCATGTTAATTAGTAATAATGATTAATTGAGAGGTACTAAAGTCTAGGTCACACACATTTCTTTCTCAAAGCAGCTGTAAAAATAGACTGTCACATATTAGGAAAAAAAATACCAGTTAAGTTGAGCAATGAGGTTTGCTATAGGAGACTCTGCAACAGCTATCACAGAAGATATTTTCAGGCTGGGCTGGACACCATCTGCTAAAGATGGTGACCTAGAAATAATGAAATCAGTCCTGCCACGATGCAGTGCCTCATGTTGGGCCACGGGATTTGCAGCCAGGTTAATCCAAACCAAATGATATCAACCGTCCAGAACAGACCACAAGCCAATGTGCACCTAATTGGAAATTCTCTAGGGATCTTGAAAAGCAGCCAGGATCTGTGAATTCTAGTTCTATGAGTTGGTCTTTGACTTATGTGTCTGGTTCTTTGTAAATTTAATGCTATAAAAAAACAAACACGTAAAAGCAGAACATAACTATGAGATTACTGAGAATCTCAGAAGAACTGCTTGGCTGTTAAATGTCTGTTATACAGTAACCGAGACTTTGGAGCTTGTAGGCCTTAAGTGGAGCTGCAATTACACGTGATAAAATGCTCTCCACAGAGTATACACTTAACTGTCTGTGACCTATTCCTCATCACCTGGCTGACCTACATTATCATTGCATTACTTTTATCTACTCTTACGGAGGTTTGTAAAGTGCAGCCTCTCTATCCTTTCCAGATTGTATTTGTAATGCTCTGTACATATAAAAAGCTTAATATGTATGTTATGTATTTCTTCAAAGTGTCAGGTATTTGCCCAGAAATGATGTATTGAAACAATATATAGTTTTTTTCCCCATACTGTGCCTATAAATGAGTAACACTGCTCAGAATATGTTATACATCAACTAAAGCCCTTTAAAATGACATCCTTTAACACTGGGTTGTAATTTCCTTAGTCCTGGTAAAGATTTTCCCTTCTGGGTTCTCTGTTGATATGGTGTTTATCAGAGGCATTGTCTCATAAGCTCAATAGTGTTCTGCACCGCTTATTTTTTTTTTTTGAAAATGTATTTGCCCTTATAAGAAGTTCCATGGTTGTGCAATAGTTTTTGGACTAGATAAAATAACAAATCATGTTTCTATGCAGAAATGTGTTACTCGTCATTCATAGATGATGGATTGGGATAGAACAATTGTGGTATTGTGGTACTTACTATTTGCCAAGCACTGTACTAAGCACTGGGGCAGATGCAAAATAATCAGGTCCCACATAGGGCTCATGCTCTAAGTAGCCATTGTAGCAGTTGCAGTCATTCTCTCAGTGCTTGGAGCCTTTTTCATTTCTGCCTATTTGTGGCCCGATTTTTTTCCAAGTCTCTGCCCCGAGAGAGTCCCCTATTTCCAATTGCTGCAAGCCAAAGTGGTCTATCCCTTGCTTCTCCTGCCTCCCAGCCATCCTCAGGCATGTCACATGCTTGAGGTTCATTCTGGTATCAAAACATGTCCTCTGGCCATTTTGTTTATAGTGTCTTCATTGCAGCTCACCATTAGCAGCTAAGTATCCTTCTGTTTTCCCTTCTCTTCCCAGATCACACCCAACCTAGAGTTTCCATTCTTATCAATAAACCGACTACATTACACAAAGTATTTGCACTCCTATCTCTTCATTTGATGGCATATTAGTGGAAATGCCCAACATCAAATGAAGCTATCCTTGAATAAATCCAAGTCTCAGAACAATATACGGGCGTACCCTGGGTTCCTCATCAGCCTGCGATGACATTACTCTGAAGAGATAACCTAAACCCAGTTTATAGCATCCCTGGACTCAGATTAAGTCTTTCCCAATGAACGGATCTTCTAAGGAAATGTTGTGCACAGTTATGCCAGATTTTCAAGGCAATAGAGGCATCCCTGAGCCGATAGCCAAAGAACAATAATAACGACAAGTATTACCATTTTTTTAGCACTTACTAATTGCCAAGTGCTGTGCTGTGCCCTGGGATGGATACAAGTTCAGCAGGTCAGAATCAGCCCCTGTCCCCCTACAGAGCTCACTGTCTAAGGGGAAGGTAGAACAGGTACTGAATCTCCATTTTACAGAGGAAGAAACTGAGGCCCAGATAAGAGATTTGGCCAAGGTTACACTCCGCACTTGATGGAGTCAGGTTTAGAACTCAGGTCCCCTCACTCCCAGGCCCATGCTCATTCCAATAAACTCCATTGCTTCCGAAAAGGAGTTTTTGAAATGGGAAGCACTTGAATTGAAAAGTGAATGATGTGAATGTTGATGAATTAATTGAATCTCATTTAGAGAAACTGTTATCCAACATGGACCTCGTCAAACTCTGACAGTCTGTTGCATCATTGTAAAATGCCAAATTACATGAAGGAATTATGGTGACTCTATGATCATCTAAATTCTTGGGCTTAAAAATCTTGGGAAATGGTGTGGCCTGGTGGAAAGGCTGCAGACCTGTGAGTAGGAGAACCCGGATTTTACCCCTAACTCTGTCGCTAACCTGCTGTATCATCTTGGGAGAGTCACCTCACTTCTCTGGTCTTCAGTTTCCTCATCTGTAAAATGGGGATTAAACCCTATTCCCTCCTGCTTCAACTGAGAACCCCATGTGGGACAGGGACTGGGTCTAACCTGATGATCTTGATTCTAGCCCACTGCTTAACACCTAGTAAATGCTTAATAAATTCATCAATTTTCAAGAAAGTATATAAACCTACATATGTCCTATTTTGAAAAATAAGGCAGAAATGGAGAGGAGTTCAAGGGGTCCAGGGATATTCAGATGGAGTTAGTTTGCTGCAAAGAATAATGACAAAGTCTGGTGCTAAACCTATGTGGACAAATTCTTCACTTGAGTTGAAATAACATTACCGCATTAAAAGAAGCTTCTACTTCTGCAATCTCCCAGCCCTCACCCTAGGAATACAATCATTGTTCCCTTTTACTGACAGCACACAGAGATGAGAGTTGAACCCCAAAGGAAAAGAACCCAAAGAATCATTAATCAATCAGTGGCTTTTACTGAGCCCTTACTATGTGCAGAGCAATATGCTAAACTCTGGGGAGAGTGCAAACTACAGAATTAGCAGACAAGTTCCTGGTCCTCAAGGAGCTTACAGTCTATTATCCTAAATCTATTCATGATTCATTATGCAATATATGCTTCTCCTTTCAAAATGAGCCTAAATTGGCTTAGTATACCTTTGCTTTCTTGAAAAGAAATATTAAAAGACACAGAAAGGGAGAGAGAAGAAAAAGAGGTTTACTGAGTCATTGTTTATCACTATGAATAGGCCTATTCTATGACTCACAGGAGTCACCTACTTTTTGCCTTTTATTATCCAAGACAGCTCAAAAATGACAATGAAAGGAGTCCTTCAGATCTACAAAGAGCAAGTGCTCAACAAATACCAAAGATTGATTAGTTGATCTCCAGGTAATACCTCCCTCAGAAATTTGGTGCAGAATTTCTTGGTTTTTTTATTGGTAAGCCATCAGATAGTATCTCACTAATTGTCTTGAATACAATTTAACTACCATTTTCTCTTGTTTCCTTCTTAATGTATATCAGGATTGGTCAGTCACATGCTTCCCTCAACATAACACTTTACTTGAGGTCTGTTGAATCAGGGATCAGTCTTTCTTGGAGTTAAAAAAAATCCCAGTTCCTTTAACCTTTGTTCAAAATTCCTGTTTTCCATCCCTTTATAATTTTTATTTCACCACTCTGGTCCCTTGACAATTTTCTGTTACTTTAAAAGAATTTTACAATTTAAGGTTTTTTTCCTTATAGTACCTTTATTTTGAGGCGTCATTATGCCAGTAGTAGGCAAATTGTTATTAAAATAATTTTCTTTTTTATTGTTATTTCAACTGATAGGGGACTCCAACATAGAACACCAAACATACTTTCCACTTTGACTCAGATAGCCTTCCTTTTCCCTACCTTTTTTCCCATTTTACCACCAATGAGATCATGGTGTCTTTAGACAGAAGACTTTTTTTTTCCCTCCCAGAGTCCCCTCTGTGATGAAAAGGGTTTCCATGGCTACTGTGCTGTATGTGTAATGGTTTTTAAATCAAATATTCTCTGAATAGTCTTAGCACCACATAGTAGACACCCTTGCTTCAGAAATCAGTATGCTGTAAATTAGTCCCTACGCTTTGCCTTCTAATTCTGACTATTCAATCCCATTTGAATATGATGTAAATTTTTCTGCTGTCAAATATTTTTTGATATTTATCTACTTGGCTCCAGGGGGTTAAATTGAGATGCTGTTATTGAGATGTTTATTCACTTATCTTTGGTTGTAAGTTTTGAAAGCAGCTTCCTGCAAGAAAATAAAACCAATTCTTATCGCTTCCCTTTTTTTAAAAAAAAATTAAAGTAGAGGTCTCGTGGGTGCCTCCTACTGTGAAATCCTATTATATGACAAGGGTAAATAAACTCATATTTTTGTGGTATTTATGCACCTGTTTTCAGCTGGAAAAAAAAAACACTCTTACTTCATACTTGTGGCTGTGATTTCCCAGCATCTAAAGCCCACATGGCTACCTGAAAGTATACAAGATTTGTATCCAACAAAAGACAGATCTTGTTGAATTAAATGGAAATCCTAAGTGCCCTAGATTTCATAGTGTAGTGTTAGACCACAGTTAATAGAGGACTCATTCAGAAGACCCGTCCCAGAGGTAAAAAATGATTTCCTTCTCTCAATACAGATAAATAGAAATGTAGTTTTTGCTAAAGTGTAGTCATACCAGGGCTTGAAGTGAGCGGAAGAGAAAAAGAATGAGTGGGATGATTTATGCATCATTCAAATTAGAAAGATAGAGCAGTGAGATGGTTAATTTATAGATTTAGAATTAGGCCCTCAAAAGTCAGGCTGTTCTGAAAATAAGAGGAATAGCACTTGCATTCATCTAAAATACTTTACGCTTTCTACCTGTTCTGCTTGCAACTGACCACAGGGGCCTGCTGAGTGGAAGTCAAGCTGTCTCCAATCAATCAATCAAACAACCGTATTTATTGAGCACTTACTGTGTGCAGAGCACTGTACTAAGCGCTTGGGAAGTACAAGCTGGCAATATATAGAGACAGTCCCTACCCAACAGTGGGCTCACAGTCTAGAAATGGTCTCCACCAACCATGCTTCTGAGAATCTCACTGGCCCTCTCCAGGCCAGAGAGGATTTGAACACCTCGAACAGGGTGAGCCTGTCTCAACTGGTGGCATATTGGCAAGACTATGGTCTTGGCTGTGACTTTTGAGACTTTTTCCTGCATTAGTGTTATGTCTGTTGCTAACAGAATGCTTCACGCTCTTGCCTCTCATTGCTATTTTATTGTATTAAAATCTAAGTGGCCAATTACAGAAGAAAACTAATTAATGTATAATAGAGTACAGAGCGGCTAGGACAGAGAAGTAGCATGCCCTAGTAGATAGAACATAAGCCTGGGTCTCAGAAGGACCTGAGTTCTTTCATTCATTCAATCATATTTGCCGAGTGCTTACTCTATGCAAAGCTCTGTACAGAGTTCTTGGGAGAGTACAATGTAACAATAAACAGACATATTCCCTGCCTGCAACGAGCTTAGAGTCTAAAGGGGAAGAGTTCTACTCCCAGCTCCACAACTTGTCTGCTGTATGACCTTGGACAAATCACTTCAATTCTCTGTCTTTTGTTGGATACAGTCCCTTTTAGACTGTGAGACCACTGTTGGGTAGGGACTGTCTCTATATGTTGCCAATTTGTACTTCCCAAGCGCTTAGTACAGTGCTCTGCACATAGTAAGCGCTCAATAAGTACAATTGATGATGATGATGATGATTAAGGCTGTGTGTCCCATGTACCTGATTAGCTTGTATCTTACCCAGCGCTTAGAACAGTGCTGGCCCAGAGTAAATGCTTAACAAATACGACATAAAAGAGACTTGGAATCCCAGCAGCACTATACCTTGACTGAAAGATGTTCTCATGCACAACGTTTCCTATACTGAACCCACTTGTACGATCAGTGTAGGCCCAGAACACACTCGTTATGGGAGGAATGTTACATTCTCTAGCCCTTCCCTTGCATCATACCCAAATAGCATAAAGAAAACACATAGTACGGCTGAAGTGACTGTGTACCAGTTATTTAATAGAGAAACTTCAGAAACTGCAGATGTTTTTCAGATTTCCCAGTCATACAATACTATTACTACTACTACCAACAATTGCGGTATCTGTTAAGCGCTTAGCTCATGCCAAATGCTGAGATACATACAAGATCATCAAGTCCTACATGGGATTCAAAGTCTAAGTAGGAGGGAAAACAGGTTTGGCATTCCTATTTTGCAGATGAGGGAACTGCTGCATGGAGAAGTTTACGGACTTGCGACAAGGGTAGGTGCCAAGATTAGAACCAAGGTACTCTCACTTCCAGACACGTGATCTTTTCACTAGGCCATGTTGCTTCTCTCCTCTAATGATATGTTCTCCAAGGTGCCACTGTTCAAATCTTGGTGACACCCATGGGGAATATAGCTGATGCCTGGCACACTCAGTGAGAAGTAAACCTTCCCTATTTAGCTTTCCAATGCTAGGTGGCCCAGGGATTTTTTTAAACCACATTTCAGCATCCATGCTCACATAAACATTGAAATCTCTCAAGTCAGTTGAATGTTGACACTGCTGCAATGAATCCGGCAGATATTTGTAGAATGTGGTAGATACATGGAGTGGAGTTCAATCCTCCAATGGCCTTTCTGACCACACTGACGCTGGAGGGCAAACTTCACCCTTTAATGATCAGCCTCCAATAGAAAAAAAACTTATAATTGCAGAATTTTCTCTTCCTTCTGAATGTTATGCAAAATATTAACCTCATTCCTTCCAGTTCTGAAGAGCACCCCTCAATTCACTCAGAGAGGAGATATGAAATGAAATGGCTGAAGACACACCTTAAGCCATCCCAAAACTTATGAAGTTGCTACCGGTATCTTGACCAACAACTCTAACTGCTGCAGCACAGTACCACTTAGATCGGAACAAAATTCCTCTTGCTGGCTGTTAGAGAGTCTGCCAAATGTCTGATCAGCCTTTGATTGCTTTTAAGGCACGAACCAGGCTCCAAAGTTCAAACTGAAGAAATTAACTTAAGATCTTTCTTAAGACTCCCCTAAAACATGGCCATGAAAAATGAGAGAAAAATACTAAGGAATAGAATAAAGTAAAGTTTTCCTCTGTTCGCCAATAAGGGTGGTGATCTGAAGACTCAAAATTAAGTTTCACAAAATAGCATGAGAGAATTCCTTCCCGGAGACAAAGAAGTCTATAGGACTGATCTTTGCAAGGCTATGTACACCAACTGTCTTTAATAACCGCTGTTTTCTAAGCTGTCAGGCCGGAGTCTAAACAGATCACAAGGGTCACATGGCCTTTAGAGCCAGAGATCACAGACTTTGGTGGTTTCAATCCATTTCAGCCATTCCAATCCAGGGGAAGGACTTTGTTAAGAACAGATGGATTCTGGAGTCAGTCAGCTGCTCAAACAGTGGTGACCTGGACTCAGAAGTGCTGGAATAAGTCATGAAAGCTTGTTTTCCACTACCTTTGAGATCATGAGATATTGGATGGAAAACTGATATATAGCGATTAAACTTTTAGAAACTATAAGCTTCTATGTTACTATTGAGTGTAGTAACCGACAGAACATTTTACCTTAGTAAAGGCTTTTGATTCCGTATTTCATGATAGGCTTTACCTAATAAATGGGAAAAATACAGGCTTTAGATCTCACAATAGCCTGAACGTAAGCTCCTTGTGGACAAGGGAGCATCTACCAACTCAAGCACTTAGTACAGTGCTCTGCACACAGTATGTGCTCAATAAGTACCAACGATTCATTGGTTGACTGATGATTTCACCACTTATCTCTCAGACGATCATTACCAGAAGAGTTAAATAGTGGCTCAAAATCACTCTGGGGAAGTTCCACCAGGTAAGTCCTTGGTTTTGAGCTAGTTAAAATGGGTTAATAATTAGATGATGGAGTTGAGAGTGTTCTTTCACTTCATTTAATTATACCAAATTAAAATTCAGAGTATCCTTGAAAAATTATAGTACTGTGTGGATATATAGGGAATGGCATTTGGTGTAGGCAAATGGAGAGTAATTATTTTTAGGAGGAAAGAAGCTTTAAATACAACAGAGAGAGAGCTGGGTAGGGCCAGATCGGGGAACTGGACTTGGCTTCAAACTGGTCATGAGTGAGGAATGGACTGTCCTAGCTAGAAAGGTCCCAGGTTGCCTGTGAAGGATAACAACATGCAGATCTTTCCCTCCCTACTCAGATTTGGTCAGAGTTTCACTAAAATGCTGAAGGAAAGATTTTGTTCCCAAGTGGAGAACTAGAAGAAGGGGCAAAGGACAGAATAAACGTAACTGAATGTTTGGAATAAAACCTAGCCCTCTGTAAACTCCTTAAGAAGAAGGTCATGTCTACTAATCTGTCTAATTTAGCACAGTGCTCTAAGCAACTTGTATTTCACAAGCGCTTAGTACAGTGCTCTGCACACAGTAAGCGCTCAATAAATATGATTGAATGAATGAATGAATAAACAGAGTAGGCACTCAATAGCACTGAGAATTGAACGGGATTTGTGCAAAGCAGAGCTCCCTAGCAATCCCCAGTGACCTTACAAACCATGCAATGCCAAGCCGAGGGCCCAGCCTCCACTTGCCTCAACTTTCCACCAGCCCTGTTTATCACCCTGCACTTAGAACAGTGCTCCAGAGCTTAGAACAGTGCTTGCACATAGTAAGCGCTTAACAAATGTCATTATTATTATTATTATCACTGGTACAACCAAATATATTAAAAAGGATCCACACTTTTGTAACACTTTACATCAAGTCTGAAAAGATGCTGGAAAATGCCAGTTTGGGAGAATAGTCCCTTCCCAACCCACAGTCGAAATTCTGTTCTAAACAATTCATGCCCTGGTGAAGATCAACTCTGCCCAGTAACATATTTAGCAAGGAGGAGAAGCCCTGGGCTCTGTGCTTCTCCAGCTGGTGCCTGTAAGCTTCCAGAGCAGATCCTCTTTAGAGTGTTTAGCACTAGTGTCATGGAAAGAAATGATCCTAGCTGATTCAAAAATTGAGTGCAATAAGAAAAGAGCACTTCATCCCCAATTCCAGGGACACAAATCTGGACAGGAAAGTGGAATCAGAGGAGGTATGGGTAAATGATTTGCTTTACTCTGAGGCAACGAGAGTAGAAAAATAGAATGAAGTAACAAAGCCTGGAGCTAGATTCAACATAAGGGACTAGGAACAGCCGTGGGATTTACTATTGGATATGCTATGACAAATTGTAAGTCAAAGCCTGCGAAGCAAAGGGGTAAAATCTCAGCCTGAGGAAAGAACTATATGGGAACAAAGGTGATATTAACATTCATTAGTCACAGTTGAAGAATGGGCTGAACAAAATAAATAAATGTTATTGGGTACTGAATATCTTGTTAGGATAAACCTCTTAACTAGAGACCTTGTGCTCCCTAAAGATGGCGGAGGACACCTCTGAAAACTGTGCCATCTGATTGGGTTGATCTTGAAGTGCTACAGAAAAGAGTGCCAAAGTAATGCAAAGAATTTTTCTTTATGCTCCAATCTCCATAGTAACATTTGGGCTCTCTTGCAAAGCTGCAGATGATTTAACATCTAAGCAAGCTTTCAGGAGCTGTGGCAGATGGTCTCAGGAAGTCTTTTGTTGCTACGTGAAGACCCCAAAGACACACGTTTCTCTCAGATGGCAAAAATAGTAATACTACCCAACAGGAGACTTGAACAGACTACGGCAGTTTACTCAGAGTTAATTGGTAAAATACACATTTTGACAAGCTTTGTTGCTTTTTTCCTCCCCTCCTCCTTTACCACTGCAAGTGGATGGGAAGATTTTATTTTTCAATTTGAGCTTTTTAAAGAGTTTTCCCATCTCTGCATCTTAGACAATGCAATCAAGAAAGGCATATTATTCAAAGAAAACTCTTGCTTTCCAAGAAATGGTCAAATGCGGTTTAACATTTTCCTATATAGGTGTAAGTACACTCAAAATTATACAGAATGAGCATTCTCCTTATACTTTCATTGTTAAAAAAAAACACTAAAAAGTCACATTCCAGAATCTTATCTTAGCAAACTTATACTTTGCAAAAACCAGGTCATTCATTATTTTCAGAAAGTCATCTTAGAAATAAATTTCCCTGAACAGATAGATCACTTCCTGAATCGGCTTTTAAAGAAATTTAAAGTTTTAAAGCAACAAAGTTGATCTAGCATTGAAAAAAACCCCTTCTACTTTCCTAACCAGCATTTTTCTGTCCACATAAAGTATCTCCCCTCCCCCAGATTTTTCTCTTGCCTCACAATGAAAGCATTAAGAAATGTACTCCCGTTAGACTCCAAAATCACAGGACTTACAACAAAAAACTCAAGGAAAAAAGTCTGATATAAAAATAATTGAAATAAATATTAAAGAAACCTAAACTTCTTAGTTGGGCTTCATCTAGAAGCCTTTGATTCTACAGCCTGTGAGACTTCAATGCCTCATCCCTCATGCATATTTCTTCTCTCTCTTCCCTGACCCGTCCACTAATTCAGATGCATATCTCAGCTGACCTAATTTTTTCCCTAATTAGTTTTAGCATATTGCTATTTATTGCATCCACCTATTGAGTACTAGGTACTGTATTAAGGGCTTAGGGTTGGTGACAAGTTGCTTTTAAACCACCTGCTTAGGTATAATTGGAAAACACCAACAATGATTGGTCTTAAAGAAATGACTACAGTTATTGTCCAAAGAACAGGCTGCATCCATTTCTAAAATCAACATGGGAATGAGAAAGGACCAAATATCTGCTCCACCCCTTTCCTAATGGCTCTCACCCTTAGGGGTCTAATTCAGTGTTTCATACTCTGTAGGTGCTCAATAAATACCAGAAGCAGTTGTGGACACTGCAGATCTGTAGGACAAAATCAGCGGGTTAACTGGAATTCTTTCTAATAGAGAGACACATTAGCTGGATGTGAAGCATTAGAGAGATGTTTTGAAACAGTATTTACTGCTTTTAAATTCTTTTCAGTGGCATTCTATCCTGCACTTAAGAGGGGACTAGATTGAGATGCTAATTTTTTTTTTTCCTGGCTTAATGAGAAACATATGCAGAAGAGGAAAGTTGGACTGGTTTTTTGTAAAATTGAAGAAATGGCCAAAGTATGACAATTTTATGACACTGACACCTCTCTTTTACAATAGCAATTAGTATTTACAGGCACCAGATACTCTGTACTTGTCAGCATTAATATGGTTTAGTTAGGATACGCTATTTAGTCCCAAACTTGCCGTGAAGTCACAATTCCTTGTTGTCAGTTACAGATGTTAAGGCCACTGAAGACATTTCTTGGCCAGGACTTGGAATTATTGTTCAGCATTTTTCTCTCAATAAGAGATTTCATTTTTCAGAATTTGTCATGGAGAAAGAACACAGGGCTTATTTGTTTCTGTGTCATTTTCAGAACCCCTCCTTTCCTCCCTAGCTGCTGACTCCACCAGTCTGCTGTCAAGCTGCTCCACCTTTTCCCAATGCCAAGAGTCTAATGATCTCCTACTTACCATAATGAGGGGCTCAGTTCCCTCCAGTTTGGAGTTGTGTGTGGCAGTCTCTGTGCAACTGCCCACACAAAAATGCGAGTCTTTCATTATGAACTGGGCCTGAATCTCCGGCTCCTGCCAACACTGTGGTCTGACTGACCAAGGTGAAGGTTCAACCACAGCTCTGAATGCAGACATTGGGAAAAGTTAGATGAACAGCAGTCTGCCCATCAAGCATATAGCTTCTCTTTGTTGTCTCTTTTGTTGTCTCCCGGGCCTGGGAAGCAAATCAATACCAAAGGCAAGGGCTGGGGCTTTTTGCTTTTTATTTGGAGGAAGAGGGGGAAACTGGCTTTATTCTACTCCAACACCCAGTGCGTTGCGTGTTAATGTATCCTCTCCTATATCATCAATGCAGGAAGCTTTCCCTTAGAAATAGGTGGGGATCCATATACTCACAGTGCTTAGAACAGTGCTTCGCACATAGAAAGCACCTAACAAATGCCATCATTGGCAGTCTTCTAGACTGTGAGCCCGCTGTTGGGTAGGGACTGTCTCTATATGTTGCCAACTTGTACTTCCCAAGCGCTTAGTGCAGTGCTCTAGTAAGCACTCAATAAATACGATTGAACGAATGAATGAATGAATCACTGTTGTTCTAAATGAGAACCACACAAGTATAAAAATGAACACATATTCCTCAAGTCTTTGGCTACTTTGTTACTTTGTTCAAGGTAAAGCAGGTGTTTTAGAACTAATTATAAAATGTTGGTTCTGTTCTAAGCGCTGGGGTGGATGCAAGGTAATCAGGTTGTCCCACAGGGGGCTCACAGTCTTAATCCCCATTTTACAGAAGAAGCAACTGAGGCACAGAGAAGTGAAGTGACTTGCCCAAGGTCACACAGCAGACATGCGACAGAGCCGGGATTAGAACCCACATCCTCTGAGGCCCAAGCCTGTGCTCTTTCTGCTAAGCTACACTGTTCATTAATATCCGTGGAGACCTTAAAATGGGGTAAATATCTTCATTACCTGTGTGCTGGCACAGTCAATGCTGAAAGTCTGTTGAATCTGTGCCTTAGGAATTGCAAAATCACAAACAGATTATGGACTGAGTTAAAGATCAGATGTCTGTTGGGTTTTTGACTCAGTACATACCAGCCTAAAAATTGTGCTGAAGAAGAATGTGGGGGACATGCCTTTACAGTCCTTCAAATTTTCCATATTTCTTGAACTTTATCCCAATCATTTCTTTTTGATTCTAAATATTTTTTTCCAGACTGCTTATGCAAAATAATTCAGTTAACAAGCTCTAAGGTGATGTGGAGATGACTCAGAAATAATAGTGTATGTATCAGATGACCAAGCAATGGGGCTCTTAAATGACATCTCAGTGTAATTTGAGAGTATGAGGACTTTGAAGATTGTGATAATTATACCAATGTAAAGGGAGGCACAAGGTTACAATTCTGCTTAAGTACCTTATTTCTGTTATTCTATGCTATCCTTTCATTAATATTTTTTCTCCTACATCCCATCATCTTTTCCTTCCTATACAGAGGATTTTCTAAGACATTAGTGGTGGTTTTTCTACTTAGTAGTCCTAGTTATATATTAGGACCCATTTTGTGCAAAACACTGATCTAAGCACTTGGGGAATACAAAACAAAGAAATAGCACATTTATTGACTACAGGAATCTTGCACTCTATTTTCAATTAGAGTAAGCAAAGTAATTGAATGTACATATAAATCACTTACATAAAAAGGAGTTCAGGATGGGTATAAATATGCGTATATCTGACTTGTTGCGCTGCAAACTAAGGGAAGCTTCCTGTAAAAGGTGGGATTTTGTGTGTGAAGGGATTCTTATAGTACAGTGCTCCATCCAAGCAAGTGCTCAATAAATGATTGATTGATTATAGGCTGGGGGAAGAGTATAGGCAAGGGAAATGAAGGAGGGAGAGGTGAGAGTGATGTGCAGTTAGAATGTTGGCTTGAGAGGAACAAAGAACAAGCTGAGGAGTAGTTCATGAAGAGAACAGATATGTAAACTGGGATCTGTTGGTTGAGAGACTTGGAGATGATGATGATGGTATTTGTTAAGCACTTACTATGTGCAAAGCACTGTTCTAAGCGCTGGGGAGGTTACAAGGTGACCAGGTTGTCCCACAGTCTTAATCCCCATTTTATAGATGAGGTAACTGAGGCCCAGAGAAGTTAAGTGACTTTCCCGATGAGTGTGAGAAGTTTTTGTTTGATACAGATGGATGCAGGAAGCCCATGGAAGAATTTGTGGAGCAATGTGTGCAGAGTGATTTTCCAAGAAAGTAATCTATTCAATATAAATTGGAGTGGGAGAGGATGGAGGCGGAGACCGAAAAAGAGACCAAGGCAATAGTTTAGCCATGAGATTACTAGAGATTGCACCTGGGTGATAACTATTGGGAAGAGATGGTTGGATCCAGAAGATAACATGTAGGAAGAACCAGAAGGATATGGCAGTAGATTGAATAAAAGAATTGAAAGATAGAGACGGGCTCACCTCCAGAATGTGAGCTCATGGACAGGGAACGTTTCTACCAAATCTGCTATACTGTACTCTCCCAAACGCTTAGTACAGTGCTCTGCACACAGTAAGCACTCCATAAATGTGATTGACTGAGTCTGTGCTATCCAGGATAACACCGTAGTTACGGATCTTTGGAAAGGGGTGGGTGGAAGCAGAGTGGCTCAGTGGAAAGAGCATGGGCTTTGGAGTCTGTGGTCAGGGGTTCAAATCCCAGCTCCACCAGTTGTCAGCTGTATGACTTTGGGCAAGTCACTTAATTCTCTGTGCCTCAGTTACCTCATCTGTAAAATGGGGATTGATTGTGAGTCCCCCATGGGACAACCTAATCACTTTGTAGCCTCCCCAGCGCTTAGAACAGTGCTTTGCACATAGTAAGTGCTTAATAAATGCCATTATTATTGTTATTATTATGTTTTTGGCAGGGATGGGTGAGATGGGGGAAATAGTCTTCTAGGTGGGTTTAGAGAGGAAGATAAGTAGTTTTGCTGTAGACATACTGATTGTGAGGTGCTGGTGTGACATCAAAATGGAAATGTCCTGGTAACAAGCTCGTGAAAGGTAGTGAATTAGATGATAGCTGAGGGGATGGAGAGATCGATTTGTAAATGACCAGCATAGGAGTGGTAACTGAAGCCATGTGAGTGGGTCTTATTCGATGTACCTTTTTTCATCTGAACAGGACAAAGCACTAAATTTCATAAAGTGTCTTACAGTCCTGGTAACCCTTAGTAAGAACCTGGCACAGCATAGACCACCAACTCGGGTTTCTAGAGAGAAGATCTAATGCATTAAACCACTGAGCACATTGTATAATTATGAAAGACATTCTAAAGTACAAAGATCACCTTTAAATTTATTTTCTATCTAGAATGGAGTTGAATAGAATGGTTCAGGACTTGTAGACATGAATAGAATTAGCTCAAAATTAGCTTGTCATCAGATTCTCATGTAAGTCTTATAAACATGTTGGCATTATATCATGATGGAGGGAAAAAGTAGATTAAAGAAAAGCTGCTTTTGTACAGTTTTCATTGGGCTTGGCAAGAGGAGAATGCCTAAGTTATTTTTCATTCACTTAATCACTTCTACCTGAGTCGAGGAAGCATGGCTACTTACCGTGTTTTCTTTCATGTATAGTAACATTGTAACATATTCTATGTGTGTCTAATAGGAACCCACTCAATTTAAACCAGTGTGTTGCTACTGTTTTCTGGATTTTATTTTCAACAATAAAAAAGAAGACAGATAGAGCTAGAAAGACACTCATACTGATACTCTGCTTTCTGCCGCAAATCTGCATCCAGTTTTTATAATGGTATTTGTTAATCAATCATTCGATCAATCAAAGGTATTTATTGAGTGCTTACCATGTGCAGAGCACTGAACTAAGTACTTGAGAGAGTACAATACAAAAGAATTGGCTGACACATTTGCCAAAGATTTACTATATGCCAGGCACTGTAGTAAGCCCTGGGG
Organism: Tachyglossus aculeatus; assembly: GCF_015852505.1. Taxonomy (NCBI): domain Eukaryota; kingdom Metazoa; phylum Chordata; class Mammalia; order Monotremata; family Tachyglossidae; genus Tachyglossus; species Tachyglossus aculeatus. The sequence goes on along the minus strand of NC_052099.1, from coordinate 27,611,068 downwards.
TGAATCAAACTAATCAAGTTGGACACAGTCCATGTCCCACGTAGGGCTCAAAGTCTTCATCCCCATCTTACAGCTGAAGTAACTGAGGCACCGAGAAGTGAAGGGACTTGCCCAAAGTCACAAAGGAGACATGTGGCAGAGTCAGGATTAGAACCCAGGACCTTCTAACTCCCAGAGCCATGCTCTATCCACTAGGCCACATTTCTTCTCAGTCTTTGAAAATCTGTTTCTCAAAGACCAACCCCTCTTTGGGCTACCCCTGCCAGGCTAGTCTTTCCTCTGCTTTGATTTCCCAACAATCTATTGCTTTATTGGTTATCTCTATGTCTTTAAAACACTCACTCTGTCTTTCCTGCTTATGTTGGCTCCATTTCAGTTCACCACAAAGCAACTCTTTGTATTCTGCTTTTATATTCACTTGATTTCAATTTTATCCATAGTGTAAATGTAATAGATCAGAAACATCTCATGGAACTCTTGATGCTCCATCAATTGAACTCTCCTCTACTTTTTAGTGGCCTAGGTCTTCATTTTTAAACTTCCATGTGCTATCTATACTAGTCATTTACTCCCTGGAACAGAAAACATCCACGGATATTTCTGTGGATGTGAAGAACTTTCCACAGATCATAAGCAAATTTTATTTCAAGAAAAAAATGGCAGGTATTCTGCTCATATTTAACGAGGAAATAAATGTTATTGTTGGTGGTTGGGGGGGACCAGAGAACTTGAAAAAAAGACAATTAGAGTTCAGAAAAATGAATTCAAAACTCACTAGATTTGCCTCTTAATATGCAGTGGATAAAGTGAAGCAGACTCAAACGTGTCCTAGGAAAGAGCCAGGAGGTCTTCCTAAAATAGCTATTCTTTTAGTATGTTTTATAGGTTTTCTCAACCAATTGTTAAGCTTTAATAAACATTTAATAGCTCCAGAAGCAGGGTAGCCTAGTGGAGAGAGTACAGGACTGGGCAGTAAGAGATCTGGGTTCAAATTCCATCTCCTCCACCTGCCAGCTCTGTGACCTTAGACACTTCTCTGGGCCTCATTTTCCCTATCTGTAAAGTGGGGTTATGATACCTGTTCTCCGTCCACTTCAATTCAGAACTCCATGAAACACAGATAGCCTCTGGGTCTGCTTATATTCTATGCACCCCAGTGATTAGTAAAGCATTTGGCTCACAGTAACAACTTAATAAATGTAATTATTATTATCCTTATTTAAAAAATATCAAGTTAAAGGTGGGCATAATTGCCCATTAATTCAGCTGATGTACTAATCTGGAAAGTTGGTTTCCTCTTCAAACTCTTTTATGGTATATTTTAAATGCTTACTTTGTGTCACTCCATATTCCAAATGGGGCTCAGCCTTAATCCCCGTTTCACAGATAAGGTAATAACACAGGAAAGTTAAGTGACTTGTCCAGTGCTCCACAACAGACAAGTGATGGAGCCAGGAGTAGAATTCAGATCCTTCACTTTCCCAGACCTGGGCCTTGTCCACTAGGTCAAGCTCCTTTCCAAGATGCTGCTTCTCCCATTGGTAAATCTCCTAAAGCTCTCCGCACAATCGATTCCCTCACATCCCTACATTTGTCCCTAGTCTCCAAGTTTAATTTTATTCAGGTGACCACCGTGGAATTGTGGAGCTGTGATTTAGATGGCTTCATACTAATCCTGTCACCATGCGGTGACAACTTAATGAGGTGGTTGATGGATGGCAGGTAGGGAATTCATTCAAATCCAACACAGAAGCGGCTGAATTAACTTAGGTAAATGGAGATGGAAAGAGGATAGTAACATGAGATAGGGAGACCAGAAAAAGAAAAGAAAGATGGCCTTCTCCTAGATCGTATTCTAGCTCTCTTCCCACTCCTCCCGACACAGGTAAAAGAATGTCTGTGACACTCTACCACAATCCCAGAAGCCTGGATTCCCATTTGTCCTTAAACTAAACTCTTCTGGAGAATGAAAAAATTTACCTTGGAGATGACATGGCCAACTTTCTTTCTGACCCAGGAAGAACCCATCTTATAACTCCACATGTTTTCTTCCACAGAAACACTAAAGCTTTGCCCCCTTCCTTCTTCCTCACTGAGCATGTGGCCTAAAGGATGAGAAACAGCATTACTCAGTGGTTAGAGCCAAGGGCCAGGAGTCAGAAAGACCTGGGCTCTATTCCTAGCCCTACTACTTGTCTGTTGTGTGACCCTGGGCAAGTCACTTCACTTATCTGTGCCTCAGTTACTTCATCTGTAAAATGGGGAATAATCCTGTAAGTCCCATGTGGGACAGGGACTGTGTCTAGCCTGATTACCCCAGCACTTAGCACAGAGTAAGCGCTTAACAAATCCCATAAAAATTTTTAAACATACCTATATATATATATATACAAACACTCTGATCATTCTGCTGCAACCAGGGAGGTAGTCTATTTCACAGTCTGGAATACCAACTGGATGTCAAATGAAGGAGGTTGGACAGTAAACGGAAAATCAGGGAAAGGAGTGGATTCAGGGTTTGAGGAAGGAGTTCAGAAAGACAACAAAGTCAGGGTTAAGCCAGAACCCTGTAGAGCCATAAAGGCTTGGCTTTGAAAGTCAAGCCACTGTCTGATCCTGAAAATGCAGGAGAACGAACGGTCTTTTTTATTTTTACTAAAAAAACTGAGGAATTCTTAATATCTGACTTTGCAACTGTCCTTGGGGATTTCTTGTGATCTGCCAAACCAAGAATGAAATAAGAGGTAGAAGGAAAAGCAACTAAGTTATTTTTATTGTTTTAGGCAAGAAAGGACTGTGTAATTAGTCAGAGACCTATGATGAAAATGACAAGTGGTCCAAATTATGCAACTCTTGAGCACACACTGAATCAGACTTAACCTGTTTTGAAAAATACTAAGAAAATGGTATCTGAACAGTGTCTGTGTGGCGGATTTATCAGCCAAGTTAAGTCTATGTTTCATAATTGTAGCTGTTGAGTTATGAATTTTGGACCCCGAGTAACCAAACAAATTTGGAAATAAATTCAAGAATCTGTGTTGCGCTTGATTAATTGGTCCAGCCTACTCCCAAGGGAAGACAAGATTGGCCTCAAAAAGTAGGAGCAGAACTTATATACTGGACTTTCTGTTTGTTTCTATTGCTTAGGCATTCATACTGGGTGATGGCCTACAAAGAGATGTGGAGGCTGAATTTTCCAATTAAACACAGTGGGTCCTAGTAGAAAGATCGTGGTCCTGGGAGAAAGAACACCTGGATTCTTATTTTCACTCTGCAACTTGCCTGCTGTGTGACCTCGGACATGTCACGTAACTTCTCTGTGGCTCCATTTCCTAGTTTGTAAAATGGGGATTAAATATTTGATTTCTTCCAATTTAGACTGAGTCCCTTAGATAATCTTTTATCCACCTCAATGTTAACACAGCGCTTGGTGCAAAGTAAGCACTAAACGAGTACCACACTTGTTACATGTCAGTTGATCAAAATGCCCTGGACTTTCCAGGCTTTCTCTTGCATTTCCTGAGCTATAATTGGAGAGAAAGCAAACTCACCAGTATTTAGTGATTAGTTGTACAGTTTGTCATTTAGCTGTTCAAGAGCAGGGTGGAAAGATTCAAGAGAAGGTGAAAAACGATGATTTATGGAACTCTGTAAATTCATCCTCTAGACTGTAAACTCGTTGTGGGCAGGGAACGTGTGTGTTATATTGTTGCATTGTAATTCCCAGTAGTACAATGCTCAGCACACAGTAAGTGCTCAATAAATACGATTGATCATAAACTCAAATTACTTCCGACTTGATCAGCTTTGTAACTCTTGACATCTGAGCAGTATCAGCAGGTTACTTTTTACAGGCAGTTTGCCTTTACTATTATTGCTTTTACTTACCTGTTCTATAAAATTGATAACAAGGATGATTAAATGATCCTACTCTCTATGTCCTATGAGAAAGAGATGAGCTAGAAGTATAGGTCATTATGGACAGAGAAAGTATCTACCAATTTTGTTGTGGTGTACTCTCCCAAGCACTAGTACAGCGCACTCTGCAGACAGTAAACACTCAATAAATGTGATTGATTGATTGATTAATTGATCTATAACTCTCTATATATTGATGCTATTGATGCCTGTCTACTTGTTTTGTTTAGCTTTGTTGTCTGTCTCTCCCTTTCTAGACTGTGAGCCTGTTGTTGGGTAGGGAGAGTCTCTTTTGCCAAATTGTACTTTGCAAGTGCTTAATAATTACTCTGCACACAGTAAGTGCTCAATAAATATGATTGCATGAATGATTATATAAAGATCTAGAATGTAATCCCCTCTAGCCTCTAAACTCCATGTGGGCAGGGACTATGTCTACCAACTCTGTTATATTGTACTCTCCAAAGTGTTTAGCACAGTGCTCTGTACACCCACAGGAAATACTCAATAAATATGATTGATAGAGGTGGTATCTCTAGAAACTGTAGGCATCGTTAACTTTTAACTTTCCTGCTCCACTCAAATATCCATAAAGGATTTAAGAAAGAGGAGTAAGCTTTAAATTGGGTCTGTATCAATTCTAAGCCTGCTTCTAGAACAGCTGTTTGAAGAAATAAAAGAGGATCCTGTATGATAATGTCATCAGTGAGACTGTGCCTTGAGGCTAGAGGAAGCACTATTCATGCTTGTTGGTCATTACACTTAACACTTTTGGAATGTGCTGATTGCCAAGTCTTAAAAATCCATGGTGTAGCTTGCATGTTCCTTTCTGTTTCTGAGCTGTGAAGAAGAAAATTAATGAAGCGTAGTTCTGTCTTTACCAGTTACCTCTGGCCCGTGAGACTGTAAGCTCGTTGTGGGCAGAGAATGTGTCTGTTTAGTGTTATATTGTACTTTCCCAAACTCTTAGTACAATGCTCTGCACACAGGAAGTGCTCAATAAATACGATTGAATGAATGTGCCGTAGCTGGGAATTTGGATAACTAGGCTACTACTAAGTGGTAACAAGTCCTAGGCATTTAACTTAGGGTTGTCATTATTTGGGGAAAGACAATACACTTTGCTGTACCTGGAGAATGAACATTTCCATTCTATTCAACTTTTGTCCTCTTCCTTTCGTCAGAGTCTAATGATGCTAACTGATGAGAGTTTAGATTAAAGGATGTTAATGTGGGTAGTGTTTATCATCATTCTTGTCCCCTGGAACAAGGCCAGGTAGAGAAGAAAATACTTGGAAAAAACCTCTGTTATCGGTGGAGACCTGGGCAAGCAAAAGTCTGTTTAATTTGCTTAAAAGTGCTGTGGCTTTAAGAAGAAAGTTGAATTTGCTATCCAACTGTGAAATGTCATCATAAATTTCCACTTTTGCTATTTTCCCAAACTCTTTAATAGGCAGCAAGTAATGCCTGGTTACAAAAGCGCTACCAGCTTAATGTTTCACGCCTATGGCATTTGAATTTAGGGAATATTTGAACATAAAGGACTCTGTCCAGCCTGAATTCATTTTTTCTGGACTCTTCTGAATGTAGCAACTATTCAAATTTAACTCCCCTGTTACAATAAACTGGGGAAAAATAACCATTGTCAGAAAATTGGATGGAGCTTGTTGCATGCTGTTTAGGTTAAATAGCTAAGTTTACCTAGCCATAACTAGTTTGGGAAATTATCCAGAGGTGTCAGATATTTCACAGATGTGTAGCATTATGGGGACTGAAATTCAAAGGAAGCCACTGAGATTATAGAAATGATAACAACATGTATCCTGAGATGCACTGGCCTTGAGCGGAGTGTTCAATTTTGATCACTTTATCTCAGAAAAAAATAAGCCAGAAAGAGTCCTGAGAAGGGCAGCCAGAGAGGTTAGAAGCATCCAGGGGACTCTGAGGTGAGAAGACAGTTAAAAACTTTTAGTTTACCACGAACCGGAGAGGAGCCCAGAAAGGAAAGATGTCAGAGGCTTAGAAAATAGTGAGAGAGGTGGAAAATAAACCTTTTGTAATCAATTAGGTAATAATTGGTATTTATTTTGCACTTACTGTGTACACCTAGCACTTGGGAAGTATCAATCGATCATTGGCATTTATTGAACACTTACTATGTGCTGAGCACTGTACTAAGTTCTTGGGAGCAAATGTAATGAGCAGACATCTTCCCTGCCCATAGCAAGCTTACGGTCTATGCGGGGAGAGTACAGTGCAATAGAGTTGGTAAAAAAACAACCCTGCTGACAGGGCATTTACAGTCCAGAGAGAGCAAAATGACCCTTGAGAGCAAAGAAATAATGAAAACTAACGAGAAGGATTCTCTCATGGATACTGTATGTACATGAATAATTGCTCCACTCTTGCATCCTTTTTGCAACAGTAAAAAAGGGATGGGATGATAAAAGGAATTTACTCTAGCAACCAGGAAAGCACAAGGAGACAGAAAAGGGGAGACAAAGGGGAGGAAAGAGGGTAGTCAGAAGACTCAATCTCATTTATTGAGTGCTTACTGTGTGCAGAGCACTGTACTAAGCGCTTGGGAAGTACAAATCGGCAACACATAGAGACGGTCCCTACCATCCTCAAAGACTTGGGTTCTAATCCCAGCTCCACCACTTGTTGGGTGTGAGACCTTGGGCAACTCACTTAGCTTCTCTATGTCTCAGTTACCTCATCTGTAAAATGGGGATTAAAACTGTGAGCCCTATTTGGGACAGGGACTGTGTTCAACCCCATGATCTTGTATTTACTCCAGTACAGTCCCTGGCACATAGTAAGTGCTTAATAACATAAAAAATGTGTTGAGAAAAGTAAGACAGCACTTGATATTGTGGTTCTTTCTTGTTATTACTCTCTCCCCAGTGCAATACAGTAGCCATTCAGTGAATTAACCCCCTTCCCTTGTGTAGGCCATTATCACTGCTTAAAATTCATTTCCCTCAAATGGGGTAGAGGCAATTCTAGGGTGGAGACATTTACATAGGTAAATGGGGTAATTACCACCGTTAGAAGAATGAAGCTTATTATTGCACAAGTGCTTTAGTAAAATCAAACAATGGGTGTCCTTTAGAGCATCAGAATAAGACTACCATCTGCAGTTGTTCTAGTTCAAATCAAATTACATGGGCTATTAACTATCCTACTTCAGGATCTAAATCTATAACCAGCAGGGAGCAGGAAGAAATGTCCCCCCTGGGGTACAGTATCAAAGTGACTTGTGCTATGGAGATGTGAAGCTTTTTTCTGAGTACAGTATGACGTACTGGGAATTGCAGGAGACCGGATTGTGGACTAAATGGACCGTTCTGTTCATGGCTTGTTTCAACAGAACAATTCTAATATTAATAAGGAAGCTTGACATTACTGAATGCATTCATCATCTAAGAAAAGCACAGCTGAACCCCAATCTTACTTTTATGTACAGGCTGGTTGTTGAGCATTTCTACAATGAATAGATGATGTGTTATTGGAAATGAGATGATAACTAAGTTTTACGGTATTTGTTAATCGCATACTATGTGCCCGGCACTGTACTAAACTCTGGGGTAGACAGAATCTAAACAGGTTGGACGTAGTCCAGGTCCCACATGAGGCTCACGGTCTTAATCCCCATTTTATAGATGAGGTAACTAAGGCACAGAAAAGTGAAGGGACTTGCCTAAAGTCACGCAGCAGACAAGGGGCAAAACCGGGATTAGAACCCAGGTCCTTCTGGCTCCCAGACTCGTGCTCTATCCACAGGGCCATACTGCTTCTCCTAACTATTCTTGTCAAGGGTTTAGTTCCAATCAATAAAATAACAACTTTTCCTAAGAATTTATGGGCATGGAAGAAAACACGTCCACTGGGTCCATGACCTATCCTTCGGCTATTTTTAGGCTGCACTTAAACAGAGTAGATCAATTAATCAATCAATAATACTATTGATTGCTTACTGTGCACAATTGGGAAAGTCCATTACAGCAGATGGAAGTCTGGATTCCTTATTGACTGTCATAGTATTCTAATCCCACTGGATCTGTAAACTCCTCTGGAACAGGGATCGTGTCTAGAGATGCAGCATGGCTCAGTGGAAAGAGCCTGGGCTTGGGAGTCAGAGGTCATGGGTTCTAATCCCGGCTCTGCCACATGTCTGCTGTGTGACCTTGGGCACGTCACTTTTTTTTTAATAGCATTTATTAAGTGCTTACTATGTACCGAGCACTGTTCTAAGCGCTGGGGAGGTTACAAGGTGATCAGGTTGTCCCACGGGGGGCTCACATTAATCCCCATTTTACAGGTGAGGGAATTGAAGCCCAGAGAAGTTAAATGACTTGCCCAAAGTCAACAGCTGACAATTGTTGGAGCCGGGATTTGAACCCATGACCTCTGACTCCAAAGCCCATGTTCCTTCCACTGAGCCACGCTGCTTCTCTGAGCCTCAGTTAGCTCATCTGTAAAATGGGGATTAAGACTGTGAGCCCCACATGGGACAACCTGATCACCTTGTATCCCCCAGTGCTTAGAACAGTGCTTTGCACATAGTAAGTGCTTAACAAATTCCATTATTATTATTATTATTATTATTATTACCATCTCTTTTGCACTACACTCTCCCAAGTGCTTGGTACTGAAAGCTCTATACACAGTAACTGCTCAATAAATATCATTAATTGATAATTCTTCACTTCACCAATTCACATGAGCTTTCTATAACTCTTCAAGTTCATATGGGAATAAAGAGAATATGATTTTTGGTCTCTATTTTTATTTCCTTAAAGTAATTCATTCATTCAATTGTATTTTTTGAGCGCTTACTGTGCACAGACCACTGTACTAAGCACTTGGAAAGTGCAATTCAGCAACAGAGACAGTCTCTACCCAACAATGTGCTCACAGCTTAGACGGGGGAGAAAAGGGGGAAAATAAAAAAGCAGAGGAAAAGGGGGCTTAGTCTGGGAAGCGCTCCTGGAGGAGGTGAGCTTTCAGTAGGGCTTTGAATCAATCAATCAATCAATCTATTTATTGAGCACTTACTGTGTGCAGAGCACTGTACTAAGCGCTTGGGAAGTACAAGTTGAAGCAGGGGAAGTGTACTAAGCACTGATCTGTGTTGCAAGAGAGTTAAAAGATATACTCTGCACATGTTAAAGAAATAAATAGCTGTCAAAAATCAACCTCCTATAATATTTTCATTCCCTCTCCGAGAAGCAATTTGTAAATTGTTCCATCATCCCATGCGCATCTCACACATTATGGGAACACTGTCAGCCCCCTGGAGACAGCCTGTTGATACGGTTTTTAAAGAGTAATATTAGAGTGTATGTTTCCTTTATCATGTTTTGTTTATTGTGTTGGTTACAGTTTGTAAACTGTGCCTCTGAGATTAAGCTGCGATTGTTTGATAATGTATCTGTTTTCAAAGCCAACTTGTAAGAATGATTCACTAGACGATGGAGGAAAATTTGCATTACAGCTCCTAGTGCCTCTGTGTATTGACTTTGCTTTGTTCTCTCACAACTCAGAAACTACATAGGGGGAAGGACAGAGTTTGGTGGAAATGATGATGCAATTCATACTAGGGTTTATGCTAATATCAAACCACAAGAGGGCATCTTGCCCTTTCCAAAATAAAGCAGTTTTAGGATCAACAGGGGTTATAATTCACACCCCCACCCATTCATAATACGGCAACATATAAGCTAAAACGTTTAGATTCTTTTGTTGCTCAAATTCAGTGCAGTTGGTGACTCAAAAAATGCCAGTGATTGACTGATAATAATAATAATGATGGTATTTGCTAAGTGCTTACTATGTGCAAAGCACTGTTCTAAGTGCTGGAGGGATAAAAGGTGATCAGGTGGTCCTACGTGGGGCTCACAGTCTTAATCCCCATTTTACAGATGAGGGAACTGAGGCCCAGAGAAGTGAAGTGACTTGCCCAAAGTCACACAGCTGACAATTGGCAGAGCTGGGATTTGAATCCATGACGTCTGACTCCGAAGCCCGGGCTCTTTCCACTGAGCCACGCTGATCCCCTCAAAGAGCAGGGGCTTGGGAATCAGAGGACCAGCTGTGTGACTTTGAATGTGTCGCTTCACTTCTCTGTGCTTCAGTTTCCTCCTTTGCAGCACCTATTCTCCCCCATCACAGGCTGTGAGCCCCGGGTGGCCCAGGGATTCTGTCCAGCCTGATTACCTTTAATCTAACTGCATGCTTAGTACACTTCTTGACACATACTAAGCACTTAACAAATATACCGATGCTGCCGTGCTTCATGTATATAGATGTATTTTGAACATTGTTCAAGAAAATGTTGAAAGAATTGCTCTAGCTGCTACCAAATGTAGACTATTTTTCAATCAAAAGACTCTGAGTTATGTTGCCAACATATACTTCCCAAGTTCTTAGGACAGTGCTCTGCACACAGTAAGCTCTCAATAAATATGATTGAATGAATGAGTGCTAACTTTGTGCTGAACACTATACTAAGCGCTTGGGAGGGAACAATCTAATTAGGAAACATGACCCAGGCTCATAGGAGTTTTTAATCTAGAAACAGCACAGTGTAGAGCACAGACCTAGGAGACAGAAGGTCGTGGGTTCTAATTCTGGCTCTGCCACTTGTCTGCTGTATGACCTTCTCTTCTCTGTGCCTCAGTTACCTCATCTGTAAAATGGGGATCGAGTCTATGAGCTCCACATGGGATAGGGATTGTGTCCGACCCGATTTGCTGGTATCCACCCCAGAGCTTAGTACAGGGCCTGACACATAGTAAGTGCTCAACAAATACTATAATTATTATTATCTAGAGGAAAAGATGGACGTTGAATTAAATTATAGATAGGAAGAAAAAGGAAAAGGAACTATGTAAATTAAGTCTTATAATTAATAGGGTATGTACCTAACTGCTAAGGGATGCTGAGAGTACTTAAGCAATGAGTTTAAATGGGAGTTGTGGGGAGGGTGGAATATAAAATGATGGTAATGGAAATTAATCAGGAAAGGCCTCCTGGAGGAACTGTGACTTTAGAAGACCTTTGAAAGATGAGGGAGATCAGTAGCCTGTAAAATACAAAGACAGAGAGGATTCCAGGCTTGAGGCCTTGGGTACTGTGGGCAAGAGTTCAGTGGCAGGAGAGATAAGCACGAGCCAGTGTGTAAAGGGAGAAGAGTGGATAAATAGGAGGGGGGCCAATCGAATACTTTCAGAAGGATGGACAACATTTTCTGCTAAATGTGGCAAGAAATGGGTAATCATTTGAGGTATTTGAGAAGTTGGCATATATGGGCAGAATAATGTTTTAGAGAAATAACCTGGGCAGGAGAGTGAAATATGGCCTGTAGAAGGGGATACTGGAAGCAGGAAGATCAGTGATTGTTGTTGTGGGCAGGGAATGTGTCCGCTTATTTTTATAGAATACTCTCCCAAGCACTTAGAACAGTGCTCTGCACAAAGTAAGCACTCAATAAATACAAATGAATGAATATGACAGGTATCTGGACCAGCCTGATGGGAGTTTGGATGGAGCCGATCCTGGAATTGGTGGGGAAGTTTGGTAGCTGACAGGATTGGGAAGGAGTCTGCATGTGTTAGGCTCTCATTTCCTCTTCTCCCAGCCCCTTCTGAATTTCTCTTTATTCACCCTCTCCCTCAGTCCCACAGCACTTATGTACCTGCCAGTAATTTATTTACATTAAAATCTGTCTCCCCTTCTAGGCTGTAAGCTCCTTGTGGACAGGGAATACAACTGTACTCTTCCAAGCATTTAGTACAGTGCTCTGCACACAGTGCTAAATAAGTACCATTCAAAAAGAAAAGAAACATCTGGCAGAACACAATCTGACGTCATGGGGGAGCACAGGTCAGACGGTGAGCCTCTGTTCTTCCTCATCCAAATCCGCTCCCTTCCTTAATTAATGATATCCATGCTCTTCCTACATCATTCATTCCACCGTGAGTATTGAGCACTTACTGTGTGCAAAACACTGTATTAAATGCTTGGGAGAGTACAATAAGGCAACAGACACACATCCTACCCACAACAAGCTTCCACTATTGACCTGTATTAGGGGTTTTAACATTTCCCCTCCAGTGGCCTGATCTGACGATTAGTATTTTGCACCTGAGATGGTGACACATTGCACAATTCCATTTGAAGGAGCTCTGAAGGCTGATTTTTAGGATGGTAGGGGCCTTAGTAGGAGGAGGGACAGGAACAATGGGAAATTCAGGGCCTTGTACATTTCCTTGCACTCCATGGGAACTCAATAAATATTGGTGGTTGGAGTCAATGATGGTGATGGTAATGATGTCTGAAAGATGAGAAACAGATGAAAAATATCTAAGAAATAAGCGATCTGGGGAATAAGCAGCCAAGATCTGAATCGTCTAGTGTGTTGTCTTGGAAGCTACTATGGCCTCCCCCTTCCTCTATGCCATCATAAAGCAGCTGGTGTTGACTTGACAATTTAGGATGATGTGGCTTCCATCCCAAACCAGTCCTGGCACACGTTGGAACAACCACTCTTTTCCACTTCCTAGCTACAGGATGCTGCTTCCTTCCTGGTTCCAACATCTCCAAATAAGTAATCTCATTTGTAGCATTAATGAGGAAGGCTTCCGTTTCTGATGGGGACCGTCAAAAATATTTTATCTTGGCAGCCGAAGCCCCGAGACTGTATCTGGGAGTCAAAAATCTTGTTGTTTTTTCTTCACGCTCCATAGATGCGTCTAAGTTTTGTAGTTAAACAAACTGTCTCCTTTCTGCTTTATGAAATCTCGGAGACTCCACCGTGCTTTAGAGCCACATCTGTGAAAGTGACTTGTGTGAGCATGTATAATGGCTCATCGCCAGAGTACTGAGGAGTGAGTGGGCTCTAGTTGGTGTGACCTTCTACCTCTGTGACCCCAGAGGCTACCGGCTTGCGTGAGCATTTGGAGGTCTACGTCGGTAGATAGTTGAGGAAAACAAAAAGGGCCTTAGCTTTGCTACCCGGGGGAAAGAGGCTCCTGCCAGTGAATCACTTCCCCCACACCCTGTACCCACAACCTACCCAATACCCAACAAACTTTGCTGCTTGGATCGTTGCCTGGGCCTCCTTACATTCCCTGTACCCATCTTTGTCCTTTTGTTCTTAGCTTCCCTGCCTTCCTCTTTCCTTTTCTGTTTCTGATTCTCCCCCACCACAAAAACCCACCCATTTCCACACTTACCTACGTATAACTTATACTCTACTCTTTCTTTTTAGCTGTAATTTACTTTAATGTGTGTCTCCCCCTGTAGACCGTAAATTCCTTCTGGGTAGGGATTGTGTCTACCACCTGCATCATACTAAACTTTCCCAAATGTTTAGTACAGTGCTCTGCACACCCTAAGTGTTCAGTAAATACCGTTGATTGACTTTTCCACCTCCCATTTAGACTGGGAGTGCCATGTGGGAGAGGGACTTCTTCCAACCTGATTATATTGTGTCTAATCCAGCAGTAAATAGAGCGCTTGGAATATAGTAAGTGCTAAACAAATGTCACAATTATTATTATTGAATTTTCGTTCCCTGCCCCCAAACTCATCTTTCAAAAACTAATGGTATTCAATCAATCAATCAATCGTATTTATTGAGCGCTTACTATGTGCAGAGCACTGTACTAAGCGCTTGGTATTCATCCAGCTCATAGTGTTTACAGAGTACTGTTCTGAGAGGTAGTTGTGATCCCTTCCTCAATGAACTTAGTCTTTTCTTCCCTACTGATTTTTCTCTGACAGTAAGACTCCTTTTACGTTTAAAAGTTAAAGACTGATAAATTATTAGAAATCATATCCCCTTAGAAATGTCTTTTTTGCTAATCCACACTGTGCCACTTGCCTCCTGAGTGACCTTAGGCAAGTCAACTTTTCCATGTCTCAGTTTCCTCATCGATCGATCATATTTATTGTGTGCTTATTGTGTTCAGATCACTGTACTAAGCATTTGGGAAGTACAGTATAACAGAGTTGGTAGACAGTTCCTTGCCCACAAGAAGCTAACAGTCTAGAGGGGGAGACAAACTTTAAAATAAATTCTGGATATGTAAGCAAGTGCTATACTATCTGAGGATGGGGTGAATAAAAGGTACAAATCCAAGTGCAAGAGCAACATAGAATGCGTGGGTTGGGGTTAGAGGAACGAAGTGAGCGTGCTGAGTTGTAGTAGGAGATCAGAGAAGTAAGTTGGGAGGGGGCAAGGTGATTGAGTGTTTTAAAGTCTAGCGTGAGGAGTTTCTGTTCGATACAAAGGCAGATGAGCAACTACTGGAGGTTCTTGAGAAGTAGGGAAACATGAACATAATTTTTTTTTAGAAAAATGATGGGGACAGCAGAGTGAAGTATGGACTGGAGTGGGAAGAGGCAAGAGGTGAATGCTTGCCAAATGGCTGCTTTCACTGTGAATTCCCTGTGGTACAGAGACTATCTCAACACTTTGTACAGTGCCTGGCTCATAGTAAGTGCTTAACAAATTAATCAATCATATTTATTGAGTGTTTACTATGTGCAGAGCACTATACTAAGCACTTGGGAGAGTAACGTGCAAGAGAATTGGCAGATGTGTTCCCTGCCCATAGTGAGTTTACAAACGTAACAAATGTCCCTGATTCTCCATTCTGATCCCACTAATGCCTAAATTCATAGCTTGCATGCAGTCAGCCCTCAACTGCCCACTGAATCTAAGGAAAGGAAAGCAAGCCTGTGGGCAGGGAATGAGTCTGCCAACTCTATTAAATTGTACTCTTCCAAGTGGTTGCTACAGTGCTCTGTGTACGGAGTATGCTCACGCAGTATGAGCTCAATAAATACGATCAATTGATCGAAAAAAACTGAACAATCATTCACACGGTTATTGCATGGTCAGTGGCTATACCTTTAACCATCTGAGGATGATATGAGCTTGTTCCCGACTTCCATTTTGCTCTGAATGTTCAGCTGTCTGGCCACGGCTCCCCACGCCATCTTTCCGGTCTTACCCAATCCTAGCCATGGATGACAGGTGCTCACATTGACAGGGGAAAGAGACCCTACTTTAAAGCCTCATGCAGATTCCTAGCCTTCCTGTCCCAAATGAGGGACTCTCCCACCTTCCTCCTCCCCTCAGCTGGATCCACGCTTGGCATTGCATAGCCTGGAATCTTTATATTGTTTTTATGATGTTTTCATCATTTATTATATAAGACTGCTCAGAGCCCCGAGAACCTCAGAGCTTTGGAAAAACAGTTCTCGCCCAGATCTTAGGTTTTAGTCATTGGATTTACATGCACAGGGGAGTGGGTATCCAACCACACCCAACTCCCATGGCGGAAGGCCCTAGTCATCTTGGCAGTCCCTGACACACCAGAATAGAAAGAGAGGGTCCGCTACCAGGAAGAGCCCAACTTTCCCTCTGGAAGACGGAGGGGTTCTGAAATGAAATAGACAACGTGGTTTATAAGGATCAGGGAGCAAGTACTCTACATACGGGAACCATTAGATGAACTCCAGGGCCTAGTGTTAACAGGAATCAGGAAGGAGAGGGTGAGCCCTCTCTCTGACCAGAAGTATAATCATGGTCCTGATATGGGATATGATTTCTAGCATGGCCAAAGGACATTTTATCAGATTTCCTTGGTTTCTGTGCCAAGAAAAAGCGATTCCGACCATTAAAAAATAAACCCTTTTCCCCTGGAAATATCATTAACCGCATGTAGTCAACCTGTTGTGAGGAACAGGTCTGACACCAGGTCTGCTGACTTTTAAATATAGAGATCATTTATTACCCGAGCTTCGGTTCCTACATTTTTTGGCCCCTAAAACAATAAAAGCAAAAATGCAGCAAGGAACATCTGCTAAAATATCCCCACTATAAACTGTAAGGAGTCAGAGGTTGTGAGTTCTAATCCCATTTCCACCACTTAGCTGTGTGACTTTGGGCAAGTCACTTCACTTCTCTGTGCTGCAGTTACCTCATCTGTGAAATGGGGATGAAGACTGTGAGCCCCCGTGGGACAATGTGATCACCTTGTAATCTCCCCAGCGCTTAGAACAGTGCTCTGCACATAGTAAGCACTTAATAAATGCCATTATTATTGTTATTGTTATTATTATTATTATTATTAAAATGGGTATTAAGACTGTGAGCCCCACGTGGGACAACTTGATTACCTTGTATCTCCCTCAGAGCTTAGAACAGTGTTTGGCACATAGTAAATGATTAACAAATGCCATTATTGTTATTATTATTATTATTATCATCCAAAATCTTTGCTAATTACTGGAGAGATGCTTATAAAGATCTTTTCTAATTGGCTTTACTGCCCAACCCTACATAAGACCAGTGTATTTTTGGTCTTTTCCTTTAAAATTGCCAATTTTGTCCTAAGCAGAACAAAGGGGTAAAAACAAACCCCTGGATCTAGGTTTCTATTTTTATTAATAAATAATAAAATAATCCACTAAGCCACACTATGCTCAGTTGTGCTGTTTACTTCTTTGTTTGAGGAATTTGTTTTGAATCTCCTCCTTCCCTATTGCCTTCTCCCCTCCTCATTTCCTCCTTACTTTTCTCCACCTTCCCCAAGAGTCTCTATATTTAGGATGTCCTTCATTTGTGTCTTTGTGATGTTGTTAATCACTCAGAGACATTGATCCTTGGTATTACTGGACAGAGAGCAGTCTTTCTGCTTTCCAGGATACCCTTCTTCAATGGCAAACAGACTGGCTGCAGGCAGTTGGTAGCTAATAACTTTGTTCAGCAGTTACTGAACTGACATTGACACGTTCTCTGCCCATGAGGGAAAAGAGCAGTGGCTGCCAACTGAGGATAACCAAAGCCTACTAAAATCCCTCCAATTCCAACAAGGCTTTCCAGAATTAATTCTCAACACCCCAATTAGTACAAACCCAACTGCCACCTCTGGCAGTTCTCTTATTAGTACATAGTGCTTGGCACACAGTAAGCGCTTAACAAACACCGTAATTATTAATAGTATTTCTCTTTCTCTTCCTCATCTTACTCGGCTACTCGTCATTCATCCCTTCATTCAATCATATTTATTGAGCGCTTACTGTGTGTAAAGCACTGTACTAAATTCTTGGTTGAGTACAATGTAACCGCAAACAATGTGTTTGTTGTTATATTGTACTACTTTCTAGTACAAAAATTCAAAGCCTTGGGTTGAGGAAAGAGGATAAAAGGTCTTCTGAAGAGACTGAGCTCCCTGGACATTGAAAGGTTGAAAATCAATCAATCAGTGGAATTCATTAATAATAATAATAATAATGGCGTTTATTAAGCACTTACTTTGTGCTAAGCACTGTTCTAAGCACTGGGGTAGATACAAGGTAATAATAATAATAGTAATAATAATAATGGCATTTATTAAGTGCTTACTATGTGCACAGCACTGTTCTAAGCGCTGGGGAGGTTACAAGGTGATCAGGTTGTCCCACGGGGGGCTCACAGTCTTAATCCCCATTTTCCAGATGAGGCAACTGAGACCCAGAGAAGTGAAGTGACTTGCCCAAGGTCACAGAGCAGGCAGGCGGAGACGGGATCACTTACCATGTGCAGAGCACTGTACTAAGTGCTTAGAAGAGTAAAGTGCATCAGAATTAGGAGACACACTCCCTGCCCATAGGAATTTACAGCCTTGAGAGGGAGACAGACAATAACATGAATAAAAAATTTATGATATATAATTTAAAGATAATTTAAAGAAAAGGGAATAGGCTAGGTTGGGTCAGAGAGATCTTGCTGTGCTGCTTTCAATTCCTTAAATGGGAAAGAAGCAGTATGACCTAATGAAATGGCTAGAGCGTGGGCCTGGGAGAGAGTCAGATTATCTATGTTCTGATCCTAACTCCACTTCTTCTCTGTCGTATGACCTTGGGCAAGTCACTTCACTCCTCTCACTCTCTCTCCTCTGCCTCAGTTATCTCATCTTTAAGACAGGGATTTAGACTGTGAGCCATGTAGCACCTGGACTGTATCCAACCAGATTAGCTTTTATCTACCCCACCATTTAGTGCAGTGTCTGGCACATAGTAAGCGCTTAACAGGTACAATAAAAGGACACAACTCCACTTCAAGTGGTTTTGAGCAGTATTGTTCCTTTGCTAGTATTCACTGGGTAAGTATCAGGATATATTACAGTTCTTCAGTCAGTAAAAACTCTTGGTTTGTATTAATGAAATCATCACCACTCTTAGATGTTTTCCAATTTATGCCAAACTCATTCATTCATTCATTCAATCGTATTTACCGAGCGCTTACTGTGTGCAGAGCACTGTACTAAGCGCTTGGGAAGTACAAGTTGGCAACATAAAGAGACGGTCCCTACCCAACAGTGGGCTCACAGTCTAGAAGGGTTGACATTTGCTGAACTAGCACTTATCACTCCGAGAATAGTAGCTCATCTTCGCTAAACTGTCAGGGGAGGTGTTTAAGGAAAGTCTGTTAAATTATCAGAAAAATGTCCCCAACACCAGCCTCCCTTTTTTCCTCAGTAAAATCCATTGTAAAAATATTGGCTAGAGCCCCGTGTCAGTAATGGACATATGGACTCCTTATTTCCCCGAACAGCTGACCAATTTTTCTATTGTGTAATATTTCACTTAATTAGAGGCCACATAAATGTCCGGCTCATATTAGTCCTCAAAGCAAAATGAATATCCTAACTGACTTGTCGGAGTTATGGAATGCACTGTTTACATACAAAAAATAAAAAATCTGAAATCCATGACCTCTTCTCTATGTAACAGATTAAATATGAATGTGCTTTAATTCCAGAGTTGTGTTCATCTGATTCTAAAGCAATCTTTTCCCTAATAAAAAAAAAATCAAAGCGTTGTACAAACTTTACAAGCAGCTTTTACGGCAAACACATCTAACCATTTCAGGACTGATCTCTACACAGGGCCCCTCCAAATGGTATTTTTAGCTAGTTAATTAAACAGTGTTATCTTGGTCTGTTAAAATTCTGTGTCCTCTTATTGTTCTCTGCATCTGCCTTCTTTCAGATGTGAGTTTGGTATGGATCAGGGCCTCCTCTCATTCTCGCTTATTCCCCCAACGCTCAGCACAAGGTTTAGTCTGCAGAAAGTACCTAATACGTTACATTCAAAAGAGAGAATATGTCTTTCTCTCATCTCTCTTCCTTCCTTCTAAACTTTTCTGCACTTTGATTAGCCTCATACAGATGAAGGAATTCCCTCCAGTTAAGCCTTCTTCACATCCAATCTACATCAAAATGGAAACACCAAAAAGTGCACCATAGCCTTAATATAGCTTTGGTAGGGGTTAAATCGGAGAGAATGCCACACGATTCAGTTCTTCCATATTTTTGGAGGTCAGGGGAAAAACCGGCAGAGGGTTGGGTGGCTGTCAGTGCCCTGACTATGGATGAACTGGATAAGGGTAAGATTTTGAGTCAGCCACTGCTTTTTCTGGTTCTCTAACCCTTCCTTTACTCGACCTGTCCATCCAAAAGCCACCCCCAATCTTGGTCACTGGACTTCTTCTGCTGTCCCTATACAACTTTTCAGTCCTCAGTGTTTCCCCACTGTGTAAAACTCCCGCAAATTCAAATCTTACAAAGTGCTGCTGTTCAGCAGCAGCAGCAACAGCAAAATTGAACCAAGGGCCACGAGAGTTCTGCTGGAAACTTTCACCTCCAAGGTCCCTCAGAAGGGAGAGCCAGGGCCTGATCTGGCAAAGTACCACTGACCAGATGACTTGGCAAGTTGATAGAAAGGAAGGACCGTGACCTCCAGAGAGCTGACTGGACAAATATTCCTGCTAGCATGTCATGCCTCCTGGGTATTTCCATTCAACTGACCACTCTCTCTCCAAGAAATGCAACTGCATTGCCTAATTATTC